>NC_134267.1:79847793-80496127 GCF_031893055.1 Leptodactylus fuscus
GTGTTTGCAACAGCCATTTCAGTTTGATATATCTAATAACTGATGGACACAGTAATATTTCAGGATTGAAATGAGGTTTATTGTACTAACAGAAAATGTGCAATATGCATTAAACCAAAATTTGACCAATGCAAAAGTATGGGCACCTCAACAGAAAAGTGACATTAATATTTAGTAGATCCTCCTTTTGCAAAGATAACAGCCTCTAGTCGCTTCCTGTAGCTTTTAATCAGTTCCTGGATCCTGGATGAAGGTATTTTGGACCATTCCTCTTTACAAAACAATTCAAGTTCAGTTAAGTTTGATGGTCGCCGAGCATGGACAGCCCGCTCTCAAATGATCCGAAAACAAAGATTGTTCAACATAGTTGTTCAGGGGAAGGATACAAAAAGTTGTCTCAGAGATTTAACCTGTCAGTTTCCACTGTGAGGAACATAGTAAGGAAATGGAAGACCACAGGGACAGTTCTTGTTCAGCCCCGAAGTGGCAGGCCAAGAAAAATATCAGAAAGGCAGAGAAGAAGAATGGTGAGAACAGTCAAGGACAATCCACAGACCACCTCCAAAGAGCTGCAGCATCATCTTGCTGCAGATGGTGTCACTGTGCATCGGTCAACAATACAGCGCACTTTGTACAAGGAGAAGTTGTATGGGAGAGTGATGAGAAAGAAGCTGCTTCTGCAAGCACGCCACAAGTAGAGTCGCCTGAGGTATGCAAAAGCACATTTGGACAAGCCAGCTTCATTTTGGAAGAAGGTCCTGTGGACTGATGAAACAAAGATTGAGTTGTTTGGTCATACAAAAAGGCGTTACGCATGGCGTCCAAAAAAAACAGCATTCCAAGAAAAACACTTGCTACCCACTGTAAAATTTGGTGAAGGTTACATCATGCTTTGGGGCTGTGTGGCCAATGCCGGCACCGGGAATCTTGTTAAAGTTGAGGGTCGCATGGATTCCACTCAGTATCATCAGATTCTTGAGAATAATGTTCAAGAATCAGTGACAAAGTTGAATTTACACCGGGGATGGATATTTCAGCAAGACAATGATCCAAAACACCGCTCCAAATCAACTCAGGCATTCATGCAGAGGAACAATTACAATGTTCTGGAATGGCCATCCCAGTCCCCAGACCTGAATATCATTGAACATCTGTGGGATGATTTGAAGCGGGCTGTCCATGCTCGGCGACCATCAAACTGAACTGAACTTGAATTGTTTTGTAAAGAGGAATGGTCCAAAATACCTTCATCCAGGATCCAGGAACTGATTAAAAGCTACAGGAGGGGACTAGAGGCTGTTATCTTTGCAAAAGGAGGATCTACTAAATATTAATGTCACTTTTCTGTTGAGGTGCCCATACTTTTACACCGGTCAAGTTCTGGTTTAATGCATATTGTACATTTTCTGTTAGTACAATAAACCTCATTTCAATCCTGAAATATTACTGTGTCCATCAGTTATTAGATATATCAAACTGAAATGGCTGTTGCAAACACCAAAATATTTAGAACTAAAAATGATTAAGATTAATAGGGGTGCCCAAACTTTTTCATAGGACTGTACCTAAAGGGAGACTGTTACCTGTAGTGGGAGGATAATTAGGACCCTATTACCCATGTGTATTAACAATATATTAACATCAGCTTTATGGCTGCTATCAATGTGCTATAAATATAACTATACCTAAATGGCACAGCAACTATACAGCCACAGAATTGCTAATGGCCCTTTTAAAACAACCATGGTGCTGAATTTGGTGTGGAATCAGCGTCAAGTTCAGCGGTGAAAAAAAGGCCTCCCATTGACTTCAATGGGTTCCTTTTTCTGCTAGATGAAAAATGATGTATGTCTAAAGCTCACATAAGGATATGAACACATTAGAAGTATTTACTGCCAAATGTAAATTAAACACAATAAAGCTATGCTCACGAGTGCCAGACATTGCGAGAAATTTATTCAGCAACTTGTATAAAATGGGACATAGCCTTTTGGGAAAGGAGCATTGCCTACGTTGTGACTCCATGCGCTAAAAATGTACCAAGAACTTTTAAGTCAACTAAGTTGCGTAATGTTAGATTAGACAGATACACAAGATTTATCAAACAGCAACAGACACCAATCTGGCGCAGCATAAGACTGTCTAGTCTAAAACTTAGATGCTATTAGTAAATCCGGCCTATTGTGTTTTTTAGTTGCATCAAAGAAACAGAAAA
This sequence comes from Leptodactylus fuscus, assembly GCF_031893055.1. Lineage (NCBI taxonomy): Eukaryota > Metazoa > Chordata > Amphibia > Anura > Leptodactylidae > Leptodactylus > Leptodactylus fuscus. Next base: position 79,850,009 of record NC_134267.1, read on the forward strand.
ATGAAATTTAAGTTGGGGATAGGCCTATCATATGATGGATACCAATAGTGCCCAATGGACCCCATTTACTATAATGCAGTTTTTTGGGTTTCCATCATGAAGAACATCATTTTACCAGAAAGCTACTTCCAGCATTTTAGAAGGAATCGGTGATGTAAGTTCTTAACAGATCTTTCAACACACTATTGAACAGAGCCTTATAGAAATAAATATGGCTCTGTTCACATCAGCATTGTGGCTTCTGTTTATTATGGAAACCACACCGCTATGTGGGATTGTTTGTATGGCAGACAAAAGTCACTGACTCATAATGGGCCTGATGAGTCCTGTTGGAGTGTCAGGTTTTTTATGGCAAATATACTGCTGTTTGTAGAGCCTTACCTGCACATGTTCCTCAGCTTCAGAATAATCCCAGGGGCATTCATTTTTGATACGGTACCGCTAGGTTCACACCTGCATTCGGGTCTCCGTTCTGTGGTTTCTGTCTTCTGCATGCAAGAAGACGGAAACCACAAACCGGGTCCGGCCGTGAGTGGTGGTGAGTGTTTTATGCTCTCCGCCGCTAAATCGTTTTTATTTAAATCGGACACAGAGTACTGCATGTCCAACTCTGGCTGCATTCACACAGAGTAACGCCAGGCGTCATTTGTGTGTAATTTGTGTGTCTTTTACGGCCGTCATAAAACGTTTACATAGAGTTCTATAGGAAAAGACGGCCGTCATTTACGGCCGTCATTACAATAAATGACACTCTGTGTGAATGCAGCCTTAGTGTCTGGATTAAAAAAAAAACGGTTTCGCGGCGGAGAGCATAAAACGCTCACTGCCGCTCACGGCCGGACAGCTTTCCAACCCATTCAAATGAATGGATGAGAAAGAGTCCTACAGCTTTCCGTCTCCTGCCTCTGTTTTGTGCAGGAAACGGGAACCTGCAGAATGGAGACTGGGCGCAGATATGAACGAGCCCTACGCTGGCCATAAGTTCTCCTTATTATAAACTGTCTGAGAATCGCCAGACGGATGGTAATCCTTGTCTCGTTTCCCACAGAGATCCTACAAGTTCCTTTGTTGTGGCATTATACCCATGATAGGGGAAAGCAGTAATGAAGGCTATTGTGAGAGTAAACAGAAACGTTAAGATGAATATTATCAATGCTGTACGTGAGACAACAAAAATAACCGTGCAACAGTAACATATAGTTGCCTCATGGAAGTAATGGTATGTAATAAGTTATCGATGGTAATTCTCACAAGCGGCATGAACCTGCCAAGGACAACCCTGATAATAACTAAACTAACTGTGGATTGTGAATACCATCATATATAGTTCTCACAGTAAAAGGATTAAAGTACAGGGGAGGAATCTATAATTTCTACAGTTTCCACTTCAGCCATCATGCTCTTTCATGGCCATTTGTGCTATAGAAATTCTGTAAAACGCAGTAATGTTCTGTACTGACGAACACTTAACCAGATTCCATGTGAGTGAACTGCACATAGGGACGTAATGCTGTTTCATTTCATCGGGAGCATTTACAGTGTTTTGTATTTAACAGCAGCCATGATTTCCCTCCAAGAAGAACAAAAAGGCTTCTACCTGCCATTACTGCCTTCCTTTTACACTTGAAGTTAGCATGACAAAAATCCTTATCATTTCCATTTTATGAAAGTTTCTTGTATCTGCAGGGCACATTTTTATCAGACAGAAGTCTCACTGATTTAAATGGCTCATTTTCTGTGATGCCGTGCACAAAGATTAAACCGTACCGAAACTTTCCCACAACGGGTTTTCTGGCAGTAGTTTTGTCAGTAATACATTTTGTGGTATACTTTATTAACATAAATTGGCTCATTAATGTGAAATCCCCTCCTGAGATCTATATCCTGGCCTTTATGTACACTCCCCATTCCTCACTTGCCACCTGTAGATGATGTGGGGTGCTGATGGCTCTGTGTATGAGTGGGATGTTCATACGAGTATATAGCAATGATATATCATGCTGGCATACAGGAGGAGGATACGGCTGGAGGGGAGTTCATTTTAACTAGATTATAAGATAATCATATTAAAGCATATACAGCCAGAGGATTTTAAAACATTCCTGGGCCCAGTGAAAAGTTTTCATAAATGGGCCCCACATTGACACCAGAACCAGAACTGGTCTGAACTGTATAAAGAATAAGATATTTTGTAGTAACCGCTCCATGCTCAGGCTGGCCCATTGGAGTACATAATGTCCAGTTGGGCTCCGTGCCTTTAATGGGCCCTAACAGACCCCCACTGTTTTTTGCAATAGGCAGTGAAAGTCTCGTTACGGCCAGCATAATGATTGCAGTCGCAGGAGGTAAGACCGGTCCCAGAGTGGTACAGGGGCCCGCTATACACAGCTGGGGCCCTGGAGCACCATGGTAGTGATTGGGTAATGCCTAGAAAGCATTGTGACACAAAGATGCAAGCGTGACAATGTCGGTCACACTTGCACCTTTGCGTAACAAGGCCGTGTTCTGCTGGGGACCAATCACAAGCCTCAAGTGTCCCTGGCGCCATTCAGCAGGACCAGGAGCAATACTGAAGCACAGTGGAGGTGAGTAACACTGGTTTTTAATGTTTTTACTCTAGGTATAACCCCTGAAGAAAAAAAATCAACACAGGAAAAGAAAGTTTTCAAAGAAAAACTACCATAACAATTAGTTTATTAGTTCAAATACTGACAAGACAAACATATATCACAATGTATTAAAAGGGATATAAGGGTCTAAAGAGACCTCAGAGTATAATAGCAGTTCCAGTTTGGATGTGTTTGGTCTAAAATGAAACCACCAGGCAAACACTGCGAGATGAGTCTCACAAGGTTCACCCAACACAGACGTATGCTTGAAAAGGGATGTCATTTTAAGGGGCATGGTCGTAATAATTCCCATTAACCATAATCAAGGTAAAAGACCCAATTAATAGCGATTTTGTTTTTTTTATTAGTTTTGTTTTAAACCAAACCAATATTGGAATCAGAACTTTGAAGAATAAACTCTTGCTTTTTGCTTCACTTCTTTTACATTGTTAAAATATAACAACAAAGGGATTGAAAACTCTCTCTCTTCTTAGTTAAAACATGAGGGAACCATCATCTACAAGTCAGACCATGGATAGTTACAAAGGGTATCACTTTGGTGCATATAAGTGTATCGCACAGATATTCCAATGATTATAATGGGAATTGTGTAATAATTTTGAGGTGCACCTTTATACAAACTGAGCACTTGCTGAATTGATATAGATGATCAGTAGGGAAACCACCAACAAAAAAACATGCAAAAAAACAGGGTACCAGAGCCTGGGATCATTACCGCGTCCTGAATGAGACAGACCTTAGTGCACTTGTATTAGGAGCGATATCATCCTGGATACATTGTGCAGATTGAAATGACTATCTACAGATTTTCACACTGCCACTACTCAAGTCAGGTAGGAACTAGAAATTGTTTATTTGGTGAATCCACAAAGGCATTTAGCTGGAATCGGAAGCAGAAATATTGTCATTAGAATCTCTCAGTAGTGCAGCTTCAGGCTTCAGCCCTGTAACTTCAAAAATTCCAATCTCAATATGAAAGCAAGATTTAAAATTTATTAAAGGGTCTTTTATCAATTTCTCCTGTTAGATCTCCACTCTGTTAGTGTCAAAGTTTGTATTGCCGGCCCCAGAAACTCTGTTTCAAAGAGGCATTTCTTCATTTTGTTTCTGGTTTTGAAGATTAGGCTTGGTACACTAGTGATAAGGGTTGGGTTTCATACACATGCAGTATTGGTGCACCAAATAAAAACTAATTAACCATTTAGAGGAAACATTCACCTTTTGGCTTATACTATAAAAACTATTACGTTGTGCTTTTGATTAAGTCTGTTGATTACAAATCCAGGCCTGCAATTATCTGTGTTCCCAATTATCTGCATAAGACAATTACACTGTAATGAATAGAACCGAAAAACTACACCGAAAGAACAGTTTGATTCAGCAATTCGGCTGCAAACAAAACAGTAAACTTATAATCTAAGGGCTGATTTATTCAATTGCCATTTACTGGCATTAATATTCTGAGATCGGTTTATCACCATTTTGACACATCTTTAGGATGACCTATAGTATTTGAGATTATATATAAAGCCAATGTGTATGTCGAAATATTAACAGCGGAATATGCAAGCTAGAAAAAGGTCACAGTGGGAAACAATTAAAGGGGCTGTCTGCTTTAGACAGACCCTTCTCATGGAAACTTATTTTAGCTCTGGAGATATGTGGATTATATATACTGGAGAATTTTCACTGAAGGCGAAGGTGATTATTTCATCAATTCTCACATAAAATTTAAATGTGAGATTTTCCTGAATTGGATATATACTATAGTGAAAGAATATACATGTAACCTAATAAATTTGCATCAGTTATAAGACTGCTCTCACTATATAAAGGTTGGTACACATCTGCTTTTGTATTCCGTTCAGGGAGAGTCAACATGGAGACCCCCCTGAACAGAATACAAACACAATTGCAAGAGCTGTGCTGTAAAAAGCACATAGACTATAATGGGGTCAGGAAATCATGCGGACAGGAAAGCAGATTGGGAACTACTTTCCTGTCCGCATGATCCCTTGCGAGATCTGACAGTAAGCACATGGACCCCATTATAGTCTATGAGGTCCATGTGCTTTTACAGCACAGAGCTTTGCACTTGCGTTTGGTATTCCATTCGGGGGGGTCCCCATGTGGACTCCCCTGGACAGTATCCAAACGCTGATGTATACGAGGGCTAACAAGAATGATAGGAGCGGTTGTGCTCACAAAACACACGCTTAAAGAGGACCTTTTACCACCTCCAACAAATCCAGTTCCTTACATCTATTAATAGGTGCTGTGCCACTGATTCTGGCACAGTTTCTCTAGCCCAATTTCTCTAGTGCCAACTGTGCTGGAATCAGTGAAGTTGATTTGGTGGATGGCGAAAGATTCTCTTTAAGATAACAATGTTGTCATTTTGTTTTTAAGAGATGATGTATTACATACTGTTCAGCATGTATATATAAGTTACCTGTTCATATTGGTGAGTCATACTTGTAATGATTTAAGAACCAGCATTTCCAGTGCTGCAACCTACTTATTAATATGAATAGATTATATATGTGGTTTCAGTTTTTTATTGGATTTCCACACCTATGAAACAAATATAGCCTCAGGAGGTTTGAGGACATGAGGAACATGTCTACTATTTTAATGATCATTTTAATATACCGATTAAACATTATATTGAAATAATAAACAGGTGACCTTCAACAAACATACACTGACGCATGCACAATCATATTATAGCATCGGATAACACAGAGGTACATGGTAAATATTTATGCTGGATCGCCATTGCATTATTTATCCCCCACTCTTTTAAGGAAAACCTTTCAACCACCTAAACCAACTCCAACACTTTACATCTTTGAATAGACGCTGCTCCACTGATTCTGCCAACGTTGGAATTTTTTCCCTAGTCCCCACCAATCAACACTGTTAGTAATATACTATACTAATAAACAAACAGGGAGAACCATGTTAGGTGCTGAAACTAACCACTCCGATTGCTCAGGAATGGAGGGGGGGGGGGAGCAGATTCAAGAGAAAGGCACCCATTTATGGTTACAAAAGATTTTATGTTCGTGGAGGTGGTAAAAGGACCACTTTAATAAGTGGGAGTATTGTGCATGACAAAGTGGGCATAGACATTGGATAGCTGTCTACTGAACATCAGTCAACAACTCTCTTTCTTGACTTTCTAATGTTAAAAGTGTGGAATCCAATAGACCATTGGCTAATACCGGTAAAACTGACAGGTTCAGTCACTATTGATCTTATAGCTAGTCTTTAAGATAACATATGTATTACTTCTTGCACAGAGACAAGAGTTGCAACAACAGAATATGAACATCTGATAAAAAAAAAAAAACATGAATGAAAAAATAAACATTTTTAACAAAACGGTAATATTTCAGCAAAAGAGGCACCCAAACTATTTTATTCAGGTGACTCTAACCTATCTATTTGTGGGGCTGGGTTGATGTTCTGAGTTCTGGTGACAGGCTCGTTTTAACTTACATATCTTTATTTATTTGAGATTTTAGGTTTTGACTACAGTACATACACTACATGGACAAAAACAATCACTGAATTCAGATGTTTCATTAATTCCCATTGCAATGTGTATGAAATCAAGCACCAAGCCATATAGTCTGCCTTCACAAACAATTATGAATGGCTTGTTCTATAAAAGCTCACTGAATTCCAGCGTGGTACTGTAATGGAGTACCACCATTGCAAAAAGTCAGTTTGTGGGATTTCTACCCTCCTGGATATTCTATGAGTGGCAGTGAGTTATGTTATTGAAAAATTGAAGTGTTTAGAAACCACAGATCAGATATAAAACTGTGAGCTTGAAGTTATATGACATGATACCAAGCAGATGCATGCAAGCCTTATATCACTAAGCACAATGCTAAGAATTGGATATAGTAGTGTAAAGCAGGCATGTCAAACATGCGGCCCTTTACAGGCATATCTGCGGCCCGCACAAAAGTCTCAAACTTTGTCTCTAAAGTTTAGAGACAAAGTTTGAGACTTTTGTGTGGGCTGCAGATGTACAAAACTCACGCTGCTACTCGCTGTGTAGACGCAATGTGATGACGTCACATCGCGTCTACAACTGTTAGCGCGCGACAGAGAGAGAGGAGGGGCGTGAGGACTCGGAGTCGTCGGAGAAGGTAAGTTTAATGTGTGTACACATAGAGGTGGAACGTGAAACTGGGGGCAGATGAAGGAGGGCACGGCATGACACTTGGGGCAGAGATGGAGGAACATGAATCTGGGGGCAGAGATGGGGGGACATGAATCTGGGGGCAGAGATGGAGGGGACATGAATCTGGGGGCAGAGATGGAGGGGACATGAATCTGGGGGCATAGATGGAGGGGACATGAATCTGGGGGCAGAGATGGAGGGGACATGAATCTGGGGGCAGAGATGGAGGGACATGAATCTGGGGGCAGAGATGGAGGGACATGAATCTGGGGGCAGAGATGGGGGACATGAATCTGGGGGCAGAGATGGAGGGGACATGAATCTGGGGGCAGAGATGGAGGGGGGACATGAATATGGGGCAGAGATGGAGGGAACATGGAACTGGGGGGCAGAGATGGGGGGGATATGAATCTGGGAGCAGAGATGGGTGGGACATGAATCTGGGGGCAGAGATGGAGGGGACTTGAAACTGGGGGCAGATGAAGGGTGTATATGAAACTGGGGGAGAGATAGAGGGAAGACATATAATTTACGGGTGACTGTAGGAGGATTATACTGTGTGGGAGCACGTGAAAAATGAATGAGAATAGGCGGAGTCAACATAAAAGTAGGCGGAGCTAAATTTGCTAAAGCTGCTGTTCCGCTCAGCAGCTTCCAGGGCTTAGACTCTAAGACTCTTAGACTTTAATTGCTGTATTTGTGCTAAATATATTAGTTGCTGTTACATATTACTACTTCATATCTTGTTTTCATGACTGCTGTTAAAATACTTGTGTGACATTAGCTGCCGTGTGCGGCCCTCGCAACAACCTCTTGTTACTCATGTGGCCCTCGGGGTACCCTGAGTTTGACATGCCTGGTGTAAAGCATGCCACCACTGGACTCTGGAGCAGTGAAAATGTATTCCGCGTAATGGCAATTCATGCTTTTCTATCTGGCAGTCTGATGGATGAGTCTGGATTTGGTGAATAGCATAATAATGTTACCTGTTTGACTGCATTGTGCCAATGTAAAGTTAGTAATGCTCTGGGGTTGTTTTTCAGGGTGTTTGGCCTAGGCAAAAAAGGGGATTCCAGGCAAAACATATATATATATATATATATATATATATATATATATCTCTCCCTATATTATAAAAATGAATTTCTGTCTGTCTGTCTGTCTGTGCTCTAATGCGAACCAAACGACTGGACCGATCTTCACCAAATTTGGTACAGAGATACTTCAGATATCCGGGAAGGTTTAAGATGAGACTCCAACTCGCTCGGACGTACCGTTGCTGAGATACAGCATTTCAAACACAGTGCCCCCCCCCCTTAGCCAATACAAACCTGCAAGACTTTCACTCATATTCCAACTGCAATACACACGGTCACTCCACATGCACAATACAACACTGATATCCAAACTGAGATACACGCATCAGAGGATTAGATACACAGATCAGCACACAGTATCACACACCAGAGGATTAGATACACGGGTCTGCACACAGTCCCACAAACCAGAGAATTAAATACGTGCTTCTGCACACAGTTCCACACACTGAAGGATTTGATACGTACGTCTGCACACGGTTCCACATACCGAAGGATTAGATACAGGCGTCTACACACAGTTCCACACTCCAGAGGATTAGATACACGCGTCTGCACAGAGTACCACATGCCGTAGGATTAGATACACGCGTATGCACACAGTTCCACACTCCAGAGGATTAGATACGCGCGTCTGCACACAGTTGTACACACCATAGGATTAGATACACGCATCTGCACAGAGTACCACATGCCTTAGGATTAGATACACGCGTCTACACACAGTTCCACACTCCAGAGGATTAGATACGCACGTCTGCACAGAGTACCACATGCCGTAGGATTAGATACACGCGTATGCACACAGTTCCACACTCCAGAGGATTAGATACGCACGTCTGCACACAGTTGTACACACCATAGGATTAGATACACGCATCTTCACACAGTACCACATGCAGTAGGATTAGATACGTGCGTCTACACACAGTTCCACACGCCGAAGGATTAGATACGCGCCTCTTCACACAATACCACACAGGGGAAGATTAGATACGTGTGTGTGCACACAGTACCACACTTTGAAGGATTAGATACATGCCTCTGCACACAGTACCACAAGCCAGAGAATTAGCTACGCGTCTCAGCACACAGTACCACATGGGGGAGGATTAGATACGCGCGTCTACACACAGTACCACATGCCATAGGATTATATACGCGCGTCTGCACACAGTACCACATGCTGGGGGATTGGATACATGCGTCTACACACAGTTCCACACACTGTAGGATTAGATACGCACCTCTTCACACAATACCACACAGGGGAGGATTAGATACACGTGTCTTAACACAGTTGTACACGCCATAGGATTAGATACACGCGTCTTCACACAGTACCACATGCAGTAGGATTAGATACGCGCGTCTACACACAGTTCCACACTTTGGAGGATTAGATACATGCCTCTGCACACAGTACCACAAGCCAGAGAATTAGATACGCGTCTCAGCACACAGTACCACATGGGGGAGGATTAGATACGCGCGTCTACACACAGTACCACATGCCATAGGATTATATACGCACGTCTGCACACAGTACCACATGTCGGGGGATTGGATACATGCTTCTACACACAGTTCCACACACTGTAGGATTAGATACGCACCTCTTCACACAATTCCACACAGGGGAGGATTAGATACACGTGTCTTCACACAGTTGTACACGCCATAGGATTAAATACACGCATCTGCACACAGTACCACATGCCGTAGGATTAGATACACACGTCTACACACAGTTCCACACTCCAGAGGATTAGATACGAGCGTCTGCACACAGTTGTACACGCCATAGGATTAGATACACACGTCTGCACAGAGTACCACATGCCGTAGGATTAGATACACACGTCTACACACAGTTCCACACTCCAGAGGATTAGATACACGCGTCTGCACACAGTTGTACATGCCATAGAATTAGATACACGCGTCTGCACACAGTACCACAAGCCAGAGAATTAGATACGCATCTCAGCACACAGTATCACACGGGGGAGGATTAGATACGCGCGTCTGCACACAGTACCACATGGGGGAGGATTAGATACGCGCGTATACACACAGTACCACATGCCGGGGGATTGGACACGCGCGTCTACACACAGTTCCACACGCCGTAGGATTAGATACGCGCCTCTTCACACAATACCACACAGGGGAGGATTAGATACGTGCATCTGAACACAGTACCACACAGGGGAGGATTAGATACAGGCCTCTGCATACAGTACCACATGCCAGAGAATTAGATACGCGTCTCAGCACACAGTTCCACATGGGGGAGGATTAGATACGCGCATCTGCACACAGTACCACACGCCAGAGTCATTAGATATGCGCGTCTGCACACAGTTTCACCTACTGGAGGATTAGACACGCGCCTCTTCACACAATATCACATGGGGAGGATTAGATATGTGCATCTGCACAAAGTACCACACCAACAAGGATTAGACACTTGCATCTAAACACAGTACTACACGGGGAAGGATTAGATACAGCTTTACTCCAGGTATCCATAACAACTGATCACAGGTTTTTCACTGACATCCAAAATGAGATACACATAATCACATGACGCTTATGGACATACACACAAACCACATACAAAATACACCAGTGCAAAATTGGACAATTCTTATGGGGCCAGTACACAAACATAAATTGTAATATACCTGTGCGAAGCCGGGTCCTCCCTCTAATATATATATATATATATATATATATATATATATATATATATATATATATATATATCCCTATATTATAAAAATGAATTTCTGTCTGTCTGTCTGTCTGTGCTCTAATGCGAACCAAACGACTGAACCGATCTTCACCAAATTTGGTACAGAGATACTTCAGATATCCGGGAAGGTTTAAGACGAGACTCCAACTCGCTCGGACGTACCGTTGCTGAGATACAGCATTCCAAACACAATGCCCCCCCCCCCCTTAGCCAATACAAACCTGCAAGTCTTTCACTCATATTCCAACTGCAATACACATGGTCACTCCACATACACAACCCAACACTGATATCCAAACTGAGATACATGCATCAGAGGATTAGATACACAGATCAGCACACAGTAACACAAACCAGAGGATTAAATACGCGCTTCTGCACAAAGTTCCACATGCCGAAGGATTAGATACACGCGTCTGCACAAAGTACCACACGCCGGGGGAATGGATACATGCGTCTGCACACAGTACCACATGCCAAAGGATTGGATACACACATCTGCACATAGTTCCACACACCAGAGCATAAGATATGCACATCTTCACACAGTTCCACATGCCGTAGGATTAGATACGTGCCTCTTCACACAATACCACACAGGGGAGGATTAGATACATGCCTCTGCACACAGTACCACACAGGGAGGATTAGATACACGCGTCTGCACACAGTACCACACAGGGAGGATTAGATACACGCGTCTGCACACAGTACCACATGCCGTAGGATTAGATACGCGCGTCTACACACAGTTCCACATGCCGTAGGATTAGATACGCACCTCTTCACACAATACCACACAGGGGAGGATTAGATACGTGTGTCTGCACACAGTACCACACTTTGGAGGATTAGATACATGCCTCTGCACGCAGTACCACAAGCCAGAGAATTACATACATGTCTCAGCACACAGTACCACACGGGGGAGGATTAGATATGCACATCTGCACACAGTACCACATGCCAGAGGATTAGATATATGCATCTGAACACAGTACCACACAGGGGAGGATTAGATACGCGCATCTGCACACAGTACCACATGCCAAAGGATTAGATACACGCATCTTCACACAGTACCACACGCCAGAGGATTAGATATGCGCGTCTGCACACAGTACCACATGCCGTAGGATTAGATATATGCCTCTTCACACAATACCACACAGGGGAGGATTAGATACATGTGTTTGCATACAGTACCACACTTTGGAGGATTAGATACATGCCTCTGCACACAGTACCACAAGCCAGAGAATTATATACGCGTCTCAGCACACAGTACCACACAGAGAGGATTAGATACACGTGTCTGCACACAGTACCACATGCTGTAGGATTAGATACGCACATCTACACACAGTTCCACATGCTGTAGGATTAGATACGCACCTCTTCACACAGTACCACACAGGGGAGGATTAGATATGTGTGTCTGCATACAGTACCACACTTTGGAGGATTAGATACATGCCTTTGCACACAGTACCACAAGCCAGAGAATTAGATACATGCATCAGCACACAGTACCACACAGGGAAGAATTAGATACGCGCATCTGCACACAGTACCACACGCCAAAGGATTAGATACGCGCGTCTACACACAGTTCCACACGCCGTAGGATTAGATATGCGACTCTTCACACAATACCACACAGGGAAGGATTAGATACGTGTGTCTGCATACAGTACCACACTTTGGAGGATTAAATACAAGCCTCTTCACACAGTACCACAAGCCAGAGAATTAGATACGCGTCTCAATACACAGTACCACACGCAAGAGGATTAGATACGCGCATCTGCACACAGTACCACATGCCGTAGGATTATATACGCGCGTCTACACACAGTTCCACTCGCCGTAGGATTAGATACACGCCTCATCACACAATACCACACAGGGGAGGATTAGATATGCGCATCTGCACACAGTTCCACACACCAGAGGATTAGATAAGCACGTGTGCACACAGTACCACATGCTGTAGGATTAGATACGCGCGTCTGCTTACAGTTCCACATGTCAGACGATTAGATACGCACATCTTCACACAGTTGTACACGCCATAGGATTAGATACACGCATCTGCATACAGTACCACATGCTGTAGGATTAGATAGGTGCGTCTACACATAGTTCCACATGCCGTAGGATTAGATACGCACCTCTTCACACACTACCACACAGGGGAGGATTAGATACGTGCGTCTGAACACAGTACCACACTTTTGAGGATTAGATACATGCCTCTGCACACAGTACCACATGCCAGATAATTAGATACGCGTCTCAGCACACAGTACCACACGGGAGAGGATTAGATACGTGCATCTGCACACAGTACCTCACGCCAGAGGATTAGATACACCTGTTTGCACACAGTACCACATGCCGTAAGATTAGATATGCACGTCTGCACTCAGTTTCACTTACCGGAGGATTAGATACGTGCCTCTTCACACAATGCCACTCGGGGGAGGATTAGATACACACATCTGCACACAGTACCACACGCCGGAGGATTAGATATGTGCATCTGCACACAGTACCACACCAACAAGGATTAGATACTTGCGTCTAAACACAGTACTACACGGGGAAGGATTAGATACAGCTTTACTCCAGGTATCCATAACAACTGATCACAGGTTTTTCACTGATAGCCAAAATGAGATACACATAATCACATGACGCTTATGGACATACACACAAACCACATACAAAATACACCAGTGCAAAATTGGACATTTCTTATGGGGCCACTACACAAACATAAAATGTAATATACCCGTGCGAAGCCGGGTCCTCCCTCTAGTATATATATATATATATATATATATATATATATATATATATATATATTTAAAGGTCTGTTAGTGCTATTAATGAGTTAATAAGTGCACCCATTTGTCTTTAGCAGTGTTTTGAGTGATTTCTGGGTTTCTCTGGGAGAGCTTAGCATCTTCTGCATTTGTTTACTTGGTGTAGCTTCCTGCTACCTCAGCTAATTGAATGCATTATGGTAGTTGTAGGCTCTCATATTCCCTCTCACTTCTGCTCCCTCCTTCTCTAAAACCCCCTCCCTGTCTCCCTAGCTATCCCGCCCATTACTAGCCCTTCCCAACTAACTCAGCCCACCCCATTACACCATTATCCTTAACAGTTCTCTTTGTGTCCAGACTTTTTTCTACAGAAAATGGCTCCTCCTCTTCTTTGATTCTGCTAGCACTTGTGCAGCAGTCCCAACACTGTGCAGTACCCTTCACTCCATCTCTACAGCGCAGGTGTAGGTGGCTCATACAGGCTCCTGTGCTTGCGCAATAGAGATAGAGTGTCGGCTGCTGCACAAAGCCGGGACTGCTGTGCCCATTTATGGATACAAAAGAGTTTATGTTGGTGGAGGTTGTAAAAGGTCCACTTTAATAGGTGGGAGTACTGTGCATGATGAACACTAAAGTGGGCAAAGACACTGAATAACTCTCTACTGAACATCAGTCAATAACTCTCTTTTCTGACTTCCCGGGATTTCATTCGTGGGCAGACATCACAAAAAGAAGAGGAGCTGTTCCCCGGAGGAGGAAATCTGGAAGGAAGAGAGGTAAGTGGTGGAGTAGTTGTAGTATGATGGAGTACAGTGGTAGTGATGTTCTGTAAACGGGGAGACGGATCATCCCTGGATTATCAGAAAATATTTCTGGGGTGGTATCATGATTGTCCCAGGGATATGGGTAACTAAACATTTTAAATAAATTATGCAATTTAGAAAGTAGGCGGGGGGGGGGGGGGGGGTAGATTAGTTTCCATATTTGTCTATACATATTTCAATATTTTATTGTCAGGCACCTGTAATAGTAGTTTTACGAAATCTATGGTATTATGTTGCATATTTTTGACATCTTTGAAGGAACCAATAAATTTTGAAAACCTTCAGCCTGTTGTAGATGCAAAAAGCTATACTTACATTTGCTCCGTATTTCATTAGAAGATACTGCAGACACTCTGCATTTCCATATACATTAGTGACAAGAAATTATTATTTGCAAGTTGTCCAGGCATGAATAAACATACAGCTGAAAGACCTACTTTATGCTGTATGTTCCCTGCCATTTCAATATTGCCTATCGACATCTAGTAAATGCCAAAAAGTTTCATCAGTCAGCCTGTCAGGTAATACTTGATTAATGGAAAGATAGACAGTGTCTATAATACATGCAGAAATGGAAGTGACAAATGTCTGCTACTGTATATGTTGAGTCCAGAGCTTATTAGAAATGTGGGCACTTAGTCAACACATCTATGTACAATCTACTGGTGTAATCTTCTTTGGTATGCGAACAACTAACATTGGTAACCTAAATTATTGGAATTATGGCTTCTATGTAATAATAAAAAAAAAAATCACTGCAATCCAGGAATGTCTACAAGTCTAGAAAGAAGACAACACATATTATATTACCCAAGATCCAAGTCCATATAGAAGTATTCTACACACTTGGACCAATGCAACACACTAAGATTAATGTGGTACACCTCACAGCGGAAAGCAACAAACTATGTTATATACACTTTCAGACATAATGTACTGAAATCTAGATAATGTAAAGTATCAAATGCCATAGATAAATAAAATTTTCTAAAAGATGCAGATTGAATCCAGTGTGATGTCACAGCGGTTAGAATTACAGTCTGAATGGGCCAAAGCTGTCTCTACTCCTATATGCTTTGTAAGCCTGCTGCTTCCTATATCACCTTATTTAGGTTTGATCTTAGTCTGTTGCAGGTGCTCGGTCTTAAAAAGCAGTTGTTGCTTGGTCTGAAAAGCACAATGACATGCATCATCTGATAGGTACTTTCACTCTGAGCATTTTGGTGTTTTGTCTATCCAAATCTATTCAGACTTTCCAAAGATATAATCTCTTTTAGTGTTAGTGCACTAGTGAAGTGGGCAGTAACACTGAATGACATAGAAACCCGCCCCACAGACACCAAAGCATTACAACCCACTTGGCTTGTATATCCTAATTTGTATCAATATTATAATAATATAAGGGCTTATAACTTTGGAATAGCTGAATGAATTTGAACAAAATAAACACATTAAAACACTTTGGGTAGCAGTCCCAGATGTTATACGTTATTGAGCTTTTCCAACCTTGTGACACGTCCTATTAAACCTCTTACCAGAGTACCAACATGCAAACCGAAACTGCATGAAAAGAGAATCTTATGGACAAAGTCTGCTATACATTGCACCACTCTCCTAGAATTTAGTAGGCATTTGTTTTTCTATTTCTCTATTTTCAGCAGAGGAAACAATTTTTTCTCATTTTTATTACTTTTTACAAACTGCTTACATCTCTGTTTACTGTATTCTGTTAATTTTCTTTTTATATCAAAATATAATAATGTTACATGTATATACAAAGAGCCTCTTAATAAAGATCTGCATGAGACTGGTTTTCCATAACTTCTCTATTTACAGTCTCTGCTGTCTCTACTTGACCTTACCTGAAATTCCATGACAACTCATCTTGCATGTAACACAAGTATCACATAGTATGACAACAAGTGGTAATTGTACAACCATTAAAATGACCTACTTGTTTTCATTTCCATCAACATAAGAGTTACAAAACTGAACAAACGTCCGTTTGTTTTGCATATTTATAACAGCAATAATTCCAATCAGTAAAACTCAATAAAACCAGTCATTTTTTTGCTTTTACTTTGTAATATATCCATTTCTTAGATTAATCTTTCTAAATATAAAGCTTGATTCCATTCGAAATAAAAACAAAAAGCCACTCCATCAAGCGTGCGTACTATTTCTTCGACAATTATGTTAGAAACAAGCTATCAAAAACTCTATGTGCAATTCTGTAGCAATTTGCAATTCATGATTGGGTCCAATTTGAATGTTGGTTTGGATCTGAACTAATTTCAACAGAAATGAAACCTTTCCCCAAATGTTGGCAGGCGTCCATACTCTAAGAAGCAATTACAAAAAGAAAAAGGTTGTAAAGTAATTGAAGATTGCATAGGTTACTAATGCAAAACCAAGACCGCATTTTGCCACTACATTTAACAGTCATCAAATACACCAGGTACAGTTAAAGCTGAACTGACCCTGAAAAGCAGAAATATGTATTCAACATGAATGCAATTCCTTTCTACAGACTGTCCTAACATTTTAGAGATGGCAACTGTATATCTAAACTCTAGACTAGATTGTTTAACTATTCAACATGAGGATGTTATGAGATATGCTGTAACTCAGGGGTGGGCATAGATGGCGGAGGGCCCCTGTGCATGAACATAACATGAACATATTGGCTCTTGGTTTTTCAATAGCTCATAGAAAACTTCTGTCTCTAATAACCTTACCTATAATGGACATGCCGCCATGCCCCTGGAGGGAGGAGGGAGAGGCGCGACCGCTCTCTCAAGGGGCGGACCTAAAGGATAGGCTCAGCCGCAGAAGCGCTGAGGGAAATCCCCAGCAGAAGCGCCGAGGGCGGACCTGAAGGGGAACCTCGGCTGTCAGGCTTGCACCCGAGGACGGTATGCACAAGTTAAGGCTGTATTTTATTTTGCTCATTTTTGTGCCTACTAGAGATGAGCGAACAGTGTTCTATCGAACACATGTTCGATCGGATATCAGGCTGTTCGATGTGTTCGATTTGAATCGAACATCACGTGGCAAACTCCAAAAAAATTCGATTCCCCTCCCACCTTCCCTGGCGCTTTTTTTGCACCAATAACAATCAGAAAAAGTCATTGGCTGCCGAAATCAGGTGACCTCCATTTTAGACGAATAGTGGATTTCAAATCCGGGTCATATGAGAATGTGAACTTTGTGACTAAGAGACAGGGATAGCTGTACAGGCAGGAATAGCTAGGGATAACCTTTATTTAGGTAGGAATGTTATTAAAAATAACTTTTTGGGGCTCTATGGGGTGTGTAATTGTGATTTTTGTGACATAAACTTTTCCCCATAGGAATGCATTGGACAGCGCTGATTGGCCAGAGTACGGAATTCGACCAATCAGCGCTGGCTCTGCTGGAGGAGGCGGAGTCTAAGATCGCTCCACACCAGTCTCCATTCAGGTCTGACCTTAGACTCCGCCTCCTCCGGCAGAGCCAGCGCTGATTGGCCGAAGGCTGGCCAATGCATTCCTATGGGAATGCAGAGACTTAGCAGTGCTGAGCCAGTTCTGCTCAACTACACCGTGTGCCGGTCAGCCCATCTGATATAGCAGAGCCGAGGGTGCACTAGAACCCCTGTGCAAACTCAGCTCACGCTAATAGAATGCATTGGCCAGTGCTGATTGGCCAATGCATTCTATTAGCCCGATGAAGTAGAGCTGAATGTGTGTGTTAAGCACACTCATTCGGCACTGCTTCATCACGCCAATACAATGCATTAGCCAGTGCTGATTGGCCAGAGTACGGAATTCGGCCAATCAGCGCTGGCTCTGCTGGAGGAGGCGGAGTCTAAGGTCGGACCTGAATGGAGACTGGTGTGGAGCGATCTTAGACTCCGCCTCCTCCAGCAGAGCCAGCGCTGATTGGTCGAATTCCGTACTCTGGCCAATCAGCGCTGTCCAATGCATTCCTATGGGGAAAAGTTAGCTTGCGAAAATCGCAAGCTGACAGGGATTTCCATGAAATAAAGTGACTTTTATGCCCCCAGATATGCTTCCCCTGCTGTCCCAGTGTCATTCCAGGATGTTGGTATCATTTCCTGGGGTGTCATAGTGGACTTGGTGACCCTCCAGACACAGATTTGGGTTTCCCCCTTAACGAGTATATGTTCCCCATAGACTATAATGGGTTCGAAACCCGTTCAAACACTTGAACAGTGAGCGGCTGTTCGAATCGAATTTCGAACCTCGAACATTTTAGTGTTCGCTCATCTCTAGTGCCTACCCATTGTGATACCATAATATCAACTCCTGTTCAGGTGACATTACAAGTGTACAAGTCTCCCTGATGGAGGGCAATGATACTGTATGTGTCCTCACAACAATAACTGAAAGAAGACTGAAGAGTCTACAAGAGCAACTGAACACAGGGGAGAGAATCTGCTACATGCAAATGAATGGGATGGAGCTTGCAGTGCTTTACCGGTCATCATAATACTGTGGCAGTTCTGCTAGAATACACGTGATCAGTGGGAATAGGTGGGAATAACTTAAAGATCTTACTTTATTTCCCCCCCCATTAGCATGGCATTTTGCTGATCATACAATGCAGTATACACCCACTGGCTTTATCATAACATTTAGACTACCCTCAAACAGAGGAGTAAAAACTGAGAATCAGTTTCTCATAAAAGTATGTTCACACTACCGTTACAGTCTGTTGTCCTCCAATAGAGTAGTAGATAGTAGAGTAACAGATACAGATGAAGCCCCTCTGTCTGTGTCAGCTCACATTGACTATAACATTAAAAACATGACAAATACTTCCATCATGTTTGTTTACTTTCTAAAGTAAGAAAAAAAACAACTAAAGGGGACATTGAGGAATAATCGAACCCCCAAGGTTAACATAGGCCATAATGTCGTACCATGGACCTGCACCCTGCAATGACCATCAGTAGCTCCGGGTTCAGGAGATAAAAAGGTTTTGTTGGGTGGGTGCTGTGATGCCAGCTACTAGCATATATGTCCTTGTTTAGGGATGCTTTAAGCATAGAGTAAACAGTGCAATTGCTTATGGTAGTGGGGCCCTTCTCAGCTGGTCCGGACTGAGCGGGATAGTTCAAGATTGCAGGTTGCTGTCCCACTGTGATTTCAACTATCTGTTTCCTTAGGACATTGATAGAGTTGAATATAATAGTGAAGCACTGAGCTATCAGTTCCATGCTCCATTATTCAACCTTCAGCTGTTGAAGCATGAAACAGGGAGGAGCAATGAGAGCCAAGCCATAGACATCACTACTGCCAGAGCCTGGAGGTCAGCGGGAATGGAGTTAGGTGAGTATTCTTTTGTGTGTGTGTAGAATTGATGACTGAGAGGGCTGGAAGCCTTAGGTGGGGCTACTTAAAGGGAAATTAAACACAGCCCCCAAATCTATTAAAACAGCCTTGTCCTTGATGTTCGGTTTTCGTAGATTTCTTTTTGAAGTAACACATTACTGTGACCCATGGTAGCATTTATTATGACATGTCATTTCATATACTGGCCCTGGTCCAATCACTTTGCTATGAGTGAACATATTCAAAGCCAAAGATAACTCTAATTGTCAGACTCCGCACAATGGATTCCCTAAGACTGTCACTTAAAGCCGTCCCCTTATAATTGAGCGTAATTATATGTAGCGTGAACGTTGCCATGTTGTCTGTCTTGTCTTTCTTCTAAACTATAATCACAATCATTTATGTTTCCAGCTACTACATGTGAAGATGATTTTAATGTATTTTCATTTATTTTCAGGTGCTGCATATTCGCAATACAACACTAACGTTTTATCTACTTTAATGGGCTGCTTTGTTTCTCTATTTGGTTTATAGCATTTCATTTTTTATTTCTTGCAAGATCATTAAAAAATAACACTTTTTATAGCCTCAAAATGTTGGCATTGATGTAAACTGCAGTGAAAGTGACTTTGAAATATAAAAACTCCAACTGTATACTGTAATTATAGAAGCACAAATTAATAATCCAAATTATTCATTCCATTGTGTGAAGACACAGTACAATCTGTTCAGCATAAAACCTAATAATAGAAGATATAAAAAAGCATAAAATATTCCATCAGTTTACCATAGGGTAAAAGCACAATCTGACAATATCAGCAAACCGTTGCGACCTGACAAGAAAACGTTCCTATCAAATAGCTAATTTTGTTGGGATAGAAAGCAGGTGGCTCTCTGAGATATCTCATTTTATATTTGATATAGATAAGGGAATCAAATGAATGAAAAACGGTTAAGTAGAGGTCAGAGGTGGTTATAGATGTAATATGTGTGGAGATTGCATAAAAAGGTGCAAGGTGAAGATTTACAAAAGCAAGGTCACAGCTCAAGGACACAGCAAAAGCTAATGTACACTAAATTAAAGACATCTGCATAGTAAAGCTAGCAGGCCGGAAATAAGGTCTTAGCAAAGTGCGTCACTGGGATGGATTCAGGCCTGGATTTACGCTGGGCCGGAACCAGTCTTCATAAATTCCCTCCTTTCAGTCTTTCCTAAATTTACGTAAAAATTAGTAAATCTGTTCCGATCTTTTTCATGCATATATAATCAGCTGACTCCCAAAATTCACAATGAAGATCAATTTCAATTTTTTTGATTCGCATATAAAATAAAGACATCTGAGTGTCTCACATGGTTATGACATCCGAGTGTGCATGACAATATTAATAAGTGACTAGTGACACAAATTAACAAGGAGGACACTAACATGAGAAGATAATTGCCTTCCTTTATAAAGCAGATTTCTGGGACTCCGCATAGACAACTAGGAACACTGGATGGACTTTCTTGCCGTAGGCTACATTTCCTATTTATTACGGAGTTCTTGTAGTGTCACATAATTCATTTATAACACTGAAATTATATTATAATGTATATTAGATATTATAATGTATATTATATTTAGTCAGTAAAGAAAGAACGTATATTACATATACATAGATATCTGATTAAAATGCATTTTCTATACTAAGCAGTAAAGCAGTATGAAGTTTTTTTTTAACATTGTGTACACATATAGAGAATATATGGAATGGAAAGACAGTAATCAAAGTAATTCCAAGTTATATTACATTCCCTGTACTACAAACCTCTTTATTAGTATGAAGTCTACAGAATGAATTTATATATGGCAACTTATAAGACAGCTTTCATATTGAGGCTGCATAACCGCCTGTTATCCCTGGAAGAATAACATTATTAGGGGTCACAGGGGTCCTAGGAAATAAAATACTCATACATACAGAAGTATGATAAAAACTATCACTTCCATAGAACTGTGCGCCTCTGTAGGAAACTGAAGACATATGGAGGTAGAGTAGCGGGCTCATGTTACTTTCTGTCTGCACAAAATAAATGTAGTGGTGGTGTGCAGAGGACATTTTCCCAAATGTTTCTCTGCAACCCCTCTGCGGATAAAACAAAACACTAACTTCAGGGCAATGTCTAATTACTGTTATTTATTTTTTTTTTTTTTCATTATTATTATGCCACTGAAGTATTTTATACCTCAAGTAAGTTACCTCAGTATTATGGCCTATAAACACCCACCCATTATTAACAACCACGGTTCACAACCAGACCTGAACTGAATCCTAGATAACTAAGACCCATTAGTTTAGGACATTTAACCCGCTGTCACTATAGTACAGTATGGCATATTTTGGTCCCAATTTTGATGCGGGAAGCCTTACCAGAATAGGGCCAAAATGCACCTGCCATGACTGTTGCGGCTTCCGACAGTCGCGGATTTCCGCTCTGGAGTAGGCCTAAATGATTGGGCCTAGTCCGGAGGATGCTGCCCGAGGCAGACGCCGGGGCTAAATCAGCCGCGCAGTCCACCTGAAGAAAGAGAAGCTCGCTTATTCTTTCCATGGACGGAAACATGCTGCTCACAGAAAAAAGTAAGCTAGCAGTCTACATAGACCTCTATTGTGAGGGGGCGGATTCTGATGTGGATTCAGCGCCAAAATCCGCCCCCTCTTGCCCTGTGTGAACGAGCCCTAATATGGCAGCAAAAATACCATTTTATTAGAAAGAAAAGTGCCATGATAATAGTAACAATAGTCAGAAAGTTTTTGGTAATAGAAGTCCTGTCACTAATATAAATTTAACACACACTGAAAACACAATTATGACAAATATAGAATACAACACCCGAGGAGACCTCAGAGTATAACTGTGTTTGATGGGTGGCAAACCTCAAAAGTTTCAGGTTCACGAGAAAACTTTGGGTAAATTCAGGTCAATCCGATTCAATCCATATTATTATTTACATATTTTATTGTCGCTTTTTTCTAACATGTATGTGAAGAGTAAACTGACCCTGTGCAACTGATCAAGCAGAGCACACAATGGACCAATGCACATCTACTAAGGATTAGAGATATTTGTATAGAGGAAGGGTCAGATGAGAAGATTATTTCAGCAATTTTTCTTTAAATTGATGTATTATAAATTGTAATGCATGCTCAGGTCTATTCATTATCCAATGGTTTCACTGACAAGAAAAGCTTGTGAAGATTAATCACTTCATCAGAGTGATAGCCTGTCAATATCCTTTACTGGCATATCACAAATGCAAAGCGGAAAGCATTCAATGGAGCCATTAATTTGATACAGCAGACACCACCAGTACATTTATATTACACTAAAGCACATCGGACTGGGTGCAAAGCATACAAGCACAATAGCCGCCTCATCTTACATTATCCACATCACTTATAATAATGCTGAAAATAAAATGAAAGCGATTATACTAGGACAATACACACAATGCTATTATACTATAAAAGCATATTTCATGTGCTAATCCACAATGCATTAGTCACATTTAAACAATTTATTTCTCCTTGTGTATCATATGTAAACCTATAACAACGCTTTCCTATGACATAATATTGAGCCATTTATATCCTCTTATGTAGGGATGTGCACTGACATATTCAATACCGGCTGGAGGCACAATGAGATAATGCTATTTAAGGTCACAAGATGTAATGTTCAATACACTCTCAAGTAGGCAATTACACCTTCTTTAAAGACAACGGCATTAATATTGTACTAATGCATAAATAATAGCAGACAGACAAGGATCTCCAGCCAGATGGATGAATCATATAGGACACACTAATTCGGTATGCTTACTTACACCCGAGTGCTGTTATCCCATCCTGCTATATAATGTAAGTACACAAGCTTCTCCAAACTTTAGAAGCCAGGTAGAAAATGAGCTACTTCCCAGTTAAATAAAGAGATGTCCATCTTTCCCATTGTGTACTGTTGGCACAGATGGTACACACTATCATGACTACAATAGTAACACAAACATGGAGAGAAGTGAGTGAAAGAAGAGGGAGAGTAAGGAAGAATCTAGTATGCAGCTCCTACCACTGGGTGAGTAGAACAGCTTTCCAAAGTCTACAAAATGGCTGCTACATGCACAAGAAATAGCATCTCTGAAGCTAGAGTTGCTTTGTGGCAGAGAGATCATTTTGATCTGAGAAATGACTATATATAGTGTATAAATAAATGATCTAGAAGAGCTCAGAGGGGATACGGCAGTGTATTATGCCGTTCCCTCATGGCACCGATTCCATAGCCTTTCATAATACTGCCAAGGGGCCAGAAGTCTTCTATATCAGCCCGCTCTGCTGACACTACAACTCTTTTCTCACATGATTAACTATGGTCAAGTACAAGGAGAAGGAGTCGGCAGGATCAGTCACATGATAAAGATAAGAAGCTGGAGTCAGTCAATGGATGAAGAGTTGGAGAGTCAAAAGAACAGGCTGAAATAGAAAACTTCCAATCTCCTGAATATTCTGCAATTGGTGTGGCTGGAGACCACCATTAATATTAGTAAGGTGACCCTTCCGGTTCAGTATATACATTTCCAGAGGTTTTTCCTTCCGTCAATAATTATTTGGCTGACAGATATTCCTCCTGACTAGGTTTGGCTAAGCATGCATGTGTATACAATGAAGAAAGAGATTATCAAGCTTTTCTGGTGACGCTGGATTCACACCAGCGTCTGGACTCCGTTCTCAGGTTTCCGTCTTCTGCATGCATAAGACGGAAACCTGTCATGCCGAGTCCGGCTGTGAGCGCCGGTGAGCGTTTTATGGTGTCCGTGGCGAAACAGTTTTTTTTTTTTTTTAAACCGGACACAGAGTACTGCATGTCTGACTCTGTGTCCAGTTTAAAAAAAACGGATTCGCCGCGGAGAGCATAAAACACTCACCGGCACTCGCGGACGGACATTTTTCAAACCCATTCAAATGAATGGGTTTGAAAGACGCCGGCAGGTTTCCGTCTCCTGCCCCTGTTTTGTGCAGGAAACGGAAACCTGCAGAACAGACTCCTGGGCGCAGATGTGAACGAGCCCTGACGGCTTTTTTTCTTCGGGCAAACACAAAATGAATTTTAACTTTCTAGCTCATCTGTTGTGGAAGGGTCTGGATATCTGTAAACACATAGAATGGCTGATCTGGGGACCTTAACTGTATAGTATTGTCTTTACAAAGCACTTATTTCTATTACTATGAAGGTGTCTCTTTATATTAGATGTGATCTGCAGTTACATGATCACATGAGGATACAATAATACTAAAAGTCTTCACACGGGCAAACAATATAACAATGGGCTACTTAAGAGTGATCCTGTCAGAGATCATCAAAGTGGGGTCACCATGTCGTGACGCTGTAGCAGAAACCGTAGTACTCTGCGGTAATGTATCCTACCTATGTCACAGAAGGATGACACAGTCTAAATGTTATGGCACAGCTTTCTAAAAATAAGATGCAATTGAAATCTCTGCTGTTTTCTTTCTTTACACGTTCAAATTTTGATCTATATTATTCATTGACATAATCCGTTACCATGACAACATCTGTTGTGTGAATGGCAACAGCCATTTTCATTTTGCTCTAAGGCTGACTAAACAAAGACAGAAGGAAGGGTCAGTCCACCAAGGGCCACACAGTCTCAGTGACAAAGCTGCTCAGTCATTCAGTATTAGTGTCTTTATTCACAAAGCAATGACATTCCCATGATAGCACTTCTGGGCGTTATATACTTACAATAGATATTGAACAAGCATTGTTATATATATACACACACTGAGATGAATGTGCTAAAGTCTTGCACAATGCAGCATTTATTAGCATTCTGTGTATATATATATATATATATATATATATATATATATATATATATAGTAGAAATATAGAGAATTTACCAAAACACTACGCCCCCCAAAATGTGAGTACTCTAGACATACTTCATGTATATATATAGATTACGGTACTGTGGAATTGATATAGTAAGTCCAGCGCTGAGACCTTGTGCTGGTGTAAAATGCACCAGAATTATTAAGCAGCTCAAACTTCTTAATAAAAATGCCATGTGCCAAAAATTACAACCTCTGTTGTGTTTAGCAGGCCAGAAAAATGGCGTACGATATTTAGGTCAACATGAGCCATAAGCATCTGGATAGACATTAAACCACATAGCGGGAACAGAAGAAGCACAATGACAAGTCACCTTTGTGGGAGATAGAGAATTGGTACTTTTTACTAATCCATCTCAGCATAAAATCCTTAAGAACTATAAAGATTATGCCGACTCAGTAATGCTACATGGGTACAGTCTAAAAAGCTTGGGCCAGCCATGTTGAAATAAAAATGTAAGCATTTAATATCTGGATATATAATATGCGCATTGTGCTGCGCTCATAGTGACTGATCATCGTCCCTGTCTTTTATGTGACTGAATAACAGTGTTGTCAGGGACACTCACCAGCCACTATTAAAACGCCAACAATAGTCTTCTCTGCCATTGGCCATAGCTGTCACCCAGGGTTATCATGAAGAATGTCTACTATACCAAGAGCCCTCCCTTATATAGCAAAGTGATCTCAGGCCAGGGCTGATATGGATTATGTGTGACTTGTGTTACTATTTGTAGCTGATAACTGTGTAAGTCTGCACTACAGAGAATCACAACTAGAGGACTGGATGCCGTCAGCTTAACAAGGAGACCTTTAACAGACTGGGCTTCTGAGTAATGAATGGGTTACATTTAGGTATAATAAATATCATTTTATCCACAAAAGGCTCTACAGGCATCATGTATTATAGTAATATGCACTTACATAAGTTTAGTGAAAAACCTTAGCTTTGGAGCGGAGGTGCAGCAAACAGGTCCAAAAGCCCTTCTATATACCTGTCAGCAATAATGTATCTCAACATATACACTGTCCGCTGTAAGGGATCTACATACAATATAATACCTTACAGCGCTGAAGTCCTGGGTTTGAATCTAAAAAACCACAACATCTGCATGGAGTTTGTATGTTTACCCCATGTTTTTGTGAGTTTTCTCTGGCTACTCGGGTTTATTCCCTCGCTCCAAAGAAATATTTCTACTGTATATAGTCCTTCTTATAACTCTCCAGGGTGATTCATTTGTCTAAGCCCTCGATCACATCTGCATTTGGATTCCCTCCGTTGGAGGACCCTGCCGAATGGAATACCAAACGCAATTGCAAGCGCTGGTGCTGTAATGTAGGTGCACTCTATGGGGAAAGGGATGTAACCCACTGACAGAAACAAGTGAATCAGGTAGCTGAAATCCTTATTCCCTGAACAACTGATGGTTGGCTGATTTTGATAAAATTGCTTGGTGTGGATAATATTCAGTACATCTAATGTGGATGGCCATCTTAAACTGATAATTGTGAGTTACAATATGTTATTATCTCCATGTTATCAAGCTTATAGATCTACTACTTCCTTATGATGCTATTAGACCTACAAGCCCTCAATAATATGCATGGAAGGGATAATTATTGATTTTCTATCAATGTATCAGCTTCACTGGTGAACACATAGATTATCTGATAAAGCAATTCCCCACTTAGTATTGTGTGAGGAATTGCAATACAGTCTCATTCAACTGACACATTAATGTAATACCCCCAATTGTTTAAATAGTTCAGGCCTTCCTGTAAATTGAACTAGGGGGCTGTTTCTATATAATACATGGTTTATTCAAGTAATATGTTTGGTCATGCGTTCACACTACCATTGGATGTCCGTTCTGATAAGGTCCATTGCAAAAAAACCCCCCCAAAAACAGATGCCAATCAGAACAGACATTAAAGGGGTATTCCCATAACTCTTGTTCTGCAGCCTGCAGGCTCTTTGCTTTCTTCACTTCCTGGATTTCTCTGCACTTTGGTGGGCGGGGTTTCACTTGCTCTGCTATGTTTACAGTCAGTAATGAGGGATTGGTTGTAAATGCATTACCACAGTGTAAAGCTGATGTGGAAACTGATGTAGCAGCGCTGGATTTGAGTCAGCTTGCATTACATATAGAGGAAAAGGACTCCTTATCTCAGCCCTTATCAGCCAAATTCAATTAAACTAATTAAGCTGATAAGTGGAAAAGCAAAAAAAATTTTGTGTATGGGGATTTTTTCCCCATATGTCAGGGGCACTGTTCAGTGAGGACTAAGTACCTAGTTGTGTTTATTCTTGGAGGTGGAACTTTTTGCAATATAAATAAGACCACACACAGTTTTTAGGAACATTTATTTTTTTGTTTTGTCTTGTGTTACTACTTTTAATAGAAACCAATAAAAGTTAATTTTTTAAATGTGCAAAAAATCCCCATACACAAAATTTTTTTTGCTTTTGAAATTTCATGCACATAACCCTAAACATCATTTATTAGTTGTTTGTGATAAGTGGAAAAGCTGAAGTCAGACAGCACAGTAATCCCGGAGCTCTCACCTTCCCCTTCCCCTATCTGAGGAGCTCCGTTGCTTGTCAGCCCCTCCCCCAAGTTAAGGCAGCTATATCACTTGGCAAATGAGCAGATAAGCCCAGTGACCATAGAAACACAGTGTCAACAAAGAAGTGAATAAATTAAGATAGCGGCCAAACAAAGCAGTTTTGATAAAGCAATGTATTTAGGAAAAGTCTTAAATCCACATAAACTAGCAGTATAGATAGGATGCTTTTCATGGGACAACCCCTTTAACTGATGTAATTAATGGATCCGTTAAAAAACGGACACTTTAACATCAGTTAGCGTTCATTAGTGTCTGTTGTCATACTGTCCATTTTTTTGCCTATTTTTTATTCTGCTTTTTGAGCATGCGCAGAAAAAAATGGAGAGCAATAACGGAAAGTGTAATGGATAACTGTCCATTAGCCGTAGACATTAATGTTAACAAACAAAGGATGCTTAACATCCATAAGCCAGTTATTGTGAATGGACAGAAAAGTCCTGCACCCCGCATTATTATGTCCACTAAAATAACAGACATCTGATGGATTTAGGTGAAAATGGACAACAGATCAAATTCCATTGAAATCAATGAGATTTGTAACGGATTTATGACGGATCTGCTAGAGTCCATTGTTAACATAAGGGATGCTAGCCAAGGACACTACTAACAGTAGTGTGAACGCCCCCAGCTTTCTGATTCACTTCAAACCCACTGTGTGGACCAGAAATCATTTTCTCTATACTCTATATTTATGGCTGCCTCAATGTAAACCTCATGGACTTGCATAGAGAAAGTGACTTCCGGTCTGCGCACCACATGCTGTGTATATAAGTATGTCATTCTGCTGCCAATATAACGGAAAGGGGAATGTGAACAGAGCATGTATTACACAGAAGAAGTGCCAGGTGAGTGTTGCTTTAACAATAACTTTAACGTGCCCATAATTTATTTTCGGTTATGTTTTTATCTGTGTGTATATTTAAACACTGCCAGGTGTAAAACCCTTAGGTTGTCGCCTGCACAATTTCCTTTAATAACAGAAAAATCTTGCAATAGCTAAATCAGATCAGATGTTTAAATTTTACAATACATCCTCGGCTGCAAACAAACCAGGTTTCAGTATATCTCAGCATGAGACTAATTTGAATACTTTAGTTCTGATTACATTAGGTTTGTATGATGCACACAGAGGCACATACATCTTTCCTATTTGTTATCCTGCGGGAACAGTCGGGGAAGAACCATTTATTTCCAGCAAAGCACAAACGTGAATATGTGAGGTGTGAATAATGCCAATTATATTGTAATCCATTTGTTTACAAAATTCTAAATATATAAAAGCCAGCTGAGACAAACAGATATGTACTATATAAAAAACATGAAGTAACAAAAAAAATGTCAGACTGAGACCACACAGAAATTTACTATTTATAGGTAACTTAAAAGAACACTGTGGTGTATTGTTTTCTACTTATACATTATACTGTCTGAAAGTCCATCCCTCAGCAGTAGAAGCGGTCTACTCAGTTTCTTTTACTATCCTGCTTTGAACTTCTTCAGTAACACACGATCACAGTGTGACATCTTTTTTTCTAGCATCGGTTTCTGTGCAAACAGATGTCTCTGCTGCTTGTGAATGTTATTAACAACTACCATGTGCTCTCAGATTAATCCAGTCAACCCCCCTTTTTCTATCCAACCTCTTTTGTAAAAATGCCTCCCTACTTGCCCTCGAACCTATAGCCCCCCTACTTTCAGATACTGCCTATCACTCCCCCCACTATAACAGTCAGGTCACCATACCAACATTACTTTACCCACTTTAGTCTCAAGTTCTGAAAGGTATATGTTAGATTGGATAACCCCAAGAATTTTGAGGTGCTAGTTAAGTCAGTTTGTAAGAGTTGGCAGAACTTTGAGCCTGGAGCCGTATTCTGACGCTGGGTTCACACCTGCGTCTGGGGTCTCCGTTCTGGCATGCAGAAGACGGAAACCACAGACCGGGTCCGGCCGTGATTTTTTTATCCGGACACAGAGTACTGCATGTCCGACTCTGTGTCCGGATTATAAAACCCGGTTTCGCGGCGGAGAGCGCAAAACGCTCACTGCCGCGCACGGCCGGACAGCTTTCAAATGAATGGGTGAGAAAGTCTCCTGCAGGCTTCCGTCTCCTGCATCTGTTTTATGCAGGAAACGGAAACCTGCAATAAGGACCGACGACGCAGATGTGAACGAGCCCTGACACTTATTTTTATTTCTATGTACGAGGATGCATATGGCGTTTTTTTTTGCAGGACCAGATGTAGTGTTTATGTATATCAATTTGTGGCTATTGCGCTGATCGCTTTTTATCAAAATTTTTATGGGAGGCGAATCTGTGGAAAAATGCCAATTTGGCCCCTTTGATTTTTTTTTCCAACTATGGCATTCACTCTATGTAAAAAATATTTTTATAGATTTATAGATCGGGTGTTTTTGGACACAGGAATACCTAATATGTATGTGTTTACATATTTATTTTTTTAACTTTTGTGTTGTAGAGAAAAGGGGTTTGATTTGAATTTTTTTTCTTCAAATTTTTTTATTTTTTTGTAACTTTCCTTTTTTTTTTTTTGCTGTAATTTTTAGACCACCTAAGAATTTTGAACCCCAGGTGGGTATGATCACCAATACTAATTTCTATACTAATAGCATAGCAATGGATTGTAAAATTGCTGGCCCTGGATCTCGTTCAGCAGATCGAGCCCCCCCCCCACACCCCCCAGAATGGCATTTACATGTAAATAACTGATATCTGCCATACTATTATAGCAAATGTTGGGACAACACACAAAAAAACATGTAACCTCTGCTGCTGCCACCTGAAACCGATCTGTAAATAAGAATTAAGGAGATTATTAATTTGGAATATTTGATGGCCATCTTGCAAGATAGGGTAAATAACTTCCTTGCTGTCTAGAGTAGGTAGGATATATAGTCAATGGTTACAGGATTGTGAGTTCGCCCGCAGTTAATGAGGAATTGCAGCCTATTGACATAACTGTAACTTCACTAGGTCTCAATGTCACTGCATCTTTATTCTTCATGGGTCCTACCTCTGTAACGCTGCCTCATCGTGCCTGTGTTCAGATTTCTGAGTTATACATTTTTTATATTCCTTCTTTGTAAGGCTACATGCATATATGCGTGTGCATATACGGGTCTGTGAAAAAATGGCATGTGCTATCAGTACTCTCCATGGATCCATTCATTAATAGGCCGGAGCCTCAAAATAGGCAGGAAATAGGACCTGTCCCAGGCTCACAGCCCTCTACATGGACCTGTGATAATATATGTACTTGTGTATGTGAGTATAAGAAAATAATAGGTCAGTATGCTAGCCACTAAAAACATGGCTAGCGCAGTGACAAAGCACACATTCATGTGTGTGGAGCCTTAATAATCTGCTACATTGGGCAACATGGTGGCTCATTGGTTGGCACTGCAGCTTTGCAGCGCTGGAGTCCTGGATTCGAATCCCACCAGGAACAACATATGCAAAGAGTTTGTATGTTCTACCTGTGTTTGCATGGATTTCCTACCATACTCAAAGACATACTGATAGGAAAAAAAATGTAGATTGTGATCCCTATATGGGGCTCACAATCTACATAATAAAAAAAATAATATGCTACATTCATTTTATGCATATAAGCTCTCATATATTGGGCTGGCTTATCCTACCTTATCTCTGCTTCGGTTATTTTTTGTAGCTTAAAACCTTCAATAAAATGCAAACTTAAACAAAGGTTGTAATATTGCTATTAAACAGTAGTGTGCATGAGCCCTGTCATTGTAAATTACCAAATCCTATTTGGTTTTCATTCTAAGTTTCCTCATCATAGAATTGTGAGATAATAAGGTTTTCTAATCAGAAATTATTCTTTTGTGAAATCTATTTACATTATTTTATTTGTAGAGAAAAATACATGACTCACATGTGTTCCAGTTCACCAGCTGTCACTAGAATCTGATATGCAATAAAAAAAAGTAAAGCAACAAACAAAAGGTAAAATGGTTTTAAAAAGTTCACGTCATTTGAATTGACAGAATTTTATAATACTGATTTTTCTATTGGTAAATTATTTTAAATGTCTACATAGTGGAAATTGGGAAGTACTTGTCAGTGTTTTTGTGAAGAGAATCCAATCCAATCTCCAGTTAGCTATATCCAGATCACAGATACATGGAACCAGAATGTTGTCTGATGTTCAGCTAGACACTACCCTATTTATTTTATATCATGTATGATGAATGAGCATTTATGATGGCTGTAACTAGCATACATAACTAGCATCTCCACGGCAGACAAGTACCTTCCTGCGGCGCCAACCTACCCACCATACACTTGTGATGTAACCTCATCATTATTAGACCTTGGTTGGCGTTATCGGCTGCACATGGATAAACCAGAATGTCTACACAGAACTTTACAACAATTCTTACAAATAATTCTTTATTTTTATACGGCTATAAATAGTTGTATTCTGCAGTACGATGGATAACAGCTGGAATATTTGCTCTCCATAGCTGAAACACATCTCCTGCCTACACAGTGATCAATGTCTAACAATAGCATACTCCTCATTCTTCCATGTATGCCTTAACAATCATTGAGACCCTTTTAAATGCTTAATTGTCACCTACATGTTACTAAGATGTATTCCAAAAGAACAGCAAGTCTCATACTGAGCGGCTTTCTATTCCATCCCCTCTTCTGGGCCACAAATTGTCTTCTGAAATAGTCTATCTGGCTACTAATATTCAAACGCCTACTCATTTTGTATTTCCTCCATTACTCTGTGACTTAAAATACAGTATATGGCCTTATTTTTCATTATAGTTTTACTGCTATAGGGCACAGAATTGAGAACTTAGTATTGAATGTCTAAAGTGAGAACTAAAGATGGCTGAACCCCAGATTTAGTTCAGCCAAAGTGAACTCCCGGCTCGGATAGGAAGGGAAATTATTATACCCTGGGCTCTTCAGATCCAAGAGTATAGAAGCTGGAGGTGACAAAAAAAAACCAAAGACATTCATACGCACCTTCTGTTACTTCTTCTGAGCCTCCTTGTGGCATCTGTGTCTTCCTCCTGGCAGCATCTGGGCACACCAAGAGTTTGAAGAGACCCCAGAGTACAATAATTTACTGGCAGCGGCCATTTTAGTTAATCCAAGATAAATTCCAAATTGTTTAGTTTCACTAAAACTTAAGCAACTTGGAATATTTGGGTCCAACATAGCTTGGTACAATTTAATTTGCTCATCCCTAGTGAGAACTGTGTTTTTGGAAGAAAAACTCCAGTAGAAAGAAATGTGCCCCCTCCACCTGAAAAATGAGCCTGTTTAACTTACTGACAGCCTTATTGTGAAGTTATGTTCTCCCCACCAGAGCACTGACCCCGTTCATCACAGATGCAAACACTGCTTCCTGAATGAACAGGAGGTTAAACTATCAATCCAGGCCTATGGGAGTCTGATCAAGACTCTAACAGACCTGCATTGTTAGTCTGATACACGTGAATACATACAACACTGTGCGCATCAAAGGAGCAGAGAGGTCAGTGCTCTGGTAGGGAAAACATAAGTATTGTCAATTAATAAAGTACCTAAACATGGGCTCATGGTACAGGTGAGCGGTTTTGTGGATATAGTATATAGATATGGTATTGGAAAATTATACTTTTTCAGTCGACTTTACATTGGTATTAATTGTGTAATTAAAAGAAAACTGTATCATTAAAAAATGTACAAGATTTTACATTTTGTCCACATATTCTATCAAGTTTAAGATCAATTCCTTAGGACTACAAATATAAATATAAAACTATTTGTAATTCCATCGTTGAACCCAACTCCACTGGATAAACTGCTGTAGATACTTATCTATATGAACTAAACATTGAATAATGACTTAAAATATGTTATTTAGTTGTTTATATAAATATTGTTTCTATGTAATAAAAGATATAATATCTCTAATCACAATAGACTCTCCATTTGAAAGAAGGTAAGATGATGGAATACTGATGCAGTTTTCACCCGAAACCCTGAATATTGCACAATAATAGGCTCAGGTTATTAAAACTGGCAACTCTTTTCTTGTGTATCTGAGTGCAAGATTGTATTTTCCTACACACATATTTGTGCAGTAGTTGTGGAAGAACAAAATGCTTTTTATGAAAATTGGTCATAAATATTAATTTTTATATCCATTTTAAATGAGCAGAAGTCAAGAATGTTACTTTATAAACAATAAAGTTACATTAAAAAACAATGCATATTATCATGGGCCAAAGTTCACCTCTCACCAATGTATATTAGGCTATTTAATACAGCAAATTACTCACTGAGATAAGCGTAAGGGAAACAGCAAAAAATATTCAATTTTAGAATGTGTAATTCCAAAATTTAGCAGTGGACATTCAGACACCTGAAGCCCGTGGTCCTGGTAGTGTTAAATGAGAATACACTGCTATTGACTTATTTTTTGCCCCTTTTTAACAGCAGGGTTACAGTTATATAAAGATTAATATGGAAGCTATTTTGTTTTTAAAAGGGTTAAGACCCCTGCATATGTCTGAATTACGACTCTTTAAAATCAATGCTTTTTTACACAGTTGCAATACAACACTCGCACAAGTGTATAGGGCTTGAAGGTTCCCATACATTTCCATAAGCTGTCAGCTGAAGGCTTGTTCAAGTAACACCTATTTCTTCCAGTCCCCAATTCATATAAAGTTATTTTTGTGTATGAGTGAGTTTTTAAAAGGGACAGGGAAATAAGCCACTGACACATCAGATGGCGGTGTTTTATTTCCCGTAAAAACAAAGGATTGGCCACTGATGTTCATCATCTGACAAGGAGGCCCCCAAACGCAAAAAACAGTTGTCTGGTCAGTAATACATATAACTTCAATTACTTAGATACAGTGATGTATACAGAGTTTCTTATTCCGTCAAACGAGTATGTACGATAAGTATTCTCCTCTCGAAGTATTGCTATATGCATGAACTCTTAGGCCGGGTTCACACGGAGTATTTTGGCTTGTGATTTGGTATGTAGACGCAGCGGGAGCTTTTGCGGGCCGTATACGCTCCCATTGTTTTCAATGGGAGCTGGTACCGTATACGCGGCGCTATTTTGCGGCCGTGATTTTGCGGTGGCTGCAAAATAGCGCCGTGTATACGGTACCGGCTCCCATTGAAAACAATAGGAGCGTATACGGCCCGCAAAAGCTCCCGCTGCGTCTACGTACCAAATCACAAGCCAAAATACTCTGTGTGAACCCGGCCTTATACTGACTAGTATATTTACATCCTCACCAACTTCCATACTTATAATGCATGTATACCGAACATACACAGAAATTTGGATAATTGATATTATAATTAGATAAGTTGTTCACACTGTGAAATCCATCTTATTACCGTCTATAATATGTGATATGTTTAGTATGGTGGAAAGAGTATAATATTACACACAACAAACCCACAGAATAAATGTGACTGTAGTCAGGTTCTTCTTTTACTAGAGATGAGCGAACACTAAAATGTTCGAGGTTCGAAATTCGATTCGAACAGCCGCTCACTGTTCGAGTGTTCGAATGGGTTTCGAACCCCATTATAGTCTATGGGGAACATAAACTCGTTAAGGGGGAAACCCAAATTCGTGTCTGGAGGGTCACCAAGTCCACTATGACACCCCAGGAAATGATACCAACACCCTGGAATGACACTGGGACAGCAGGGGAAGCATGTCTGGGGGCATAAAAGTCACTTTATTTCATGGAAATCCCTGTCAGTTTGCGATTTTCGCAAGCTAACTTTTCCCCATAGAAATGCATTGGCCAGTGCTGATTGGCCAGAGTACGGAACTCGACCAATCAGCGCTGGCTCTGCTGGAGGAGGCGGAGTCTAAGATAGCTCCACACCAGTCTCCATTCAGGTCCGACCTTAGACTCCGCCTCCTCCGGCAGAGCCAGCGCTGATTGGCCGAAGGCTGGCCAATGCATTCCTATGCGAATGCAGACTTAGCAGTGCTGAGTCAGTTTTGCTCAACTACACATCTGATGCACACTCGGCACTGCTACATCAGATGTAGCAATCTGATGTAGCAGAGCCGAGGGTGCACTAGAACCCCTGTGCAAACTCAGTTCACGCTAATAGAATGCATTGGCCAGCGCTGATTGGCCAATGCATTCTATTAGCCCGATGAAGTAGAGCTGAATGTGTGTGCTAAGCACACACATTCAGCACTGCTTCATCAAGCCAATACAATGCATTAGCCAGTGCTGATTGGCCAGAGTACGGAATTCGGCCAATCAGCGCTGGCCAATGCATTCTATTAGCCCGATGAAGTAGAGCTGAATGTGTGTGCTAAGCACACACATTCAGCACTGCTTCATCAAGCCAATACAATGCATTAGCCAGTGCTGATTGGCCAGAGTACGGAATTCGGCCAATCAGCGCTGGCTCTGCTGGAGGAGGCGGAGTCTAAGGTCGCTCCACACCAGTCTCCATTCAGGTCCGACCTTAGACTCCGCCTCCTCCGGCAGAGCCAGCGCTGATTGGCCGAAGGCTGGCCAATGCATTCCTATGCGAATGCAGACTTAGCAGTGCTGAGTCAGTTTTGCTCAACTACACATCTGATGCACACTCGGCACTGCTACATCAGATGTAGCAATCTGATGTAGCAGAGCCGAGGGTGCACTAGAACCCCTGTGCAAACTCAGTTCACGCTAATAGAATGCATTGGCCAGCGCTGATTGGCCAATGCATTCTATTAGCCCGATGAAGTAGAGCTGAATGTGTGTGCTAAGCACACACATTCAGCACTGCTTCATCAAGCCAATACAATGCATTAGCCAGTGCTGATTGGCCAGAGTACGGAATTCGGCCAATCAGCGCTGGCCAATGCATTCTATTAGCCCGATGAAGTAGAGCTGAATGTGTGTGCTAAGGAGGCGGAGTCTAAGGTCGGACCTGAATGGAGACTGGTGTGGAGCGATCTTAGACTCCGCCTCCTCCAGCAGAGCCAGCGCTGATTGGCCGAATTCCGTACTCTGGCCAATCAGCACTGGCTAATGCATTGTATTGGCGTGATGAAGCAGTGCTGAATGTGTGTGCTTAGCACACACATTCAGCTCTACTTCATCGGGCTAATAGAATGCATTGGCCAGCGCTGATTGGCCGAATTCCGTACTCTGGCCAATCAGTGCTGGCCAATGCATTCTATTAGCTTGATGAAGCAGAGTGTGCACAAGGGTTCAAGCGCACCCTCGGCTCTGATGTAGGAGAGCCGAGGGTGCACTTGAACCCTTGTGCACCCTCAGCTCTGCTACATCAGAGCCGAGGGTGCGCTTGAACCCTTGTGCACACTCTGCTTCATCAAGCTAATAGAATGCATTGGCCAGCGCTGATTGGCCAATGTATTCTATTAGCCTGATGAAGTAGAGCTGAATGTGTGTGCTAAGCACACACATTCAGCTCTACTTCATCGGGCTAATAGAATGCATTGGCCAGCGCTGATTGGCCAGAGTACGGAACTCGACC
Organism: Leptodactylus fuscus; assembly: GCF_031893055.1. Lineage (NCBI taxonomy): Eukaryota > Metazoa > Chordata > Amphibia > Anura > Leptodactylidae > Leptodactylus > Leptodactylus fuscus. The sequence continues at coordinate 79,887,804 of NC_134267.1, forward strand.
AATCAGCGCTGGCTCTGCTGGAGGAGGCGGAGTCTAAGATCGCTCCACACCAGTCTCCATTCAGGTCCGACCTTAGACTCCGCCTCCTCCAGCAGAGCCAGCGCTGATTGGCCGAATTCCGTACTCTGGCCAATCAGCACTGGCTAATGCATTGTATTGGCTTGATGAAGCAGTGCTGAATGTGTGTGCTTAGCACACACATTCAGCTCTACTTCATCGGGCTAATAGAATGCATTGGCCAATCAGCGCTGGCCAATGCATTCTATTAGCGTGAACTGAGTTTGCACAGGGGTTCTAGTGCACCCTCGGCTCTGCTACATCAGATTGCTACATCTGATGTAGCAGTGCCGAGTGTGCATCAGATGTGTAGTTGAGCAAAACTGACTCAGCACTGCTAAGTATGCATTCGCATAGGAATGCATTGGCCAGCCTTCGGCCAATCAGCGCTGGCTCTGCCGGAGGAGGCGGAGTCTAAGGTCGGACCTGAATGGAGACTGGTGTGGAGCGACCTTAGACTCCGCCTCCTCCAGCAGAGCCAGCGCTGATTGGCCGAATTCCGTACTCTGGCCAATCAGCACTGGCTAATGCATTGTATTGGCTTGATGAAGCAGTGCTGAATGTGTGTGCTTAGCACACACATTCAGCTCTACTTCATCGGGCTAATAGAATGCATTGGCCAATCAGCGCTGGCCAATGCATTCTATTAGCGTGAACTGAGTTTGCACAGGGGTTCTAGTGCACCCTCGGCTCTGCTACATCAGATTGCTACATCTGATGTAGCAGTGCCGAGTGTGCATCAGATGTGTAGTTGAGCAAAACTGACTCAGCACTGCTAAGTCTCTGCATTCGCATAGGAATGCATTGGCCAGCCTTCGGCCAATCAGCGCTGGCTCTGCCGGAGGAGGCGGAGTCTAAGGTCGGACCTGAATGGAGACTGGTGTGGAGCGATCTTAGACTCCGCCTCCTCCAGCAGAGCCAGCGCTGATTGGTCGAGTTCCGTACTCTGGCCAATCAGCGCTGGCCAATGCATTCTATTAGCCCGATGAAGTAGAGCTGAATGTGTGTGCTTAGCACACACATTCAGCTCTACTTCATCAGGCTAATAGAATACATTGGCCAATCAGCGCTGGCCAATGCATTCTATTAGCTTGATGAAGCAGAGTGTGCACAAGGGTTCAAGCGCACCCTCGGCTCTGATGTAGCAGAGCTGAGGGTGCACAAGGGTTCAAGTGCACCCTCGGCTCTCCTACATCAGAGCCGAGGGTGCGCTTGAACCCTTGTGCAGCCTCGGCTCTGCTACATCAGAGCCGAGGGTGCGCTTGAACCCTTGTGCACACTCTGCTTCATCAAGCTAATAGAATGCATTGGCCAGCACTGATTGGCCAGAGTACGGAATTCGGCCAATCAGCGCTGGCCAATGCATCCCTATGGGAAAAAGTTTATCTCACAAAAATCACAATTACACACCCGATAGAGCCCCAAAAAGTTATTTTTAATAACATTCCCCCCTAAATAAAGGTTATCCCTAGCTATCCCTGCCTGTACAGCTATCCCTGTCTCATAGTCACAAAGTTCACATTCTCATATGACCCGGATTTGAAATCCACTATTCGTCTAAAATGGAGGTCACCTGATTTCGGCAGCCAATGACTTTTTCCAATTTTTTTCAATGCCCCCAGTGTCGTAGTTCCTGTCCCACCTCCCCTGCGCTGTTATTGGTGCAAAAAAGGCGCCAGGGAAGGTGGGAGGGGAATCGAATTTTGGCGCACTTTACCACGTGGTGTTCGATTCGATTCGAACATGGCGAACACCCTGATATCCGATCGAACATGTGTTCGATAGAACACTGTTCGCTCATCTCTATCTTTTACCCATTTGGCTGGACTTGTCTTTGTTGGTCAGTTGGAAGTAATAGCTGAGTAAGGAGACGCAGTCTTCTCTCCAACTACTTCACAACTCCAAAGGCAATCACACATTAGATTTATCGATTTTGCTGTTTCCAGCAATATTTTCCATTCTACATATCTGTTATTAATGGGACTGATAGGAAACAGAGTGTAAGAGTGCTTCTATTTGGGAGAGCGTCACTGCATAAATGTAGGACTTCACTTCACTTAAAGCAGTTTATTATCTCCCTAACCCTGTCAGGGGTGTAGTGTATGTATCTTGTAATGCTTTTCCCAGTCAAGAAATCCTGGGTGGCAGTCATGTATTAAAGCTTGCCTCTGGGTCTTCTCAATTCACTAGACTTCAGATAAGAAATGATGAATGAGGGCAGCAACAAAACTGTAATCAGTAGTCGCTGACACATGCGCTAGGAATAACCGCTTCCACACAGCCCCTTACAGCAGCAGTATTATTGTATGGAGGAAAAGGAGGAATTCTGCGGACGCCCTCCCTCTGTCCCTACTACTTATACGGCAATGCCACCAGCCCTAGGGGCAATCTTTCATGCTATAAAAGGGTTTTTCAGTAACTTTACATTAATGGTGGCAAGCTCAATCCCAGGAACCCCACTGAGCAGCAAACAAAGGGGCTGCTGTCTCTGACACGTTGACATTCATATCCATGTAGCTAGGTTTTATACTGGCGTTAAGGCCATTCAAGTAAGTCACGCAGTGATATTATAGGGGTTGTTACAAGTTTACAGCTTATCACCTATCTATTGCTGCTTTTTCCAGATAGGGGTACAGGGGACTACCATTCTTGTGAATGATGGGAGTCAGATGCCCACCTGTTATCAAAATGGCAGTGCCTTATACTCCCATGTGAATGGAGCAGTGTTCACACAGGTGTATTGCTGCTCCATACAACTTTGTATACAAAAGCTCACAAGTGCTAAACTTCTCTTTAGCAGCCTCACAAAAATGTCTGGACCACTTTATACGCAATGCCACATCCTATGCTGCCACTGCTACCCCTTGTGTCACCCCTCTACCTTGTAGATTGTAAGCTCTTGCGAGCAGGGCCCTCACTCCCATTGTGTGAACAGACTATTTCTCTGTAATGTATCTTTTTGTCTGGATTTGAACCTTACAATTTGTAAAGTGCTGAGGAATATGTCGGCCCTATATAAATAAAATGTATTACTACTGCTATTTATTATCTTATTCTGATTCTACTATGTCTCCACTTAGAGCTCTGCAGGTTGTCAGACTGTAGTGCATTGTCATAGACTGCTATTGCATCTGTAGTGTATTGTACAAATTAAAGTTATTGAACTTTTCATGTTAATAATAACTGTGAAATGTGGTTAGAAATAGAAATATGTTTATTATGTATTGCAGAAGCAGGCATGTAGGTGCCCTGTGCATTAACTTTAGAACACAATACCATTCTAGACCTAGGTTGTACTACATTACCATTTATGAGAACCATTGTAATTTTCCTATCTGTGTGCACTTATTATAAACTATGATTATATACTCTATCTAATCAGACTGAATGTAACGCTCACTTAAAGGGGTTGGCCACTGTCAAACCAATATAAGAGACCAATGTTATTGTTTCTATAATAAAAAGTTGTATATTTTTCCAATATACTGTATCCACATGGTTTCCTAGATCTCTGCTTGCGGTCATTCATTTTGTTCCCTTCTAATAGATAAAACTCAGTCCATGGTCATGATATATGATCCATGGTCATGTGCTGTACAGTCCATGGTCATGATATATGGTCCATGGTCATGTGATGTACAGTCCATGGTCATGATGATGATCCATGGTCATGTGATGTACAGTCTATGGTCATTATATATGGTCCATGGTCATGTGATGTACAGTCTATGGTCATTATATATGATCCATGCTCATGTGATGTACAGTCCATGGTCATGATATATGATCCATGCTCATGTGATGTACAGTCCATGGTCATGATATATGATCCATGGTCATGTGATGTACATACAGGTGCACAGCTCATTATCAGGCAGATCTCTGATTACTGTGCTGTGACTGTAATGAGCTGCGCACCTCTGTGTACATCACATGACCATGAATGATTGTTATCCACTGCATGTAAGCTGAATGAATGAAAGTGAGCAGAGATCTAGAATTTTGAGGAATTGATACAGAAATTATATTGAAAAATTCTACAACTTTCAATATTAATCTCAAAGTGGTCAATCCTTATAAATAATTTGGCACTGGAAAGAAAAAGGTAGAATGATATCCATAAAACCCTGATCCCTGAAATAATCCATATGCTGCTCAGTTAGTAAATTCATAAAGCACTAGAATAGTGTTGCATGAGGTCAGTCTCCCGCTAGTGCACTCTGACCAATCAGCTATCATCCCTGAGAAAGGACACCAACACAGACTGAGACGAGAGACTCAGAAATAGAGGAAGATATGCAGCTGCATCCCCTCCTCTTCTTACCCCCCCCCCCTTTTATGCAATTTACTTTCTTATACTAGGATGTACACATCCTTGGAGACTTAAAAATGTTTTTAGACATTACAGGCAGTACAAAAGACCTGTAGACTACTGGAAGGTGAAGATGGGGCCACTTTCACCCCTAACATATATCACAAAGTTTCAAAATGAATTCTGATACATAGGGGAAAAATATATGTATGCTTTAAATCTAATGGCTTTCTACACAGATAGGGGAGAAACAATTGTATATCTTTTCGATCAGTTGAAATATTTCAAGAGCAAATCCTTAAAAAGTAAGTTAATCTTCTAGAGTAGTAAAATATCCAGGTTTCTCCTTCAAAGTGATCTTGATGACAATATTTATAGTAACAAAATTTCCCCTTAGAAAATATGATTAACAGTATGATTTTTTTTTCTTCCACAGATATATATCAAGGATCAGTTTCATAGAATACAAGATTGTGGTTGGCATCATGAGCCCGTATTCTGCAGTACTTTCACAGCTTCCTAACAGTTCTTTCTTTATGAAAATAAATCTTCAGGCAATAAATTTCCCTGTGTCACTCCATGCTCCTATTGCTATGGAAATACAATGAAGTTGGTAGATTGTCACAGATGAAAGCGTCTTTCAGTTTATTGTATGCAGTTTAAAGAAATCACATGAATAGGTTTTATAATAATATGAACTGAGAATTATATTTTTCAAATTAGTTTTCAGAGTGTAGACTTAAGTAATTGGTTATTTGCTTGCTTGCACATTGCAAATTTCTAAAGAAATAAAGCTAGAAAGAAATATTACAAAGGCAATCAATTAATTTTAAGGGCACATACGTGGCATTCTAGATTTCCTCCTGTCATTCATCCATGCTATAATCTCTTTCTGATAGATCTTCACATAGCTAATGGCTGAGCCATCAAAGTGCTCAATAATTTAATAGGAAAGTAAAATGATCGTATAGATAAGTAGAGAACATGTCCACTCTGCTTTAACACAATCTGACACATTTTGGAGACTCTGTACTTACACTACAGTCACTGTTCATTAGTAAGATCTTTCTTGTTCGCTGCACATGGCACATACAAATACATTATTTCCTCTAACCATTACATTCAAGGAAAGACTAAAGCAGGCCATGCAAAGATGAAGGTTGGCAAAACCCACTGATTTTGGTAGACAACTGTCTCTCCCTCAGCAAATGCCGGAGGGGGGGGGGGGAATATAAGAATCAAGCTGCAGGATTGTAACACAGTAATCCTTTTGTTATCTGGGAGATAATCTATCAACAGATATGACTGACCATGGATTCCTACCATATCCCCATACAAATACCATATCCCTATTTAGCATACATGGCCTCCCAGCTGAGTGGAAAGATAGCTTCGGTGTTGGCGAAATGAACATTTGACTGAAAGCTATCAAATTTGTATGGCCAACCTCCAGAGATGTGTAGCATCAATAGAAAAAATTTTCAGAGAACCTGAACAGATCTGGAGAAATCCAGTATCAAAACACTAAATAAGCATTGATGCCACTCTAGAATGGCTGATATGGAAATACAGATAGGACAACTCACTAGTACAAGAAGCATACATATGTACTATGTACAAAATGGTTCAAAAGTTTTAGGCAGGTGTGCAAAAATGCTGCATAGTCAGAATGTTTTCAAAATAGAGGTGTTCACGATTTGGAGCAACCGGTGAGCCAGCTGGAGTTGGTGTAAAAAAATAAATAAATAAAAAAACATATTTTTCTGTCCCCGGTGCTGTATTGTCTGTTCCCAGTCCACTTTCCGTCATGGACCGGACTGGCAGTGCTGGAAGACGTGAGGAAAACATGTCTACTGAGACCAACCAGTGGCTTTAACACTCGCGGATAAGGAACCAGTATGGGAGTGGCTTCATGGGTTTTGCTCTCTAGAGTCAATGTGTCAATGGTCACATGAGCCAAAAAAATTACAATTATTCTTCATAAATCAACACCTTGCTTTGCTATTGCAATGATTTATAATGGAGTTTAAAAAAAAAAAAAAAAAAAAAAAAAAAAAAAAGCTATGGCATGCAGGGAAATGCCAGTCCATAGTTGTCTATACCGTTTCACCTTTTGGAAGTTTGCAGGTCTGGAGTATACAGGCATGGGTAAGACAATACCAAGGTGAGAATACATCAGCAACGATCTTAGAGAAGCAATTGTTGTTGCCCGTCATTCTGGGCAATTGAAAATTAGAAGCTTATCATTCTACAGTCACAAAAATATTCACAAGCAGAAAACATTCAAGCCCCTTTAGTGAAAAGCAAACACAGTATATCTGCATAAACACTTCATATCAACTATCAGGAATGGTGGTGAAGGGGTGATGATTTGGGGATCTTTCAATCAATGAGTTCTGTACACACAAAACATTCTAGAACTAAATATGAGGCCATCCATCCAATGGCTAAAAATTTGGTGAAACTTGGTCATGAAACAGGACTATGACCCAAACACACCAGAAAATGTAAAACAGGATGAATGAAAACAAAATGAGTCAAGGTGTGGCACATTTAAAGCCCCGTCCTCTACCCAATTAAATAGCGTGGTGGGACGTTATGAGAACTGTGCATAAATAAATATCTATGAACCACAAAGAACTGAAGTAATGTTTGCTAAAATTATTCCATAATGACAGGAGAGACTGATACTGTTATGATAGTCTAGCTGGATAAAAAATCAGAAATTGAAGGAATTGGCTGGAGAATTAGCTGTGTAAATCTTTTACAGCGTTGAAAGACAGATCCCAGACACCCAGCACCAGGACCAGTCAGGAGGTTAAATGGGCTTGTGTTGAATTTAGAGCCCATGTTATGACCAAAGAAACGGGTACAAGAAATAAGAAATATGACATGCCTCCCCTCCCCCGACCTCGATTGACCCCCTCCTACGCGTTCCTCTATTATGCCCCATAGTGGCCCCTGCACACAGTATTATTCCCCATAGTGGTCCCTGCACACAGTATTATTCCCCATAGTGGCCCCTGCACACAGTATTATCTCCCATAGTGGCCCCTGCACACAGTATTATGTCTCATAGTGGCCCCTGCACACAGTATTATGCCCCATAGTGACCCCTACACACAGTATTATGTCCCATAGTGGCCCCTGCACACAGTATTATGCCCCATAGTGGCCCCTGCACACAGTATTATTCCCCATAGTGGTCCCTGCACACAGTATTATTCCCCATAGTGGCCCCTGCACACAGTATTATTCCCCATAGTGGATCCTGCACACAGTATTATGTCCCTCAGTGGCCCCTACACAAAGTATTATCCCCCCATAGTGGCCCCTGCACACATTATTATGCCCCCACTGTGGACACCCATAAACAATTATTATACTCTGGGGTCTCCCCAGAGTATAATAATCGGAGACCCAGGGGGAGAAAAATAAAAAAACACTGTTACTCACAGTGGACAACTTGGACACCGTCACCACCACACAGCAAGCGCAAAGCGGTCTTTACCAGCGCTGAGCGCATTTGTCTTTACAAGCGCTAAACGCTCCTGACCTGCCTGCCAGCACTCACCTGTGCCTTCACAAGTGCTCCGCGCTTCTAAACATGGACTCCCCCACTACTTCTTGCAAAATAATGTGTCTGTATGGGTGTAAATACAGCTCAGAGCATTATTATGTGATATTTCTTTCTGTTTCTTTTGTTTTACCTCTCTTCTATTTTTGTATTATCGCTATAGTTTAGGATTTTGTTGTCATTGCATTTTTCGAGAATTATAAAACTAATGTCAAGAAAAAGATTAATACACAAATGCAGTATCTTCCCTCAATGTCAAAAGGAGATTCATTTTAAGATTACCACTCCCTCTGTAAGAAGAATGATAGTCGAGGGTGATGGCCATATTTAAATCTGGATAAATGAAAGCCTTTCAACACACAAGTGACTCTGATATCACATCTCTCATTTTCAGTTACTGCACACAAGCCATATATCTCTCCTGGTGTATCTGTAGACCTTGCTATATCTCTTACATGACAATATCATAGAAGTGCTGCATATTCTCTGCCTGATGAACAGAGAGAGACAGTGCGTCATATTGTCAGAAGCATACACAAAATGTGACATGGATGTTTTGCAAAATAATCTATTTTCTTTAGAGCGTTTTTCAAACTCAGCACTTTCATGTACACTTGTGCTAGTCTTCATATGCAATGTATTGTGTGTATTGTTTATCTTCCTCATATTTGTGACATGTTTCACACTGCAACACTACAAACAATAGTGTGTGTGTGTGTGTGTATATATATATATATATATATATATATATATATATATATATATATATATATATATATACACACACACACACACACACACACACACACAGTAGAGGTGAGGGGCGTACAATATTTATTATTATACCTGTACAATAACTAGTTCTGGACAACTGCTCTTTTATCCTCTTATTACAAAGGAATTAGTCAAATACATACATATTATGCCAATATACTGCCTTTTGCTATATTGATGTGATGGCGACATAATTTAAAGGGTTTGTCCAAGACCTGAAGGTAATTAATACTAATGACCTATCCACAGGATAGGCCAACAGTATCAGAACGGTTGGGGGTCGACACCTGAACTCCATCCCAATCAGCTGTTTTGGCTGCCGGAAGCCATATACTAGTGAATGAGATCAGAGCTGCAGTTCCAGGCAATGTACAGAGCCGGATGAAGTATACAGTATACGGAGCCCCATACACTCTAGTGGTGGTGCGTGGAACTGCAATCTCATTTCCATTCACATGAATAATAGCAGAGTTGCTATATATATATATATATATATATATATATATATATATATATATAGCTTCCAGTGGACAAAATATGATTGATATAGGTTACATGTATTGGATGCCAACTGATCTGATACTGATTTTACAGGGTTTTAAAGATTTTCTCTAGCCATCTTAGCGGTGACAATGTTTTGTCTCGACTAGTTGCCAATGGATATGACCACAAATGCAGAAACTTTCTATGGTCTGGTGTTTGTCAGAAACCCAGCCATGATTTTCTTATTGTGTCCAGGTTATCTTCTAATACATGTAGTGTATCTGCATTATACTTGTCGACCAAAGGACATTATGACTGGCAGAAATAGAATCCAAAAGAGCGTGTAGACATGGGTGGCACTACTCACACAGAGATATACATCCGTACGGGAGACAGAAAAAACGTTGAATGTGGTGGTGCTCTAAGTCCAGAAAAAAGTAACATATGCAAAAATAAGAAGAAATTACTTGGCACTCACCAAAAGTAGCGTACTTACGCTACTTTTGGTGAGTGCCAAGTAATTTCTTCTTATTTTTGCATTATGACTGGCAACTGATCAAAACAAAAGATTGTCCTACTTAGATGATAAGATAAAATCTTGAAACTCTGTAAAAATTGAAAATATTTAGATTTTCAAAAAGTTTAACATTTAAAAGTCTACAAATTTATACACAATGATGTACATGAGAAAACTGATAAAAGTTGAATTTCATTGGTTATCATGAGAAGCAAGATCAGTCTCAGGGCTTTTACTCTGCTTTCTAATGGTGGCATGTCTTATGTATGGTTTTTCCTTAAAGGAAAATGGAAACAAGAAACATTTCTAAAGCTGAACATATACCTGAAATACCTTATTCTCCTGACGCCACTATAAACATGAAAGCTCACCTTGATTGAACATGCATGTTTATCTTCATACAGAGAGGGAAATAGAATGCTACTGGACAACTCTTACAGGTGCAGATCTTATCATGAAGCCTTACCTCTGTGTAGTCCCATCTCCAGGATTACATTTAAACTCATATTTACTCAATACATTGCTTTATCTATCGCACTAGTTTGTCAGATACAGCTGAATATAACACCACAGTGTTTACAGCTATAGTGGTCAGGCTTATGCCTCACTCTCTGTTCCCAGCCACCTATATTCTCATCTCTTTGTTTCTCTGCTCAGTCCTGATAAGGGCTAGGACAGTGCTTGATCAGTGCCTCTGTTATCTCTGTATGTAAATCCAGAGGATAACTGTGTTTATCTCTTGAGTATGCTGATAACCAGAGCTGAAAACCAGGAAATGGAGGGGAGAGGTGACAGGAGGGCACCCGAAATCTTGAGGCTTCGTTCCCATGGAGTAACACGCTGCGCATTCAGACACGTATACACGTGTCAAAGTGTGAGCGCTGAAAACAGATCCCATTCACTTCAACATGTGCCAGCTCACGCGCGATACATATTGAAATCAATGGGTTAAAAAGCCTCACATTGATTTCAACGTGTAGCGCCCGTAAGCCGGCACACATTGATTTCAATGGGATCTGTTTTGAGCGCTCACACTCTGACACGTGTATCCGTGTCTGAATGCGCGGCGCGTTACTCCATGGGAACGGAGTCTGAGATTGGAAAACTACTTTAGGCTAAGGTCCTATGTGGCAAAACACTGCAGAATAAATTGCAGCAGGTTTTTTTTTTCCATAGCATTTTTTATTGCATTTTTATTACGTTTTTCTCTGCAGACTTTCTGCCCATATTATACCTATAGGGAAAAGGCCAGCATTTTTGCAGTTATAATTAACATGCTACAATTTTTTAAAAAGCTGGCGTTTTCCGCTGTGGATTTTTTCTGCAATGTGTGGATGGAATTAGCCAGAATCTCATTCACTTTGCAGGTACTGTAAAACGCCTTGTTTCCACTGTGGCAAAAATGCTGCATAGAGAAATTGTCATCACTCTTTATCTGCCTGTATTTCCTAATAACATATTTTCTTATTAACTGTGTACAGTGCCATTCTTCTATTATTCCTCTTAAAAGTTTAGTAATATTACACTTCTCCGTTGGGATAGTACAGAGTATGGAGAATCTTGCATTCAGAATCTTTGGGACTGATAAAGATAGCCAGCATTACCTCTTGGAGAGTGAATGGAGTGGCATCGGACTGGCATGGTCATCATGGGATCCCTGTTCTTATGATTGTGAGACCTCAAGGTCTCAGACACTCATTATCTATCTAGGCCCATAAACAGAATAAACACAAAAGTATTCCTGGACTCTACTGAACTAAAATCCATGGCTATGGCAGTACAAGATGGCTGTGCCCATGTCTTACACATGCTTCCCCATTACTATAAAGCTGTTTCTCTTTACAGGTCCACGGCCTAGTAGACTATCCTGAGAATGTTTAATGATGCAGTCAACTCATGGCAATGGTGTTGTTTTCTATAGTGAAATCTAGACATGTATATAATATTGCTAATATGAGACTTTGCTGCAAACATCGGCATCACTTCTTTCTGCAAACATGACATTTCATTAGCATAGATAATTCATTGTTTGAATTCACTGTCGCAGGCATATATGGAGGAAAAGGCAACAAATCCTTCACACGAAACAAAAGACCCATCAGGTTGCTAGGAAACAGCAATGAGACCAGGTAAAACGTCTCGATTAAAGAAATTGGTGTGTGGGACAAGCAATCGAAGTTTCCTGCATATGTGCTGCTATACTACTGGATGAAAGCCTTCACATTGCCAACATAGTTATATAAAGGACCGGAGTTGTGTTAACTCAGCAACTCGCTCAAGTTGTTTATGTGCCATCACATTGGAAGTAAGAGGTAGTAAGATACCGAACCTCCCTTCTTCAACAAGCTCTAGGGTCCTCAAGAGGTTAATATCTTAGAATACATCAATCAATCTACAAGCACACTTGGAAACTCCTTGTTGCCGGGCATGGTATTTGTAGCGTGATTTGAAAGCATTCATGCGCTTATAAAAATGTAACACATATATGAACAGCCCTGAGCTCACAGACTTGACATTTCAAGCTCAAGGTTATTCCATGGCTTGTTTGGTTGTGGACCAAGAGCTATTAAAACATTCCCATGACAGTTTACTGTGATACAAAAGAAATGCCTTTGTGAGTCACTTGCTAGTAAATAATTTGCATACCTGGGGCCCGGCCGCCTTCTTAGGTGCTTCTTAAGAAGTTCCAAAATTTTGTCTGAACCTTTCAAGCAGTAACTAACAGAAATAATCCTAGGGGTATATCTTCAATCAGACACTTGTAATATATGCAAATGATATTTAAAACATGCAAATATTGTTACGCTGTCTTCTTTAACCTCTTGTTCAAACATCTTGGCGTTTTTGTTACAGTATTGTAGTCACTTGTGTGCTATTGTATTAAATAGGTGAAAGCAATGTCACAAAACGTAACAAACTTTGCCATACATATAAATGTGTCAAATGAAAAACAATGTCGCAATTATTAAAGAAGCAAAATATCCGAGTATCTGTATCAGCTGTGCCCTTGGGATCTTTATTGGTTACTGGAATATTCTTAACCTTTTTTTTCCCCCGCAAAAAGCTCTTGAGAGCAATCACAAAATGCACTTGTTCAATGGATTTTTCATTTCTTTGTCTCATTGAAATGCAGGTTTCAGAAGCTACGTTAAAACAGACAAGCTAATGAATTAAGCTGTAGTTTAAAGCATGCTTATCATTGCTGGGCCGCTCTACACTTACAATGTGTCAACATCACTCAAGTGCTTAGCGGACTATATGAAAATCATGTTGCTTCTAAAGTCATTCTACAGTCTACAACAGCAAATGAAATTCTTATAACACCGCTATTAAAACAACATGGAAAGTATTACCTTGATATAATGACATGCATTTTGGATCTCAAAGATACACCAAATGTTTTTTTTTTTTTCTCAAATAAGTGTCTTCGCTTATCCGTATCTGCTAAGCAATGCTGAAGAGAGTATGTCTGTATTTACAATGCGGAATTTGAGGACAAAGAGTCTTTATGACAGACCTGTTTAAATAATATCCTTATGAAACCCACGGGCCATATCCGCAGAACTTTAGCACTTTAGTTTAGGAAGAACCGCTGCGTGAATGCATTGCGGTTCTTTCCGCAGCGCTTTTAAGAGAAGTTCACAGAGTTTTCCTCTGCGGACTTTCTCTTAACTTTATATCTACGGGAAAGCCGCCGGCGTTTCCATAGATATAATTGACATGCTGTGATTTGCAAAGCCGCAAAGGCTTTGCAAATCGCAGCGTGTCCGCGCTGCGATCTTTTCCGCAAAGTGGGGATGGGATTCGCATGAATGCCATCCACTTTGCCTGCACTGTACAACGCAGTGTCTCCGCTCCGGGCAAATCGTGGGGTTTCCGGTCTGTGGGGCCCTGGCCTAAAGGATCTAGTAAAGTGCTGCCATATGGCTGATCCTGAGAAAGAAGAAGGCGCAGCACTATTTTAGCATGGCATCCACCTTCACTATTCCTTCAAATACAAAGGTGTTTGCTTAACTGAGACTTGCTTCAGTTCCCTACACAACCAGGTAGTCATGATCAATGCTGTACAAGGAAAATAATGAAGTGGCTTGGAGAGGTCCATAAATGCTAAAAACCTTTACTGTCAGAATCAGTGGGGTCTCAGGGGTTGGACCATCAACAATGATAAACTCATAGCCTAGAAGTATGCCATCACTTTACTGTGTGGAGTAACACAGAATAGTAGAGTAACATTACTTAGCACATTTCTCCTCCATAGTGCCAAATAAAAGAAAGTGCAATTTAAATTTCCCCTATAGGTCCATTCTCCATTCACTTCTATGGGGCTAACAGGACTATCATCTCCGGTAGTGCCAGCAGTCTTATAGAAGTAAATGGAGCGCTGGTCATGCAAGTGCACTGGTGAGCCATTCACATGGACGCTGTAGGAAGACGTTCCACCTCCCATTCTCCAGATCGCTGGAGGTCCCGGCAGTCAGGCTCCCAATGATGAGACGCTTATCCCCTATCCTGTGGATAAGCCTCCTTAATGTCATAATTGCTTTAACGTGAATTAAAGATGTTGTGGAAGTGGCTACAGTGGACGAGTAAGTCATAGGAGGAGAGAAGCTGCTCCATTCCCTGCATTGTGGTTTCCATGGATCTGCAGAGCTGATCCTATTACTTGAAAATGCCTGGAGACTGCCAGAACAGCTGATCTGTATGGGGTCAAAGTGTTGGAGCCCCACTTATCACATAATGAGGTGGTAAAAAGTCTTTAAGATAAGGTAATTTCTATACATGATTAAAGTAATTGATGACATCAATGAATAAATAGTGTGATGTCATGAATTGACTATTTACACAAATGCAATAAACTGCTGGTTTATGGCGTCATAAACCTATATGACCATTAAAAACATAGAGATTTCAGCATCACATACTGTATATCTAATGATACAGATGGATTATGAGGGCAGCATTAATACTCTAAATATAAAGTAAGGCAGATGCAAGGAAAAATTCAACCGAAAACATCTCCATACCTGGTGTCATGTATCAGGATACCGTAAGTCATTTTTATAGTCCCGTAACATTCGTATCACCTAATTTTTTTAAAAAAAATCGCAAGCTATATTTCTTCATGTTGCCAGTGTTACGCATTCTGATTTTATAGGCACATAATATAAAAGAAATCCACAAAGTTGTGTTCTTCATTTGGCGGATTGCCAGGTGTATACATATATTAATTTTATAACACGGCCTCTGTGTATCTTTCCAGCAAGACAATGACAGGAGTGGGTGAAAACAGCAGCGTGTTCTGTATTCCCACTCTTTCAGCTATGCTCCTCCAGCAATTAACATCACAACGTGAATCCGGAAAACAAACCGTTTCTGTTTAGCGAAATCCATGTAGGATGTGAATGTAAAGATGCAGACAAGAAATACAATGGTTTCTTCAGTCACTGCTCTAGGATACACTGGATGTTCTACAGTCTAATACATTCATGTATTCTGGTTTTATAACCATTACTCAGTGTATGAATAAGGATTGAAGAAAATCACATATCTATGTATGTATGTATAGTAGGAATGGATTTTGCATATATGTGCCAATGAAACATCTGGAGGAGAGCCTGGCCCTATAGCCTGGAACTGCTCACAGGCTGCTAGATTATGTTCTGGGACAAAATGGCACCTTTATATAATCCCATTGTCCTCCAGGACTTCTACCACATACTGAGGTCTAAAGTTTAGTAAATGTGGGTATTACGTTCATTAGTAGTTCTTTGTAATTGTATTGTTTTGGTGCATGTATCTAACCAATACAGGAAGAACAGTAATAAAGCCAGTTAATCTTTCAATTCCTACAAATAGCAGCAATATACTGAATAAAGGTATAAGCCTATCTGGACCATATGAAGAAACCTTGCAGAATTCTATACAATCCTAATAGAAGTAACAAGGCCAAAATACAGCACATAAAGCTTCAACATCTCCAACTACAAACCAGTAATGCTGGAATCAAGAGTTCCAGCCATTTCTTCCACCAGCTTTTTGCTACCAAAAGCTACATTACTAATAGAGCTGTGTAATGTACTACACAGCCTGTGCAGAGCTTCAGTATTTGATACAGAATTTGGCTTACCAAGAGGACAACTGAAAGAAAGATCTCGAGTATTACGCTGGTCATACACATTAGTTCAATGTTGGACAAATCCAGCCAGCAGGACAGGTCGACTATTCAATGTGTATAGGAGTCTTTGAGTTTCCACTGATGGCAACTTCCAACAGATCCATTTCCTCTCAAGGGAGATCAATCGGTTGCTTATTCCCTTCCTAGTCACTATACATACACATCAGGACAAAATAAGCACGCACGTGTTATAGGGCTGGGTGGAATAGTCATGCATGGATAGCTTCAACCCCCTTAGAGAGCCTAAATGAAAATTATGCATACAGAATTAGCCAATGTAAAGCAAACATAAAGCAACTATAACAAACCATGCAATTATGACAATATAGGAAGCATCACAAAATACAAAGAAACGCCGAGCAGCACAATAGTTTCACACAGTGTCGGAAGGTGTGATAAATATAGTGTAAAGTAGGAGAGCCTAAATGGTGAGTAGTCACAACCAATAAGCATAAGTGAGACTCAATTGTGGGTGGCAGCGTTCCTGTCCTTACATTGTGTGGAAACGTCACACAATGGGAACAGAATTGGGGTGGATCACCCAAAACTGTGGCAGAGCAGGCCACGAACTTCCGTAGACAATAAAATCTCACTTCATAAGTTTGGAAACAAATGACTCTTTAATCGAAAACAAGGAGCACTACATGGTTCAGGATCATTCTCAATTTATCAAGTGCATACAATAATAAGTATCACAATCACAAGCCCTGATGAGCGCTGTACATTGTACTTATGATTGTATGCACTTGATAAAGGGAGTATGATCCCGAACTGCATAGTGCTCAGCGTCATATATGTCGTAGTGCTCAGCGTCGACAGATATCTCTGCAACTGGGGCATATATTAGCAAAGCTGACAGTACTCTGAATTCAGCACACAGTTTGCTTTCTCCTGGTATATAGCAGTAGAAGACATGAAAGGTTCTCCTTAAACAAGAGAACACTACAATATAACTATACTGTCTTACTGGCCATAAGCAGTTAGCCCCACCTAGTTGTCATAGGACTCTGACTTCTGCATAAGTTGAAATCAATTTTTAACCACTAAAACTAAATCTTTGATCATTTGTTGTTGAGATATTCAAGTCGAATTGTTTGATAGCTGAAGATCTGTCATGGTCATTCTATTATCCCTTTGTATGGTGTCATACTTTCATACTACCTTGGATGAGATAACAACATTACAACTATTGATGCTGATTTGTGGATTATAGGAAAAACACATATCTTACTACACATGTTCCTTTTGCGTTATTGATCTTTATGTTTGCAACTTAGCTTCTGTCAATGCACTTTTATTAAAAGACATGTCCCAATGGCAAAGAAATGCAATAGCATCTACACAACAAAGGTCTCACATTATTAAAAGAAGATGCACAGAAAATACCCCTGGTGATGTTAAAAGATAATATCGGCTCCTCACTGAAGCCACTGACACATATAGTTATTATATCTAATAAATTATAGGAATATACAGGAGGAAAATTACCATAACTTCAACCCAGAATACAGGGCACTGTCAATATTATCTTTCTTTTATTACTGAAGATTTAGGGGCCTAATCTGTTACAGTTATGGTCCACTAAGCATGACCTCTATTTATAAAGAATACAGTAAGTTCTATAGTAGTATTAAGTCTACAAAGACCACTCAACCACATAATATTTAAAATGGCGCTAGGTAGGTTGGGGGCCCTACTACAGATATTACAATCGGCCCAAGATCTTCAAATGATGTCTCTGCTTGAATAAAGGTCTTTTTAGAAACTGTAGAGCCGCGGCGTTTCTGCTGCATATTTGCAATGTGGGGCCCTGGCATTTTATAGTTTTTCTTATGTTTTAACATCTTAACATAAATTCAACTTTTTTTTATATTTCTGTATATGGGCTGCATAAGGCACCTTTTTTGCAAGGCCAGGTGTACTTTTTACTCATCTCATTTTGGAGAATGCATGACGTTTTGATAAAAAAATGCAGTTCGGCCATTTTTTTTTTTTTTTTTTAACCCACTACAGCATTCACTGTATGGGGAAAAATCTTTTTATATGTTTGTAGTTTGGGCATTTTTGGACACAAGGATGCCTTTTTTTTAATGTCTGCTTTTGTTTATTTTTTTTATGTTTAGGGATAGGGGGAGTGAAATTTTATATTTTTTATATTAAAAAAATGTTTTAAACATTTTTTAAAAACTCTTTTTAGATCCCTCTAGAGAATTAGAACCTGTGATCATAAGATCGCTTTTACCATAGCTTGCAATACTACTGTATGGCAGTCTATGGGGAAATTGCTATTTACATATAGATGACTGACCCATAGAAAGAACAATGTGGGATTTTTACATGGTGAGTGCCTGCCATCATATCGAACTCTTATCACAGGAATTACTCCACTGTATTAAACTGCGGAGAATCAGGAGTTATGGTGATCACTCTGCTCCTGACATCCACCATAATAATATGGCAAATTTTGGGAATGGATTAAATACATTCATGTTCTGTCCCAAACTCAACAGTCACAGTATAGATTACTGATATTTAGTGCTGTGGGAACAAACCTGTGCATCTATCTGTGAATGTCAGGCCCAGTTCACATCTGCATTCAGTATTCCGTTCGGGAAGTCTGCTTGGGGACCCCCCAAAACGGAATACCGAACACATTAAAAAGTGGTAACTATAATAGCGTCCGTGTTTTTTCCACGTGTTGTCCACACGAATCATGCGGAGAGGAAAGTAGTTCTTGAAATACTTTTCTCTGCACATGACTCATGCGGACTCCATGCAGAAACACTTGGACCCCATTATAGTCTATGCGGTCTTTGTGCTTTAATTGCTTGCTGCTATTTAATGCATTCGGTATTCTGTTCAGGGGGTCTCCAAGTGAACCTGGCCTCACTCTCATAATAAAATGTTCTTACTCAAGTTACAATAAAATTAAAGAAACATGCACAGTATTACTCCCACATCAGTGAATTGTCCATCACATGTACATGATTTTCACTGCCATTCTTTCACTTATTTCATGGGGGCGTTCACACTAGCGTCGGTGTCCGACAGCTAGTGTCCGCTGCTAATGTTCGTGAAAAATCTTGGGCGGACATTAGCTTCGGACACTAGCTGTGTCCGTAACATTTTGCATTGACATGCAGGTTTTCGCTGTTCACTTGAAAAGTCAGACATCTTTGGGAACGGACACTTAAGGACACTAATGTCCACACAAGATTTTTCACGATCATTAGTAGCGGACACTAGCTGTCGGACACCGACGGTAGTGTGAACGCTCCCTTACAGGGTTAAATCTATGTTTTGGCTTTTATATATACAAATGTGTGTAAAATAATAATCTTTGCTGTGTCTTTTCAACTAGGCTCTGTGTTGGGCATCTTTACTGAGAGCACTTGTGAAAAAAGTTCAATAATTATTTAAGGCAGATAGGTTCAAGCTAAATACTTGAAGGAGCAACCAGAAGAAAGCACTTGTGATTGTCTAACATATCAGGGGACAGCTCTGAAGTGCGGTACAAGCTTTTAATCTGCTGACTGTCAGTCCACATTGGCCCCGCTTCACTCTACACCAGCACACAGGCAAATCTGCCAATGTCGTGCCAGGCTTAGTGATCACTCAGTATTTATATTACTGTTATTTTACATTCTAAACTTTTAACTTCTGAACTCAAAAACTGACATTAATGACTGTTTATTTATCTATATGCAGAAAGAGGGGGAGATAGATGAGAAGGGAAGATACAAGAATTATAATGGTTATACATAATACAGATGTGGATGTTGAATATACAGAAACAGTAATACAATCAGTTCTCAGTATCTGGCATGTGCAGCATGCACCACATTCATTAATATAGTGCACAGCTATGACCCACATCCGATCTTAAAGAGGACCTTTCACCATATCTGGGCACATGCAGTGTTATATACTGCCGGAAAGCTGACAGTGCGCTGAGTTCAGCGCACTGTCGGCTTTCCCGATCTGTGCCCGGTGTGAAGAGCTTACGGTCCGGTACCGTAGCTCTTCTATGGTCAGAAGGGCGTTTCTGACAGTTAGCCAGAGACGTCCTTCTTCACAGCACAGCCTATCGCGCTGTGCTGTGAGAGCCGGGAGGAACTCCCCCTCCATCTGCTCACAGTACTTGTCCATAGACAAGCATGATCAGGGAGGGAGGGGGGAGTTCCTCCCGGCTCTCACAGCACAGCGCGATTGGCTGTGCTGTGAAGAAAGACGTCTCTGGCTAACTGTCAGAAACGCCCTTCTGACCATAGAAGAGCTATGGTACCGGACTGTAAGCTCTTCACACCGGGCCCACATCGGGAAAGCTTTCCGGCAGTATATAGAACTGCCTGTGGGCAAAATGGTGAAAGGTCCTCTTTAAGGCTAAGACACAGTCTCACATTGCGGAAATGCCTCCTTTTTTGTTGCAGATTTTGTTACAGTTTTTTGAGCTCAAGTGGATTTAACAGAAGGTAAAGTGTCTAAAAGTTTCCTATATATTTCTCATTCTTCTTCAAGTCACTCCTGACCTTGGCTCTAAAAAAACCGCAGCAAAATCTGCAACAAAAAAGCTGCGTTTCCGCAATGTGGGACCGCAGTCTTAATGTTTTAATTCATTTTTTATAGATGGTCCTTATTTCTGGATCCTACATCAATCTCCTGAAAAGAGGTCCACGGACCGCAGCTTACTGCATCTATGTAGAGAATGTCTTGTAAGTTACTAAAGTTGGGAAGTACAGTATAATCTGTACAATGATACACAAACATTACAAAAGACTTAACACAACACCCCGACTTTTTAGCTACTGCCACATCTGCACATTGTATGGATCCAGAATCCAACAGTGCCATACGCTGCATAGTGGCCATGCCAGGGTACTGCTGCTCAGCTTCTATTCAACTGTGTAGATTCAGTGGCTCAGCAGCTCATTGGTGATATTCTGATATTGGTGACCTAGCCTAAACATGGACCATCAATATCAAGTCATGAGCAATCCCTTTAAGCATGGAAGCTATATATTTTTCACATTGTACTAAAGCTGGGCAATGAGAAAGAGTTAATCTCAAATGTTATCCAATAAAAGGCAATGAAAACTAACTGTGATTGAATGCTGCAAACTGCAGACCTGACAGTTCTTACTAAATTGTGTTATCCTGTACAGTGGGAACCGCAATACATTAGCTGGAAAACTTATCAGAAAGAAAAGCAATCCACCATTGACTGCCAGAGCCATGATAACAAGGATGTTACCTTTGGGTGCAGTTTGTAGACCAGGAAGGAAAAGTAAAGTCAGAATAATTTCTTTCTTAATAAAGAAAAGTCTATTTTACTAAGATGGAAATAGTCGGCCAGAGAGTACAGTTCTGTGTGAATTAAAGGTGAAATCTTTACATTAACTGTTGTTTCTCGGATGTAACGGAAAAGACTTAAAAAGAAGACTGGAGAAGAAACGCAATTGCCTTTATATGTGATGGTGGTTATCGCTGAAAATGTCAGTCCATATTAGTGATGGTTCCAGCTTAGTCAGGTTTACAGCTCTCTATTACTGCAACAGAATATTGATACAAATCATAGAAAGAAATGAACTATAGCACGAAAATGTAAAAGAAGGGTGGGAGCGTGAATCTCAATTCCAACACAAAGATACACTTATTAGCCAGGGAATAGTTTAAAGCAGGAGTAGGAGATAAAATGTTTTATTTTATGTGATAGTTCCTTGTGAAATTATAAGGAAATTTAGCTTTTTGCCTTTCTGGGCATTGATCACAGCTTGTTATCAAACTTCCTTCCAACCATTGCCTGCTGTTAAGAACTCACTCAGACTCAAAGAGACCTCCTGCGGCAACCTTAAATGGGTAGGCTATGAAGAATAGAGCTAATGCATTGGGCCATGACATTTAAATGATAATATAGAATAATCTTCTATATGGTTTACTGTATTACTACACTGCAAAGTGGTCATACATCTAACATAGCTGTTGGCCAAGAGCTTCGTTCTGACTCTCCATGCACATGCATGCTTAGCTTGTTCTCAATAGGGAGATAAAACTAAGTTGCTGCTGTACATTTCTAGTGGTGGCTGATCTCCCAAGGATCTTTCTTCCTCTCATCCACCCTCAGACAGGAGTTGGGATCACTTACAGTAATACACATAAGGTAATGCACATTCTGGTCCTGCAGAAATTGGCAGGTTTGGCCATTAACTATATAATGTCAATGGCTATCTTTAGTTTATATGAATGTCAATTAAAATTGTGTTTCCAATTCACCATTATTCTCTAATGTCATCATTTTGTGTAGCATGAACTCCTAAGTTCCATCAAAAAACACCTGCATTGAGTTTCTATATATTCTGCCTTCCCATACTCTGAAACATGGGGTTAAACAGAGTCTGTCAGCAACAGAATTGATCATCAAACTAATGACAGTACCTTGTAGGGCTGCTGCTACACCTACAAAGATGCCGTTCTCATAAAGCATTACAGCTCAATATTCATGGAAATCAGTGTTTTATTATTATGCAGATGAGCTGATAAAGGCTTTAGGGGCGTTTCTTCTCCTGCTGGGGCTTCACTAGATAATCGCCCCTATCTGAAGACAATGTGTGACAAAATGGGAGATGTCACTCAAGCAATGGCAGCAGTAAGGTGAAGCCGGATCAGGGCGTAAAGGGGTATTCCCATGAACATAATCATAATTATATTTGTAGATAATTAAAAGTGAAACATATTTGCAATTATAAGTAGTTAAAAATTCTGCAGAGTTTTAAAGATTTTCTCCAACTATCTCAGTGGGGACAGTCTGTTGTCTTGATCGGTTGTCAATGGACATAACCACAAATGCAGAAACTTTCTATGGTCTGGGACTTGTCAGGAACCCAGCTGTGATTTCCTTACTGTAGGTATGTATGATAAGATAACCCAGCGAAAATAAGGAAATCACAGCTGATTTTCTGACCTAAGAAAGCTCCTGCATTCATGGTCATATTCATAGGCAACCGATCAAGACAACAGCTTGTCACCACAAGATATTTAGAGAAAAGCTTTAAAACTGCAAAATGTTTAATTATTTATATTTGCAAAAATGTTTAATTTTTAATTATCTACAAATTTAAAAATAGTTATGTACATGGGAATACCCCTTTAAGATTAAGGCTTAAAAAATAGTTCTCCTACTTACGCAAGTCTCTGCTACATCACAAGGCTGGCTAGGCAGGAGACTTGCAAGGGAAACAGTAACAGTTAGTATGGTTGAATAAGGACATATGTCCATCAAGGTCGAGGAGGGAATAGGAAAGGGCATGCCTGAAGGAGATAAGTATTCTACACGTTCCCTTAAGTATCAATGCTATTTTGCAGTTGCTGTTGTGACCAGCTCCTAGGGAAGGCTATTCCATAGATTCACAGTCCTCACAGCCTTGTCACCTCTGGAGATTTTTCTCCAGATGGAAGGAGCGCTCCCTTGTCTTTTGAAGGGATTTTACATAGAACAGCTCTGGCCCATATTTCTTGTATGGGCTATTTATATATTTATAAAGGCTTATTATGTCCTTAAACATTTCTTCTCAAGACTAAACAAATTTAACTTCTTTAGTTTCTCTTCATTACCCTTATCAATTTTGTGGCCCTTCGTAGAACTTTTTCCAACTCTAGGACATCCTTTCTATGAACTGGAGTATAATTTACTTGCTGCGATTTTCAAAAACAGGAGTGAGGATGGGACTAGCCAGAATCCCATCCACTTTGCAGGTACTATGTTTCTGCCGTAGCCGAAACACTACGCATTCGCAAAGTGGGACCCAGCCTTATATATTTTTTCTTATGTTTTAACACCTTAACATAAATCCTACTTTTTATATTTCTGTATATAGGGCTGCAAAAAGCATCTTTTTATAGGGCCAGGTGTACTTTTTACTTATCGCATTCTGGGGAATACATGATAGGTTTTAATCTAAACAGCCGCTTTCACAACGAGGGGCCCTGGCCTTAGATTTTATATTCAAAATGTGTAGATCTTGGGTTTCCTGTCCTTTGCAAATACTGTAAAAGTATCTTCTATTAGGGAAAGTGACTAGAAATTGTGCAATGTTTCATCAAAGGGTGACACCTAATTAAAGCACAGAAGATAGACGTCAAAGCTCTTATGACACATTTTCGTAAATAACGGCTTAAATCTAGAGCGCTCCTTAGGGAAGACTAATGTGACATATGTGAGATTTTCACACTATCATATAAGAAGAGGATCATTAATGTAGCTGTGCTCTTCGCTTCCAGATAAACCATGCGATTTCATAGAAGCAGCTTCTTTTTTGTGAACAAATACTACAGGTAGAAATACAAAGTAGAGAAATACAGGTAGAAATATAAGTAGCAATGTTTTGTCTCTTGGATACCTGCAAACGCTTTAGTCGTCTTTGAATTCCCTTTCTCTTTATGATCTGAACTTGCTGTGTACACTATGTATGCTTCTGTAAGTTTTCTTGGTGTACGTACATACTGGCAGTTAGCCATGAGCGCCCTAAGCTGCCTTCAGGTGGGTTCACAGCAGATCAGTGATTCACACAGTCAATTCAAGTACTAGTACACACTTTCCTAAATGGCTGATCCACCATAAATAACAGGGAGTTAATGGTGCCTCAAGCACTTGAAATCGAGCAGGTACTGGCTTCATGATATATAGCAAAGATTGTATTCAAGACGTACACAGTAGCATTCGCACAGACACAAAAGTACAGTAATGCTAACATAAAGATAAAAAATAAGCAGAATGTCCCCTAACACACTCTAAAGGTTGAAGAAAATATAAGCCTTTATGTAAAGAGCTCTTTCAGGGGCTTCATAGATAAAACACAGATATGTAGAATTATTCCAAGTCGTGAGGAGTAATAATACACATGAATGGGCCCATAATGTACCTCCATGGTTCATAGGCCCCTAATCTTACACTCTGTATTTTGTATAGGCTTTATGTACAAGACTTTGCCTTGCGCACGACTACTGAAAGAGTAAATGGAAATCTGCTTTCACTGCTAAAAACACACGTACTATGTCTATATGCACAGTCACACGGCGGTTATGGTTCCCATCATGACAGAATAGTGCTGTGGTGCACAGAAATGAAGGAGACTATTAAATCATACAATAAGACCATCAGGGTGATGAGACCCCCAATGACTTCTAACAGGAAGTGACAGAAGTGTATAGCTGAGCATTGGGCCCCTTCAGCTTTGATCAGCAGTTTAATACAACATAGAAAATCTATCAATCTTTACACAGCAACGTTGATCAATAACATAGAGCAGTTCTTCCTTTTTATTTTGGGGATGTTTAATTCTAAGCATCCTGTGTCTCACAGATCAAAATTTCTGATATATCACTGTGATGTTGTTATAAGTATGTTCTGTATGTTCTGTTTTGCTTACTTATTCTGCTTTGTCTGCCTAGCAACAGTGAGGTAGTAATGGAGGAGGAGCTGAGCTTAGGGGGAGGAGTTGTTAGACAGGGAGCCATGATGGAAGCATGGAATAAAGTGTTCTGATCTACAAGAGTAACCATCTCATAGTGGACTTATTCCAGAAGACCTGCATCCTCACTACAACACTACAATTGGCGACGAGGATTAAGAATAATCAGCTAAAGGTATTTCACTGCTACAGAAAACTGTGTACAAGACTGCAATCCTAGCACCAGCCATGGCCTGCTTACCCTCCTTTGCTGTATTTGATGTGCACCAGCCCCAAGCAAACTTAGCAGCATGCTGGAATAAATGGCTGAAACGCTTTGAGATATTCCTGCAAGCAATAAACATTACTGACAATGCAAGAAAGAAAGCCATGTTATTACACTATGCAGGGGAGCAAGTCTATGATATCTTCACAACTCTGCCCAATACAGGGGAGGACAGTGACTATGATCTAAGCAAAGCAGCGCTAACTAAGCATTTCTCTCCATACATAAATGCAGCTTTTGAAATTTTCAAGTTTAGACAGTCAAAACAGTCAGCAACAGAAACCATTGATGAATATCATGTCCGCTTAAGACAACTTGCAGCTTACTGTGAATTTTCTGATATAGACAAGGAAATTCTGATGCAAATCATACAAGGTTGTGTGTCCTCTAAGTTAAGGAGACAAGCACTCAGAGATCCCACCATGACTTTAACAAAGCTACTGGACATTGCACGTATTCATGATGCAGCAGAGAATCAAGCTAAACTTATAGAGAACACAGACTGTATACCAGAGCAGCCATCTTCTGTAGCAAAGCTCACTCAGAAGCCACATGTGCCTCACACACAGGCTGCAGCCTGCTACAACTGTGGAGGTCCTTATCCTCATCAGAAACCATGCCCAGCAAAGGGAGTAACTTGTCATAACTGTGGGAAACAAAATCACTTTGCAAAAGTCTGCAGATCAAAATCACAATCTTCTCTCTCTGCTAAACAAGCCTTGCCACAGAAAGTTCAGGCAGTGCAGTCAGTGTCCCCTGCGGATGAGCCCAGCAGCACCTGCTTATTCTCAGTGACTGAGGGGTCTCGCAATGTGCATGCAATGTCTAATCCCAAACAAGTCATCTTAATACATGGCAATCCGGTGGAGACACTGGTAGACACAGGGGCGTCTGTCAATGTTATTAGTCATGCCACTTATAGCCAGCTAAAGAACAAACCTGCTTTGCAAGGCACTAACCTGAAGATATATCCTTATGGTTCAGCTACTGCATTACCCCTATGTGGCAAATTTCAGGCATTACTAACGGCTGAAGGGAAATCCATCACGGACACTTTCTATGTAGTGGAGTGTTCTGCAGACACTCTTCTTAGCTGCAATAGTGCGGTATCTCTGGGCCTAGTGAAACTGGCAAACAGCGTAACACACTCTTCTGTCCAAACTATTATGCAGAAATATCCTCAACTCTTTCAAGGCATAGGAAAGCTGAAAGACTTTCAAGTGAAATTACACATTGACCAGTCAGTCCAGCCGTCAGTTCAACCTCACAGGCGCATCCCATTCCATGTCCGCAAGCTGGTGGAGAAAGAGCTACAAGACCTTGAGACAGATGATGTTATTGAACGTGTCGAGGGCCCAACTCCCTGGGTCTCACCAATTGTTGTTGCACCTAAACCTAAGCAGCCTGGTAAAATCAGGTTATGTGTGGATATGCGACATGCCAATCGAGCCATTCAAAGAGAAAGGCACATTACACCTACCATTGATGATATTCTCACAGATCTAAATGGTGCAAAAGTATTCTCAAAAATTGATCTAAAATCTGGTTATCATCAGCTTGAATTGCATCCAGACTCCAGATATATCACAAGTTTTAGCACTCATGTCGGTCTAAGAAGGTTCAAGAGGCTGAACTTTGGCATTTCATCGGCTGCAGAAATCTTTCAGAATGTTATCAGGCAGGTTCTTTCAGGAATACCTGGAGTCCTCAATGTTAGTGATGACATCCTTATCTTTGGCACAACCCAAGAGGAACATGACAATCACCTAGAACAAGTCTTTCAGAGACTGCAAACCTGCAATTTAACTGTTAATCCATCAAAATGCGAGTTCAACAAGACGTCATTGAATTTTTTTGGCTACATTTTTTCTGAAAATGGTGTTTCTGCAGACCCTGAGAAAGTAGCAGCCATAACCTCTGCTAGCCAGCCACAAAATGTCTCAGATGTTCGAAGTTTTCTTGGTCTGGTCACATACTGTGGACGATTCATACCTGATCTGGCTACTGTTTCTGAACCCCTACGACAACTCACTAAAAAGGATACTCCTTGGTCATGGACAGTTGAACATCAATCAGCTTTTGATACACTTAAGTCCAGTCTTTCTAGTGACGCGGTCATGGCCTATTTTGACCCACTAAAGTCTACTGAGCTCATTGTGGATGCCAGTCCTGTAGGCCTTGGTGCAATTTTAACTCAGGTGTCCAAAACTGGCAGTATCTCCACAGTCTCCTATGCGAGCAAGGCTTTAACAGAAACGGAACAGCGCTATTCTCAAACTGAGAGGGAAGCTCTCGCAGTTGTATGGGGATGCCTTCATTTTCATCTTTACCTCTTTGGTCGTCCATTCACAGTGGTCAGTGATCATAAACCACTCATTCCAATCTTCAATAAACATTCATCAAAGCCACCCCCACGACTTGAACGCTGGCTACTACGCCTGCAGAACTATCGCTTTCACTTGAGATATGAGGCAGGAGCTGGGAACCCTGCAGACTATTTTTCAAGACACCCTTCACCACAGTCTACCAAAGACGACTTGTCTGCCACTGTCTTAGCTGAGGAGCATGTAAATTTCATTGTTACTCACTCTGTGCCAAGAGCAATGACCCTCGAAGAAATTAAACATGCGGTGGATTCTGATCCCCAACTTCAGTTGGTAATTGACACTGTTCGGTCTAAGAACTGGAACTCTTTTCTAGCTGAGACTCGTATTCAACCGCAGGGTCAAACAGCATATTTGCAGGCCTTCTTTAATGCAAGACACTCTCTTTCTGTATCTGACTCAAACATACTACTACGTGACAACTGCCTGGTCATTCCTCAGAAACTTCAGAGTAGAGTGATCGATCTGGCCCATGAGGCCCATCAAGGTATAGTTAAAACAAAGCAATTACTCAGGGAGAAAGTATGGTTTCCTGGACTAGATAAACAAGTGGAAGCACTTATTGCCACATGTATACCTTGCCAAGCAACTACGGTGGACCATAGCCGAGCACCAGTACAAATGACACCTCTGCCAGACAATCCATGGACTGCTGTGAGTGTTGATTTCTGCACTTTGCCAGATCATTCCTATTTACTGGTTGTCATAGATGATTTTTCTAGGTTTCCAGTCATTGAACCCGTTTCCACCACCTCTGCAAGAGCTGTCATACCAAAACTGGACAAAATCTTTTCTGCATATGGCATACCTGAAACAGTGAAGACTGACAATGGGCCACCTTTCAATAGTGCAGATTTTCAGTCTTTTGCAACTTATCTTGGTTTTAACCACAGGAAAATAATTCCTTACTGGCCTCAAGCCAATGGTGAAGTGGAGCGCTTCATGCAATCAATCAACAAAACTCTTCGGATTGCTACCATGGAACACAAGGATTTGCAGCAAGAATTGTACAGATTCCTTAGACAGTACAGAGCCACCCCGCACTCTACTACAGGAACTCCGCCAGCGACTGCGCTTTTCGGCAGGCCTTTGCGCATTAAGCTTCCAAACATCCCAGTAGTTCACGTCCAGACTCCATTGGTCCTCAATGATTCCCTTGCCAAAGGCAGGATGAAAAGATATGCAGATAAGAGAAGTTGTCGCTTCAAACAGCTGGATGTGGGAGACTGGGTCCTTGTTAAAAGGCTGAGACCCAGTGACAAGTTATCATCCCCTTATCATCCAGAACCCTTTCAAGTCACACATGTCAAAGGTACCATGGTTACTGCTCAACGCCAGGGTCATCAAGTGACACGAAATGTCTCCCATTTTAAAAAGCTTCGTGACTACAATCCAGGAGCAAGTGCAGAGGAGACGGATGATGAGGAAGTTTCACCAGGTACAACTGGTTCAGCAACACCAACAAGAGATACCGAAAATTCACAGACTGTTTCTGATAACGAGATGTCTCAACGCTACCCGACAAGGATGAGTCGAAGGCCACCAACGCACCTCAGGGACTATGTTCTGCAGTAAAATTTTCTTTTCAGTTCGGACCTTTTATTTATTGTTCATTTATAATGTTTGCATTTTATTTATTTTTTTATAAGAAGGGGAGAGATGTGATGTTGTTATAAGTATGTTCTGTATGTTCTGTTTTGCTTACTTATTCTGCTTTGTCTGCCTAGCAACAGTGAGGTAGTAATGGAGGAGGAGCTGAGCTTAGGGGGAGGAGTTGTTAGACAGGGAGCCATGATGGAGCATGGAATAAAGTGTTCTGATCTACAAGAGTAACCATCTCATAGTGGACTTATTCCAGAAGACCTGCATCCTCACTACAACACTACAATCACTATAGCACAGGGGTCGGCAACCCCTGGCACGCGTGCCAAGACTGGCACGCGAGGCATATTTTGCTGGCACAGCAGCCAGCATGAGACTTCACACTAAATTGAGAGAGAGAGAGCGTCCTTTCAGTGCTCTGGTAGAGCTGCGGTGTAGGACACGCCCCCTTCTCTCACTGCCCACCAATCAGAGGTGAGCCTCTCACTGCACAGGATAAGGGCTCCCTGGACCTGCTGCTACACGTGAGGAGCCGTCTGCAGCCTGAGGAGAAGCAAAGTGAAAGTAAAAACACCAGGTACGTGTGTGTTACTAACCATTCTTATTAATATCAGGCATTTGGGGTTATTAATTTAGTTTTAGTAACTCCATGTGCCTCACATTAATAGCAGTTAACCCCATCATGTCCCTCACATTAACCCTGTGTGGCTCACATAAGGGTTACTGATGTGTGAGACATATGGGGGTACTAATAAGGGACCTATATAATGAAGATGTTCAATTATCTCCATATGTCTCACATATCAGTGTCCTTTATGTAAAGCACACAGGGGGTTAATGTGAGGGACATGATGGGGTTAACTGCTATTAATATGAGGCACATTGAGTTGTAACCTGCAATGCACATGACCAGACTCTTTATCTACAACTGTGGATAAAGTACAGACCTATATATTTCAATTGACCCATATATACAGCCATTCTTTTTGTGGCTGTGTATCTGGGCCAAATTGAAGAACTGAAAACTATTGAGCAGGTCCTATATGTGTCCCATACATCCCCTATATCTGTCCTATACATCCCCTATATGTGTCCCATACATCCCCTATATCTGTCCTATACATCCCCTATATGTGTCCCATACATCCCCTATATCTGTCCTATACATCCCCTATATGTGTCCTATACATCCCCTATATCTGTCCTATACATCCCCTATATGTGTCCCATACATCCCCTATATCTGTCCTATACATCCCCTATATGTGTCCCATACATCCCCTATATCTGTCCTATACATCCCCTATATGTGTCCCATACATCCCCTATATCTGTCTGCATTTGTAGCCCTGTGAATTCATTTTTAATGTATAGGTCAGTGAAAACCACATCCGTGCCATTTGTATGCAGGAGGCCTAAGGCTGAGGCCCCATGTTGCAGAAACGCAGCGTTTTTGTTGCAGATTTTGATGCGGTTTATTTCAACCAAAGCTAAAAATGGCTACAGAAGGAGTGGGAAATATATATGAAGCTTCTTATAAGTCTCCCTCCTGCTCAATCCACTCCTGGTTTAGGCTCAGAAAAACACAGCAAAATATGTAACAAAAAAAGCTGTGTTCCAACAACGTGGGGGCCTTAGGCTAAAGCCCCACGTTGCAGAAACAGCTTTTTTTCGTTGCAGATTTTGCTGCTTTTTTTGAGCCGAAGTCAGGAGTAGATTGAGCAGGAGGGAGACATATAAGAAGCTTCCTATATATGTCCCGTTCGTTTTCTAGCCATTCTTGACTTTGACGGAAAGAAAACCACAGCTAAATCTGCAATAAAAAAGCTGCATTTTTGTAATGTGGGGCCTCAGCCTTAGTGTGATTCTATTGGGTGGTGACACTGTAACTAGATGCAATTATAGCCAAATCCAGTTCCTGGGCACCAGTGCGGCCACTTTGTTGTAAGTGTGACACCCATTTATTCCTGGCTGGGGTTTTGCTGTTACTGCACCACCAGGAACTAAAAGTGACAAATTAATCTGTGTTTCACTTAGGGAGCGTTCACACTACCGTTGGTGTCCGACTGCTAGTGTCCGCTGCTAATGTCTGTTCAAAATCTTGTGCGGACATTAGTATCGGACACTAGCTGTGTCTGTGACATTTTGCATTGATTTAAATGGACATCGGGTGCGTTCGTTTACTGTTCGTGGGTGTCCTTAAGTGTCCGTTCCCAAAGATGTCCGACTTTTCAAGCAGACAGAAAAACCTACATATCGGGTTTTGCTGTCCGCTTGAAAAGTCGGACATCTTTGTGAACGGACAGTTAAGGACAGACACGGACTGTGAAAGAACGCACCCGGTGTCCGTTTAAATCAATGCAAAATGTCACAGACACAGCTAATGTCCGCTGCTAATGTCTGCACAAGATTTTGAACGGACATTAGCAGCGGACACCGACGGTAGTGTGAACGCTTCCTTACAGAAAACTGAAGTTACTAACGGCCAAGGACTGGATGGAGCATACAGGTACATTGTGTGTCAGCGCTTTACAGGTATGACCTCACTCTGCTCCCAGTCACATACATTACCACTAATTGTGGGTTACGCATGTACTTACATTGCTTCTAAAGGAAAAGCACATGTGTACCCAGGCAAATAGTGGTAAGCGCATGTGGCTGGGAGCGCAGTATGACAGCACCCCTATGTTGTGGTTTGTGCTATATGACTTTAGTGTAGGTGTCGTCAGCTTTACAATTATTGACCGGCACTCCGAGGACCTCATCTTTGATTTTTTAATTTAAATCGGCACGCCGAACAGAAAAGGTTGCCTACCCCTGCTATAGCATGTAACGCTACGTTCACATATGCGCCGGAACCTCCATTGGAGACTCTGCCACATTATCTGCCTGAAAACCAGCGGATGAAAAAGTCCGACACGAATAATTATTTCCATTCTCCAGTTCCATTATTAACACATTATACAGTCCTATGAAAAAGTTTGGGCACCCCTATTAATCTTAATCATTTTTAGTTCTAAATATTTTGGTGTTTGCAGCAGCCATTTCAGTTTGATATATCTAATAACTGATGGACACAGTAATATTTCAGGATTGAAATGAAGTTTATTGTACTAACAGAAAATGTGCAATATGCATTAAACCAAAATTTGACCGGTGCAAAAGTATGGGCACCTCAACAGAAAAGTGACATTAATATTTAGTAGATCCTCCTTTTGTCTCTAGTCGCTTCCTGTAGCTTTTAATCAGTTCCTGGATCCTGGATGAAGGTATTTTGGACCATTCCTCTTTACAAAACAATTCAAGTTCAGTTAAGTTTGATGGTCGCCGAGCATGGACAGCCCACTTCAAATCATCCCACCAATGTTCAATGATATTTAGGTCTGGGGACTGGGATGGCCATTCCAGAACATTGTAATTGTTCCTCTGCATGAATGCCTGAGTTGATTTGGAGTGGTGTTTTGGATCATTGTCGTGCTGAAATATCCATCCCCGGCGTAACTTCAACTTCGTCACTGATTCTTGAACATTATTCTCAAGAATCTGCTGATACTGAGTGGAATCCATGCGACCCTCAACTTTAACAAGATTCCCGGTGCCAGCATTGGCCACACAGCCCCAAAGCATGATGGAACCTCCACCAAATTTTACAGTGGGTAGCAAGTGTTTTTCATGGAATGCTGTTTTTTTGGGACTCCATGCATAACGCCTTTTTGTATGACCAAACAACTCAATCTTTGTTTCATCAGTCCACAGGACCTTCTTCCAAAATGAAGTTGGCTTGTCCAAATGTGCTTTTGCATACCTCAGGTGACTCTGTTTGTGGCGTGCTTTCAGAAACGGCTTCTTTCTCATCACTCTCCCATACAGCTTCTCCTTGTGCAAAGTGCTCTGTATTGTTGACCGATGCACAGTGAGACCATCTGCAGCAAGATGATGCTGCAGCTCTTTGGAGGTGGTCTGTGGATTGTCCTTGACTGTTCTCACCATTCTTCTTCTCTGCTTTTCTGATATTTTTCTTGGCCTGCTACTTCTGGGCTTAACAAGAACTGTCCCTGTGGTCTTCCATTTCCTTACTATGTTAATCACAGTGGAAACTGACAGGTTAAATCTCTGAGATAACTTTTTGTATCCTTCCCCTGAACAACTATGTTGAACAATCTTTGTTTTCAGATCATTTGAGAGAGGGCTGTCCATGCTCGGCGACCATCAAACTTAACTGAACTTGAATTGTTTTGTAAAGAGGAATGGTCCAAAATACCTTCATCCAGGATCCAAGAACTGATTAAAAGTTACAGGAAGCGACTAGAGGCTGTTATCTTTGCAAAAGGAGGATCTACTAAATATTAATGTCACTTTTCTGTTGAGGTGCCCATACTTTTGCACCAGTCAAATTTTGGTTTAATGCATATTGCACATTTTCTGTTAGTACAATAAACCTCATTTCAATCCTGAAATATTACTGTGTCCATCAGTTATTAGATATACCAAACTGAAATGGCTGTTGCAAACACCAAAATATTTAGAACTAAAAATGATTAAGATTAATAGGGGTGCCCAAACTTTTTCATAGGACTGTAGGTAATGGGGTCTGTCAGTTTCCATATGTCCTTCCATGGACCAGAACAATGGACAGCCTGTGCAAGTGTCAACTTAGTGTAACTTTTATAAAATGATAGTTTAACACACATCTTCATTTCTATCAGTCACAGCCCTATTCTATTAGGGTGAGGACTATACCATTGAGTGACAATGCCTATGGCCATAATAAAGGCATTTCAGACAGTGGAATTTGGCTCTAAATTTGAGGTTTACTCCACCTCAAAATCTGTTCCAAATTCTGCCTGAAACCAGCTTTCATTTATATCAATGGAGGCAAACACTGATGTCTTTTTCCACTAGCAAAAAAAAAAAGCGTGATGCTCAATCTTCAGGTGGGATTCTGCCATTGAAGTGAATGGGAGGGGAAAATTCTGCCTGGCAGGTGCAGAATTTGACACCAAAATTTGGTCAAGTTGAAAAATTCAGCTTCAAATTCCTGGAAAATCCTTTAAAAGGGTTGTCCTACTCCTTCTTACTGATGTATCCTGACGGTTGAGGTGACACTTGGGCAAACACCACAAGCCCTTCAGACAGCTCAGCCTGGATGTCATAACCTCACTGATCTCTTATGGATAGCCCACCCTGAGGATAGGTCATTAATAAAAAAAAGAGTTGGCCAACCTCTTTACTGACTATAGAAGTGTTAGGGGGGTTCACATGGAGTAACGTGCCGCGTGATGTGGCACGTATACGGCGTGTGAGACTTTGAGCGCCGTATACGCTCCCATTGATTTCAATGGGAGCCGGGAACGTATACGTGGCGTTATTTTGCGGCCGTGATTTTGCGGCCGCAAAATAACGCCACGTATACAATCCCGACTCCCATTGAAATCAATGGGAGCGTATACGGCGCTCAAAGTCTCACACGCCGTATACGTGCCACATCACACGGCACGTTACTCCGTGTGAACTCCCCCTTAGTGGTATTTATGAGAATTGTTTTATCTGCAACCAGTTTATTAGTGCATGTTATTTCCAGCTTCAGAAAGCAAGAGATTTGTAACAAAAAAAAACATATTGAGGACAAATATCATTGTATAAATTAAAACTGAATTGCAGCTTCTAGATGATGTCAAAGTTACACAATTGTGAATGTATTCACAGCTTAAACAGATGGTAGAATTGCTTGTAATTTCTTCTTATAACTTTGGCTCCTTCTGTTAAAAGATTTTAACAAA
This sequence comes from Leptodactylus fuscus, assembly GCF_031893055.1. Classification (NCBI taxonomy): domain Eukaryota; kingdom Metazoa; phylum Chordata; class Amphibia; order Anura; family Leptodactylidae; genus Leptodactylus; species Leptodactylus fuscus. The sequence continues at coordinate 79,923,194 of NC_134267.1, forward strand.
GAAAGTTTATTTTTTCTCCTAGTTATTTCTTACTACACAGTTCAACCACATATTAATTTACAACAAAATATCTTTCCTATATAATACGAACCGGTAAACTTGGAACCTAACTAGAAGATTTTGCAGATGAATAGTCACAAATACACAAAACTACATTTATTTGGTAAGGATGTTCCTCTACACACCATTCTAGTATGCAAATGGTACGTAGATGCACTTGGTAAGTAGATATTGATAAGTAAGAGTTTCAGAGTTAGGCTTGGTTCACATCTGCATTTGGTATTCCGTTTGTAGAGTCCGCTTGGGGACCCCCCAAACAGAAACCTATACACTTTAAAAAGCGGTTAGCTAAGAAACCACAAAGACCTTATAGATTGTAACGCAAGCCCCACTTTTCTCTCCGTATGATTCGTGTCGACACTGAGCGGAAACCACACAGACCCCATTATAGTCTATGGAGTCCGTGTGGTTTCTTAGCTAACCGCTTCTTAATGCATATAGGTTTCCTTTCCAAGCAGACTCCCCGAACAGAATACCGAACGCAGATGTGAACCAGGCCTACGTAAAGTAGCTTGAGTTCATATGATAGGTACAATGAAAAGGAGTTGTCCTTGTTTGTAAAAGATAAAATTAGGAGGCCTGTGTATTCAAAGCTTTTGAGGAAAATAGTGGTGGTGGCGTTCTAGCCCCTTCTTCCCAAGATCCTAACTAATTCCAATGTCTGGTCTTGCCATTTAATAAAGAATGGGAAACCTTGGCATCAATCTGTTTCTGTAGGTATAAAGGCGTCCTACCCTATCGGTACCTTACATACATTAGTAAAAACCGCATACTGTAGTTTGGTAAATGGAAAATTCCTAGATGGGAATGTGAGGACCTTGATGGTCAAGGTGTGAAGGTGAAATACCATGGACATATGACTAAATAAAGAACAAAAACATACATAGACCTAAAAGGGTCCCATAGAAAAATTAGAATTAAGATCTTCCCCTCCAGAAAAAGAGTCTACATAGTGCCAAACTTGCCACCCCCTTATAACCATCAGGTGATTCTATGATCTAATAGTGTCAGTCATAATTTGCCACTTCAGTTCTCTCTTGCCCCAACACAAGTGAAGCAAGTCAGACACATCAGGAGATTCATACAGATGAAGGGCAGTAACATTTAGGCATTCTGGGGATACAATTGCTTGTGGATGAGTATCCAAAACACTTAGACAACCACTTTAAAATTCCATAACATATTCTACTGTTAGATCATAAAACATTGTGACAACAAAGCCCTTATAAGGCTGATCAGTGTGTTCCATTCAGTACAGTATGAGAAAAAATATATGTATGTCATGAAGCACATGTCCTCACTCCAAGTTAAGCCATGAAATGTGGGCTAAACATCGTATATATTAGCTATGGTGTATATTTGGCATGCTGTACGTTTACTAGAAATGACATAACCGCTGAAATATTTGTACGCCGGTCTGCTACGCAGCAAGTTTCTGCTCATTTTTTAATTTTCCATAACTTTTGCCTGTACTCCATAATAACACATAATACTTAGTTTCTCATTACTTGCTGTGCTGTCACTGAACAAAGGGTGCTTGGGTTTAATCTTCCCCACTAACATACCTATAAAATATGATAAACAATTCCATTCCTTCATAAGTGTGCAGAAAAGTCTTTGAAATGCTGCGGAATAAAAAGGTTCATTGTGATCCATGCCTACTGTTTTGAGAAGAACAAATAAAGGATTTACAGACAACAATAAGAAACAGAGAGAAGCAGGTGGGTTAATTATGACAACAAAGAAACGTGGCGGGTACATGTAATAGAAAGGAATACAGAGGGAACAAATCGGGAGAGACGACAAGCCCATTAAGTAGTCAGTCATCATAGAGCCGCCGAGGTGAATTTTCTGGAAGCTGATATATAAATTTAAAGGGCGCCCACCCACATTTATTGTCCCTTCTTCTCTTGTTTTGATTACAGAATGCTAATTCATATTCCATTTCTCTGCATATGTCACAAAGACACATGAAGCCAAGGAAATATGTATTGCTCCAGGCAGCTCAGCGACGGAATATACTGAAAGTAGCAATTAAGTTTAATCATTATGACTCTAAAATGGTTATACACTGCAGTACATTAATGTGAAGAATGTCACTTTTAACTAAATGTAGGAGAAAAAAAACACTTCACGTTTTTACTTTTGCAATTTATGTAATAAATGTGTTGAGATTTTACAGACAAACACGAGCTTATGCTGCAAAAATGGGGAGAATTTGGATTCTTTAGGTTATGGTTTCCATCACATTTGTGCAGAAAAGCTTCTGACATACACAGCAAACACCATCACAGGTTTACCGTAACCAAACTGCGACCAAAAGACTGTCTTATCAGTGCCCACCTGGCTGATGGATGGCAGTATGCTGTAACAAGGTATGGTAAGGCAGACTGCACTAATCTATACAACAGTGTCCAGTAAATAGATGGTCATTAAACATGTACAACTAAACTCTACAGATGAGGTCTCTTACTGTATACAATAGTTTGGCTTCAAATGCCACATAAAAAACATAAACATCGAAATACATCCCATTGAACTCAGCCTTTTCTAGCGTGTTTGGTATAGAAGGAGCAAGGATTATGTACTTAGCTGAAATACACAATACATCCAATGCATCAGCACCAGGCCCTTGTGAGAGTGGGGCCCTCTCAGCGACATGGATCGAGACGGGCAGTTTCAGGTTTTGGGTGGTGGGTACCGATTTCAACTCTGTGTTTGTAAGACACAAGTAGAATTGAATACAATAATGGAGCAAAGAACTATCAGCTCCACACTCCATTAATCAGCTTTCAGCAACAGATATCATTACAATTGGAGTTTACAGGCAATTCCATGGAAATGGGACTAGGTGAGTACAACTTTTTTTTTTATTATTTGTATGTAATACTGGTGAATTAGGAGCAGGGAGTCTTATGTAGGGGCTATATAGAGGGACATTATGTGTGGGGGAGGGGTTCTCATGAATATTTCCCATGAATACCTGCCCTGATCTGGTTACGGATTTGGTCACAAAAAGCCAATAGCGCCATACCCAGTTGCACCATACAATATCTAATACTTTTCTTAGCTGTGCCATTTAATGTCCAGCACCCATTTAATCAGTACTTACCAGGTCTCTTGCACCCTTTCATTTCAGCAAAGACACCAGAACCTAGCATTTAGCAAAGAGATTCGACCACTAAGTCGTAAGTGTATTTACGGTATACAGTATGTGTATGTGTGTGAATATATATATAATGTGTGTGTGTACAGTATATAGTGTGTGTTATAGATTCCATTGCTGCCAGTAGTCCTAGTTAGTCCTAATGTATATTGAATTCTTTGCATCACAGGGATCTTAGGAGTTCAAGCACACACACAATATATGAACATAAGAACATGAAAAGAACACGTGCAGCATCCATTTTGTACACATTATACAGTAAAAGGAAAGCATTTTATACATTAATGACACGGACTGACAGAATATAAAAGCCTAAATACCATATAATATACAGTATGGACACATATAGCTGTCTCATGGTGGGAACAATATGTCAGTCCTCTTTAGGCTGAGTATCCAGCGTAGTTCTGCTTGTCTAATTATAAGCCATGATCAGCAGCATGGAAATAGCGGATCATTGGATCTGTCAGGACCTAATTAAACAGCGAGACTGTCAATCATGGCTGGATATTGCTTCAGGAGCTGGAGTGTCCTTCCAGCTAAATTTATGCAAAATTCCTCTGTAAGTTGTATAATCAGAGAACCATATGCCATGCCGAGCTCTGCTCGCTATATTTGTCATAAAAATGACTCTGTTTTCAAAGGTGCTTTCCCTTATATTTCACAAATATGAGATTATCATTCACAGATGCTGCTGTATATGATCTAGCATGCATTAGCTAAATTACCTTGTAAATTACAGCACAAAACCATCCAAATACAATGCCTGGATCTCTTTGTTATAGCATGAAAACATGCGCGCATTCACACACCATAGCCACACTAGTTTATTTCTTTCCTTCCCAGGGGGATTGAGGTTCATTTGTATTATTTCCCCCTCAAATCAAGCAATTTCTCAGGCATACGAGTCCTTGAGTCGTCCTCTTGTATAGAGTATTAAAATATTCAGCCACTTACGAGTTGTTTTGGGTTAACAGATGCTGGATGACAACCATTACCTTACCCACACCCAGCTTTCCAGTCACCCAGAAAGCATACAATTGCATTCCATGCTTTCTCGTTCCATGACTGGCACCAGGAAGCGCAGAATGAACAATAATGGAGGACTGTGAGGGAGATGTCAATCAATGCCATGAGGTGTGACTAGCAAATGGGCAGTGGGACTATACTGAGCATATGGCTTTTTATGCTTTCAATGATTTATACCTTCTCTTATTGCATCAACAGAAAGATTACAGAGGGATAGCAATGGAAAGAACTTCATGATGGGGCCAATTTATGGTGGAAAAACCACCTGTCAGGTTCCTTCTAAGTTAAGTTAAATAGGTTCCTGGAGTTGGGAATACCCATGTAAGTCTCATATTGTGTGAGCCACTCGTTGCTATAGCATAAAGTTAGACAAAGTGAAGCAGAGATTTTACATTGTTCTGCTCCATTTATAGAAATGTGAATAGAACCTTAAAGGGCTCTATGGTACTTTACCTTTGATAGCCTTTCTTTAGGATAGCCCATCAATATATGATCCTGTAAGAATGGGTCACTGCACGGGTGCAAATATTGAGAGGCCATGGTAGTCACTGAAATGCAACAATCTTATTTGTGTTGATATATGGTGATCCAGGAAACCCAACCTTAAAAGATCGATTGTCTGTCTTAATGACAAGCCATTAAATCTTGAGAGAATCCCATTAATGTTACATTAAATCTCTCTTTTATACTGCAAATTAGAAAGGAAATAATGGCAAGGACCTCCAATATGGGGGTGATGGAGAAGTGGTACCCTTGTAGCTTCTTCCCTACTGGTAGTCTGTTATATGCATATATCATTACTAGTACTGCATTTGTCATGCAACACATTTGTCAGAATATATACCAGTGCATATTCATCATAGGTTAAGTATCTGTAAGAACCATGGAATGATGCAAATGAAGGTAAAAACCTAAGCTTATCTGCACTGGATGCAAAACTCCCTCCTACCATCCAATTAAAAATAAATATGGTTGGTTAGACACAAAACAAAGCACAGCGGAGGCATCCATGTTTAATAGGAAAATCAAATTTCACACACTGATGATATTGCTGTTTTAAGCATGAATAGGTCAGATAACCGGGCAGAGCAGGCCAGAGAGCTGACATTCTTAGAACCATCATTTTCAGAATTAATTTCAGAAAAGAAAACAATCTTCTAATGCACTTGAAGGCAATAATTGGGCGCTGGTTGGCAAGTGGCTTTTACGATTACAATGATCCTGTGGACTAAGCGGCCTGGCACGGTGGAGACTTGCTGGATAATCATTATGTTAAGGATGACTGAGAGAATGTTGAAGAATGAAACCCAGTTTTATCAATGCAAGTGTAACTTATAGTTTGGGCATTCAATCATCTAGAAAGTCATGTACGGAAATAACAAATAATCCTGGCACGTGTAGAAACCCTGCTTAGGGTTCATGATAATATTCACTGAAAAAAGCTGATTGGAGACATTGATATAAAATATAAAACTTCACTTTTATTGAAAAAGTATAGAAAAAAACAAAAAACTAGAGGAGCAAAACAAAAAATTTTCACTAATACCGTCAGGTCACGACAACGTATAACAGGCATGTATGGGTCCAGCCTATATCTGAGAGATGATAATTATAGCTCATCTTCAATCTGTCTGGACTCCCTCAACCAAACGTGCATACCAGTTAGACCACTGAAGCGGCAACCCATATATTGTGATGTGTATAATGGTGTAGGAACAATGTATCCCCGGCCTCTCCCACCCGTCCTAAGGGTACTGTCCTAATGCCACACCAACAGGACTGTGATAGGAAACAGAGAACAATACACAAGGGTATAAGCCACTAGCCCAATACACAAGGGTATAAGCCACTGCAGCGCTGCAACTGACATATATAACTGACTAAACTGCCAAACGGGATACTCCTACGTGTTTCCTCTATTAGATTCATCAGAGGCTCTCAAAGTAGCAGACAAATAGCAATAAAAACATTAGCAATATGCGGTGGCAGCATGACCGCTCTGATACTGGGAGTGTCAGACTGAATGCTGCTGCCTCCTTATATCAGACTTTGCTCCTCCCATAGGATCTCACAGTCCAATCACAAGTAGCCTCACTTACACACTTCCTTAGTCACCACCCACTCCTGATGACGCCTGGAAAATCCTTCCGTTATTCTGCAGTAAACTCCACTGTAATGGGGAGTCACTCTCTTTACCCACTCACATAGCTAGGTCAAAACAACGTGTCAGCAGGGACATCCAAGCACTCATTAGTAATATACTTATTACCTGCCAGCAGACCATTACTGCATATAACAATGGAGAACAATACCCCTACAATGTCAGTAGGACCTTCCTTTTCATTCCAAACAATCATATCAGAGGTGGGGACCTCCCCCTTGATAACAGAGAATGCCCCCCTTCCTTTACTACAACAGGCAAAGCTGTTGAAACAGCAGAAATGGGATGGCACCAAATAACATGAAGGGGCCGCGCCCTTGATAACTATGTAACTAGTATGTATCAGTAACTGTAAGCATCTGGATATAAGCTACAATATATCATAGTCACAAGTTAGATTAGAATAACAGAAAGAACCTAATAAAGCCAAAAATTTCCTGCCTTAGCCCTAAAAATAGTTAGGAAAAACAAATGTGAAAAATAAATGTAATAATAATCCAATAAAACAGAAGTCCAACTGCTCATTGAACCCATTAGGATGCAGAGTGCTGAGGCAATATATTCATTGCACCTCCTTCCTTAATATGAGATTGTCCCAATTCCCACCTCTCATCGGTGGTCTCACTAGCTCAATGGCCAGTTTGACACCCCTCTAGGCTTTCTGATCAGGAATTCATGATAAATGATCATCAGCAAATTCACATGGTCCACATGGCCAATATCATGAATATCTCTTGATAGTAACACTATAAACAGCCCAGTACTAAAGCGACATTTACGACTACACAGTATATATTCTGTAAAGCTTTTTCATAGCTTTACATAGATCATGGCATATATTACATATCTGAGCAAGTATCATAAGATTGTTAAAGAAGACTTCTCACTTTGCTATGTGTATGGGGTTTATTTAGAAAGAATAAAACATCAGCCCAAATATAAAAGTATCAGTAATGTCAGTAACGAAAAAGGTAGAATAAAAATACCAAAAATGGCTTGCATGCACACCTTAGGCAAATGATCCACAATAGTTTGGGTTCACAGTTCAGGGTAAAGAGATCCCAGCATGACCCTGTTATGCTGACATAGTCCCTGGCGTCATAGAAGAGTAAATGCCACGACATTTTGCAGCACTAACTATAAAGTGTATAGAGTATAACACAGCCCATATACAAAACATATTGATAAGTGCTGTACGGTACCGGGACCGATAGCGCTTTACCTGGGGCACAGATCAGGAAAGCCGACAGTACACTGAATTCAGCGCACTGTCAGCTTTCCAGCAGTATAGGGATTTGCCTGTGCCCAATCTGATGAAAGGTCCTCTTTAACTTGATGTATGAGGAATATTTAAAGGGATTCTACCATTAAAAAACTTTTTTCTGTGGATAACACGTTGGAATAGCCTTTAGAAAGGCTATTCGTCTCTTACCTTTAGATGGGATCTCTGCCTCGCGGTTCCTTAGTAATACCGTTTTTTACCGGTATGTAAATTAGTTCTCTGGCAGCAATGGGGGCGGGCCCCAGCGCTCATCGCATTTTCAGCGCTGGGGCCCGCCCCCATCGCTGCCAGAGAACTAATTTCCATACCGGTAAAAAAACGGTATTACTAAGGCACGGCGAGGCAGAGATCCCATCTAAAGATAGGAGACGAATAGCCTTTCTAAAGGCTATTCCGACATGTTATCCACAGAAAAAAGTTTTTTAATGGTAGAATCCCTTTAAAGATATTAGTGCAGTTTGTTAGTTCTATCTATAGTCTCTAAGGACGGGGTACTTTCATGCATTTGTAGGGGAAATTCTATTTATCATGTGCTGATCTTACAGGTTTATCAGTTATAATGCAAACTGACATAGAAGAGATAATGTTTCTCTTCTTTTCTGGACTGGGTTCCTTCTTATTTGTTTGTATAGTCCTGCCCAAGTGATAAGTTCCCATATACACTAAATCAGGTGTATTATAATACCTTCAGTCTTCTTAATGTTTAACGTCTCAGACTCTTTTAGAAAGATTTAATCAGGGTTAATCACAAAAACCGTCATACCAGATGGTATAAAATTTATGGAAATTCATGTTAAAAATGTACACCAAATTTTCCTCTACTGTGTGGAGAGAGTAGAAGACAAGCTGTAGGTGATATATACCGTCTCTAGGGAAATTAGACACATCCTAACTTTGCTTTTTCAGAACTTCTGATCCAAACTGCTGAATGCTTTTTTTTAATCTGGCATTTCTTCCGTAGTTGTGCGACAGTCCTCTGGAATAGTGCCAAAATGTTCTAAAATGCATATTTCTGTATCGATGGGAGAAGATTATATCTACGGTAAGGTATTTAGAGAATGGAACGCAGACAATAAACAGGGATACAAGAGGAGAAACACACACACATGTTTTGTCTATGTCAGGCTATCCGCTACCACATATTAAACAAGTATTGCTTGAAGCAAATACCTAGTAATATACATTGTTACAATCTGTCAAACACAAGGATTACTGTGCAATGATGATGAAAAAAGGGAAGCCAATAAAAATAACCCAAAATTTTATAAGTAAATAAATCAAACCTTAGTCAATATCCATCACGGCACGGCATGGACTGTCCCATAGAACTCTATGGGTGCGTGCCAATGGTCACGGACGTCTGCGGAAGAACATTTTAAAATGAAATTTAAGTTGCTGATCAGCAAATTGTGGACTGCAAAAACCACTACGGTCGTGTAAGACCAGCCTTAGGCTTGGTTATTTTTATTGTTTTGTAAATTATAGCCAAGAAATATTTTTTCAGCATGATTGCTCTTAGTGACAATCCGTACCATGTCTGCTATCCCATACCCAAAAGTACATAATTGCCTGGATGGCTACCAAAATTCTAGGACTGTGCATTTATTATTTTTACATAATAGTAATGTAATAATTTTAAAAAAAATTTTAATAATAAAACCAAAATTATTACCCATCATACCCTAGCTAATGAGGGTTGGGGGAGGGGCGGCATTGACTGTATGGGGCCCAGTCCAAATGCACAGGACACAGATGCAGATGAAATACATGGCATAGCAGAAAGCTGTTGGCTTCTTGCTCTAAAGTCTTAGGTATTGGGCTATATTAATTAAAGGTGAGAATTATTGATTAAAGGGGGCAGGCAGGAGTATCATTAATTAGGAAAGTAAATGGGTATTAATAATTGAGGGTAACTCTTAATTTAGGGGTTGTCCCATTATAAATTTTAAAGCGGGTAGCAGGGTAGAGTTATAATGTATATTCCCCACTTAACCCTTTACTGGGTTGGATGTCACCTTTCTATATAGAGGGGCTGCAGCAGTGAACAGAGGGCAGGGTGCAGGGAAGTGTCAGTACATTTTTATCTATAACCCTCCCCTGACTCCTGAATTATAATTTCTCACCCAAGACAACCCCTTGGGAGGTACATAGGAGGTAGTATTAAGGGGTCTGGGTATACCTGGGCAAGGGGCCTACTTGGATATGTTTGTCCCCCCTGTGCCGAATCCCTAGCTACACCTCTGTTGCTCCAATTGCAAAACCATTTCAAATCAATTGCAAATACATTTTACCATTATGCAGTATGTGTTTTAGCAACCCTACTGACAAAAACTCAAAAGTAAAAAAAAAAGCAAACAAACTCAAGCAAAAGTATTGTTAGAAAAATGAAATAACATAGTCAGAGAGTTGATAGTGTTATCAAGTGTGAATCCCACTTATTCAATTACAATGGAATATATTGTTCTCATAAAATGTGCAACATAGGAGAAAGGCTGCTGCTCGGAGTGGTTTCCTACCCCTCTTATAACAAGAATAGCATATTCTACATTAACTGCATTGATCCACATTTCCTTTCAAGCACTAAAAAAGCAAGAAATTCTGTTAAGTATCGGTCACTAGAGTTCATCTCGCGGGCAGTGCTATTAAAATTCGTACAGTGCACAAATTATTCCAAACTGCTTCAGGCATCCTAAGACTCTTTGAATTGATTTCTTCTTAAAATCAATTAATAAAATGGGTTATAATATAAGTTATTGCCCGTGGACATTAGGGGACCTTTTACTGAACGCTGTTCAATTTCTCTACGTTTGTTGGGAAATTGAATGGCTTTCATTGACACTACTCTTAAAATAATGTCATTGAACTAATTAAAAAGGATCTGTATAGTATGTATACACATGGTACCTGTAATGTCTAGACCTCCCTGCATATAACAAAAGGTAAGAATCAAGTCTGCCATACAAATCTTTAGGGCTTTGGGAATTATAGACTATTTTATAGTTAAAAAAAAGGTGATATCCACTGAAATGAACCAAGGCTGAATCAACATAAAGAACTGCCATAGAGTTAGGACAAGATGAACAACACAAGTGATCTCAGTAGGTTTGCCCTGGTCACCACTTGTATTTGGGTGGGTTTGTCTGCACCACATCAACACATACAGGATGTTTTAGCAGAACTAAGCAAAAACAAAAAAAGATCCTCTCTGACTCATACCATCACTTCTTACTATCTCAGCCCCAGTATTGTTGTTCACCCCTACAGGTGGGAAGAACCTAGGAATGGCCATTTCCCTTTTGGTTGTTGAGATTGTTGCTGCGAAGCTGCATAGGGACACAATGCGCTGGTTTATTACAAGAGAGATATCACTAGGATTCATCTTTCCTCTGTTATTAATCCTAGAAATGTAGGAATACATAACAGGTATTTCACTGATGAACCTTCCCTTTAATCCCTTATGAATTATTAAAAAGGGGGCACAGTTAATGCAGTGCAAATACCTCCAGCATTGGTGAAATGGGGCCCCAAAGTATCTTACTGCTGCCCAAGACATGCTGCTGTGTGTGCTAAGACAGACCTAGATCAAGGCAAGGGCCTGTCATCAGGCTACTGAGAGGGCTTACAGGACAACGTCTGAAGCAAAAACAAGGCAAACAAAATAAGTGTTGATGCAGTTTTTCAATTTTGCAAATAGGTGCAATATTTGCATGTACAACGGGCGTATAATGGTTGTTTAGCAGGTCCCCAAAATGTCACTAGTGGGCCATAGGCAACCCACAGTACGTGAGCTCTGCTTTCAAATGGTATCAACCATGACTTTTCTATACACATTAAAGGGAGTCTATCAGCAGTAAATTGGTTCCAATCCTAATCTCAGTACCTTGCTCTGCCTTTCAGCTTTGACACTCCATTTACATGTAAATCACACTTTTCACCCTCTTTTGCATATACATTTACATGACAATGGGTCACAAAGTTGAATAGCAGAGGCATATTTGGAAACTGTAGAATCATCTCTACCATTTAATAGGCAGCAGATGTGGTTACTCCAGAATAAAATTTTAGTCATGTTGTAAGAGAATTTATTATTGAACTACATGCCCCATGACTGCAGAGCGGTCAGCATCTTGTAACATAACAGAATGGGTCATAGTTCAGCACCAGATGGAGTTCTGGAAGCTTCTTATTTCAAGTACAGTGCATAATATTGTAACTATGTAACCAGTATTATTCCAGTATACGTAAAGGCTGCACATAGATTTTTGGGCTTATTTCACAACATTTTCAGAAATAAAAATAGAATATAAGAATGGGATTTTTCTGCAGTCTTGACATTTAATATTGACATACAGTAACTTAGTGTTCTACACTATGCTTGATCACAGAAAGCCATGTGAAACTGTAGTAATTATGTTAATTGTCTTTTTATTGCAGCTCATCTTAGTATACGGAGCATTGGCATTTTAGACCTTGTGATCTCCAGTCTGGCGTCAATCTAATATTCATAGCTTCTGCTTTGCTTCATGATTTTCTGCAGTGTATTATGCAGCTGTTGACTAAATATGATGAACAAATAGTTCGACATGCGTGTAAGCATCTGAATGAACGGAACATCTCCGATTAATATTTAATGTTAAAGAGAAAACACTGTAACTGGTTCAGCAAGTTTAGTGTTGTATAATAAAGGACTAGAAGAGAGCAGGTCCCCTGAGCACACAAGATTTAACAAGCATTATAATTCATCTTATTAATGACATAGCTTCATTCCCCTCAAACAACAATACAAACTTAGAAGATAAAGGAATACAATAATGTATCCAGTTGTGAGCACTAATAGACAGTGCATATACAGAACACTCCACAAGGTGAATGCAGTCTGAAACATGTCCTATGGCTTGTATAGAACTTAATATTGATGGACATCCATGTTACGTACTAACAGTATGCTAACAGTGCCTGTCTGATCACTTGGACCTTCACAAATCATAAAAATGAACAGGCCGCATCATATTTATACCAGATATACCATAGGGAAACCTTGTATTGTTCAAAAAGCACTCAAAAATGTGAAATATGCTATAGAATAGAATTAGTAGAAATATACAAGTAGTTTGTAGGAAAAGATTTCGTAGAACTAGTAAATTATTATAGTGGGCACTCTCCTATTATACACAGTGTCTATTACACAGTTCGCCAACCGTCATCCAGTTGTGCACTCCACTTTGGATTAGGCCCAATGAATGGGCCTATTCAGAAGGGGGGAGTGTCTTTAGGCGGATGAATGAGCATGCCGGAACAAATGGCTCCCGGAGAAAAGAACTGACCGACTCCCATTGATTTCAATGGAAGCTGTCTTTTTGGTCAGGATTTTGAGGCTAATTCGGCCTCAAAATCCTGACCAAAAAACTAAGTTTCAACTCCGCCTAAGAAACAAAACTTGTAGGGTAATTTCACATCTGGTTTTATGGACCAGAACCTGAGGCACTGCACCAGCACCTAGCTGCGCACTCTGCATCGGATTAGGCCCAATGAATGAGCCTAGTCCGGAGGAGGGAGTGTCTTCAGGCCGAACTGTGAGGCATCTCAACCTGAAGAATGAGCACCTTGCTTCTTTTTTCCAGGAGCCAGAAGAAAAGGCTCCCGGAAAAAACTCCTGAGTGGCTCCCATTGATTTTAATGGGAGCCATCTCTTTGGTCAGGATTTTGAGGCATTTACAGCCTCAAATTCCTGACCAAAATCTCTGTGTGAACTTACCTTAACACTTTCCTGACACCCACAAGCAGAGTCATCAAGGGGAAACAATACAGTACTATAACAGTGGGAAGCCTATTGTAGTCTCTCAGGCCTGTCATTACTACTATTCTATTACACACTGCCAACAGAAGTGAAGGAATTTACAATATACTGCAATACATTGGTACTGCTGTATACTGTATGGGTAATGAAAAAATACAAAAAAATAAAAAAAAATAATGTAAGAGCTCAAACCCCTCCCCCTTTCTTAGATCACATATAAAAATATACAAAAATCAATCATATTAGATATCCCCACATACAAGAATACCAAAACTATAAAAATATGTATCACATATGGTGAACACTTTTGTGGGAAATAAATAAAATCTACAACTTACACAGTCCTGTACACAGAAATATAAAATCTTACAGGTGTCAGGATGTGGCAAGTTTGGTGACTCAAATTGTGAATTTTTAAAAAATGTTTATTTAAAATTGTTATAAAACATAACAAGATATATATAAGACAAGTGACAATGCCAGCAGGACAATCAGCTCTGCTCATTGCAGTTTTCTGATAAAACTGTCTGTTATCTCTCTATGTAAACACACAGATAATACTGAGTCCGTTCTTGTACAAGCATCTGCATATTGTCTGATCTTCAGAAGTGTTGTGAGACTTCTCAGGCCGCTCAGCAAGAGAGAGGGGAGGGGGAGGAAAAATACAGGAAGTGAGAAGAAGAGACTGCAGGCAAAGCTGCTGAAACACTGAAATGGGAAACCCCTTTAAATTACAATACTAATTTTCTGAAGCCTGATGACTATGATCACAAAGCCATACCTACAGAAATCCAAAAATTGGTTCAAAAGTTATAGTAACCCAGGAAAGACCATGCAAAAAATATTGTAAGCTGAGTTCATTGTAAATTGAAAATATTATATACTGAGGCCAATGTAACTTGACGATATTACTAATATTAATAATTGATAATTATGCTTAATTAAATTCTATATACAAGCTAGAATAGTATATAGGACAATATTTAACTAACATTTTTCCTAGCTGATCATCATCCACACATTCCGGCTATATTTAATATATTAGTAGCTTTCTTATGTACATACACATGAATATCAGTGGAAGTCTATAATATATTAGAATACAGTAATCTTTTAGCTGCAGTTAAACCTGTAATTGCTACAATATGGTTTTCTTGGTCCAGAAAGGCAACTAATGGGATGTTTCGCATTGTTCGGAGGGAGAAATGTTGAGCTCCATCAGCTCGGGGTAATGAGCAGGATATCTGCAACATTTAACCACAATTATTTCTAAAGAAGTCTGTTTTATCCATGAAGTAACTCTGAAATATCCTGAACAAACATTTCTTAGAGTCACCAAAGGTGTAATACAAATGAGGCTTGTGTGACAGACTTATAAGGACCAGCATTTTGTTCACCGGACTCGATATCCTGCGCCATTGGAAAAAAGGCATCACCTTTCTGACCGGCTTTGTTTTTACAGCACTTACTGTGCAGACAAAATGACATATCTCCTGTTTGTTATGGGTTAGTACAATTCCGGGGTTAACAAATTTATATAGGTTTATGTTTCAACCCCTTAAAAAAATTCCAAAACCTTGCAAAAATGTTTTTCTTGAAGTTGATATATCCTGACACACATAACTTTTTATATTTCCGGGCATGGGGATGCATAGAGTTTCTTTTTTTGTGGAGTCACACGTACTTTTTAGTTGTACCATTTTCTATGGCTTTTATCTCTTTTTATTCAGAACTTTTACGGGAGGCAAAAAAAAAGTCGAAAAAACTGCAGTTTGGCTGTTTGCATTTCTTTTTCACTGCTATGGCTTCATCATGTGGGAAATTTTTTTTAAAAAAAAGTTTGTAGACTTTGAGTTTTTGGACAAAGGATTACCTACTGTGTATGTGTATACAGCAGCCTGTAACAGAACATGAAGCCAGACAAGCCTGGGAGCCCTCAATAGGTTCCCGGCTGTCAAGGCATGTCATGGAACCAACAGGCAATGCTCCCAAAAACAACAGCGCCAGGGGCCATACAGGCTCCGATCAGTGCAGGTACTGATTGTGGGCATTAGCCCCAGGTTTTTACTTTATAATACATCAAAGACCTGGCATCTATTGAGCCTCCATATTTAAATACCTGACATCCACTGTAATAGCACAACAGGTGTTGGAAAGGGGTTAAATCTGATAAACTATTTGTCATTTGTGCTATTTGTGAGAGCAAAGTACATTACGCAACTATAACATGGTAAAATATTGTAGTTATGCAGACCCCTTATAAAGCTTTCACAAGCCTAGGAGCCAATGGCATATATACTGTAATTAACATGCAAAATGTCAACCTTAGCTTCCGTCAATAGTTCATTTCATGGCCAAAGTATATTGTTTCTTACCACTTTGCTTCAAACTGCCAAAAACAAGAATTTATTTAGGGATAAAGGATTTGTTTCATCAGGCATATGGGCATACCTAAGGCTCCAAGTGTGAATCAAAGCAAAGAGCTGTATGGGTTTTTAAAGGTGATTGCCGGTGTCCGTATGCAGCCTTTCCACCTGGAAATCGTTTTTCTTGCACAGACACAAAGTCCTGCATTTATACCTTTGTGTCCATGAAAAAAATCGGTTTCCAGGCGGAAAGGCTGCATACGGACACTAGCGGTCACCTCTAAAGCTGACCGCTGGCATACCGTCCCCTGTCCAGTTTCCCCAGGGTTTAGGATGAAAACCCCGGGGCGGACAGTGGCGGTAGTGTGAACGCCCTCTTAAGTTGTCTCCATGTTCATGGTCATCATATGGGTAGAACAACCTGTTAGACTGTCCAGGAGACATTTTGTTTAGATATTTGTGCTTTACATACATCTGAGACACAGACACATTCTTATCATGTTTGTCATAGAAGCTGACATCATACCTCTTCTCCGTACATAGTGTACCATCAGGCCTTATTATTACTATAACCATATGTGGTATTATTATAAGTTATAAAAAGATATGTCATTTCCTAAAACAATTCCTACTACTTGGAATGAAATACCCTTTCAGTATTAAGAATTCTGATACATTTTGAAGAATTGGTCATGTGACAGGCTTACTACATTTACTACACTGTGTATGTTCAAATCAATGAAAATATTTCATGAACCAGAGGTGACATTTGCCTTCTAGAAGGCCCAATTTATAAAGCTAGCATAGTTTTGTCCCATCTTATGGATTTTCCTTTACATGAGATAAAACAGGACAGAATTTGCCGGGTAATAGTTTGTATTTAGAGAACAAAGGCTGACAATTTGGGTTATCCATATGGACCATGATTAAGCTACATATGACAAAACATTTACTTTAAACCATATTTTATGTGAATTTACAAGGTAAGCAAATAGTACAATATAATAATGCAACTCTCTGGGTTTTCTATTTAAGGGTGCATTCACACTGAGTAAACGCTAGCTTATTTTGTAAAGTAAAATTACACTTGTAAATTTTGCTATCCCATTGACTTCAATGACATTTTACAGGCGTATTTTTACAGGCGTATTTTTACAGGCGTATTTTTTACAGGCGTATTTTTACACTTGTAAAAAAATATCATTGAAGTCAATGGGATAGCAAAATTTACAAGTGTAATTTTACTCTACAAAATAAGCTAGCGTTTACTCAGTGTGAATGCACCCTAACACACTAGTGAGATCCTCTTGGCTTTGTGGTTCACCACATAATTCTCTAATAAATGAAATAGCTTGCCTAAGCCTCAGGAGAAATGCTGAGAAATATGCTGACAAGTATTTCTAGTATTGAAATGTTCCTGATCATTAGAATAGACACTGCAGTAGGTATGAAAGCAGTGGTTGCTCCACGTCTGTTTGAACCGCATATTCCTGTAACTTGCACAATAAATTGTCATTATCATAATGCTTGAAGTCAAATACTTGAGTGAGTAGGTATTGTAGAGGAGCCGATGCTTTCTGCCCACTGTGTTCCATGTAATTAACCCACTCAGCCTTGTGACAATGTACTAAACAGCCATTCTGTAAACACAACAGATCCACTCATTGTCAAGGCACACAACCAACATTGTTTGCACATATTTTGCAGCGGGGGTTCCTAAGCAGAATCCTCGTTCCATAAACAAGAGAATGAAATAAATACCATCTGCATTGTTTTACTTGGAATTGAAATGTTTTATCAAAATTGGTTACATATTAGTTGTCTCAAAACTATTGATTCAAAGGCATAAAGTCTTTACACGTCTTCCTGGATTATGTCTGGACCACTTCTGTATGTCAAGAGATCATGAAATCCCATACATACACTTGGGCTAAAGAATTTATGGAGATTATCTTCTAGGTGCATATACTTTATGTAGCTGGTTATATACATGTATATTATAAACAGACCACCATGACCTTCCAGATATAGGCCTATATAACCCAACCAGGGTTCTCTATGGTTTCTTGTCAGATGTAAGATTAGTTTGAGCTAGAAATATATGTTTTATGCTTTCTCCTATATTTACTGTATAATACTAACCGTGATGTGGCTAACATTGTTCTGTATGGACAAAACTCATGTTAAGGCCCTCATACACATAATAGAAACCTGCACCTGTTCTCTAAACTGAAAGCACAAAGGAAGTAGGGAGAGATAGGTGCTGGTCAAAGGAGAAGATGTATGGAAGCCTACAGCTCCTTCCTAGTCCTACTGTGGGAGCTTACAAGGTGGCAACTGTAGTAACAAAACAGGGAATGGGAGCACAGTTTTCATCAGCATGAATTTCAGTATCACTTCAATGCGGTCATAATTAAAAACAAATATAGGGTACACATGCCCTAAAACACATAGAAGCTATAGTTATAGGAATAAAGATGATGTGTGCAATGTTCAGGAGAACGTAAAGCTGCATTACCTACAGTCCACTCTATCTAGATGACCCTGACACAACGAACATAATTGTACAATCTACAAACATTCAATTAGACAAAGAATTGTATCACCGGAAGCGCTGTCACCTCCGTCATGGTACTCACCATGATTAGAAAGCAGACAGTCACAGTAAATGAGTTTTTCTGGTAGACACATTTGTTTTCTGGGAGAAGTACAGTAAATATACATTCTACCTTCTTTTTAAAAAACAAAGATTATGATAATAATAAGCAAAATGGCAGAAATGTAACATATGCCCCATGTGTGTAACTAGACCCATGTGTAAAAAAATAACTCCATTTGTCTATAATAAAGCTTATGCTATCACTTCTGTCATTATAATCTTATTGACTTTAAAATAAACTGGATTACTGGTTATATATGTCCATTGACGTTAGGTTCACGCTAGCATTGCATTTGCTTTATTCAGGTCTGTTGGGGGACCTGAACAACAGATATGCGGACCATTAAAATAGCAGTGACACACAGAAACCAGCAGAGCCCACTGGCTATAATGGGGTCCGTCGGGTGTCCTTCATTTTTAAGCTGAAACCGGCAGAGGAAAACGTTCACCATGCAGGAGTTTTCGGTGGAATCTGTGGCAGAGTCTCCAACAGAGATTCTGGCGCAGATGTTAATGTAGCCCGATCTGTTTGGGACATTGTTTTGGTTGTCTTGTTATTGTAATTAATGTTCTCTCTTCCATAGAATACATGAGAATAAACTGATGCAGATATTGCATTGGGTCATAACTGTGTACGGATTTGTCCTAAATCTCACAAAAAGAATACAAAACAAAAACTCTTTACTGGTTGGTCTATGACAAGATAGAACGTAGATGTGAATAAGTGCTATGACAAGACTATATAGCTCATATCAGACACCCATATTCAGCATTGTTCCAGTTCACCACCTACTGTACAGGATCTCAGCTCTATCTACTATGCACCTCTCGGTTAATGCACTGTTCATTCACTCTAATAGCCAGTCAGCAATACCATTCACTTCCAGCCTCTTATCTAGGTACAATGCAGTTTATTTCTAGGAGATTAATAGCAGAAAGAGAGAATGCATTTGGAGTCTATAAGAGGTTGAAATAATAACTCCAGTGAAGAGGTTAGTGAAATATCTCCTTGAGGATGTTATATTGCAATCTTCCAAGTGAATTACATATTGTATGGATAGCCAAAGAATAGTATGTATTTCTATGTAAATGTCTCCCTTTCAAGAGTGCAATGTGTTGGCAACAATGTTATTACTCGAGTTCAATCTGAAAGCAATAATTGGAAGCTAAAGCACCCGCCTGCCGAGACCTTTCCCCGAGCAGTGATGAGGGTTTACAATAAATTTCTGAAATGTGGCTCACAATGAGATGTTGTAAAATGCAATATGACCATAGTAAAATATTAGAAGTGACACATTTAACACACAAAGAGATGTATTTTTGGATTGTGAATCTATGTGACAAATGTTCTATGAAAGGCTTACATTAGGCCAGGTTCTTAATAAGGGAAAGTGCTTACTCCCAAGAATGTGACCTAACAATACTTGCATCTTCAAAGAAAAGCTTAACATCGGCAAACACTAAAGAAGAGGACTACTTCTGCCTTTCCTGCACAAAACACATCTTCATTCAGTGGTGAAGAACGCTCTCCTTGCCAGACAAATGTTGGCATTCCCATGCTGCACCTGCCTTCCTTCTATCTGGCCATGAAGAAACATTAAAATGAATTCTCCAAGGCTATCCATATCTTCCTCCCGTTCAAACACTACGATACTATTATCCTGAAAAATGATCTGTGACAAATGAAGTTTAGCAGGAAAAATACTAATGGAAATAAGGAAAGTGCTATTAAAAATAAAGGCTGCATCACTCCTGATAGCATTTCATTTCTTACTGCTTCAATGTCACCATTTATCTGCTTAAAAAAGCCTTGACTGTAAATGTGTCTCTCCAGCCTCTATCCTGTCTTGCATCTTCTCTGCATTTGTGTCATTCTATTGTAGAATTCAACCTCAAAACCAAAATGAATTCCTCCCGTAATGGGGCCAGAAGATAAAATTGCCACAGTGCAGGATTTTAAATTGAGTTATACAATAAGCTAAGAACGATGAATCAATAAGACATTAAATTATTAGAATCTCAAAGGGAATAATGGCAGAAATGCGGTGTGGCTGATTAAATTCTCTAAGCAAACTACTCCAGCCTCGCATTTCAAAAGCACAGCCCCAACCAAATCAGTCCCTGGGCTGTCATACCGATTATCTTTGTTTGTCTTCATTTTACACAGCTATTCATTTACACAAACTCTGCTGTTCTTGCCTATTGAAGCTATGAAGCACCCATCACTGGTCTGTAAAATATTCAGATCCAGAAACAGTAATGCCACAAATGAGAAAACATACAATTACTGCAGCGCATGACACCATTGCCATTAACAGAACAGTGCTTCTGTGTTCTGCCAAAGTATAATAAAGATATCACATATATCATTCTGCTCAGCTGTACCCCCTACCCCCACTAAGTACATTTCATTATACTAAGGGGAAGCCAAAGGAGGGGCGATTACACACATACACATGGTGATGTAACACGTAACAACCAATTACATTCTAGATGGCGTTTTTAATATGGTTTACAAAATGAAAATGAACAGGAATTGGTATGAATGGCCTGGCAGCGGTTCCAGCCCCAATGGAAGGAGCATGTGGATAACTGATTATGTAGATATTGGTCTCAGCTATGCATTCACTTGGATTGTATGATAAAATGGGAGCAGGAACCTGTTTCACTCTTACCACTGAAACAAATAGTTAAATCCCGGCCCCTTTCTGGACATGTTTCTAATTTCCTATAAATGGTTTCACCTCACTGGTCACCCCAGCATTTCATTTTCAGGCCCCTTGTTTCCCCCAAGACTGTTTCGTTCATCTCTGTGGAAGCAATACCGGTGTTAAACATATGTTCAGATACAGGCGGCAAAAAGATACTCCTATCATAGTGACTGTACTGAGGTTTATATATGAGTAAGACAATAACTGGCTCTGATGTATATGACCATGAGTCATAGGCCTGAGTATAAATAACCATTTACATAAGTGGCTGTTACACTGACGTCTATCCATTACATGAATGCTCATTAAAATGTAGTGCTCCATTTCCCCTGTAGTGGCCACAATAGGGAAAATGAGTAGAGACAACTTTCTCCAGGAAAATCAGCTGGGGTCTATATGCCACAGAGATAGGTTGACTTTCATAGTGGCTCTTAAAGGACTTTTATGCAATGAGAAAATACATAAAATAATGTATTTTTCCCCTACTTCAACCTCCTTTTAAAAAGTTTGCAGTTACCTCCAGGGCTATAAATAAACCAGCCATTTGTTTTTTCCATCTGATGTTTTAAATGCACAAACATCATTCCTTTTACTAAGGAAATAAGTTATTCAAACTTAAGTAACAGTGATTTAATGTACTGAGAACAGATGGCACGCAATGTGGGATGTAGGTACATTATATTCTATCAAAGCTTCAAGGTGATTTTTTAGTTGATTTGCTCATGGTTACTCTTCACTTAATATGTGCGTGCCTCACTAGAACTCACTTCAAAGACTGACAGTCAAAGAGCACAATAAATGTGAGAAAGATACAAGTATTGGAACAATTCTCTACCGTTAAGTGGATGTTGGCTTTTTATAAAAATATGACTTCTATGTTATATTGACTTGCTGCATAGTCCATTTGTAGATCATTACCTTGCATACAAGCTCTGTATGAGCAGACACATTAATAATGTTATCAATATTAATGACCTGTAAATCTTACCATACCGGCGTAAACCAATAACAGATACCAGATTATTTCTAATATGCATAGTAAATCTTTATAAGTATATAATAGCACAACATCCCCTTAAAACATTAATAAGCTGTACCCATAAAACATCGGGCACTAGGGTTTCACAATCATATTCTTGTAAGACAATTATACTGAAAGGGTACAGGGTACACAACAGTACAGAATACAAGAATGTACCTTTATACGCATACCGTAATACATAGAAGACCAATGAAATGGTAAAAGTGTTACATACTGGGCAGCAGATGATAAAGGTTGGAAATCCTACTGCCATGATGGGTGAAACACATGAGGCTACAATGGACAAAATACACTTACACAGTACTATAAGGAGTCTATACAGGTTTAATAACATGTCCATGAGGACGTTATTATAGTAAATCTGACTAATTCATTCTGTATGGTGTTCAATATTTGCTCCACATTTATCAATATATTGTCCCATTTCCCACCAATACTGGCAGCTAGTAACAGACTATGACTAGCAGATGCATCATATATGGTTCCTCTTCCCTTCAAATAGTGCCATGTTGCAAAATGTCAGGCAACATTTTTTAAGAAATATATCAAACAGTGACATTTCTGCTAGATGACTAAAGTGTCATACAAAGGACACATTTGATCCGTGACCTTTATAGCCTGCAGTTCTTGCCATGGATATCTGTGCATGTACTGTCTACATATGATTGTAGCATGACTTAGGCTACATTGAGGCTGTCACTCCAAATACTTTGCTTCTAAAGCTGTCGATAAATCTGATAAACCCGCTTCATACAATACTAATTACGCGTCTTGTACTCCAATGAATCAATTGTGATGTCAGGTCACCCTTATGGGCTGCATGTGCACAGAATACAATAGTCTTCAGAAATCCTGTTTAATATGTTTGTTTGCCACACGTTGCCTACACATATGTAGATATTAAATATGACACAACTTTCTTTTAAGAAATAATTTCTGTTTAAAGGAATAAAATGTTTTCAGAAAAAATCAAGATGATGTTAGGCCTCATACCTATAAGTGTAATATGCTTTTGTACAATCTCTGAGTTAGGACATGTTCCTATTTGGATTAGAAGTTCTTTATGGAGCCTCCATCACAGACTCAATCATTATTCACAGCCAAAAAAGGCCTCCCTAGCCTTTTCATTCAAGAAAAGAAAACGATCATACAGATAGCACATGGGCTCCATTACTCTTGGACTGGCCCACAAGTCCTCAGTGGGATTTTCAGTCCCCCACAACATGCATGAGTGGTGCACAGCACTGTGCAATACACCCATTGTAATACATTCAGATAGACCAATCTCATCCAGTCTATGCATTCATACAATAAACCGTGTAGGTTATTTTAACTACCCTGGTAAGTGCAAAGACAGGTCAACCAGTTTCTGCCCTCCCCTGGCCCCACTTTCTCAACATTGCTGTGGGACCCAAATAACCAGTCACCTTTTATCACTTTCTTCCTCTGCTGCTATGTATCACTAGCTCACAATTCTAAGAAGGCTTTAGTTTAAGGCATGAGCCATTCAACAGACTTCTGAGAGGACCCCTCAGGACATGTACTGTCCATAGCAAGGACTAGGCAGAGGTTATTACATAAACATTGTGGGGTGCATGTTTAGTAACATGTTAGGTAATATTTGCATGTAACTGCACAATGGGGCCCCTAGAATGAATTTTATGAAATATACTGCACCTGACACTGGGCCCCATTATATTCAACAAGGTCAATCGGAATCCATTTGTGTATGAAATGAGACACATCCATCTCAGTTAGGATTTCAGTTTTTCTGTTTCTATTATAGAACAGAAAAATGGAAACCCCAAAGGAGATGTGAACACAGCCTAACAAGTACTCTTCTATACAACTCTACTGTACTGCTATATGGCTCTGATTTAATGTTTTATTCCATGTGAATCTATTTTTTTTTTTTTTTCAGATTTCATATTGTAAGCTATCCTCCTCTAGAAGCATATGGTGGCTGCAAAGTACATAAAAACTTCACCATCTGTAAAAACTCTTAACAAGAGGCCACTTACCATAGGTATCCCAATGTGCTTATTAGTCCGCTCTATCCGAAAATAGCATTATCTATCTCAAAAAATATATATACCGCAATGTAAAAGTTAATGTATTTTGGTCACCTTGCTTCCCCTCAAAAATAGCAATAAAAAGTGATTAATAAGTCAGAGATACCAAAAATTGGTTCCAATTAAAACTAAAACTAACCTTGGAAACAAAGAGCCTTAAAATCTATTAATTAAACCGTAAAAACAAAGATATGGGCATCAAAATATGGTGACCCCAGGAAAATTGTTCATTTTCAAAGAATTATGTTTAATTAATAAATGCAGTAAAACATAAAACCAATATAAATTCTAAATGTAATGATCCACTGAACAAAGTTGCAATGTAATTTTTAATGCAGAGTAAATGCCGTAGGAATCTAATGCAAAAAGTAATGATAGAATTATAAGTTTTTCACAGGGATCCCCAAAAATGTTAATAAAAGCTAATACAGATTACATGCATAGCAAAATGGCATCAAATAAAACTACAACTTATCCCGTAAAGAATAAGCCCTCATATAGCTATGTTGATAGCAAAATACAAAAAGTAATGAATTTCGGAAGGTGGAGAAGGAAAATATGAAAAAAAGTCATCAAGTCATCAAGCTATTTGAACTACCCTGCATCCTTAAAGGGTTAATAATGACACAAGAGAGAGGAAAACATGGTTCAGTCAGGGCCCGTTCACACCGGCACAGAGGGGGCGGATTAAGGATCCACACCCTCATAATGGTGGTCTATGAAGACCACTAGCGTTCTTTTTTTCTGCTAGCGGCATATTGCAAGAAGCAACATGACATTTCTTGAGGCGGATTCCACCTCAGGAAGTCAATAGAAGTGAATGGGAGGTGGAAACCGCGTCATGGTTTTTTTTGCCTAAAAACGTGTCACATTTTTTGGTCACGGTTTTTGCTAAAAACTGCGACACGTTTTTTTTTTTTACGGTTGACTCACTGTCTGAGAGGGAAAAACCGCTTGGCGTTTTCTGAAGCAGTTTTTTACCAAAAACTGCTCCAGAAAACACTCCAGAAAACGCCTCAAGGTCCAAAAACCACTTCCCAATTAGGAAGCGTTTTTTTTCCGAACCAAATTACGCCACTTAATTCACGTGTGAACTTAGCTTCACTGCCAGGACTCCCTGCCCTTCCCTCACCCTCCGTTCAGTGTGTGCTTAAAGAATTGCCCTCTGACAAACTGATTGACAAAACTTTAATTGTTAGGCCATGTTTACACCTGCGTCACGTCTCTGTTTACAGGTTTCCGTCTTCTGCCCAAGAAACTAGACAGGATACGGAAACCAGCAGTCAGTTTTCAAACCCATTCATTTGAATGGGAGTTACAAAGTGTCCTCCAGTGAGCGCCCGTGAGCGTCTTCTGGTCTCCGCAGCGAAACCGTTTTTATTTAACCGGACACACAGTCGGACATGCAGGACTTTGTGTCCAGTAAAAAAAAACAAAAAACGATTTTGCCGCAGAGACCAAAAAACGCTCACGGGCGGACATTGTCTGCCGGGTTTCCGTCTCCTGTCAGCAGAAGATGGAAACCCACATAGCGGAGACCAGGCGCAGGTGTGAACCCACCCTTAGACAGATTATTGCCTAGCAACCAGACTAGACTCACAGCGGCTTTATGGCACAATGTTTTATTTGTTATCACGGGTCGTGGTATTAATCAGATTTTTCTAAAAAAAAAAATAAGTTATATATATATATATATATATATATATATATATATATTCTCCATAGATGAAGGTCCAGGTCCCTTTTTAAGATTTATACTACATAATCTAAACCAAAAGTTAATATTTTTTACAATATACCTAAAACCTATATTTGTAATGGGTAATACCAAAAGTAAGAAGGTCAGAAAAATGATTGTTAGGGGAATCTCAGTTCTCCTTGATTTGGCAGAAGAGCAGACCAAGCTAGAAAAAAATAGAAATGCAAGGTCTCAACATAATGCATCATGGACTAATATTTTGTCACTGTGAAAAATGGCCATAACAGATATTGTTAAAGTGAATGCTAACTGCTTCTGATCTTGAGGGCCTTGACAAAGTCCCCTAAGTGTCAAAAAGGATCTCTGCAAATTCAAGGTCAAAATATACTATAATAAAATAAAACAATAAGTTCACAAAAATACCAATATTCCCTGTTCATTCTCAGAAGGAAAAAGAAAATATCACCAATAGAATTGTGTTTGTTCCTAGGATTTCGGTTCCATTTATAAAAAGCTAGAAGTGATTTTAAAAACCTGGGCATGTCAAAGGATGTAGAAGAATTATTTTGGACTGTATTCTACTTGATTGAACTGCAAAGACTATAAAATAAAATCACAACAATAAAATAATACAACTGCGATAAATATTTATAGCACAATTTTGTTTATTCAATTACATGGTCCATGTATTATTTCTTCTACAAAGCATTTATTTTTATTCCAGAGAAACAAAACCAAGAGACCATCATTAATGTTACTGAATTGTTTTCATATACTTTGTATATGGCATCTATGATATGCTTGGACTACAATCCTTATTAAAAGGTATGCACTTGATACACACCGCCAATGAGGGAGACCATCAAAATCCGTAGAACAGAAAATGTATATAACTTCTGTGCAGAGATTTTAAACAAATCTGACATAAAACAGAAATACAAGAAAACGGTCTATTAATCTTTTATATAACGACTGGAAGAATGCTTGTTATGCTAGAACTCGACACAGCTCACAGTTTACACTGGTTCCTCATATCCATCCCTATCACCATGTAAACAAACTATCATTATCTCTATATGACTTGTTACTAAAATCATTAAATTACTAGAAAATTCTGCATGTCTAGGAGTTAAAAAAAAAAAAAAAATTCTATCCCTCAATGCCATGATTTTACTAATTTTTCCCATAAGGCCCAAATCACCCTACTGAATGTGCCATTCGGCGAGGGGGGGGGGGGGGGGGGCTCCAATGCTCTGTCCCACATCTAATAATTATAGCACAGGTCTTATCATGCTCCGTGATATCAGATTGTAATTTGGAAGAACCCCCATAGAAATGAATGAAGCCCTAAAGGCTCTTGGATGTCATCTGAGTGTGATCCCTTAGGGAAGTGATACACCATGTATCAGTGTCCAGGCATAAATATAGCTGCTGTAAAGCTACGTTTATACGGTGTGTTGCATTTTTTAACAAAAATTAATTCAGTTGTATTGGAAAACTGACTGAAATTTTCCTGCAAAAACACACCGCTCTACAGAATAATGTTCCAGACATGTCCCATAATGTCCCATACCCTACACATGGTATAATAATCCATAGTAGCCCCTCTAGACAGTATAATTATCCATAGTGGCCCCTTCACACAGTATAATGACCCATAGTTGCCCCTTCATACAGTATAATGACCCATAGTGGCCCCTTCATACAGTATAATGCTCCATAGCGGCCCGTTCATACAGTATAATGACCCATAGTGGCCCCTTCACACAATATAATGACCCATAGTGGCCCCTTCATACAGTATAATGCTCCATAGCGGCCCGTTCATACAGTATAATGACCCTAATGACCCATAGTGGCCCCTTCACACAGTATAATGACCCATAGTGGCCCCTTCACACAGTATAATGACCCATAGTGGCCCCTTCATACAGTATAATGCTTCATAGCGGCCCCCTCATACAGTATAATAACCCATAGTGGCCCCTTTATACAGTATGATGTCCCATAGTAGCCCCTCCACACAGAATAGCGTTCCACAGTGGCCCCTCCGCACAGTAACATGGAACAAATTTTCCAAAAATTTTGGTTTCAGGCAAACAGAGGCCCAGGGGAGGAGATCAAACATAAAAAACAATGTTACTCACCTCTCCTGTCTGAAGTGCCCTCAGAGTATAATAATAACAGTTTCATTTCAACCATGTTTGGTCTGAATGAAACTACTGGGTGAGTGTCGCCCCCTCAGGGACTTGGGCTGCCGCACCAGAGAAATATGGCAAGCGTTAGAGTTATAGTGTTTTTACTTTACATTTGGTACTTGACAATTATATAACATATTCTGTACAAAATGTTACATTTTACCATTTTACCACATTTTTTTTAAAGAATTACAGACCCCAGCTATGGGTTGATAATGAAGCTGTTACCAGTTTATTGTCATGAATATGTATATATCTCTGTCAATAAACAAGACTAGCTCTTAACTGTCTCTAAATTACATGAGAACAGAAAACAATGAAGATGTCATCCATGAAAACTCATTAGAAATAAGAAAGAAACCAGACACTGCAGTTTCACAGACGATCTGCCTACAGATCTATCCCAGGATATTAAAACATGGCTGCTCTCATCTATAAATAGTGCCGCACGTATCCATAGGTTGTGTACAGGATTGCTGCATTCACTTTAATATAACAGTAGCTGAGCTGTAATACCAGAAACAACCCATGGACAGGTGTGGCACTGTTTCCATGTTTTTATAGGCTGTCTTCAAGGGCCCAAACTGTTCCACATTTCTAGTCATCCGCTATCTACGGTATATACAGTCTTTTCTGTGTGTGATTCTGTAAACAATGAATGCATATATCACATATACATATATAAGAATGGCATAGTGTTAAAAAGTACCCGCACAACTGTCCTCATTTCTCAAATAAGTTTACTTTTACTGTATTTTTTTCGGTGTCATACCTGGTGAATACAGTTTCTGAAAATGTCTACTAACTGCTCTAAATGCAAGAAATGTGTTAAGGCACTATAGTTACTTTCCATTGAAACTTTCAAGAGGTTGTCACTTCAGCTTGGAAATACCAGTATTTTAGAGCTAAGAAAATATAGGCATTCTTCTGAACAATCTCAAAATGGATTTGAGTGATGGCATGTCAACTGCAGTGACAGGTAAAATTACATTCCCTTTGCTACTGTATGAGTAGCGGGGCAAATAGGACAGGCAGGTGAAATGCACTTTTTTTCTGGTTTTTGGTGAGTAATCATACTTTTCCACTTACAATTTTACTTTTAACTTTGCCTTTTTATGACCTGCCAATGACTTTCTAGCAGAAATAAGTGTGTGCAGACAGCAGAAGGACTTTCAGTTCTAGGCGAGTATTGTTCTTTATTTCTTAAGGTTGTTTTTCTAATAGTATATAATTTAGAAAAGAACAACTGCAATCACCGAATAGCAGAAACCTAAATCAATGGCAGTAATCAAATGTAATAATGTAGAATGTATTTTATTGTACATTACTATGACATCTTATGTGGAAAGGAAATAGGTCTCTCCTATATTCGCACAACGGATATGTAATGTTAACCGGGTTTTTTTTAGCCGTATAAACATTTGATTTCTTGAATCTTTTTTTAAAAAATGAATCAATGTTGGATTTCATTTGTATAAATAAATGGTGTCACTATATTCTTTAGTTTATTTTAGACATTCAATGGCCTGTCTGTTCTACTATATATAGACAATAGACTAGCAAAGCGATATCTGCAATACTATAACAAATGTACTAAATGTGTTGTGGGTAAGAAATACTCTCAGGTATCAGCCCTCAATGATCAGTTTTAGGATGTTTTACTACCCCCCATCCCAAAACACCCTGTGTAAGAAATATATACTAACGCCCTCTTTTATTTCCACTGACCCAACCGAACACAAACAGTCAGCTCTAAATAATCCTAAAGAAAGAAAGAGATCCAGAATAGAGATGAGCGACTATATTCGATCAGGTGCCTCTGCCGTGTAGTTCTTGGTGTGGAGGGGAGCCGGGGAAGGTGAGAGGGGCAGTTAAATTTGACGCCCCTCCCACCTTCCCTGGGGCTTTTTTTTGCACCGGGAGCTGTGCGGCGGAGGTATTCGATCAAATATACTCACTCATCTCTAATCCAGAATTATATTACACGATGATAAACAAGACTGTTTTGCCTTATTCAGCCCATCACAGACAACCTACAATTATATATTAATTATGGCTTCAGTCATGGGACCTGACTTTCTTGACCATCTGAAATTGTAAGTAAGTCTATATTATACACCTTGTAAGAAGGTGACAGGTAGAGTCCAGATATATCAGCCCCAGGTTTCTGACATATGTGTGGTCCAGGGCAGATCTGGAGTAGGCCTCAGCTCAGGTGTAGATCCTGGACGCATTACTGGGCCAGAAAAAGGCTGCAGCTCTTGCATTCCAGGGCAGTTCCATGGAGTGAAAGGAGGTGTCTGGTTCTGTCCTGTAACCCCGACTATATTGTGCTTGTTTTGTTTGTGTGGCTGGAAGTAAGCCACACGTATAAAGGTTATCTGTTCTGTTTAGCTAGTGGCTCA
Source organism: Leptodactylus fuscus (assembly GCF_031893055.1). NCBI lineage: Eukaryota > Metazoa > Chordata > Amphibia > Anura > Leptodactylidae > Leptodactylus > Leptodactylus fuscus. The sequence continues at coordinate 79,953,841 of NC_134267.1, forward strand.
GACGAGCAGGTATTTATTTTGTTTTTGCCTGAAGTTACGGCGCATTAATTAAAATTTTTGTGCTTGGAGTCAATGATTATTTATTTTCCTGTTTTTTTTCTAAATAAACCTGTTTTCTGCACGTTTTGTGTCCCTGTCTTGACTGTTCGGGTCCGCACCATTTCTTCTACCAAGTTAACTTCCCCACAGCCTGTATTTATATACAGAGAGAGAGAGACAAAGAGGGAGAGAGCGAGAGAGAAAGAAATATTGTTCTCGGGAGGCTAAATAATGTTCTATAGACCATATTCTTAAGGCTGTGATAAGTCTTCCTGATATTTCTTGATACAATACGATCCATTTTACGGACTGGTCAACCATGATTGTTTAGTATGTTTCCACAAAGTTTGATGCACTCAATGATCAATGCTGAGGTCTATTATTAGGTGCTATATATATATATATATATATATATATATATATATATATATATATATATATATATATATATATTCCATTTATGAGGGAAATCATAATGCAAATATATATATATATATATTTATATATATATTTGCATTATGATTTCCCTCATAAACGGAATCCATGAACTAGCATTGGATTCTCAGTTGCAGATGTGGAAATAGCTCTATACAGTCACATTGTTGATATTTGCTGCATTTTATAAAAAAAATACCTGGTTCACCGATCAGGGGATGATGATGTATGACTCACCTATTCTGTCTATTTCAATGTGTTACAAAGACAAATGCCATAACACCGCTTCTCTGGGGCTAATACATATGGCTTAATAACCTAGGCACATTATGTTCTCATTGTTTACAGAGTTTATACAGAGCCATAGATGGTCCATGTTCCCTCTCTACACACAGGGAAAATGTACCTGTTTGTGACATCTGAGTGCATATGAAATTATACATATATGTGTTTACACAGTAAAACAAGAAAGCAAACTATACAATGACAAGCAAACACCACTTAAATTTGAGGTGTTGTGCTTCCTATGAACTGTTTCTAAAGATATCTGCTGATACATTTCATCCGATCCTTATGTGTCACTTTATGGTGAGGAAAATGCAATAGCTGTAAATTAATGTGAATATTCTGATTACAAGTACTTTTTCCAGGAACATCTTTCGTCTTCATTTTTACAGTTTTATGCGAAATCAGTGACAAGAAATAATGTTACAATATGAAAGCAATGTCGGCAGTTACTGGAATGGCTACGACTTTCCTAAGCATTTTCGGTATGTCCAATGGATGCAAGTCCCACTTCTGGGAGCCAGACCTATGTCAAGAATGAGGGTGATGAGCAAAATAATAGTATTAAGAAATAGCATAACAATATGAATGCTATGGTCGTGGCTGCAACACATCACTTACGATGGCTCTTGCTAAATTTGATGTATGTCAAAAATGACTGTGCGTTGATTGTTTTTTTTAATGGTCATGACTAGAGATGAGCGAGGACTGTTCGGATCAGCCGATCCGAACAGCACGCTCCATAGAAATGAATGGATGCACCTGGTACTTCCACTTTGACGGCGGCCGGCCACTTAGCCCACCGCGTGCCGGCTACGTTCATTCATTTCTATGCGAGCGTGCTGTTCGGATCGGCTAATCTGAACAGTACTCGCTCATCTCTAGTCATGACACACTGAACTAAAATCTATGCAACCTGTTATGAACCTGTTTATCCGGCTGTTTTGTTAACAGACCATGTGAGCAGTCCATTAACAAAAAAATGTAAATATTTTGGCTGTTTTCACAGCTCACTCAATACACTTTAGTTTATGAGGGATCCATGAAAACAAATCCCCCACAGATTGCAACTTGGTCATTAAAAAAGTCATGGTCTAATATCCAGGAAAACAAAACTGCTGGCAGTATATTCTTTTTTCTTTTTTTTCTTCTTTTTGGTAGAGTTGGAAGGGACCTCAAGGGCCATCGGGTCCAACCCCCTGCGAGTGCAGGTTTTCCTAAATCATCCCAGCATATGTTTATCCAGATTCCGCTTGAAGATTTCCATTGATGGAGCGCCCACCACCTCCCGTGGCAGCCTATTCCACTCTCTCACTACCCTCACTGTCAGAAAGTTTTTCCTAATGTCTAATCTGTATCTCTTTCCCTTTAGTTTCATCCCATTGCTTCTTGTACTTCCTTGTGCTAATGAGAATAGGGTAGATCCCTCTGCACTGTGACTACCTTTCAGATATTTGTAGACTGCTATTAAATCTCCCCTCAGCCTTCTCTTCTGCAAACTAAACAATCCCAGTTCTTTTAGCCGCTCCTCATAGGACATGGTTTGCAGACCTTCCACCATTTTGGTTGCTCTTCTCTGGACTTGCTCCAATATATCGATGTCTTTCTTGAATTGAGGCGCCCAGAACTGTACACAGTATTCCAGGTGTGGTCTGACCAGGGAAGAGTACAGCGGAATAATGACCTCTCTTGATCTAGATTCAATGCTTGTCTTAATACATCCCAGAATTTTATTAGCCTTTTTTGCAGCAGCACCGCACTGTTGGCTCATGTTGAATTTGTGATCTACTATTATGCCCAAGTCCTTTTCCCCTATGCTATCACTTAGTTCTATTCCTCCCATACTATATATGTTTTTTACATTTCTGTTACCCAGATGTAGAACTTTGCATTTGTCCCTGTTAAATACCATTTTGTTCGCCTCAGCCCATTGTTCCAGTGTGTCTAAGTCCTTTTGAATACACTCTCTCTCCTCTCTAGTGTTGGCTATTCCTCCTATCTTCGTATCATCTGCAAATTTTATGAGTTCCCCAATAATTCCATCGTCTATTTCATTTATAAAGTTATTAAACAGTACTGGACCCAGAACAGAGCCCTGCGGCACCCCGCTTTTGACTTTCTTCCAGTTCGATGTGTAGCCATTTAGTATTACTCGTTGTGCCCGATCATTAAGCCAGTTGTGAATCCACCTAACTGATTAAGCCAAACTTAATCATTTTTTCAATAAGAAGGTTATGTGATACTTTATCAAATGCCTTACTGAAGTCAAGATATACTATGTCCACGGCATTCCCTTGGTCCAACCATTCAGTGATTTTGTTGTAGAAGGAAATCAGGTTAGTCTGACAAAATTTATTGGTCATAAAGCCGTGCTGGCTCTGGTTAATTAATGCCTTCCCTTCCAGGTACCGAAGTAAATGTTCCTTGACAATTTGCTCAAAGATTTTTCCTGCTATCGAGGTCAGACTTACTGGCCTGTAATTTCCTGGATCGTCCCTTTTCCCCTTTTTGTAGATGGGGACAACATTTGCCCTTTTCCAATCTAAAGGGACCACTCCTGTTTCCCATGACTTACCGAAGATTATAGCATAGTATAGATTATACAGTGATTATATTCACTGTAGTAGATGGTGAACCTTATTCATATAGATTCCACTCCCCTGATGTACTGATAAGGAGCATTCAAAAGTGCGTTCTACAGGCTGGAAGCCTTCTAATTCTGCTCCTTTGATGATGCTCGTACTTGGGATCACATGACTGACCCAGCTCTACGTTGATAATAAACAGGAGGAGTAGAGCTGGGTGTTCCAAATGATCCAGAGTCAAAGCAGGAGCCTAATTAGATTTTTGGTCTGACTTCTGGCTAAAGGAACAGCATCTACTTACTTCTACTTCAGCAGTTGTGGCTCTCCAGATAACTCAAAAAGTCATATCACTTATATCATGGGGCCCAACCACCGGTCCGCAGGCCAGTTCGTAGGGCGGGGAAGGGAGCTGGCTTCAGTCTTAGCTGGATACCTCGTGCTAGGCCACGTTGCTATGGTAACGTGTATACTAATCAGGTAGCGCCGCGTCCTGTAGCTGCTAAGGATGCCGCACTACCTGATAGCTACCTGATACACATTAGCACAGCAATGTGGCATAGCGCAAAGAATGCTCGGTGTCTAGCGATTCACCATATCCGATTAGATGCTCATTTCATGCCCGCCTGTCCCACAGAGCATCCCGGCAGGGAGCCTTTCCATCCACACGGTGGACCCTGCCTATAACCTCGCCCCTATTTTACTAAAGCCCCACCTCTGCCCCCACCCTGCCGGGCCATGGAAAAATAGTGTTGATTGAAGCTGGTCCCTGGTGTAAATAAGGTTGGGGACCACTGACTTATATAACATATCGTACCTATCTTAGGATTCTTAGATCCATGGATGCCTAAAAAAACTTTTATTCCGTATAAAAATTAGGTCTTGGAGTGCAGGGGGTACTCTCTTCTATCCCCGAGAACCGCTATATCAAGCCTCTCACTCTTGGTTTCTGTGAGTAGGATGGAATTAACAGAAGATGCATGTGCAGTATAATCTGAGACTAAGGAGACTACACAAGAACACTACGCATGCGTGGGATTTCACTGAGGATTTGCTGTGCTAACTTGCATACAGAATAAAAGTTCTTTTTGTACACATCCATGGAGCGGGGAAACATAAGTAAGATATCATTATTATTCATCTGACAGCATCTCCAGCACAATGGCAGTGGTTTACCCCTTTCACTGCTAAGGGTCTCTGGAAATTTTGCACCTCCAGTAGCCAGAGCAATTTTCACAGTTTTGAGATGGACAAATCAAACCTAAATTGCAACATTGAAAAAGCATCCAACCCCCCCATACCTATATATTTTCTTAAATAGACACCTGCAGTATTGTCTCAATGCAACTTGGTACTGTATACGAACAGGCACCTTCATGCAATTTTGATTTAAAGTGAATTTTTTATATAAAAAAATGTAATGCACCAAACCTCCTAAAAATAAAAGTTCAACATGTGCAGAGTTCATTCATATCACTATGGCCTAAACCCGCATGCACGTGTCTTCAGAAAATCGCTAGAACTGGAAGGAACAAAAATCGTCTTTGAAGCTAGAAATGTTAAAAAAAAGTATCATCCTATAAAATGTAGGGATTACACACTATGAAAAGTAAGTGAACTCCTAAACCCTATATGTTTTTTGAAAGTAGACAACCTGAAGATTACAAATGTCTTAATGGGTCATCGATAGCCACATCCACCTTCATGCAATAATTTTTTGAAAAAATGCGCTAAAACACATATTTGCACCTAAAACTCATGTTCAATTTCACATTCATATACAAAATACATTTAAAATAATAGCTTATTGTGTATACAATGTGTATATATACTATATATACCGCAAACATCAACTACAACAAGAGCTCAGACTCCCAAAAACATGAATACAGAAGACAAGCAGGATTTTGCTGTTATTCAGTATGTTAAAAATCTATACTGCACCTACAAAACTGTGACTGTGATACTAAAATCTAACTTTTTTCAGATTACACAGCATACTGTATATAAAAACACAATTTAATAGTTCATATATACAACCACCTTCATGCAACGTTGCGACAAACAGAGATTGCAAGCAAAATTTGCACAAAAATTTAAATGTCATTAAAGTGCGGCTCAAGAAATTCCTTTCTGCAAACAAAATGTACTTTCCAAAAAACTGCAAGATATGAGGAGTTCACACATACCACACATGTATATATTTACAGGGGCGTGTGTCAAAGAACCGCCTAAATCGCAGAAATGAGCCATACCATTTTGTGCATGCAAATTGAATAGGACATTGCATAAAAATGTTATTTTCCATCCCCCTATAAAAATTTTAGCAATCTATATGTTCATCTCTAGAGATAATCGTTATTACTATTATTTTAGCATGTAACGGACATCACTAGAGACGTATTTTACTGTAGAAAGCTCAGGTATAGACAGGACAGGGATTGGGTGAAATGTAAACTCTATTCACGACTTTGTGTATGTGTTGTGTAAGTGTTTGGTGTGACTTTTTTTTTTGGTGCTGTGACCTGGACAATGGTAAAAGTCTGGGTCACAGCGCCAATAAACTTCCTGGTTATGTTCAGAGGGTATTACATAAGAATACCCCACTAGTAAAGCTCAGGGGGAAATTACATTATACCTGTATGTGACAATCAGAGTGCAAATGTATAGTATGCTCTCTGATTGGCAAGAGAAGGGTTAATAGGGACAGAAGAGTCCACCCCCCTCCTGGTGTCACATACAAGTTATATACAGAGTCAGATTGTTTCTCTGTCTCTCTCTGTCTGCTGGGATGCTTGTGCCCCCCTCCCTTTCCTGTTACAGTTCGCAAATTGCTTGCTTAGAAGGCGGGGGGGCGATTTAGAGCCCTATATCTTTGGACTGCATTGACATATCTTGATGGTTTAAAATGAATTTTAAAGAGGAGAATCTCATCTTTAAAATGATACCAAGAACTTGATGACAGAACTTATAGTTTTGGAGCGATTCACTGTTAAAATGCTGTCAGGAATTGAGATCTGCAGTTGAATCTCAATGCCAAATAGCGTTTTCAGCAATGAATCGCTCCAAAACTGTAAGTTCTATCTTCAAGTTCTTGGTATAATTTTAAAGATGAGATACCCCCTTTACAATGCATTTTAAAGCATCAAGATATGTTGATGCAGTTCGGAGATATCAGCATTAGTAGGGAGGACGTAGTAGCTATGTCCTCCGCTACTGAGGTGCCACCTTGGGAGGATGTAGAGCTACGTGCTTGGCAGTGAAACAGTTAAAATGACCGAGAGTGGTCATAAGCTTGACTACCTTTAATTCATTCTTTGGCTTTTGCTGTGTTCCATAATAATATATCACACAGTTATATCTGTCAAGTTAAATTTTGCTTCATTCAGATAATAATACAAGACGTGCCTGACAGAAAAGAAAAAATTTCCATGCAGTTTAGGCCTTTAGCTTAGAAGAGTAGAGAATGTAATAATCTAATGGTATTCATTGGCTTTTGTTGCTGCAATGAAAGATAAAAAAAAAACATTATTAAGGCAGTTCTGAATGATACTGTATTTTCCATTTAATTACATTATATTGTTAGTGCGCTGGGAATAGATTGATGCTGATGCTGACAGGTGTAGTGCTACAAGCATTTGTTATAATCTACATACACAAACCAAGATTAACTACATTTTACTTGCAGAAAGCAGGTATATTGTTTCCCTCTATATAGATATTTTAAATTGGATCCGTAAAAGCTTCATAATGTAGTACTTTCTCAATGAACTATTGATTTTTCTATATACAGGCAAAACTATTTGCAATTAAAAGCAACCATTCTTTTTCGGTCATAAATCAAGTCCTTCCTGGAATTACGCTAGACCCAAAATCACCGCATGTATGAAAGCTCATTTCTGCAAGCAAGGCAATATCCTTTTCTGATAAATTCTCATCTACTTTAAAAGGGAAATGCATAGTATTCCCGATATTAGAATATTTATTGACATAAGGAAGTGACAGAGGCAGTTGATTTACTCTACAAAAATTGAGTTTTCCAGCACTCAGGAATATTTAGCCCGAGTTTGGAGCCATAATGCACATTATCTTAAAGGATATAGATCAGTGGTTCTTAACCTTGTTTGAGGTACCAAACCCACCAGTTTCATGTGCACATTTACCGAACTCTTCTTTAGTAATAAATCAAATATGATTTATTTCCAAATTCAAGACATAGGTATGTGTTTTTTTACTGGTACACAAAATGAGTCCTTGCATATGGCCTAGAGTTTGATCGAATCCTGGTTAAGAACCACTGATATAGATTTGACCCAATCTCTCTAAAGGGCACATTGTGGTTGAGGACAGGAAAACAACAACACCTGTTCCATCCACAAGGGTAGGTTCACATTTCTTTTCTTACTTCCATTGGAGGTATACCCCAATGTATACCTCTGATGTAAGTCATACAATGACATACAACACGATTGACTCACATTATACAAAAATGTATTATTCACCATAACCCATTTCTCTGAATAGTTTGCTTAAGGTATGGTTACATATGGCAAATTTGTTGTAGAAATTTTTGTCCCATTCATCTGAATTAGGCTTGTAGACATCTCCAATAACCTTCAGTGGGATCTTCAGCGAACAGATCTGCTGTATATTTTATACCTACAGTTTCTATATTAGGATGCCCTGCAGTACATGGCTGAATTTTCTTAAAACACCGTATTAGGATTGGTGCAAAATAAAACAATTTGATAGGAGAGATTTAGCTCTGCAATCTAATACCTAATATAAAGCATTTATCATTATTGTTCCCTTTAAAGGGGCTCTATCAGCAAAATCATGCTGCTAGAGCCCCACATATGCGTGAATAGCCTTTAAAAAGGCTACGTGCATGCTGAGCAGGCATTCAGGGTGCGCCGTCTTCTTCATCCACGCCTCCTCTTCCTCCGATGTCCTGTCCTCCTCCGGCGCTCGCGAACTCATACTGATAAAAAAAAATGGCCTGGGCGCCTGCGTAGTAGCCGTAGTAGAAGCCGCATGCTACTGTGCATGCGCCCAAGCCATTTTTTTATATCAGTGTCAGTTCGCGAGCGCCGGAGGAGGACGGGACCGGAGGACATCGGAGGAAGAGGAGGCGTGGATGAAGAAGAAGACACACCCTGAATGCCTGCCCACAGTGCACGATGCGTAAGTAGATAACATTCTTTTTTAGGGTTTTATTTTAAAACGGGGGGGGGGGGGAGGGTAGTTTAATATAACATTTACAGTGCCTGAATAGCCTTTTTAAAGGCTATTCACGCATATGTGGGGCTCTATCAGCATGATTTTGCTGATAGAGCCCCTTTAAGGTAAGAACAGATTCTCCAGATGCGGTAAACAGGGTCAAAAACCATGTGCACCACGGTGTCCAAAGGCATCAAGATTAGCTAGATAAAATTAAGGTATTCCCTTAAAAAGTGTACAAAATCAAATCTTCTTACCCTAAAGGTAAAGTGTACCTCTTAACAGGATACCTCAGTTCTAAACAACTTTGCATACTTGAATACAGGTGACTGTAAGAAACTTATTTTGATTTAAATAAAAAGTTAGAAAAGACACTCAAATATTTTCTGCTTCTACATTCTTCTACTAAGTGCTCTTTTTACACTATTATGCTTGTAGATAAGAGGCTAACAGTGCACAGAATGAGACAATAAATCAATTAACTCGCTGCAGCAGCCTCCCACCCCACCCTTCCGTTCGCCTTAGAGATTCAGGTGTAAGTCTGGATATGAGAACTAAATCTTATGTAAATAACAGTCTGACTGAAGATAAGGTGCAGGAGAATAGCTTAATAAAAAGAGAGGTAAACTGATATCTTTAATAAAGATATATTACAAAGTTTCTTATATTCAAATGCACTATTCATTTATGGAAAATTGTTCATAACTGGAGATACGCTTCAAGGTTTTATATTAGACAACTCATTATAATACAGCCCTGTGGTTCATATTCCTGCCTGGCAAATAAGTTTATTTCTATATGCAGATATACTACAGTCATTCAGAAATTTTCGGACTTAGACACTTAAAAGCTCCTTTGCTGACTTCTTTTTCATTCAAAGCACAGATACATCACAAAAGGCAATGGCTAAAGCCTTATCAATGACATTTCACTATACTCTAACAATCACATTACTGTATTCCAAAGGTTAGGGAAGCTTTTCACACACCTACACCGTAGGAATTCATTAAACTCTTCACACTGGCCCTGGTATACTTGTGCTGGGCAGATGATAAGACCCATTACTGCCATTAGGATGTGTTCAGTAAAGATCCACAGTACTTTCTGAATCTAAAGGAGCTGCTTTGCTGCTGTGCTTCAAATCAATAATATCTTGATGTTTACATGTGACAGCAGGTAATGTGTCATACGAAAATTACCTATTTCTAAATCAGATTTTTATGTTAAACATATTTGTGAAGAATTTTTAGTGGGGGTGTTTTTGATTTTACATTTTGTTTTCTAGATTTTTTTTTAAGATCTTGCATTTCCAACTTTGCCAAGAAGCCTGGTTGTTCTCACTAGTGCTCTGAAAAGAGAGGTGGCCACTGCAAAGAAATCTCCTATAGAAAACAGGAAGTCAGCATATTATTTAGCTTAGTGGCCAAAGTTTGAACCAATGCAGATAATAACATGATAATTTAAAAAAAAAAAAAAAAAAAAAAAACCTAACTAAAACTTCTTAAAAGATATGTTTAACGTAAAACTTGATTAAAAAAAATACATTATTCTCTGGTGACACTTTTCTTTTAAAATGACTTCTGCAGCATGTAAATGGCCTCAGAGAGCTTCTTATCATATATAAAAAAGATAATGCGGAATGACACTTTTCCTCCGTTTAATGACTGGTTAGGTAGTGTGCACATGGTCAAGTTATCTACTATACCCTTGTTCATTCCCAAACAAAGCAGTTTTGATAAAGCAATGCTTTTAGGAAAAGTGTTAAATCCACATAAACTAGCAGTATAGATAGGATCCTTGTGATGGGACAACCCCTTTAATGTCTACAGAGTCTTCTGACGAAGTCTCAGTGAGACAAAACGTGCTTCAGGGTCATAGCTGTTGTATGTGAGGGTGATTCACACGTGGTCCTCCATTATAATGGATGAGTTATTTTCTTAGATCTCCAACATAAATAGGGCACTGGTGGTAAATGCCATAAAATAATCCAAATAGGAAGCATTACTCCTAAGCTGCAACTATCATGTGTGTGTCTAGAAGACACTGTACAGCAGAATATTAATGAAAGACAGAAGGAAAGCAGGGTATCTAATAAGTACTTCTTCTTTGCTTATTTTATGACATTTTCCACCATTTCCCTATTTTTTGACCGATGATCATTGACAACCCTTTTAATGGAGGGAATCAGGATCAATACCTAATATCCTATGTTTATGGAGAAGATAAATAGTGATATGTTCAGAAATACTGTAGTGTACAATATTAGGAAAATAGAAAAATCTTACATTTCAATTTGGGCTTCCTTTTCTTGCTCCAAAAAGAATTCAGCTGTGATAGGAATATGACTTTCCAGATTTCACGCTATCATTTATCACAACTAGTATATTGGCTTTACTACTAAGTCGTCAGGCAGGGATTTTGTACACTGCGTGAGTTATTGTACTGTTCTGTGAAGAAAAACCCAAAACGTTAAAAAGGAGAAAAATAGGAAGTGAATGGCTCAATGGCTTGCACTGGGATACTAAGCAGCTTCGCTCTAGGCTCAGATCTAGCTCAGGTTAGTAGTAACTGAAAATCAATGCTATCTGAAAGATTTGATGGTTTCGTTTTTCTTCCAGTGGCCCACAATACAAATATTTAGCTGAGGTTTTCACAAAAACTACAGTTCACAAAAACAAGACGGCCAGGTTATAATGAATAAGCAGAAACTTAAGAAGTAGGTTTAGATAAAGCATTTACAAGGACACAATTGACTCTGTGTCCTAGCGATAGTATATTCCCTACGCTAAACACAAATTCTGTCATTTGTCAGTGTTTTTACGTAAGTGTATCTGTCATCCGAATACTGTACATGTGTTTGGACCCATCAAGTATTCTGCATTCAGGATTATTCTTTTCTATTATTTATGTTTAACTACAATTCTTCAAGTACTTTAAGGGTTTCCCTCAGACTATAAAATTGACAATGTACTAGAAACTTAAAGTTTGGAAATTTTATTTTTTCTACATAGTAATAGTGACAGGAGCAGTTGTCAGCTTTGGATCAGCTTTTCCATGTCTAGTGATGAAACGTAGCAGTTAGGGGGCATTCACACTTGGGTCAGCCCGCCAGGTCTCCGTCCTATTCCCCAGAGAAACTGCATAGCGGACAGCCTGACAGCGGTCAGTTTAAAACCCATTCATTTGAATTCATTTGAATGGGTTTTAAAAGCAAAGCGCCTATGCCCGTATGCCGCCTCTCCATGTGGAAACAATTTTTTTTTTGGCCAGACACAAAGTCCCGCATGTTTGCTTTTAAAACCCATTCAAATGAATGGGTTTTAAAACTGAGCGCCAGAAAGCTGGCGGACTGACACAGGGCGCTCAGGGGCACAAGTGTGAACACCTCCTTACACATCATTTTCAATTTTTACTGAGACTCTGTGTTCTGAATAATAGTCACATGACTGGAACCATGGTTATCATTGCAGCAAAATGTTCTACTGGTGATCGCGTGATTCTCCTCAGTCACCCCAGTCATTTAGGCAAATGGCTAGCAGTTTTCTGTAATGGAGATACAATGTATTCCTCAATACATGTCTGTCTATATACCCCAATCCCAGGGAGCAGGCATGCTGGACAGGAGATCACATGATCGACAGACAGGGCAATGCTATACTTCTATTCACATGACTATAGGGCATAACAGAGCCAAAACTGAAAATAGCGTGATCTTAGTAATGTAACTTTCCAGTAGAAATCCCACAAAACATTGTTCAGCTGACCAGAGAAGCCCTTTATCTATTGTAAACGGGCCTTCCAACCCTCTCCCTTATGTTCACACTAGTGTTGTACTAGCTTGTACTTTATACTCATTCTGTCCTCGCTATAAACCACTATAGCTATTTGGGTTCACCACATTAACATTGGAATTATATATGTAGTTTCTGTGGATTTATATCAGTTTACTAACAAGCAGCAATTGTAGTAAAGCCAAGGTATGTACAACGCTGTCCAAGAAATACAAGGATAAAATTATAACTTCTGCAAAACCAGTAACCAGTGGAGAAGGAACTTGGTGAAGTTTTCTATTGAAACCATATAGAAAACAAGATTTAGATAGTTTGGGAGCGGTATGTTTACAGCCACTACCTTCAATGTACCAAATCAATTAAAATACAGTAGACAAACATGATGTTTAACAAAACATACTTGAAAACATATGTCTTCTAAAATGCAACATCTTTATTTTCCATTGCAAATATGAAGTGTTGAGAAATAAGGAAATGTTACATCTCAGACTGTATATTTTATATTGGCTCTTCTATATGTCTGTGTGAATTGACACAAATACCTGTGATTTATAATGTTTATTTTCCAGCATAGTTCATGTAATGTCTTGTAATTGGTTATTGAGGAAACTGAGATTTTTTCAATAAAAAGTGAATCTCCATTACATACAAATATATATCTCTTCCTTATCACATGGTAAGAATAGAAAGAAAATACAGATCATTATTTAAGACACTGATGCCTAACTAATGGCCTTCTAGTACTTTATCCTGTACAATACAGATAGAAAGAGCAGGCAATGTAGAGAACATTGTAGAGAATCTGGGTGCTGTCATGTGGTTATATGAATAATCATTGCTAAATTGGGATTATTTACTAAGCCAAATCATTACAAAAGAATTTTGAAATTGAAACATGGCACATTTATCAATGTAATATCAATGTGCATTACTATACTGAATAATATGGTGTGAATGCTCAATGAAAACCTACAAAATCACCCAGCTTCTTTCTCTAACCCTCACTAAAATCTAAAATGGACAAGCAGTTTTATATATTTTTTTTACTAAAACAATTGAATGAAACTCTCACTTTTGGCTAACACTTTTTGAACCAACGCTTTAGTCCTGTTGCGACTCAGAACTCCAGAAGGAAACGCGTCAGCTAGAAGTGAGGGTTGTTTGGCAATAGGACTGCACCTTTTACTGGTTTATGCAGGGTGCTGGTTTCTTGCTTGTTGGATTACATAAGCAGAAAGTAGAACATGGAAGAGGACAAATGCATGATTCTACTGTAAAATATTTTTGGGATTTGTTATAAACAGAATTTGAGGCGCTCATGTCTCACATTGTCTGATTCAAGATTTTGACATGTTTTCTTCTCTCACTCCTCATACTTCTATGCAAAAGGTTGAGTTGCTGTGCCATATTACAGACTCACATACTACTATTACTACGGATTCAGCGGTAAACTATTACTAGTAAATGTGCCCTACTGTGCAAACCCATGGAAACATTGACCAATAATCTTCATAGGCCTTCAAAATCTTTTAGAAAACAAATAAAATATTGAGATTCCTCAGCAGTTGAAGCCTTTCCTTGGCTTTTCTTTACACAGGTACATATTCTTCCTGTAACAAGGTGGTTGGCGATATAACAAGTCAATAAATACTCTTTAAGTACCAGTTTACACGAGGGGATATGCTAAAATTTAATAATTAAGAAATGCGAACAAACAAGCATTTGCTTAATGACTACTACACATGTTTACATGAGGCAATGGTCATGAATGAATGTTTGTCAATGTAGACAGGCCTTAAAGAGAAAGCATATTTCTAGTATATTTTGTAATACCTCTTATCAGACAAAACACTTCTGCCTCCTCTTATCATCTCTCTCCTGCCTTTTTTGGTGAATTTACTGCTAAAACCAATCTTCAGAGAAGACAGGCTAGAGCTCGCAAACATATCAGGTTACATAGAAGTCTATGGAGAGGTGAGGGGGAAGGAAAAGAAGAGTAGCCAGTCATAAAAAGACAGAGATATACGCTACCTCAGATAACAGTAAGTGTTGGCACCTTATAACAATTAGAGCAGTTTTCCAGCAGGTTTTAGGAATGCTGAGCACTATAGATGTGAATAAAGCTGTTATCCTCCACTCTCCATATACTTCTTTGAACTACAGACTACCTTCAGTAAGGACAGGACAATTAATTGAGTAATTTAGCAGTAAGGAGCATTTTTGTCTGACAAGATATATTACAGCATTTCTTACATTCATCTGAACTATTGATTTATGAAAAAAAAAAATTAAATGACAGGCAAAATGACAAATGGTAGTAAATAGTGACTGCTTTCACTTATGTATGTTTCTCTTTATAGAGATGAAAGAAGTATATTTTTCCTATAAGTAAATACTTTAGGTTAGCCATCACTCATCTCAATAAATTAGAGTGGTGAATGGAATCTGACAACTGCTCTGGATATAATCCTTACTCAGTGAAAGGGTTGTCAACGTTCAACCACACTAAGCGCAGTATCCAAGATTAGACTATAGATAGCAATAGACTATGGGCCTCAACAGTAACAAAATGTCTGACCTTCAAGTGATTATTCGCATAGAAGCTCGTCTGCACACATAATGATGTTATACTATTTTAATGAACTATTGTATCACTGTACTTGGCACGCCAGTCAATAACATGTAGAAAAGAGTTCAGTTCAGCATTTCGTTATTCCTTGGTGAACACAGAAAGCAGGTGAGACTATCACAGTAGCGGTGAATAATTAGCATTGTAATTAGAGGCTTGGGAGGGTCATTAAGTACACAGTTTCCTTGAGTCGAAGATTGAAATTCCTATGTGAGTTTAATAATCGCACATTTACAAACACTGATGCTATCCAAAGGGGATAAGTTAATAGTGTTTAAGTACAGGACTTACAAAGGACAGTACTAACCCTCAGGCAAGTACAATTCGCTGATAAAACATATGTGCAAAAGGTTATAGAAAACAATTCAGTGCTACTATAGGATTATACGTACTACATTACTAAACGGCTCACACAAGACTAGCTTTCTTACTACAAGACATAATGGCATAATCTTCTGATTACCTTAGCCAAGTATATATTACTGGTAGTCTGTTCTTTGGCTGTTCTATCCATATATGATCAGTGGGCGTCCAACTCCCAACACCCCCTTAGTCACTGTACACACACATAACACTCTACATATGGTGTGGCTATAAGTCTACTGAAGAGAACTGAGAACGAGTCAACAGAGACTAGACTATTACTTATACCAGATTGTGTCTCCATATTAGTAGCACAGCATAAGAAATACTATAACAACATGATTCAAAACTGGACATGTCACCATCAAGACATCAATGTGCTTCACTATACTATCTTTTCAGACACCAGAATAATGCTCAAAGGATAGAGATGATATGTCACCAGTAAGACTCATCTGACTACTGAGGCCAGTGATTGACCATAGCAGTCACGGGAGCCTCTTCACCTCTACCTGGCTAAGGAAGTGGGGGATGCACTGTCCAAACAGAAGACCTGGGTATGTGACTTCTATTATTTTATTTTACATCTACCCGGCACTCTTGGGTTTCAGACTTATCCTGGAAAACCCCATTAACAGTGCTTACAGCTGATTATGTGAAGTTATTTCATGAAGTATGGCAGAAAAAGGCAGAAAACAGCCCAGTATGGAAATTGGGAAGGCTAACTAGATCAAAAACAAAATGTGGCAACAATCTTCTTTGTCAATAATTTAAAGGCAGTGTATCAGAAAATTATCTACTATTTAATCCCTTCCTGCCACAGCCATTATTAGTTTTCGACTTTTGTCTTTACTCCCATTCTTCCAAAAGAAAAGTAAAAAAATGGGAAGAATTTTATTTTTCTATTCAGAGCCAGATGATGGTTTAATTTTTTCAGGACAAATTGTACTTGGTAATGGTACAACTGTATATTGCATATGATGTACTGAGAAGCTGAAAAGATATTCAGGATAGGCTAGAATAAGCCATGTTATTATGGGTTTTATTTTTATGGCATTCACTGTGAAGCCAAAATGGCATGTTAACTATATTCTGCAGGTCGACACTAGTACGCCAATAACAAATTTAGATAGTTTTGGTTATGTTTTAACATCTTAAACAAAGACTTTAAAAAATGTTGCACAAAGTGTCTTTTTTTTTTTGTAGGGCCAGATGTACTTTTTATTTATATCATTTTGGGGGATGTTTGATCTTTTTATCTCTTTTTTGTTAAACTTTTCCGGGAGTTGAAATGGCACAAATACAGGTTTACTTTTTATTTACTTTTTTTTATTTTTAGATTTCCTAGGGGTCTTGAACCCTAGTGGGTGTGATCACTAATTCAATACACTGCAATGCTAATAAATTAAATGTGTTGTAAAATAGAACCTTATGTCTTGTAACAGAACCCTATTGAAAACAGGCCGGGGAGCCTTCAAGAGGCTTCCAGCTGGCTAGGGCAACAGAGCACAGCCCCAAGTATAAACATGGGGGGCGGCAATCTTAGTAAAATAGTGCCTCGGTAAGGTTTGACCAAGGCCTTAGTAGGCTTAATTAGGGTGGGCACTAATCACGGGCAGTACTGCCAGGTCTCCACTTTGTAATACAGTGGTTATGGGGGCTGCTCAACTCTTGAGCGGCTGCCATATTTAAACACCTGACATTCACTGTAATAACACAGTAGATGTTGGGAAAGCATCTTAGCAAACATATATTTTATACATTGTCATTTTTTTTCCCTCTATGTCGCCGTATATACACAAAAAAAAAATGAAAATTCTGAATAAATAGTTTTTACTGTGATGATAGTGAGATATCTGTTAAGAAGTGATTCCTTAAGAACAGGAATTGTCACTGTATTGTGAGGCTAAAGATCCTATAACAGCAGTAGATGCAGAACAAGTGCCAATAGAACAAGTGCTATTACACAGGCCGAACCAAACTGAATGGATGAGGAATGATCTCTACTGCATTAATTTTTCCCCCATTTGGCTACACATCATAGTTCACACATGGCGATGTGGTGACGATAATCTGTAAATTTTATAAAGCATAAAAGATAGAAGAAGCTGATCATCAAGTGTGTTTGCTCAATGGTCGGCAGCACAAGAAGAAGGGGGAATTATTGGAGCCTTGTAATAGACATTTAAAGAGGATCTGTCACCAAGCACATCATTTTATTCATTCCATTTCCCTAAAAAAATTTGGTATTTTTCTTTTTAAAATTCCTCCATCCATTCAAAAAGATATGGTCCCCGGAAACTATATGTAAACTATCTCTGATAGACATTTAGGGGACTGGCATTGAGATAGTCAAGACCTATAAGTACCTGGGTGTGCTCCTCAATAATAAACTGAACTGGGCTGATCATGAAGATGCGCTGCACACAAAGGGTCACAGCAGGCTCTACCTGCTCAGGAGGCTGAGGGCCTTTGGAGTCCAGGAGGCACCTCTTAGGGCCTTTCTCAATTCTGTGGCCTGCTGGTGGAGTAGCATACCAGCCAGGGACAAAAATAGAATTGACAGGCTGTCACTGGCTGTCAACTCCCATCTTATGCATGAGACCGTGACAATACTTGGCAGTGACCGACTTCTTCACCCCAAGTATGAGAAGGAGCCCTATCGGAGATCCTTCTTCCCAACTGTGGTCAGGCTGTATAATCAACATCAGGCCAAGTGAGGACACTCCGCACAGAGAACTAAATGATCCTAAAGTCTTTCTTTTTTCTTTTTAGCCGCTATGACTCCTAGTATCTTTTTCTATCTGCCATTTTGAGCTTGTATGTGTTCTTTCCTGTAATATATTACTGCATTATCCATGCTGCTGTAAAAAACTAAATTTCTCCATGGTGGGACTATTAAAGGATTATCTTATCTTATTCTCCATGTGGATGGGAACTTTTTATTTCCTCAGAGAAAAACATTACATTACATTAAAGGTTACCATCCACTTGTAGAATCAGAGCTCTAACTTTCCCCAGGCTATATTTTTTGAACAAGTAACACATTTTAAAGATAAAAACACTTCATCAATCAGGGGCACGGAGAGAATCCAATGAGGAATGCTATTTAGTATTTTGGACTTGGTGACAGATCCCCTTTAAGTGGCTACTGTAAAACCTGTGGGCTTTCAGTACATTTTAATATATGGATAATGTTCTGCAGAAAACCAGAAAAAATCTCTAAAAACAATACACGAGTTTCTGACAATACATTCCCTTTAAACATAATTGCATTTCTTTTACAAGCTGCCAATGCATTTACCGTTCAAAGCCATTAGATATATTAGCAATAGACATTAGTCTGACTATAATTCTATGCAACTGGACGCTGCAGTCAACCTTGTTGTAGCCTCAGTGGAAGCATTTCTGGCTCCGAGCTGCGCTTCTCATTTTATTTGTCCCCCTCTACTCATTTGCTAGCCGTTTATACATGCCGAATCATCAGAAACAATTTGTGGTTCCAAGTTGATGGTTTTCAGAATTTACATGTGAAGTATTAAGAACAGGTTGTCCAGTGTCTGGAAAAAGCTGGTCAATGGCAACTCTGAATACTTCAGCAAAATTATTTGTATATGCGGCTGGAAAGAAAAAATTTCAGACAGATCAATCAGAAAGGTTATTACATTGATCTAGTTTAATGATTATTGTGGTCAAGTAAATAAACACTATTTATGGCCTTATTAAATGAGAGAGAGAACATTTCATTCTATCAATAGTATTTCAACCTTTTTCTTAGTTCTTTATAAATATTTCACATTATATTTTAATGAGTACACTCTTTAAGCTAGGGCTATACCTAGACTTTGTGTATTAGGATTTTTATTTGGTATAGTATTCCAAGCCTCGACAAATGGTTTACAATAGCTTGTTATATTTTTCTCTGTAAAAAACAGGTTTCACTCAGAAATCCCAGCATGCAGCATGTAAAAAAATAAATCGCTAGCAACTTACTCAACTCAGAAAGAAAATAGTTCTCAGACCAATAGGCCCATGGGGTCCTGTCCATTCCCTCTATAACACATATTGTATTCTATCGTAAAAAGGGGACTTAAGGATAAAGAAATAGCAGTCTGCGAAGATTTAGGCATCTGTAACATGGCTGTATGTTGGTCAGTATTTTACATTAGTACTTGTTAAAGCTTCAAGTCAGCTGAGAGCCAGCAGTGACCCAGGATATTGCGGAGATGAACCTACTAACAAAAAACAGGAACCGTTTTCTATCACGGTTTTGTATTAATGTTCCCCCCACCTTGTTTTGACTACAACAATGATGCTTAAAGGGGTTGTTCCATCTCAAGGATACTATCTATGATGTAGCTTATGTATATTGAAGACTTTTCCTAAATATATTGCTTTAGAAATGCTGCTTTGTTTTCCTACTATGTGACCTTATTTCTCCCATTGTTTACACAGAGTTACCATAACCATGGACCTATAGGACAAGTGATGTCACTTACTCACTGCTTTTGTCGGCAGGACAATCAGTTCAGCTAATTGCAGTTTGCTGATAAAGCCGAGTCTGTTATCTCTCTATGTAAACACATAGATAACACTGAGTCCATTGTGTACAAGCATCTGCATATTATCTGACCTGCATAAGTGTTGTGATACTTCAGTGTTCATGGAGTGGGGGGGGGGATACATGAAGTGAGAAGAACAGACAGCAGGCAAACTGCTGAAACAAGAGATGGTAAAACTGGCTTGAGATAAATAGAAACGATTGCCATAGTGGGGGGGATTTATCATACATTTTGCTGGCATAAAACATATGATAAATGTTGCAAATTTTGGTGCACGGCCTTTTTGTAATAAAATTTGCAACTTATGGCACATTGGTGAGCCAAACTTCCCCTTTTCTTCACTCCATGGCAAAAGTGATAAAAACTTATGTGTGAAAATATCCCCCATAGTTTTACCAGGAAATTAAAAAAATCCTTGAAAATGCCAGTGTTACTTACTTATGCTTCCTTGGAATAGCTTTTCATAAATTACTACGGATTAATGTATAACATCAGGAAGAAGAGTTTTTCAGAAAATGATGGTTGCAAAAACACAGTGAAAGCTAAAAAAAAGTGCAACCAGCTTTAGTCACAAAAATGTTTGCAATAAATCTGCCACTTGTAAATATATCCTAACACAGCATCAAATAGAGCCATAATCTTTCTCTTCCGATCATATGAATTTGGAAGCATAAGGTGCTAAAGTATGGCAGGTCTACTAACCCGGACCAATGCTGTATTTAGGCAATGTAAACTTAAACCAGACAGTTTTAAAATGCATTGAATTTATTACAATGGCTTATACAGTATTACCAATTTGTCCAACTATTGGTTGGCTTTGTTTATACACCACAATTCGGGTGCATTTCAATATATTTTAAGCCATACCTGTTAAAGACGACCTTTCATGGGTTTGGGCACAGGCAGTTTTATATACTGAGTTCAGCGCACTGTCAGCTTTCCCGATCTGTGCCCCGGGTAAAGCGCTATCGATGCCGGTACCGTAGCTCTTCACAGTCAGAAGGGCATTCCTGGCAGTCAGTCAGGAACGTCCTTCTTCAAAGCAGCGCCTATCACGCTGTACAGTGTGAGCGGGGAGGAACACCTCCCTCCCTCTCCTCACAGTGCTCGTCCGTAGAGGAGTATTATCAGGAGGGGAGGAGGCATTCCTCCTCGCTCACACTGTACAGCGCTATAGGCGCTGCTGTTAAGACTGTCAGGAACGCCTTCTGACTGTAAAGAGCTACGGTACTGAGACAGATAGCTCTTCACCCGGGGCACCGATCGGGAAAGCTGACAGTGCACTGAATTCAGCGCACTGTCGGCTTTCCTGCAGTATATAAAACTGCCTGTGCCCATACCCATGAAAGGTCATCTTTAAGCCATGACCCTTGACAAGTGAGGTGTAAAAAACTGTCTAAGGCTAAAGCCCCTGCTTTTCTTCTGTGTTTTAATTTTTACCTCATCTTTTATTTTGACATTTCTTAAAAAGCAGCATTTCCGCATCTCGGTCACATTTTTTTCTTTGTTAACCCAAAATCCAAAAATGTCCACAAAGTGTGGCCTTAGTTTAAATCATTACAAATGTATACCAGTGTTCGGTGCAAATTAAGCCACTCTGGCACATTTAAATGGGTTGTCCAGGAATTGCAAGTTTCTGTAAGGAAGCCGGGGAAGGTGAAAAGTAATAAAAAAAAAAAAAAAGAAAAAAAAAAAAAGAAACCCATACTTTTCCTTTATGCTTTGGTGTGCCCCATCGTGATTCGGTTTGGAGGCACCACAGGGCTTATTTTGGAGGACGTCCTCCCCTCACCTGAGCCAATCAGAAGCCTAAGGAAAGAAACTGGATGTCACAGGTGATGTATGTGAGTGACGTACCAGGTCCTTTACTTAGGCCGCTGATTGGCCTCAGCAGTCACATGTGTTGAGGATTTCCACACGTGACTACCCTGGGTGAC
Organism: Leptodactylus fuscus; assembly: GCF_031893055.1. Lineage (NCBI taxonomy): Eukaryota > Metazoa > Chordata > Amphibia > Anura > Leptodactylidae > Leptodactylus > Leptodactylus fuscus. The sequence goes on from NC_134267.1 coordinate 79,975,684, forward strand.
AACACCCCATAGCATCAGGGGCAGGTATGTTTTTTTAAATTATTTTTTACCTTCCCCAGCCTCCTTGCCAAAACCTGAAATTCCTGGACAACCCCTTTAACTTAGTATAACTCTATGTGTTATGGCTTTGTAATTTTACATCATCCATAGACTTGCTCATGTGCATGCGTTCCTATTGATCTGCCTGTTTGTTAGTTTCCCTCTGAAACAGCCGATATGCATTAAGTGATTAGATATTACTGTGAAATATAATATATATTTAACCATAGTTATTGACCGGCCATATTTAATAGCGACACTTTTGTTAACGACATGAATAGCCATTAATGAATATGTGATGCCGTACCTTTAAACTGTCTCCGGTTTTACCAGGACGCAGTACATTAGCAGTGCTGGATTAGTGAGGCTGAGATCTATCATAATGAAGTGAAATTAAACATTCATAGATACATGCAAGGTTACATTTACATTTTTCAGATTTAGGAAAAATATTATATTTAATCCGTTATAATGACAGTTCTACTAAAATAATGAAAAACATCAGTAAGAACAAATCTTTAGCCACAGGAGATATTCTGATAAGCTTCTGTTAAGAAAGGAAAAAGAAAATCTCCTGGAAACATGGAAAGTCTCTGTAGTTGAGCTTTTCTTTAGTTCTCTTGGAGTTGAAAACATGTCAGGATACTTTGCTTTTTATCCAATCATGCTTTCAGTCTCGAGCCTATGTAATGAACACCACTTAGAAATGCTTTCTGCTTTCTGCAGGCGAATGTCACTAGATGTATGAGCAACAAAACACAATTGCCAAATGTGCTGCTAAAATTAATATGGGTGCTATTTACCATTCCATTTACAATAAAGATGCTCTCATTTGCTTTTCCCTTCCAGAATACAAAGACTAATAGGTTCAGTATTAGCAGGGATTTAGATTTGACAGGTCAAAACAGTCGGTGGCTCCCATCCAAGCCCCAGCGCTATCTTACATAAATAGCACTTTTTGCCATTGTTTCAACGATAAAACTCATTCATTGTCAATACTTAGAACACTCCGATTTCCTTCCAGATAATTATACATGCTGTTCAAATTACACATTACGGCTTAACCCCTTAATAGCTGCCAGCCTGAGCACCCACTGTTCTGCATTTCAATCTCACTGTGGTACTGTTCGCACCAAAATAACTATAATTTTCTTGTAAGAAACCAATACTAAATTATGTGCTGCTTTTTTTGGCAGATCTCACAGTATACAAAGAAATCCAGAGCTTACAGATATTTAGTGACACATTACAACAACATTTTGCATAGTCCTACAAAAAAGGGATGTAATCATCCCAATGGAATCTCAGTCTTTCTCTAGCATTTTAGCATTTTCTTTCACACCCCAGTGCGGAAATGCGACCCCCTTCTCCGAGCAATTAGAGAGGATGTTCAACCTCTTCATACTCAGAAATCTGCAATTCACTTTTACATTTCCTGCAGCTGTCACTTGATGCTACAGAGAGACCCTGGGAAGCAATAGACTCATTCTCCTCTAGGGATGCTGAAAGCCTGCCTGGGACTCTATATACAAATCACATGATAATCTTCTTCCATTTCTATATATAAAAGCCATGAAAAATTTAGAATATATCAAATAAAATAATGCCAAGTGTCATTTATTTTATAGAGCAGATCTGGAAAACCTATCATGTGCTGTGCACATTGGCATATTTAGTCACGTTATAAACAACCATATTCTCAGTCACTGAATTAAACAGATATAGGAATTATAGATTCCATAGGATGAGTAACCTGTATTGGCTTACACCTACGCTACGTTATAGCAGCCTGCATTATAGTCACGTGCTGCATGCAGGTTTCTCTAGTTGCGGTACAGTTTAGCTATTATGCAGTAGCACAGATATGTCGGGGCCCCACGTAGCGTAAATGCATTTTTACAGAACCTGCAAAGTGGATGTAATTCTGCCTAATCCCATCCACATATTGCAAAAAAAACAACACCAGCAGCCGAAATGCTGGGATTTCCAAAACACTGGTGTTTTTTGTAAAGTGCAGAATGTCAATTATACCTAAGGAAACACTGACGTCTTACATCCAGGTCTAATAAGAAGCAGCAAGTCCACAGAAGAAAACTCGTCAGACTTTCTGTAAAAAGTACTGCGGAAAAAAACAGGATGTATTTCTACAACAGTCTTTTCCTCAGAGCCTTTTCGCTACAGCTCGCTACATGGGGCCTTAGCCAGGGGTTTTCCATAAATTTCAAGACCCAGGGAGGAGGCCGGGGAAAGGGAAAAAAAAACAAAAAAAAACCCCTCACCTGTCTCTGGAACTCCAGTGTCCATTACCCCTGTCTGGTCCACTGGAAGTCCGATGCTGCACGTGACTGGTTCCGGTTCCTTTCCTGTGACTACTGAGGCGTCAAACACCGAGCACCAGAGATGGGTATTTTGTTTTATGTTTCCCCTTCTTCAGATCCCTCCCTGGGTCCTGAAATTCGTGGACAACCCCTTTATGGTCTTCATACACATAAGACAAAAGGTAGTCATATCTGGAAATTTCAGTGGGACTACTGGCTATGTTGTACATGGTCGGCTTCCCATCTCTCTAACACATGATGATAGGCTAGAGAAGATCAGCATGTTGAATTTTATCATGCCTGCTGCTTTGCACCCCAAGTCACTGTCAGAGGTGTCGGGCAGCGGATCTATTCCCTTTCTCCACTGAGAACACACGCATACTCTGCTGTCCTGAGGAAGTCTGAAGAATAGTATTTTTCCAACTTAAAGATGTATCGGCAGTTTTATTGTTTACCTGAGTTTTTTTAGCCATGGACTTGCAATGGCATGAGAAACCTTGCTGATGTTTTGCAAGCTTGCATATTTTCTGCAAAATATTGAGTAAGGCCTCGTTCACATCTGCATTTGGATTCTAGCTGGGGGAGTCCACATGAGAACCCCCCCGAACGGAAAACCAAAGGCAACTGCAAGCGGTGTGCCAGTGAAAACACACGGACCCCATAGATTATAAAGGTGTCCATGTACTTGCCGCCAGATCTTCACAGGGATCATGTGGACAGGAAAGTAGTTCACAATCTACTTTCCTGCCCGTATGATTCGTGCGGGCAGTGCGTGGTCAGCACACGGACCTCATTGTGGTCTATGGGGTCCATGTGCTTTTACTGCACATCGCTTGCAGTTGCGTTCGGTATTCCATTTTGGGGGTCCCAATGCGGACTCCCCAAATGGAATACCGAACACAGTTGTGAACAAAGGGTAGTACCTCATTATTTAGCCTTTTTTGCAGGATGCAGCCTGGCTCTGTTATTTTTTCAGGATGTTGGTACTGGTGGAGTACATGTATGGAGGTGCTAGACAGCCAGCCTGATCGAACAAGGCTTGACCAATAGACTGTTCTTTGGCACCATGTGACTAGTACCTTGCAGGGGTAAACTATAGAAATATAGAAAGGTGCCTCTTCCCCCCCCCCCCAAAAAAAAAAAAAAAAAAAAAAAAAAAAAGATACCTACTTGGCTATTTTTGGCTGTGTGATGGGGCCCCCTTAGGCAGATTAAAAAATCCCCTTATTTGGCCCACACATGGTATATGACCCCTTTTTTCATCCCCACAAAAGGTATAATTACCCTGTTTTTATGTTCTCACAGTATATGTACCCCTTCTTATTGTCTGATATAGATGTATCTCTATGCAGACTCTGAATCAGCAGGGTCAGCTTGAATACAGCAGTCCACACAGCTGTTATGGGACCATTATAGACCCAACTCAAGCCAGGCTTAGTTCCGAGGATTGAATAAGTATAAAGACTCTTGTGCCAGGGTAAGGAACCATACTCACACTAACAATATGAATAGTGTCTTTACAGTGGCGGCCAAAAAAAATGCACCACCAGTGAAATTTGTCAAATGTATGTGATGCGTATATATTGCGTCCCTGCAGATGATTTGTATACCTCCTACTACAAAATTGACTGAAAAATGTCACGTGACGTACAAAATTGCCAAATACTCGTCATCTAGGAGAGAAGAGGATACAAATGACAAGAAATAATTTTCGCTACCATCATTACATTTTGTGAAATGGTGCGGTTTTTTTGGCCACCACTGTATCGATTGTAGTTATAAGGAACGTTATCTTTACATCCAGCAGTTAGTTCACACTACCCCTTTAAAATGAGATCTATCAATAACAACAGCTAGCAGAATCCACATTATCACTCTTACCTAATATATGTATATGAATACAACTGGAGAATTGTGATGGCGCCTGTGACCTCACAATAGTCCTTTACCTCCAACCTGAAGTCTCTCAGTATATTGGAAAATACACTCACCGGCCACTTTATTAGGTACACCTGTCCAACTGCTCGTTAACACTTAATTTCTAATCAGCCAATCACATGGCGGCAACTCAGTGCATTTAGGCATGTAGACATGGTCAAGACAATCTCCTGCAGTTCAAACCGAGCATCAGTATGGGGAAGAAAGGTGATTTGAGTGCCTTTGAACGTGGCATGGTTGTTGGTGCCAGAAGGGCTGGTCTGAGTATTTCAGAAACTGATGATCTACTGGGATTTTCACGCACAACCATCTCTAGGGTTTACAGAGAATGGTCCAAAAAAGAAAAAACATCCAGTGAGCTGCAGTTCTGTGGGCGGAAATGCGTTGTTGATGCCAGAGGTCAGAGGAGAATGGCCAGACTGGTTCGAGCTGATAGAAAGGCAACAGTGACTCAAATAGCCACCCGTTACAACCAAGGTAGCCAGAAGAGCATCTCTGAATGCACAGTATGTCGAACTTTGAGGCAGATGGGCTACAGCAGCAGAAGACCACACCGGGTGCCACTCCTTTCAGCTAAGAACAGGAAACTGAGGCTACAATTTGCACAAGCTCATCGAAATTGGACAATTGAAGATTGGAAAAACGTTGCCTGGTCTGATGAGTCTCGATTTCTGCTGCGACATTCGGATGGTAGGGTCAGAATTTGGCGTCAACAACATGAAAGCATGGATCCATCCTGCCTTGTATCAACGGTTCAGGCTGGTGGTGGTGGTGTCATGGTGTGGGGAATATTTTCTTGGCACTCTTTGGGCCCCTTGGTACCAATTGAGCATCGTTGCAACGCCAAAGCCTACCTGAGTATTGTTGCTGACCATGTCCATCCCTTTATGACCACAATGTACCCAACATCTGATGGCTACTTTCAGCAGGATAATGCGCCAAGTCATAAAGCTGGAATCATCTCAGACTGGTTTCTTGAACATGACAATGAGTTCACTGTACTCCAATGGCCTCCACAGTCACCAGATCTCAATCCAATAGAGCATCTTTGGGATGTGGTGGAACGGGAGATTCGCATCATGGATGTGCAGCCGACAAATCTGCGGCAACTATGTGATGCCATCATGTCAATATGGACCAAAATCTCTGAGGAATGCTTCCAGCACCTTGTTGTATCTATACCACGAAGAATTGAGGCAGTTCTGAAGGCAAAAGGGGGTCCAACCCGTTACTAGCATGGTGTACCTAATAAAGTGGCTGGTGAGTGTAGAGCACAGTATTACGCTGTGCAGAGATCATTCACAATTGCCTAGTGCCCCCAAACAGCTCATTAATATAGTTTATATGTTCACACACACAATATCTAAACATACACAAAGATAATATAGGGCAATGGATACGAGAGATAATGGATGCCGGCACTAAAAATAGAATATGTCACTCATGGGTTGAGATAGCTGCTGGTTGTTGCCATAGTAGGAAGCTAATTGGTGCAGAGGAGATATTTCGCCTCACTTTATCCAATACATTATAATGAATACATTGAATAATAATCTAATTCTATTCACATACTATATCTTGGGTCATTTCTACAAACATAGATGGAATGTAGAAGTAATGTACACTCTATAATTGCATTGCAATGTGCATTTGTAGGTTAATGTGATGCGATAAAATTGGATCTATTTAAATATTCTGCACCAAAATTTTTAAAAGTGCTAAGAATTGTTTTACCAGCTATGACATGTCTTTACATTACATGGGTTATCTGGTGCCCCCTATTTGTGTAGGACAGGCCCACATGTAAAATCTTCACCAATTTGCTCTAAGGGAGAGACTAGAACTTCTGGCACCCAGTATGACACAGATGATGGTTATTATACGATGCTTCAATTACCCTAGGATGAGCCTATACAGGTACTGAACTCTTGATGCCAGGTTTCTGAAGCAGATAATAATACATTGAATTTTCCATAATTGCTCTTGTGGTATATACTGTAGTCTTACGCTGTGTTTTTTTTTCTCCTGAATTTTCTAAGTCATATAATGTTTCACATGTTCTTTGTGAATCTGGTATTAAAAGAGGACATACAGAATATGGCCATAATATGATTACGGACTCAATTTTCTTCCAAAACACTATACTGCCTGAGAGATGGTTGCTGGCCTCCACAGAGGTGGAATCCACACTTATCAGACACTGAATCCACTTGGTGCAAAATTGTTACAGAAATTTCGACTGTCCAAATTATCTGGAAGTGTTTGTCTGCTCAAGGACCAGCGGTTCAGTATGCCAAATAACTGTAACCTAATAATGTCTATGGCTGCAAAGAAGTTAAAAAAACTTACCGAGAGATGAGTCCAAGAAGTCTCAACAACCTCATTTCTAGTACTGTACAGTTGCGTATACTCCTCTTTCCTACGCATGCGTCCGAGGTCCAGCCCATGCCCACTAAAGCAAAGGTGTACTACTCTGGCTTCAGTGAATAACTGTGCAGATGCTAAAAGTACAAGGACCTGGTAAAGACTTGAATTTTTTTTAATATAAAAGTTTTTCTAAATTGCAGCCAAGGTTGAGAGTTAGCTTACGTCGTCCTACGTCAATAAGGTATGTGGGCGTCTCGAATAGACCTGACAGGATTCCTTCACCCATGATTTTGTAGTATTCTACATGCAATATTGTTTGTGTGTGTGTGTGTGTGTGTGTATATATATATTCCTCTTTTTATATATATATATATATATATATATATATATATATACACACACACACACACAGGTATATATATATAACCTGCTGATATGAAATGCCACAATTACCACAATACAATACAAAAACCAAGAATTGCGTCTGCAGCAGAGATATCTGTCTTGTCAGAATCTAGTTTGATGGTATTTGGATGCATCTCATTGAATCATCATCATTAGAGTAGGTTTTTTGTTCATTACCTGCAAGATTAGGCCGCTGCTTGTAATTCTGTACACAGGAGACAAATATTGCAGCCCATCTTACACAAACACATCAATAACAACATTATCAAGAAATCTCTAGGCCTTTGTTGATCATTAGAAATGCCAGGATCACAGAACATACAACAGCTATAATTCCAAATTCCTCTTTTTATCTGGGCTGCAATGAAGTTTAGTGGTTAAGAAGACTTAATGAGGCAATTTCATAACTGACAATTTGCTTGCAAAAAGTAGGGAAAGCAGCATTGTAAAATGGTCATTTTAATTAAATAATATAGGGCAAACCCAGTAAAGCGCTAGAGCGCACTCTTCAGAACATGCGAATATCCCCGCTTCAATGAGTTCATAGTGTCGATGGCATTTGCAATCAGAAATGCAGCCAGTGTTATTACCATGGAAAATACTAACCTTTTTATGTTCACATTTACTCACTTCTTTTCCCTGAATCTCATCAAACATTTATGAAAAGTGGCAAAGCCTCTGTGGGAAGTTGACACTGGATATTGATACACAGTGAAATAGAAAACATGGATGAAGTAGATTGAAAGCTCCTACCCATGCACAGCTTCATAGAAATGAAAGATTAGGACTTTCTTATTATACAGCAGTGGCCCGTGCTTGTTAAATTTCACTCATTAAGAAGTACTCTCACTCCTTGCAAGTAGCATCATTCATTTTTAGTGCTACTAGTTTCATAGACTTCAATAGAAATGTGCTCTTTGAAGTAGGAATTTTTCTATTAAAATGATATTTTTGATCCCGAATACCGAGGCCTCATTCAATCTAGCTATTGTACTTTGACAGCTTTGTTGTCCAGGTCTACAATGCAGCACAATATACATATACAAACAAAATTATCAAAGTGATACGGACTAAACATCAGGGCAAAGAAAAAGCCTGTCTACAAAAGGACGGGGAAAGACAGCAGCCGTGTACAAGCAATGGTAATGCAGCTTTATGCAAGCAGGGAGAGAGGCGTATTAGCAAAACACATGTAAGATGGTGCACGAAGACGAATATATAGCGGAATAGAAATGATCCACGACTCGAACATCTGGATACTTGTAAATTATGACACATATTCAGCAATCAAAGCGACTTCCTCAGTGCATTTCAAATGATCTTCTGTGTTACAATCAAAAGGGCTTTAAAGCGCCGGCATATCGCCTTTTTACTTTTTAGGTTTTTTTTCCATTTTCTCTCTCAGACAAAATAAGGGCAGATAAGAGTCTACAACAGATATAGAGGCAGTGGATCAGTTGTATCCTTTCATCTCTCTGCAATATCCCACATGCAAATATATATATCAGTGCAGCAGAAAATAGATATCTCACACTGGTTATATGATGGTAGCAGACAGATTTTAAGGGTGATCTCAATCAGGCAGGAGAAAGCCATTGCCTATTTTATAGCGATACAGTTTATCTTGTACTATTTACTGTTTACAAAGTATCTCAGTGGCAACCGCAAGGAAGACGAAGAATATTCTTTAGTTATTTTTTTTCTGTCTCTCAAGTTTCAACGCCGAAAACTCGAAATATGACCGTAAATATTAGATTAATGTCAGCCCAGAATGCCTATTTTGCTGGGACCAGTCTCTCACCTAATGTCGTTGAGTGCCCCACATTACCCTTTAGAAAATAGAAGGATCGAGCTGTTAAATTTCAACGTGACTGATCCTTTGGTTCTCATGGAGATAGACAGTTGCATGACATATAAGGCAGTGGTTTATTCCCCTTTCACTACCATGCATGTGTATATAGTTGGTTGAGAGGGATCGCTACTGGCCGAATAAGGATACACCTGATAGCTATAGAGTGTGGATCAAGCTTTAAGCACACTCATGCAATGATAACTATACTTAAAGCACACTTAAAGGAGTATTCTATTATGCCTTAAAATACAGTTGAGCTAAAATTTTCCATTCTCCATTCATATGACAGTCTTACCCTGCCTAAAGCATCTCTTTATACTCCCTGAAGTGTTCAGGATACAGAATAAGACACTTTTTGGAACTGGATAGTATTATTGTTACTCAGTTTCCTAATATAAATCATTTTGGTCTGTAAAAAAATTAGAATGAAATTATGTCACCAAATGAAAATATAATATTAATGAACCTCATAAGTCATATCTATATATGCTCCCTTTTATAAGTGATACATCTATTATTTGATGTGCTATTAGATACCGATAGATAGATAGATAGATAGATAGATAGATAGATAGATAGACCTACCTAAGTGGCATATTGGATAAATTTTTCACTTGCTTAAAGAAAAAGAAATTAGGTTTAATCAAACTAAATCACCTTTTATGTTTCAAGGTGGCCATAAGCAAAATATTAATGTTGGCTGTACCTGTACTTTTTGGTGGGACCAGCCAATCATCTAGTATGTTCTAATATGTATCGGAGTCAGCCAACTCTCCCTTGACATTATGTGCATGGCTTAACTGAACGGACATATGTATGGAATTCATCCGGGATAGTAATTTTAGAGATGAGCGAACACTATTCGAAACAGCCGTTCCGAATAGCACGCCCTCATGGAAATGAATGGACGTAGCTGGCACGCGGGGGGTTAAGCGACCGGCCACCGGCAAAGTCTGCGTGCCGGCTGCTTCCATTCATTTCTATGGGAGCGTGCTATTTGGAATGGCTGTTTTGAATAGTGTTTGCTCATCCATTATGATCAATAGTTATTGAAAGTGTTAGTGAAAGTTCTTTGACCTAGACTGAATGAATAATAGTCAACATATATTGTAAGACTGTACTTATATTTATTGACTATATGCTACATGGCATTCTCATAATATAGCCGCAACATATCCTGTCATTTATCATTTCTTACTGAGGGTCCCACTTGCGTAAAATTGGTCAAGATGTTACTGAAGGAAATACATCCCAGTTAATACAGAACATTCAGGCTCATTTTTCCTTAAGGTTTTTTCCCACTTACAATAAGGAGACAGATTGGTGGAGTATCATATAAGAAATTGCCTTCCATTATACATGTATTACATCACACAGAAGAAACTGAACAGTTAAATTAGCAGTAATTGATTCTATCAGAAGTTCTGGAGAAAGAATCCATGATGACTGTGCTAAATAGAATGTGGAATACCGAGCTGTTAATACAGTTAAAGTAACAAGTTTTCTTTGTTACCGAGATGAAGAAACTGCCATTATCACTTAAGTCTGGCTATGAATCAAATGAACCAGTAACAATGGCTGTCAATTGGAATTTGGTTGTTTCAAGAGCCCATCCAAATTATAAGCTCATGTTTATAGCACAAGAACTGACAACAAAATGCGCTCATCTCGACAAAAGCTGGCGACAGAACTTTAAGATGTAATTATTAGAAGATTAGACAATGGCTCCAGTGCTTCTGTACGTTGTTTAATAAGCTGTACGTGAGATGTGTCATAAATTAAAAAGTCATTTTATTACATCCCAGCACTGGGAAATGTGGTAGCTGATCTCCAAATATATATAAGCCATAAAAATATTTTATGTAAGCCTGGTAACTATACTCTAGGATTCCTTTTACTCTAAACTAACTGAATCCATTTGCAAGTGATGTATAGTTAAGGTTTTGGAGAAAAAAACATCCTTTATGAGAGACATCTAACCTTTATTTAGACACTTTTCTGGATGAAGCTTGGGAACAATAAATCTGAATATAAAAAGCCAGACCTACCGTTCATGTTTTTGAAGATGTTGAGAATCGGGAGAATCTGGCGGTAGTAGGGGACAAGCGCTTCCCCCACCATTTCAGCAGAAACAACTAGATGCTGGAGTACTTTCAGGGTTGTGCATATGACTTGCCGATTACGGATATTCAAAGCATCTAAAACAAAAAGAACATGTTATATTGCAGATCTACATAGTTATGAAATATTTACTGGTAACGCATGTATAAGCAAGATGAATGCAGATGTGACAAAACTTACTGAGCTCCAGTTTGGGCACGGACTCCAATTTCCTTTGAAAATAATGAAATACAATAGTACAACATGATATAAAAAACCTTAAAAGGCTGAAATACAGCTATTAATAAACGTATGATCTAGTTATACTTTGGGCTTCAATGTTAGCTCTCTCTGATGGGACTACATATTATGGGACATTCCCTGGATGACAGATGGCATAGATGTGCTAGCTGACCCCTGGTTCACACTAGCGTATGTATTCCACCCGGTTAGAGTCCGTATGGAGTCCCCCCGGATGGAATACAATTGCAATTTCAAGTGCTGTGCTGTAAAAGCACTCAGACCCCATAGACTATAATGGGGTCCGTGTGCTTGCCGCGCACTGCAGATCGTGCGGGACGCAAACATCTGCGTTTGGGTAGATATTAACAAATTGTGATAAAGCCCAGTAATTTATAATGGGGTCTATTAAAGGGAGTCTGTCAGCAGGAAATTGATATCAAACTAGTGTTGAGGATGCAGCTAAGGATTCTTCTGTGTGAACGCAGGGTCCCAACCTGTAGTAAACCATATAAGTATGAACGTCACACTCAAGTTGTGCCAGTGAGAGTTCTTTATTATTCACAATTGTGATATAAGTAGAGCAAAACGTTTTTTTTGGTCCAGGTTAAGACCTTCTTCAGACTCTTTATACGTAATGCATGTTACACGACAGCTGAGTAAATGGCATGTAAATGGCATATAAATGGCATGTACACCGCGGGTGCACGCCATTTACCTCAAGCACATGGCACTTTCAACACTAAGGCCCAAGAAACCTATTGTTTTTGCGGACCCTGACTGGGAAACCGGCGGAGTTGACTCTCTCACCCATTTGATTTGACACGATACGGCTACTCAGCTTTCGTGTAACATGCATTACGTATAAAGAGTCTGAAGAAGGTCTTAACCTGGACCGAAAAACGTTTTGCTCTACTTTTATCATGATTGTGAATAGTAAAGAACTCTCACTGGCACAACTTGAGTGTGACGTTCATCCTTATATTAATATCAAACTAGTGACAGTACCTTGTAAGCTTTCTACCTCACTTTCCAAATATGCCTTTGTTATTCTACATTGCAGCTCCATTTTCATGCAAATTAGCATTTTATCCTTCATTTGCTGGTGTTAACTATCTGCTCTACATATTTGCTAACATTTACGTTCGATAACTGCTGCCCAGCTCAACCCCCATTATGTGATTGACATTATCTACTTTGTCACACTTTATCTACAGTTAGGGTTGTCAATCTAGAGTAGAGAGCAAAGCCCTGGTAGGAGAAGAAACGCCCTAAAAGTCTGCTTCAGCTAATTTCTATAAAAATAAAATGCTGATTTTCATGAAAATAGATCTGCAACGCAGGATAAAGAATACATCTTTGGAAAGTGTAGAAGCGGCCATACAAGTTACTGTTATTAGTCTGACACCAGTTTCCCTGCTAAAAGTTTCTCTTTATGGTTCAATATTTTTGACAAAAAAATAACACTGCAGATTGTGCAGATTGTGCATTGTGCTGTCATACTTGCCATCAAAATTACCAAAAACCTTGACAGACTGGCATTGACAATGAGAAAAAAACATCTGCGACACCATATTTCTTTCCAATGGAGACACAGCTGCCTTTATCTCCTCTTTCTTTATATTTGTTATCCTTCTGCAGTTCTAGACTTATCCATATTTATATCTTTGAGACGGATATCAGTTGCGGACTGTACTTTAATGTGGGCTATGTCCATTTCTATTGGATATTTTATTAAATGAATGATTTAATAAAGAATGACAAAAGAGACTGCAGTAAATGAATGCTGCATTATGTTAAGCACCTTGTACAAGCTGAGAATTTATTATAGGTAATATTGTATAATTAAAGCACTAACTGCACAATGGAAAATACACACATTTATTTCTGTCTATAGGGCCCCTCAACTCTGTAAAATTACAGCCAAGTTATGTTTTTCCACCTAACAATGAAGTATGTCTCATCATAAATAGATTTATCAACTGCTGTCCTATCTACAAAATCCATCTCGGTGTACAGATGGGGCCACACTTTTTGTGGATTATGTTATAGACTCCAACTCCATACAATATAAATTCAGTACAATAACACGACTTGATAGAAAATCCCTTGCCAGGCCACAATTCATATCACAACCATTGGGTGGCCACACAAAGACAAATATAGCATATAGATCTCATGAAAGAGAGTCATGAAATCATGCATTTGTCAAAGCTCATTGTCTCACACCATGTTTTATCATACCTCAAATATCAGGTATCATTCTGTAGTTGAATATTAGATTATGATGAACTAGGATATTTTTATTGTCATGTTTACCATAAAGAAATACTTCAAAAAGTACAAAACTTTGTCTAAAGAAGCATCTTTATAATACTGGGTTGTGTCATTACACCTTTTATTATTTTGTAAAAAAAAAAAAAAACAAAAAACATATACCGTATATACTCGAGTATAAGATGAATTTTTCAGCACAGTTTTTGTGCTGAAAAAGCCCCCCTTGGCTTATACTCGAGTCAAGCAAAAAAAAAAAAAAAAAAAAAAATTTGGGAGGGGGATCTATGACCAGCTGTAATAATAATGTATGGAATCTCCCATAAAATAGTGAAAAAAAAGAAGCTTTAAACAAAATATAATAGAAAAATAAAGTAAATAAAAGTTCTAAATCCCTCCTTTCCCTGGAATACATACTGTATAAAAGTAGAAAATTACTGTGAACCACATACACATTAGGTACCCCTGTGTCTGAAAGTGCCCGGTCTACTGAATATAGGGGATCTGCAGTGCTCCTGTTCCATTGGGAAGGGGTTAATAGGAGCACAGCAGATACCCTATATTCAGCCAGACTGAATTCCAAGTGGGGGAATAAAAAACAGTCCTCAAACTCAGGGAAGGGGCAGACAGACAACCAAAACACCCCCTCCCTTCCCAAGCACTCAGCATCTACTGCACCCAAAAACTCTGACCATTTTAATTTTTGAAATTTTCCAGTAGCTGCTGCATCCCCCCCCCCCCTTCGGCTTATACTCGAGTCCATAAGTTTTCCCAGTTTTTTGTGGTAAAATTAGGGGCCTCGGCTTATATTCGGGAAGGCTTATACTCGAGTATATACGGTATATATATATTAGTAGTTGTTTGGTAGTTAAGTGTGTATTACATCCATATATATGTAAAGAGTTGTGATCTTGCTTTTTGCACTGACATTCCAAGAGATGCACCACAACATTGTTTCAGAGACATCATCAGTATCATTAATGTAAAAATGAGGTATTTTCTATATACGTAGCATTGCATTCACCACGGAGAAGGAACATTTTATTTTCTGGAGTGTTTCCAGAAGCTCTCTAAGAAATCTATATTGAAGAGTATTGGGAGCATATAGAGTGACAACAGTGAATGGAGCATTATTGATATTGCATGTTATTATTAAGTACCTGCCATCTGGGTCAGATATAAGAAAGCTATTTGAATGCAATTGTATTTTTGAATCCTATTAACACACTTTTTTTCTTATGGGTTGCATGGGAAAATAAAATACTGGCAAATCTACTTTCATTGAGATGTTTGTACACAATTATTGTCACATTTTGGTTTCTGACACTCATTCCAAAATGAGGACCATTTAAATGGCTACTGAGGCCCTTAACATTTAAGGTGGATAGTTTAAAGACCATATTGAGATAAATATACAGTATTCACGCCGGTAAGAAAATAGGAAAAATAGTAATACTGAATATGATTATTGCCTTATATGATTATATGAATACTGAATAGACTATTGTACAATACAACGATGAGCAAAAGGGTAACAATGTTTTGAATGTTTGACTTTCAGACTCCATATCTCACCATCCACTACAGCTTCCAATGTGAGACTACCATCATTTTATAGACAATCATCTTGGCCTTCTTACACATAAATTTGACTTGCAACTATTTAGCATATGATTAGTTATGCAGATTCTAGTCATGTAACTGCATTGTTACTGCTTTGCTATGGTAACTAATCATATGTTAAATAGTTGCAAGTCAAATTTATGTATGAGAAGGCCAAGATGATTGTCTATAAAATTATGGTAATCTTTCAGACATTTATGGTATATCCTGTGCTTGTTTATACAGTTGTCCCATAACGTTCTGCATCAGTTCTTCACAATTTGAACACCTTTCATTGCAATATTTCATTTTAATTTAATTTTTACTCCAACATCCAAACACATATATATATATATATATATATATATATATATATATATATATATATATATTTTTTTATTTTTTTTTTATTTTTTTTTTCTGTTCACTGATCCATATGAGGTCTGATATTTTTAGTGGTAACATTTAATATTCCATAAGAAGCTGTAATTCAGCATGGGGTGGAATTAGGAGGCATTCAAAGTACCGTTGCATTCCGTCAGCAGTGTCCGTGGCTATTGTCTGTTACACGATTTTAGCAATGGACACCAGCTGGTCCGTCTGAAATTCCCATTCATTCAGGACTTTTCTGTCCGTTTGAAAAAAGTGTCCGTTACTTTTATTTTTTTTTAACACTGAAGTCTATGGGCAACAGACTTCTAATGGACAGTAACTGATAACCATTAGTTATTTTGTGTCCATTTATTTTCTGCGTATGCTCAGAAAGCATAAACAGCAAAAAAAAAAAAAAAACCTGACAGTGTAAAAAAACTGACACCAGCTGATGCTGATTGATATTAATGTGTGTGTTAAAAAAGGAACAGTTAAAAAAAATGGACAAATTAACATCAGTTAGGGCGGGTTCACACCTGCGCCTGGTCTCTGCTTTGCAGGTTTCCGTCTTCTGCCCAAGAAACTGGACTGGAGACGGAAACCGGCAGTCAGTTTTCAAACCCATTCAAAAAACCCCGTGTGAATGGGCCTAGTCGGGAGGAGGGAGTGTCTTGAGGCCGAATCGCGAAGCGCGAGGTGAATCGGCCTGAAGAATAAGCATGTCACTTCTTTTTTCCGGAAGCCGGAAGAAATGGCTCCTGGAAAAAAGAACTGATCGGTTTCCATTGATTTCAATGGGAGCCGTCTTTTTCGTCAGGATTTTGAGGCGAATACGGCCTCAAAATCCTGACCAAAAAACCCTGTGTGAACTTAGCCTTACATTTCAATGGGCCTGTACACATTGATGCCGCCGCTTTTGCGGCTGTGTGTCCGGGCCAAATTGAAGAGCTGCAACTTATGGAGCAGGTCCTATATGTGTCCTATACCTGTCCTATATGTGTCTGCATTTGCAGCCCTATCAGTTCATTTGTAATGTAAAGATCAGTGATGAGTTAATGTAATTTTATTGGTATCTATTTTAATTTTTGAAAATTTCCAGTAGCTGCTGCATTCCCCCCCTTGGCTTATACTCAAGTCAATAAAGTTTTCCCAGTTTTTTTGTGGTAAAATTAGGGGCCTTGGCTTATATTCGTGTCAGCTTATACTCGAGTATATATGGTATATATTTTTTGTTTAATACAATATATGTATTTTAAAATGCTTCCATTTAATAATGCAACTTGTCTCAGCAAAATAAAGCTGTCATATGAGTATACCAATGGAAAAATAAAATAGCTATAGCTCTCAGAAAACAGGGATGAAAAGCAAAAAAAAAGTATGGCTTGTCCTGGTGGTCAAAATAGACTATGTAATTAAAGTGTTAATAGTTGATTGCACTTTTGACACAATAAAGATATGTTCACTATGTCACTAACTGCCCCTACAGCAGCCTATGTGGTTTAGTAGAAATTTTGATGGTGGTAGTTCTTGTACAGGTACTGCAATACTTCACCTACAGTCCTATGAAAAAGTTTGGGCACCCCTATTAATCTTAATCATTTTTAGTTCTAAATATTTTGGTGTTTGCAACAGCCATTTCAGTTTGATATATCTAATAACTGATGGACACAGTAATATTTCAGGATTGAAATGAGGTTTATTGTACTAACAGAAAATGTGCAATATGCATTAAACCAAAATTTGACCGGTGCAAAAGTATGGGCACCTCAACAGAAAAGTGACATTAATATTTAGTAGATCCTCCTTTTGCAAAGATAACAGCCTCTAGTCGCTTCCTGTAGCTTTTAATCAGTTCCTGGATCCTGGATAAAGGTATTTTGGACAAACAATTCAAGTTCAGTTAAGTTTGATGGTCGCCGAGCATGGACAGCCCGCTCTCAAATCATCCCACAGATGTTCAATGATATTCAGGTCTGGGGACTGGGATGGCCATTCCAGAACGTTGTCATTGTTCCTCTGCATGAATGCCTGAGGATTTGGAGCGGTGTTTTGGATCATTGTCTTGCTGAAATATCCATCCCCGGCGTAACTTCAACTTCGTCACTGATTCTTGAACATTATTCTCAAGAATATGCTGATACTGAGTGGAATCCATGCGACCCTCAACTTTAACAAGATTCCCGATGCCGGCATTGGCCACACAGCCCCAAAGCATGATGGAACCTCCACCAAATTTTACAGTGGGTAGCATGTGTTTTTCTTGGAATGCTGTTTCTTTTTGGACGCCATGCATAACGCCTTTTTTTATAACCAAACAACTCAATTTTTGTTTCCAAAATGAAGCTGCCTTGTCCAAATGTGCTTTTTCATACCTCAGGCAACTCTATTTGTGGCGTACGTGCAGAAACGGCTTCTTTCTCATCACTCTCCCATACAGCTTCTATTTGTGCAAAGTGCGCTGTATAGTTGACCGATGCACAGTGACACCATCTGCAGCAAGATGATGCTGCAGCTCTTTGGAGGTGGTCTGTGGATTGTCCTTGACTGTTCTCACCATTCTTCTTCTCTGCCTTTCTGATATTTTTCTTGGCCTGCCACTTCTGGGCTTAACAAGAACTGTCCCTGTGGTCTTCCATTTCCTTACTATGTTCCTCACAGTGGAAACTGACAGGTTAAATCTCTGAGACAGCTTTTTGTATCCTTCCCCTGAACAACTATGTTGAACAATCTTTGTTTTCAGATCATTTGAGAGTTGTTTTGAGTAGCCCATGATGCCACTCTTCAGAGGAGATTCAAATAGGAGATCAACTTGCAATTGGCCACCTTAAATACCTTTTCTTATGATTGGATGCATCTGGCTATGAAGTTCAAAGCTCACTGAGGTTACAAAACCAATTTTGTGCTTCAGTAAGTCAGTAATACGTAGTTAGGGGAATTCAAATCAATAAAATGATAAGGGTGCCCATACTTTTGCACCGGTCAAATTTTGGTTTAATGCATATTGCACATTTTCTGTTAGTACAATAAACCTCATTTCAATCCTGAAATATTACTGTGTCCATCAGTTATTAGATATATCAAACTGAAATGGCTGTTGCAAACACCAAAATATTTAGAACAAAAAATGATTAAGATTAATAGGGGTGCCCAAACTTTTTCATAGGACTGTAATATACTGAGGATCTTTCATAACCATGAGAGTGAGCCAGTCCAGTACATTTACATGTACTATATCTTTACTATATCTATATCTTTACTACATGCAGCTCAATGACAGTTTTTCACAATAGAAGGAGGGTTAGACACTTTCAGACCAATATTGAGAGACAAATGTTATGGTTTTATAATAAAAAGTTGTACAATTTTCCAATATACTTTCTGCAACAATTCCTCACAGTTTTCTAGATCTCTGCTTGCTGTCACTCATTCTGTTACTTCTCGTGGATAAAACTCTGACCATGGTCATGTGATTTACGGTCCATGGTCATGTGATGAGCACATAGGTGCCGCTCGTTACAGTCTCAGCACAGTAATCAGACATCTGCCTGGTAATCAGCTGTGCACCTGTGTGCTCATCACATGACCATGGACCGTAAATCACATGACCATGGACCGTAAATCACATGACCATGGTCAGAGTTTTATCCACGAGAAGTAACAGAATGAATGACAGCAAGCAGAAATCTAGAAAACTGTGAGGAATTGATACAGAAAGTATATTGGAAAATTGTACAATTTTTTATTGTACAAACAATAACATGTGTTTCTCAATATTGGTCTGAAAGTGGCCAAACCCTTTAAGGAAATCTCACTGGATTGAAATTTGGGTTAACATGTCGTATGTTGGTAGAGAGCCCTTAACTCTTACTCGTGGGCCAGTTGTAAAAACACTGATTATGCTTTTTTACGCTTTCATTTTTTCTCTCTTTTATTGCTACAAAGAAATGTATTTCAGGCCCCTGAGGCACTGTAGGGAATTAAGCTGGACTCTGCTGGGAATTGTAAAAAGGCCTTTATTAGTCAAAGCCTTGAATGTACTAAAAGATGGATTGCGGTCCTGATGTTATAAAACCCTGCCTTGTGTGACTGCTATTTGTTCCCACAGTTTCTGCTGACACCTCACTAGCCCCCAAGAAGGCAGGCTATTCTTCCTTCACATTGGCTCTGTTATTAGGGAATTCAATAAAAAAAAGGATAAAGAAACCACAGTTACTTATTTTGGACATTGTGACAACAGGAAGTCAACCTGTAAAAGAACAGATAGAGCTTGTCCATTTTCTAATGAGTACATTCTGCAAACTTAACAGTTCTTCTTAGAAGCACTTGCTATGTATTCTTGCCATAGTTATTTCCAAGTTCCATTTCTCTTTATCGGTGCACTCACTGACTTGCACTTCACACACTTTATTATTTCTATGCAAAAACTCCTCAAGCTTAAAGCTCATGTTCAAATCAGAAAAAAGAATGTAAAATTTTAGGGGGGTTACACAGCTTAAATATTGATAAGCTATCCTTAGGATACAGTAGATCATCAATATCAGATCAGTGCTCATCGCACCCCAAAAGCTCTTTATTTTGTGTGGTGGTTGTGAATGGCACTTTGTGTCAGCATGAACATCACTAATAAACCAAACACATAGAAGGGGATTTGGCTGTCAGAGGATCCTCTTACGAGCCACTGTGCATCTACCGAAATCCATGCCACCTCATAGCTGATGTAGATTTAAGGCACCATTTAGACCAGACCTGGGCAATGTACGGCCCGCGGGCCATATCCGGCCCTCTGACTGATTCTGTCCGGCCCGCATAGCTTGTGGGATAAAACCATAGCTCCCTGCATGTCCCGCTTTTATACTCTGGTCCTGCGCAGCTCCCTGCATGTCCCACTATGTCTCTTTTGTGTTTTACTTAAGAAACTTTCCCCCAACTGGGGGCAGATGGACTGGGGGACATGAAACTGGGGGCAGATGAAGTGGGGTACATGAAACTGGGGGTAGATGAAGGGGGCATTTAATCTGAGGGGACATTAAACTGGGGACAACTGGAGGGGGCATCAAACCGTGGAGGTAGCTGGAGGGGGACCTGCCTACCTCTAGTAGCCCCCAGTTTAATTTCACCCTCCAGCTATCCCTACAGTTTAATGTCTGCTTCCAGCTGCCCAAGTTTAATGCCCCCCTCAACTTGCCCCCAGTTTAATGTCCCACTTTATCTGCCATTAATTTATTGTTCCCCTACAACTACCCCAAATACCTCTAACGCCCCCTCCAGCTGCCCCAATTTCATGTCCCCGTCTAGTTTCTTTCAGTTTAAACTGGAGCACCAGGAGAGGGACTTAATACTGTGGGGCAGTTGGAAGGGAACATTATAATGTGGGGACATATAATGTATGGGTAACTGTAGGAGGATTATACTTTGTAGGAGCACATGGAAAGATGATTGGGAATGGGCGGAGTCAACGTCGAAGTGGGTGAAGCTAAATTTGCCATGGCGCGGCCCTCTAGAATAGTTTTAATTTCTTATGCGGCCCCATGGGAAAATTAATTGCCCACCCCTGATTTAGACAGACATCAAAAGACATATGGGGACAGTGGCCTCACCCATGCTCTACCCTTTCAAGAATAAAATAATAATAAACAGGTACTATGTAATACTGTGTAAACTGTTCTACAGAATACTTTGTTTAAGTTCATGGAAGAGGTGCAGAACTATTCATGGACTCTACAAGATGAATGGAGCTGTGACTGCTGCAGAACCTATACAGGTGCACCATGACTCCTTCAATCATCTGATCAGTGGGGTGCTCAAAGTAGGACCCCTAAAATTCATGACATAGTAAAGTCCTGGAAAATGAAATGGGATGCCATTTTCCAGGAAATAATAAAGCTTACCAGTGCATTCCCTGCACTAGATAAGTGTTTTTTTTTTGTTTGTTTTTTTTTTAACTAAATAGAGGAAGTATTAGTGTTTTCCACTTTTAAATTGGTCATTTTGTTGCTGAGCTATTGCTATTTTTTGGCAATATGCAAATGAGTTATTTGAGCCTTTCTGTTCTGATGGCATCCAGGAGCCTAATGAAGACTCCCAGGCCTGTTATAGAACTATAGCTACTGAAGCTGATCTATGAACAGCCTAAATAGCTATGTAGTGAAAGTCCTATAGACTGCAATACAGTTGTAATGTAATTTATGGGACAATCAAAAGATTGCAGTTTCAAGCCCCCAAGGGGGACTAATAAAATTGTTTAAAAAAAATTTAAAAAATTATATACGGGGGCACTCATCCGGGTATTGCAAAACACTGCAAAACGCAGTCCTTTATTCCATATTGTATAAAAAACAATAAACAGGAGAGAGTGATGCACAAAACTCAGCCAGGCAACAACCATTTTGCGCTACAATAGCCAATCGTTGCTTGACGGAGTATATAGAAAACTCCTAGGTGCGGGCTAGCTATCATTCAGAAGGCCATAACTAATGAAGCTATACTAGTATTATCTATTCAAGCTTATTTCCCCACTACTAACAGCTCCTGTCCAGTAGCCCTGCCTCTATTAGGGAACAAATATACATCTGACCACTCAAAGAATTAATTTAAAAAAAAACACGCTTGTGCAGACTCTCCCGCTCCCCCCTTGGCACTGAAGCATAGCCGTCATTGTCATTAATTCTTTGAGTGGTCAGATCTTTTTCCCTATTATTGCCTCTGATGAGATTGTTGGCAAGACTAATAGCAGCTTTTGAAACGCGTCACGTGTATATTTGTTCACCAATGGAGGGCTGGACTACCGTCCAGGAGCTGCAAGCAGTGGGGGTATACCCTTGAATAGATAATACTAGTATAGCTACATTAGTTCTGAATGATAGTTAGTCCACACCTAGGAGTTTTCTATATGCTAGGGCAGCCTTTTTAGTTTCACTATCAGTATGTCTTTGGAATATGGGAGGAAATCCATGCAAAAACGGGGAGAACATACAAACTCCTTGCAGATGTTGTCCTTGGCAGGATTTGAACCCAGGACTCTAGGGCAGCAAGGCTGCAGTGCTAACCACTGAGCCACCATGTTGTCCCCGTTTTGATTTTCTTCAATTCCACCTCATTCTGATTTTTCCAGTCTCCCTGTACATTGTACACAGCATTAAATTATACTAATACAAAGTGCAATTTGTTCCACAAACATTAAGCCCTCATAAGACTTTGTGAATGGAAAATGAAAATTGAAAAATGTCTGGGGCAGTAAGGGGTTAAATAAGTCCTATGTGTCTTCAGAAAAGTGAAGACCCTAAACAGTTCTCCTCATGTATACACAAAATATGTCCATAGGATATAAAGGGGTTTACCACAAGAATGTTCTTTCTTATCTATGATCAATGTAGACTTTTATTTTAAATGGACTGAAAACAGTGTAAATTTTATATGATTTTAAATAAAAGGGGATCTTGGAAAAAAGTCAGTGCTGAGTAAGATTTTTACAGTCTATTCACAGCCAGTATACTGTTATATACATTGGTGCCATACAGTACATTAATTATATTGTCAGTGTTTCCAATAAACTACGGTAAAATAAGATATAATATGATCCTAACTTGCAACAATTTATACATCCTAATTAGAGATGAGCGAACAGTGTTCTATCGAACACATGTTCGATCGGATATCAGGGTGTTCGCCATGTTCGAATCGAATCGAACACCACGTGGTAAAGTGCGCCAAAATTCGATTCCCCTCCCACCTTCCCTGGCGCCTTTTTTGCACCAATAACAGCGCAGGGGAGGTGGGACAGGAACTACGACACTGGGGGCATTGAAAAAAATTGGAAAAAGTCATTGGCTGCCGAAATCAGGTGACCTCCATTTTAGACGAATAGTGGATTTCAAATCCGGGTCATATGAAAATGTGAACTTTGTGACTATGAGACAGGGATAGCTGTACAGGCAGGGATAGCTAGGGATAACCTTTATTTAGGGGGGAATGTTATTAAAAATAACTTTTTGGGGCTCTATCGGGTGTGTAATTGTGATTTTTGTGAGATAAACTTTTTCCCATAGGGATGCATTGGCCAGCGCTGATTGGCCAGAGTACGGAATTCGGCCAATCAGTGCTGGCCAATGCATTCTATTAGCTTGATGAAGCAGAGTGTGCACAAGGGTTCAAGCGCACCCTCGGCTCTGATGTAGCAGAGCCGAGGCTGCACAAGGGTTCAAGCGCACCCTCGGCTCTGATGTAGGAGAGCCGAGGGTGCACTTGAACCCTTGTGCACCCTCAGCTCTGCTACATCAGAGCCGAGGGTGCGCTTGAACCCTTGTGCACACTCTGCTTCATCAAGCTAATAGAATGCATTGGCCAGCGCTGATTGGCCAATGTATTCTATTAGCCTTATGAAGTAGAGCTGAATGTGTGTGCTAAGCACACACATTCAGCTCTACTTCATCGGGCTAATAGAATGCATTGGCCAGCGCTGATTGGCCAGAGTACGGAACTCGACCAATCAGCGCTGGCTCTGCTGGAGGAGGCGGAGTCTAAGATCGCTCCACACCAGTCTCCATTCAGGTCCGACCTTAGACTCCGCCTCCTCCGGCAGAGCCAGCGCTGATTGGCCGAAGGCTGGCCAATGCATTCCTATGCGAATGCAGAGACTTAGCAGTGCTGAGTCAGTTTTGCTCAACTACACATCTGATGCACACTCGGCACTGCTACATCAGATGTAGCAATCTGATGTAGCAGAGCCGAGGGTGCACTAGAACCCCTGTGCAAACTCAGTTCACGCTAATAGAATGCATTGGCCAGCGCTGATTGGCCAATGCATTCTATTAGCCCGATGAAGTAGAGCTGAATGTGTGTGCTAAGCACACACATTCAGCACTGCTTCATCACGCCAATACAATGCATTAGCCAGTGCTGATTGGCCAGAGTACGGAATTCGGCCAATCAGCGCTGGCTCTGCTGGAGGAGGCGGAGTCTAAGGTCGGACCTGAATGGAGACTGGTGTGGAGCGATCTTAGACTCCGCCTCCTCCAGCAGAGCCAGCGCTGATTGGTCGAGTTCCGTACTCTGGCCAATCAGCGCTGGCCAATGCATTCTATTAGCCCGATGAAGTAGAGCTGAATGTGTGTGCTTAGCACACACATTCAGCTCTACTTCATCAGGCTAATAGAATACATTGGCCAATCAGCGCTGGCCAATGCATTCTATTAGCTTGATGAAGCAGAGTGTGCACAAGGGTTCAAGCGCACCCTCGGCTCTGATGTAGCAGAGCCGAGGCTGCACAAGGGTTCAAGTGCACCCTCGGCTCTCCTACATCAGAGCCGAGGGTGCGCTTGAACCCTTGTGCAGCCTCGGCTCTGCTACATCAGAGCCGAGGGTGCGCTTGAACCCTTGTGCACACTCTGCTTCATCAAGCTAATAGAATGCATTGGCCAGCGCTGATTGGCCAATGTATTCTATTAGCCTTATGAAGTAGAGCTGAATGTGTGTGCTAAGCACACACATTCAGCTCTACTTCATCGGGCTAATAGAATGCATTGGCCAGCGCTGATTGGCCAGAGTACGGAACTCGACCAATCAGCGCTGGCTCTGCTGGAGGAGGCGGAGTCTAAGATCGCTCCACACCAGTCTCCATTCAGGTCCGACCTTAGACTCCGCCTCCTCCGGCAGAGCCAGCGCTGATTGGCCGAAGGCTGGCCAATGCATTCCTATGCGAATGCAGAGACTTAGCAGTGCTGAGTCAGTTTTGCTCAACTACACATCTGATGCACACTCGGCACTGCTACATCAGATGTAGCAATCTGATGTAGCAGAGCCGAGGGTGCACTAGAACCCCTGTGCAAACTCAGTTCACGCTAATAGAATGCATTGGCCAGCGCTGATTGGCCAATGCATTCTATTAGCCCGATGAAGTAGAGCTGAATGTGTGTGCTAAGCACACACATTCAGCACTGCTTCATCACGCCAATACAATGCATTAGCCAGTGCTGATTGGCCAGAGTACGGAATTCGGCCAATCAGCGCTGGCTCTGCTGGAGGAGGCGGAGTCTAAGGTCGGACCTGAATGGAGACTGGTGTGGAGCGATCTTAGACTCCGCCTCCTCCAGCAGAGCCAGCGCTGATTGGTCGAGTTCCGTACTCTGGCCAATCAGCGCTGGCCAATGCATTCTATTAGCCCGATGAAGTAGAGCTGAATGTGTGTGCTTAGCACACACATTCAGCTCTACTTCATCAGGCTAATAGAATACATTGGCCAATCAGCGCTGGCCAATGCATTCTATTAGCTTGATGAAGCAGAGTGTGCACAAGGGTTCAAGCGCACCCTCGGCTCTGATGTAGCAGAGCCGAGGCTGCACAAGGGTTCAAGTGCACCCTCGGCTCTCCTACATCAGAGCCGAGGGTGCGCTTGAACCCTTGTGCAGCCTCGGCTCTGCTACATCAGAGCCGAGGGTGCGCTTGAACCCTTGTGCACACTCTGCTTCATCAAGCTAATAGAATGCATTGGCCAGCACTGATTGGCCAGAGTACGGAATTCGGCCAATCAGTGCTGGCCAATGCATTCTATTAGCCCGATGAAGTAGAGCTGAATGTGTGTGCTAAGCACACACATTCAGCACTGCTTCATCACGCCAATACAATGCATTAGCCAGTGCTGATTGGCCAGAGTACGGAATTCGGCCAATCAGCGCTGGCTCTGCTGGAGGAGGCGGAGTCTAAGGTCGGACCTGAATGGAGACTGGTGTGGAGCGATCTTAGACTCCGCCTCCTCCAGCAGAGCCAGCGCTGATTGGTCGAGTTCCGTACTCTGGCCAATCAGCGCTGGCCAATGCATTCTATTAGCCCGATGAAGTAGAGCTGAATGTGTGTGCTTAGCACACACATTCAGCTCTACTTCATCAGGCTAATAGAATACATTGGCCAATCAGCGCTGGCCAATGCATTCTATTAGCTTGATGAAGCAGAGTGTGCACAAGGGTTCAAGCGCACCCTCGGCTCTGATGTAGCAGAGCCGAGGCTGCACAAGGGTTCAAGTGCACCCTCGGCTCTCCTACATCAGAGCCGAGGGTGCGCTTGAACCCTTGTGCAGCCTCGGCTCTGCTACATCAGAGCCGAGGGTGCGCTTGAACCCTTGTGCACACTCTGCTTCATCAAGCTAATAGAATGCATTGGCCAGCACTGATTGGCCAGAGTACGGAATTCGGCCAATCAGCGCTGGCCAATGCATTCTATTAGCCCGATGAAGTAGAGCTGAATGTGTGTGCTGAGCACACACATTCAGCACTGCTTCATCACGCCAATACAATGCATTAGCCAGTGCTGATTGGCCAGAGTACGGAATTCGGCCAATCAGCGCTGGCTCTGCTGGAGGAGGCGGAGTCTAAGATCGCTCCACACCAGTCTCCATTCAGGTCCGACCTTAGACTCCGCCTCCTCCAGCAGAGCCAGCGCTGATTGG
This sequence comes from Leptodactylus fuscus, assembly GCF_031893055.1. Classification (NCBI taxonomy): domain Eukaryota; kingdom Metazoa; phylum Chordata; class Amphibia; order Anura; family Leptodactylidae; genus Leptodactylus; species Leptodactylus fuscus. The sequence goes on from NC_134267.1 coordinate 80,002,628, forward strand.
CCGAATTCCGTACTCTGGCCAATCAGCACTGGCTAATGCATTGTATTGGCTTGATGAAGCAGTGCTGAATGTGTGTGCTTAGCACACACATTCAGCTCTACTTCATCGGGCTAATAGAATGCATTGGCCAGCGCTGATTGGCCGAATTCCGTACTCTGGCCAATCAGCACTGGCTAATGCATTGTATTGGCTTGATGAAGCAGTGCTGAATGTGTGTGCTTAGCACACACATTCAGCTCTACTTCATCGGGCTAATAGAATGCATTGGCCAATCAGCGCTGGCCAATGCATTCTATTAGCGTGAACTGAGTTTGCACAGGGGTTCTAGTGCACCCTCGGCTCTGCTACATCAGATTGCTACATCTGATGTAGCAGTGCCGAGTGTGCATCAGATGTGTAGTTGAGCAAAACTGACTCAGCACTGCTAAGTCTGCATTCGCATAGGAATGCATTGGCCAGCCTTCGGCCAATCAGCGCTGGCTCTGCCGGAGGAGGCGGAGTCTAAGGTCGGACCTGAATGGAGACTGGTGTGGAGCGACCTTAGACTCCGCCTCCTCCAGCAGAGCCAGCGCTGATTGGCCGAATTCCGTACTCTGGCCAATCAGCACTGGCTAATGCATTGTATTGGCTTGATGAAGCAGTGCTGAATGTGTGTGCTTAGCACACACATTCAGCTCTACTTCATCGGGCTAATAGAATGCATTGGCCAATCAGCGCTGGCCAATGCATTCTATTAGCGTGAACTGAGTTTGCACAGGGGTTCTAGTGCACCCTCGGCTCTGCTACATCAGATTGCTACATCTGATGTAGCAGTGCCGAGTGTGCATCAGATGTGTAGTTGAGCAAAACTGACTCAGCACTGCTAAGTCTGCATTCGCATAGGAATGCATTGGCCAGCCTTCGGCCAATCAGCGCTGGCTCTGCCGGAGGAGGCGGAGTCTAAGGTCGGACCTGAATGGAGACTGGTGTGGAGCTATCTTAGACTCCGCCTCCTCCAGCAGAGCCAGCGCTGATTGGTCGAGTTCCGTACTCTGGCCAATCAGCACTGGCCAATGCATTTCTATGGGGAAAAGTTAGCTTGCGAAAATCGCAAACTGACAGGGATTTCCATGAAATAAAGTGACTTTTATGCCCCCAGACATGCTTCCCCTGCTGTCCCAGTGTCATTCCAGGGTGTTGGTATCATTTCCTGGGGTGTCATAGTGGACTTGGTGACCCTCCAGACACGAATTTGGGTTTCCCCCTTAACGAGTTTATGTTCCCCATAGACTATAATGGGGTTCGAAACCCATTCGAACACTCGAACAGTGAGCGGCTGTTCGAATCGAATTTCGAACCTCGAACATTTTAGTGTTCGCTCATCTCTAATCCTAATACGTCTTCATTTTTACTGTGTATACTATCTCAAACAGTGATGTACCTGCCACTTAGCTATGGAGTTGTGGGAGGAGAGGGCTAGCGTTGATCTTCTGTTTTAGGACACTAATACACTGCATTTTCCTACATTTGCCACTATGGGGAGCACAGTGTCTTCAATGAGATCAATAATAGCTCCCCGTAGTGGTGGCAGTAGGCAACAAGTTTTATGACTGTGAAACTAAGTTGACTTAATAGAAGATATTTATCAATCCCCTATTAATATATGTAGCTATAAAGGATGCTAATTATTTTTAAATGTATTTACGCCAGTTGTCTGATATAAATACAATGCAAAATATTAGCGATAATTCATACAACCCAACCCCCAAAAAATGAACTGGTGCTTACAGTGGCTTCATGGCTGTAATCTACATAACCCCCTATCTGGATTAGATTTTGATTTCTGGTGAATCGGCCCTACAGTTGTGATCCAGAGGAAGGCAAAACACCTCATAAGAATGATTGTCCCATAGATTCATAAGTGTTCTTAAAAATGAACTGTTTCCGGTCTATTTCTAAGCCACAAGGAAGGGGCTCTATGCCCTGAAACGCATAGGCTTTTCACGGATCAGGACTTTTCCATCCTGTAACTCTTGGTTACTTTTTACTGATGTACAATAAAAGTAAATTTTTATTTTTTATATTGGATGATTGTCGGTTTTTACTGGAACAAATTTTTATTTTCGAAGTACATCATAAGGATGATACCAATTGAGCAGAAGGTAAAGTATAAGAACTTCCTAGATATTTCCCATTCCTTTTGTAGCCATTCTTGGCTTTGGCTAAAAAAAAACAACAGCAAAATCTGCAACAAAAAAAGCTGTGTTTCTGCAACGTGGGGCCTTAGCCTAAGACAGTTTACTTCTCCTCATGCACAGAGTATCTTCTGGCCATTACTTACAATACAACCCTAATAAGACTCACATTTGCAAATTGCTGCTCCTGCCATATGAATAGCGAGTGTGTACAGTATATACTGTAGTAGGAGTTACATAAGTGCACATCCTGTAATGCAGGTGCATTTTGTGTAAGATCAGCACCCTTTTATGGAGCCTAATTTTGTTTTCCTGTTTCAAATTGAAGTTTTATGTTTTTTAATAAATCCTTTAGTAAGAAGAGCTCAACTCCATTTCTGATCATTTAGAAAGCTTCATATCACTCCCAGGTTTATGACTTAATGGAGACCTGGGGAAATACATTACATTACCAATTGCAATAAAATGAGAAGTTGTTAATAATTGTGCCTGCATTTAGAAACATCACATGTAACACAATATCATCTTACAGTCTATGTCTTTATAAAAGATGGTTCCACCGAGACAAGGTTTATAAATGAAGGGCTGAAGAAATATCCACTACATACAGTGGACCAATGCCATCTCCTTATAGTGTCTTAAAGGAAGGTGACAGCTATCAAAGACGTAGTCCTTTATATAAAGCTAAACTAGATAATCACTGAGCATCTCCTTCCAGTAAACCCTTATCTTAAGATTACACCACACTCCCCTACCAATTATAAGTTTTGGTGACTTAGTCATAGCAGAGTATTATATTTCAGGTACAGTATAAAATTAGAATATGACATAAATTTTCTGTCTGCCTAATGCACATACTTACTTTTTATGGGTATAATGAGCTGGGGAATGACAGGAAGAATCTTTGGTCCTCCATGCTCTAGCATGTCATGGACTCCTTGACGTGCAAAAAACTCATAGGGATGTGCCATTTCACAAAGACCGTCAAAAAACAGAGGCAAGTAGTGATGATAATCCAATTTCTCAATCTCCACCTTAAAAAGTGAAAAAATAAAAGATGATATAATTAACATTCAACAATTCAAATAATTTTTTTTTTAAATAGCGGTATACTAAAAGAGATGCTTTGCCTTAAACCATCCTTTCACCAGCAGTAATACGGTAGATATAAACTATTAAAGACACATTGTGAGAAATGCATATTCAGAATTAAGGTAATTGACTGGCTATGAGCTGTAGATTGCCTAAGGGCTTTCACAACACTGGGATGCTATATGACAGTCAATCTAAAATTTCCCATGGATTTGTAGTGAAATGAACTTAGAAATGTATACATCTTTAACTTTTATTTTATTGTTTTCAATTTAATAATATTTTTTTTATTGCATTATCTTATTGCATCTTATTATCTAAGTAATATTTTATATTTATTACACACTTTACAGCATAATCTTGCAAAGTGGTAAAATGTGTAATACATATAAATATTTCCTCATTATGAAGCTTTCCATTCGATAAAAATATATCATTCCATAATAGTCATATCATCAAGACTAAAGTATGGAATAAAAGAGACAAAAATGGTATTATCTATATCTCGCTAGATTAATTTCCAACACCCACAAATATAATCGTGCCTTAAAACATACGTTTTAGGAAAGCTTATGACATTTCAGAAATTGGCTCCTGTCCTTTTAACACTATTATTCCTCATAAGATGACCCCTTCATTCACACTCCTTGCCCCTAACGCACTTTGGATACCTGCATACCCAAATACTTGCAGGATGATGGGTTTATGCTCTACCATAGGATGGCTGGATCATTGTACAACTGTAAGGGAATTGCTAGAGGAGCAATTACCCAGTAGCTGCTGGTAAAGCCTGGGGGGAGGGGCGCAACAAGACAGTGAGCCCTAAGCTGAACTCTCCCCTGTCCCTTCCTGCTTGCCTATCCTGTCCTAAGTGACAGGTGACAACTGGTCGACAAGTGCTTCCTAGTTATATGTGATGACACAGAACTCAGACAAGACAAGCAACAACAAAGGGAGGTCAGCTAGCCAAGGGTTCAGTAACAGTCGAACAACGCAGTACAAAATTGTAATCCAAGAGAATGGTCAAAGGTAAACCCAGGAATAGAATACAGGTGACGCTGGGTTCACACCAGCGCTTGATTTCCGTTTTCAGGCTTCCATCTTATGCAGACAGAAGACCGAAAACTGTCAGACCGTGTCCGGCCGTGAGTGAATGAATGGATTTGAAAAATGACTGCAGGTTTCCGTCTCCTGCTCAGTTTTGGGCAGGAAACGGAAACCTGCATAAAAGAGACCCAGGGCGCAGATGTGAACGAGCCCTAACACAACACCAAGAGTAAATAGCCAGCAATCACAAGGCAATAGCAAACACCAATGTGAATGTGAACCATAAATAGGGAGGAAGAACCCAACCCAGAACTGATAGGAAGATAGGCTGTTAACTATTAGAGGAGCAGAGAGAAACCAAAGTGAAGGAGAAGGTTGTGGTGGAAAATCAATTACCAAGATGAGGGAACAGGACAGTGTTCAGACAATACAAGTAGAACCCAAAAGAAGAAATCACAGCCAGACACGTCTCCTGCGCCGCAGCATGCAGTCGGAGGATGGTGCCAAACCCTGGATGGGAAAGGATGTTACAGCAACACAAGCATTTTTACCTCCTATCACTTTTGTTGGATATTGGGATTGTACACTGTGTAGTGGCCATGTCGGTGAACTGCAGTTCAGCTTCTATGGCCACTATACAGTGTATGGAGCTGTCTGTTTGCAGTGTGTAGTACTGATGACTGCTGATATAACCTGACTTGTGTTAGACCCCCTACCACATAAATATTGATGACCTATTCCTAAGGTTAGCTCTTCAATCCCTGCAAACCTGTTTAATGACATCCACTACAGTGTTCATGCACAACAAGACATTTGCTGACAATGAAAGTTGATGCCTTTTTCACTTCTTAAATAGAAAAAAGCAAAAAAGAAAAAACACACATGTAGAGATATAAGAAGAGTTATTTTACTGATAGTTTTGAGAAAACACATTGTACTAAACCCTAAGACATAACTGTATCCAACTACCTTATAGCAGTGACTGTAAAATCTTAGCTTTGCTTTCTCCCTATGTTAGTTTCTGCATTGCATATTTTGCCACTAGCGTATCATTTGTAGGACACCACAAACAGGAATAATGAATAATGTTTGTTTTAATTAGCCATATGTTAATAGTTTACTGTAAAGGCTGCAGAACCTGTTTTATGATCCGAAAAAATGTTCATTTCTGCAGTCTTCTGCCAAAAATATCTGAAATATACTTGTGGAAAATTGCTGTATTCAGGGGATTGGTTGGTTAAACTCATTCCCCAGCAGAGATTACATTCGCCCGTATGGCACTCATGTCCGCATGTTGTATATGAAATCATAGCTCAGCTTGAAATGTCTTTTGGAAAGTAAAAGGTGATAAATGGAATTAGACCCATTCTTATATTTGTTAGAAAGGTATTCTTGCTGCTTTGTAGTCTGGATTGCTATTTTCTTGTAAAATATCATACGGTTTTGTGTGATAAACTTAATACTACTTGTGTATGATTTGGAGAATCTTTGTCATGTAGTGACAAATCAACTGGCTAACGCAATTTTGTCCCTTGAGGTCAGTATTGGCTCCTCAATTATAAAATTAGATTGATGGTTTTACACACATGGGCTTCCCAACCATGACACAATCTGAGATAAAACTACCAAGTACCTGGGATCCCCTGCTATGTGTGGAAGAGCATTATCCTACTGAAAAATGCCAGATGGAAGCCTTGCTACGAGAGGCAACACATGTGGCAGTAGTATGTCCTGCACATATCACTTAGCTGCTGGTTTCCCTCATATCACCACTAGTGGTGACCAATGGTTGTATGGTAACTAGATTATCACACCAGCAGTTGTGCAGTGTGTCATTCCACAGCAAGAATTCTCTGTACTTTAATCTGTTATTGGATTGAAAACAACATAGAAGAAAAAGAATGCACTCAAGTAAAAAATGAAAAAAAAATCTATTAACCAAAAATAAATAAAACACGATACATATTAAAAACCTTTAAAAGTACAAAGCTGTACATACACATTCTTAAAGAGGTATGCTCCTAACAGAGCAAAAGAACAGACAACAACAACAGCAAACTGACCACAAAAATAATAGTCAACCAAATCCCTCAAAAAAAATATAGAAAACAAAACAATAATAAATATACCGGTACCCCAATAGCTAAAGAACAAGACTAATATACAACTGATAAATACATGGGAACGCATAGCAGCATGTGATGGGAAGCTCGAACTTTACATAGCTGGCTCCTACCCACAGACATGTGAGATAGGGGCATCTAGTTTGGTCAGGGATACCTAAGGAAACCTATCTCTGTTTGATACAGATGAATAGATAATGGATTTTTTATTTACTGGTTTATATTTGATACTTGTTTTTATGTATCAATGCATAATAAAGGTATGGTACAAGCCCTCTTTTTAGGGTTGGCTCCATTGTGATCCATAATGTATTATGCAAAAGAAAACACAGAGGCACTGAGCAGTGCATAGACCATTACCACTTAAATAGAGAAAAATGGAGTTTATAACAGTGGCTCCTCACCTTGTAAGGTTGTGTAGGCCACAACATACTCAGATTGCAGTATTATAATCACAGCTGGAGAGCACGACCGTAGCAAGACCCATGGAACCCCTTATGGCAGGTGTAGATGCAATACCAACATAAAGGACCAACAAAGGGAAAGGTCCAAGGTAGAACAGTTTCTCTAATTCCGGAACAAACAGATGTGATTTACAATCTACTGTACCTTGGATCTGCGCAGCTCCCTTTGTTGGTCCTTTCTGTTGATATTCCATAATATATTACATCCTTGTTTGATGCATTTGCTACATATATATATGAAAAAGTTTGGGCACCCCTATTAATCTTAATAATTTTTAGTTCTAAATATTTTGGTGTTTGCAACAGCCATTTCAGTTTGATATATCTAATAACTGATGGACACAGTAATATTTCAGGATTGAAATGAGGTTTATTGTACTAACAGAAAATGTGCAATATGCATTAAACCAAAATTTGACCGGTGCAAAAGTATGGGCACCTCAACAGAAAAGTGACATTAATATTTAGTAGATCCTCCTTTTGCAAAGATAACAGCCTCTAGTCGCTTCCTGTAGCTTTTAATCAGTTCCTGGATCCTGGATAAAGGTATTTTGGACAAACAATTCAAGTTCAGTTAAGTTAGATGGTCGCCGAGCATGGACAGCCCGCTTCAAATCATCCCACAGATGTTCAATGATATTCAGGTCTGGGGACTGGGATGACCATTCCAGAACATTGTAATTGTTCCTCTGCATGAATGCCTGAGGATTTGGAGCGGTGTTTTGGATCATTGTCTTGCTGAAATATCCATCCCCGGCGTAACTTCAACTTCGTCACTGATTCTTGAACATTATTCTCAAGAATCTGCTGATACTGAGTGGAATCCATGCGACTCTCAACTTTAACAAGATTCCCGATGCCGGCATTGGCCACACAGCCCCAAAGCATGATGGAACCTCCACCAAATTTTACAGTGGGTAGCATGTGTTTTTCTTGGAATGCTGTTTCTTTTTGGACGCCATGCATAACGCCTTTTTTTATAACCAAACAACTCAATTTTTGTTTCCAAAATGAAGCTGCCTTGTCCAAATGTGCTTTTTCATACCTCAGGCAACTCTATTTGTGGCGTACATGCAGAAACGGCTTCTTTCTCATCACTCTCCCATACAGCTTCTATTTGTGCAAAGTGCGCTGTATAGTTGACCGATGCACAGTGACACCATCTGCAGCAAGATGATGCTGCAGCTCTTTGGAGGTGGTCTGTGGATTGTCCTTGACTGTTCTCTCCATTCTTCTTCTCTGCCTTTCTGATATTTTTCTTGGCCTGCCACTTCTGGGCTTAACAAGAACTGTCCCTGTGGTCTTCCATTTCCTTACTATGTTCCTCACAGTGGAAACTGACAGGTTAAATCTCTGAGACAACGTTTTGTATCCTTCCCCTGAACAACTATGTTGAACAATCTTTGTTTTCAGATCATTTGAGAGTTGTTTTGAGTAGCCCATGATGCCACTCTTCAGAGGAGATTCAAATAGGAGATCAACTTGCAATTGGCCACCTTAAATACCTTTTCTTATGATTGGATACATCTGGCTATGAAGTTCAAAGCTCACTGAGGTTACAAAACCAATTTTGTGCTTCAGTAAGTCAGTAAAAAGTAGTTAGGGGAATTCAAATCAATAAAATGATAAGGGTGCCCATACTTTTGCACCGGTCAAATTTTGGTTTAATGCATATTGCACATTTTCTGTTAGTACAATAAACCTCATTTCAATCCTGAAATATCACTGTGTCCATCAGTTATTAGATATATCAAACTGAAATGGCTGTTGCAAACACCAAAATATTTAGAACAAAAAATGATTAAGATTAATAGGGGTGCCCAAACTTTTTCATAGGACTGTATATATATATATATATATATATATATATATATATATATATATATATTCTATATATTCTTGAATGGACTGTTATTGTGTTTCCACAATCACACTAAACTTGTGGTTCCTTTGTACACTACCCCTATTTATATGATCATTGATAATCATTATGTATAGAAAATATATATATTTAAGCCCCTGTTATATGGTATATACTATTACTACTCCATCTGTTTTTTGGTCATAATACCTTAATGGGCATCTGTTTGGTTATACAGTGCGTGGTTCAGATATGTCCACTTTGCTATGCACTACCCCTTGTCTGTTATTCCATCTTAGATCCCTATCACATCTGCATTCGGGTTTCCGTTCCCGTGCAAGCAGCACTTTTCTCTCCACATGTTTCGTGTGGAAACCACATGGACCCCATTATAGTCTATGGGGTCCACAGGTTTCCTTAGGTAACTGCTTTTTAATACATATAAGCCCCCTCCCCTGAACAGAAACCCGAACACAGATGTGAACGGGGCCTGAGTCTCTATTTATACTGCTTGATTGTAAGTTACTGGATGTTGTTACAGATGACCTCTATGACTGAGAGAGCAACGTGTCAAGCTTTTGTCTATCATTCCAGTACTTTATGGTGTTTTTACACTTGCAATGGCGCAAACACATGACAACAGATGCTTTATGTAATACATTTACTGCTTCCTATGCGGTGCCATGTATTATAAAATATTCAACCTAACCATAACATTTGTATAATTGCTACTGATGAGACTGTAATAGGAAACGTCTTATTGTTAATTCACAAAGGTGGGAAAGAGTAAAAGAATATTCAGAATTGCTGGGGAACATTTAACATTATCAAAAGTTATTATAGCGCACAAAAATAGATGAACAGAAATTTGCAAGGACAAGGTGACTATATCATAAAGAATGAGCAACAGGCAAGATATGATGTCATATAAGGACTTTCAAAGCATCCCTTAGGCTCCGTGCACACAAATGTGCGGGTTGTGAGTGTGCTAGCCATTACTTTCTATAGTCACATACACATGCTTGTGTATTATCATGGGTCCACATAGGATAAAATGTAAATTCTATTAGTATTCGTTTTGCATCCTAATCTCATTGCAGGGAGAAGACAAGGATGGCGCATGGATATCATTCATGTGCTATATGTGCCATTTTCCCCAGTTCATATGCATGTAGCCTCAGTCTGTACACAACAACGGTGTACTTTTCTGCCACAGTATCCTATTTTCTATGTATATATGCAGCTGCTGCAGAGAAATCACCTCCAAAACTACATAAGGAAATGGTTGACTATTTATTTATTTAAAAGCGCTGTCACAGACTCATTTACTGCAAATCCAATATAAGATGCTAAGTGTGACTTCACCTTCTAAGCTCCTATTCATTTTGGCCTGTATTACTCACTTTATATAGGACTTTTTCAATTAAGAAATTGATCATTTGGCACAGTTTCAAGGCCTTACTTCTGAGCTATTGCAATTTCTGTAATAAGTATTCCTATAACGTGACCTTTCAAGGTTATATAAGCAGCTCGTTTAATTAACTACTTTAGTGCTGGAGGGAGGAAGGGATAGATGAGCGCATAATCCATAGCAAAGGGCAATACATTTCTGTCCTTTCAATAGAAATTAAGTCTATGCTGTGTTTTTGTAATGTATTTTGCTTTGCCATATGTACACTTTCCAATGTTTATCTACTGTACCTTATCGGGAGGCCAGGCAGTAAAAAGGCAGAAAAAAAATTCCCCTCATAATTGGACATCCTATACATTAGCAATCTCATTGATTTGGCCCTGCTGTTAGTCTGCTTTCCTTGAGATGCTGAATATCTAGGAAGCACACTTTTGCATTAAAAATTAACCTGCCGTATTGCTGGAAAAAAGTGACATTTTTACCAATTCTAAGATGTTTCATTTTTTTGAGATATAGAAATGCGAAGATCCAATTGAACAGGACTTTGCAAACATTTAGCCATTCTATGCGCTGCCCACTGAAATGCAATGGGTTATTTCACATTAGTGTTTATAGGGTCAGGGGATAATCGTACACATCAGGGAGAGTGTTTGCCTACATAGTATTAGTGTTTATAGTGTGTTTATTTTTTGACATGTATTTGGTCTAAACATAACAGAAGGATCCCAATCATCTCAGTGGGACTCAACTGGATGCAAAATGCATGCATCTTTATCAGCTCAGTCAGCGTGTGCTTTTTCCACAGCATATTATTTACAAACTGGCAATGTAGACTAATACTTGTGATATATGACTCCATGAAGAAACACTGGAACTATCGGGGCCACACGGTGGCTCAGTGGTTAGCACTGCAGCCTTGCAGCACTGGAGTCCTGGTGTTCAAATCCCGCCAAAGGCAAAAAACCATCTGCAAGGAGTTTGTATGTTCTCCCCATGTTTGTATGGATTTCCATCCCATATTCCCAAGACATACTGATAGGAAAAAATGTACATTGTGAGCTCTATGTGGGGCTCACAATCTACATTTATAAAAAAGAAAAAAAAAGAAACACTGGAACTACCACTTGTTAAAATACAATATGTAAAAATCAGCAGCTGGGACACACCGCACCTTGTTATGTTTGGTTTTGGATAGATTTGGGTAGTTATGGGGTTAAAGGCCACTACTGTGATTAACTCCTCAGGTATGAGCCAGTTTCGGCCCACAATGACCAAGCAATTTTTTTCTGTTTTTCCACTCTTGCATACTAGTTTTGCAAAGTAAAACGTTTCATAAATTAAATTTTTTTTTGCATTGCCACTTTCAATAATTGTGTGCTTGTGAGCCATTGTGTCTGTTGCGTATGTAAGAACCACAAATATGAAGCATATCCTATCTTTGTAGAATAGACAAGTGAAGGGGATCATAAAAGTCTTTTGACAGATCTGTGTTTACAGATGAAATATAGATACGATTTTTTTAAAGATTGCGGATCAGTATCTGCAAACAATAAAAATCACTATGGTCGTGTGCAGGAGGCCTATTATGAAGTGGTTTGGAATTTAAAACATAAAATAGTAGGGCAGTGGAGGAAAGCATTCACATCTTCTTTCCCCTGGCAATCTAGTGCAGGTATTCTTAGGCTGGGTTCACACGGGGGTTTTTTGGACCGGATTTTGATGCTAGGACCGCCTCAGAATCCGGTCCAAAAAACAGCTAGCCGCAACTGGATGCCAATGCAGTGCATACAGTGCACTGGCATCCAGTCATGGCATTCTGCTCCAGATTAGGCCCAAATGAATGAGCCTAGTAGGGAGGGAGTGTTGCGCCGCGGACGTCCACGGCTGAATCAGTTACGGAATCCGCCTCAAGAAAGGGCATGCCGCTTCTTTTTTCTGCGAGGGGGAACAAACTGCTTGCGGAAAAAGGAACTCATTGAATTCAAAGGGAGGTGGGTTTTTTGAGTTGGAATTTGTTGTGTCAAAATCCAGACCAAAAACCCCCCTGTGAACCCGGCCTTAAGGTATGTTAACACAGAGGTTTTGCAGGTGGATTTTGACGCAGAATCCGCCTCACTCGCAGAGTCACTTGCAGTTTTTTTCCACTGGTGATTTTTTTTTCAACTACCAGAAAAAAAAATGCGGCATGCCCTATCTTCATGCGGTTTTCGTGGTTGAGTCAGCCGTGGCGTTGGCGGCTTGAGACACCCTACTGCTTAGGCTCATTCATTCAGGCCTCATCAGGAGCGGGATGCCATGCCAAAAAGCCACAGGCAGAAAAGGTTCTCCCATATAAACATACCCTTGGTATGGTTCTTCCAATCTTTGTTTACAAGTAAACAGCACAGCTAATAAGTGAGCAGTCATGTATCATACTCCTGGCACCATGGCTTCCACTAATGGTAATGTCAGTAGTAGAAGTCATGGCGGCTATATGCCGCCTGCCTGTAAACAAAGACAGAGAGAAGGAATGTTAGCATTGGATTTCCCAGGGAACAAAAGAGGGGGAGTATTGGTGAATTTTCTTTCATTATGTTTGCAGTGGTCTTTAAACATTTTCAAATTTTACACGGTTTTTTATTTCTATGTTCTCTATTTAGAATATGCACAGTAATTTCTCAATGTTCTTTTCATTGCTGAAACACAGCTTTCTTTGTTGCAGATTTTACAGATTTTTTTTTTTGTCAAAACCAAAAATGGCTACAAAAGGAATGGGAAATATACAGTAAGTCCTTAAACCGTATTTCGCCTCTCTACTCAATCTACTTCTGACTTTGGCTCAAAAAACCTACAGCAAAATCTACAACAAAAAAACTGTGTTTCCACAATGCGGGGCCTCAGTCATACAGAAATTCTGCTTCCTTTTCAGTGCATGGTCTTGGGCCTGATTTATTAAGGTCAGAGCCTTTTGATAATAGGAATTGCCAGTCTTTGTAAATCTCCCCAATGTTTAGTTTTATATGTAGGTGGATTTTCATTGTCTTCACATACACAAGGATAATAGTGTTATACAATGGTTTTACATTTTATATAGTTGTGACTGTTCCAGGAACAGCTTTTACTCAACAAGCACTTGAGTTGGAGGCTGTTACTGATATCATTTGATGGCGTAAGTTAATTAAACTCTTTCTACAGAAATCTATTTAGCAGCGCATTGCCTTTTATTTTTTGCTAGCAGGCCTGTTTTGTTCAATAATGGATAGACAGAATGGTCATGGTTTACTTTGTTTCTGAGGAAATTTTTTTTTTACTAATTAAGAATCCTTAGAGGGAGAAAATAATGGGAGTTTGTGGTAGCTAAATATATGATGTGTAACAAGAAATGTTGGTTACCCATAATGGACACTGGTAGAACAATAGTTTACTAACACTAAAAGCAATTAAATACACATTTGGGATTTTTATTCTAATTTAATGAAGAAAAAAAACAAGACTATAAAAAACTTATTTAGTTGTATTTCAACATTACCTGAGATTATACTCCAATAGGAAGTAAAACTAGAATGCTACTGTGACCACTTATAGATATGTATTTCCATGGATCAGGCCATGGTTTTTGTACTAACAAGTTTTATCACAAAAAAACCTCCATCCATTTCTCCATCATAAAAAGTATCACACTGGATGAATGGTGACCAAATCTGTTAACTTTGGCAGGATCAGCAAGCTATATAACATATATGGGGGCCTCCTAACTCTCCTATGAAAACAGATGTCAGGGAAAACAATGACTGAGTCTAATACTTTTGTTCTCATGGTAGATTAGTCACTACCAGAGATTTACTAGCATCTCCCAATTGATAATAAATGCATACTCAGCAAGTGTGCATGTGTATGGGAGTTTGGAGTGTGAGAAGCCAGCTAGCTGTTCCAGCCAGGCAGCTAAAGGGTGTATGGTGAAGACCCACACCATGGAGGTCAGCTGTGTAATTAAGGCCTGATATAGTCTGTGTGTCAGAACTAGAAAGTGTGGCACCACACCGACAGAACTGAGAGTTCCTGTCTGAACTGAACCTACAGACCAAGTACTGTGCCACCATTTGATGTATCCAGAGTGAGAGTCTGGCAGCCAGGCTCCTGTATAATCAGGGAACATTTTTTTTTATGTTATAGTTAGTTCTCAACCGAGAAGGCTTTTGTTTTGTTTGCTTAATTGCCTTTGCAAAGGCAGTTTATGCACAAAAAGTGAAATAAATGCTGAACTTGTGTGCAACCCAGTCTCTGTGTCCCTATTTTCTGCACTGCTATCAAGCATCTACCTGAGCGGTTCCTCACAGGAGGGATAACTGATAGTTGAGTTAGTCTTTGTCTCACAGCTATCTAAAATGTATGCCCAGATTAAGCGATGGCATGTCACTTTCTTGATGGATGTAATATGAAAGCCATGAGCCCCACAGTTTCTAAAAGAAAGAACTTCACCATCACCATCAGGTTGGGGCCCAATGTCATGTCATGTGGTTTGCCCACGGCGGAAATGCCATGGAAAAAAGCCTTGTGTTTTACAGTCACAGCCAGGTGGTTGGGATTCTAGCAAATCCCATCCCTATACTTGCTGAGAAATACAGCAGAGTATACAGAGCTATTTTGTCTGGGAAAATGATGGACACCTCAAGAGAACCCACTGTACCCATTACAACATGATCTATCTGTGAGCTAAAAGATTCAGCTCTCAATCATTCTTTGGTCTTCGGCTTCCATGATGGAACATGACAATGTATATTTGAACCTATTTCTGGATAACAACTAATATTGTATTAAGCTGTATTCTAACCAAAACAGAACGGCGAACCTACCAATTGTTTAATTTTACAGCTATCACAAAGAATTGGAATTTTACAAGAAAGATTTCGAACATGCAATTTCTTGCTAACAATAGGGTGTTTGTTTGCTTTGCTGATTGAGGGAACATTAGCAGACACATCCCTAATGTAATGGGTGGCTAACTAGAGAGCAGAGATAGCAGGCGGCCATGCCTGATCCATACTAATTACAGTGTCCAGTAGACAAGTCTGATAAATGTGGAATGCACTCAGGAACCATCTGTACAAGGTAAATAACAGGCGCTTATCTCCACACCTGTCAAATGGAAGATCCATCAGAAATCACTTGTGCTGTTTAAAAGGTGTCAATCACACATTCACATACAGTGTTGTATGAATAGACACAAAACACATTCAGTGGGGGAAAGTAAAGTCAGATATTCCTTCACTTCTCAATGTCAACGGTATATGTACAATGTATTTTGCGCCAGTGAATGACAAAGTCATCACATCATTTATTTATTTTTTCTGAATAACAAGGTACTACACAATTCTTTTCTGTATAGTGTTATAAAAGTAGTGATTGATGGGATAACTAATACATTTCTTATTAGGGTCCTTAGACGTGTACCCAGTGTATCTTGATTTTTTATTTTTCTATGTCAATATTTCTATTTTTAAAAATCACAAAATCCTTCCCTTTTTCATACTGGTCACTGATGAAATGCGTGGTAACTTCCTGTTCTAAAGGTGGGTTCTTTAGAGACGTCACCTTATTACCCACACAGACAGTAGTACAAACCATAGGTTACAAAGCGCGTCTACAAAACTCTCCCACAGACTTCGATGAACATCTCCAGACTATTGTTTTTATGGCCTATGTTGCTACTGTAAAGTTTATCTCTATATACTGTCAACATTATCCCAGCCAAGATGGCTGCTTCTAAAGGCATATGCAAAAAATAGAATAAAAAAAATCTGAAAGAGATTAGAAAACAAATAGTTGGTACATTCCCTTTAAGGTCATTATGTTACTATACCATCCTACCTTCCAATATTGTATCATTTATATTAAGTCACCTAAATATTCTAATCTATGAACGTGATAGAATATCAGTAATGGAGCACTCCATCAGATGAGCCTGGCATAGTTAAATGGACATAAATTATATGTAATGTATCAAAATTACTGGAGGGATCCCATACTTGCCACTTCCATTTATTAGTGTCATCCCAGTGACATATTATTAGGAGTTTGCACTATTGTTTTCCTGATGAAAGATAATGGAGACATTTATCAAACCGAAAGAGTTGACCCAACGGCAAAAATACTTATGAAAGTTTCACACCCTTATATCAGCACAGCAAAATTAAGAAGGGAATGTTTTATTAGCTACATTTATCTGCACTACATTGTAAATGCAGCGTAAAACTTTAATAAACCCTGTAGCCAAATGCAAAACCATCTTAAGTTATTTTCCTGCCTTCATACACTGTACCACTAAATTGTATATATGAATATTGTATGCAGCAAATTCCCCTGCATTTTCCTCCATGATAATGATCCATAAACAGAACATGTCTTTGTCCTGTGTAATAAAACAAAGCAGAGTTGTCATTGTATTCTGTATGTACTAGTAGAGTATGGATCTACGGAATACTGAAGCATTATTAGTCAATTAAGTGTTAACATTTCTTGCAAGTAGGTTGGGTGAAGTGGTTGCTGCTAACCTCCTACATACACAAAGAATAGCAGAGAAATAAATTATTTTCAACACTTTTTCTCACATTTTCTTGAAAAAAATTGAAAACACATTTCTGACAGTAACTTCTGTTTAGGTGATGAATTTTTGAAGTGCGTCCTTGTACTTCTACTTTCGACACAATTTTAATATTTATTTTTTACTGCAAGTAAGTTAAGATTCTTCTAAGATAATGCACATTTTTTATATGGATGTATTGGATTCTGTATATTTTTGGAGGAGAATACTTTTGTCATATACAATAGAACACCATAAGGACACAAATGGAGTTCTTGCAACTCCATGTAGTTATTTTTACTTTAAAAAAATCTACCACCACCTTCAAGAACTTTGGTTTTAAAGAGATGGTATCATAAAAAAAAACAAAAACAAAAAAAAAACATGCTTTAAACTAGGAATAGCCTTTATAAGCAAGAGACCACCAGAAAATGGCCAATGGACATGTGCAGTCAGCGGTTCTGTCAGCCATTTTGTGGTGGTCTCCTGTAAGAAGATGAGGAGAATGGCTGGCGGAGCAGAAGGCGGCGGTGGTGGAATGGATGACAACACTGTGTTCAGAGCACAAAGGGAACGCCCCTTGTACTCTCTGAAAACAATGAAGAATAAATAAAAAATGTAAAAATGGCAGTGCAGACCTTCAAGATAAAGCCTTTATAACGGCTATTCCTACATGCTTTTAGTTTAAAACATGGTTTTAATTATAGAATCCCTTTAATAAGCTCCAATTCACCGAATCCTGAGCAACTTGTGCTGTTAAGTTTGGTGCGTGATATGCCAATTAGGCTCTCTATTGTCAAGTAGGTAGTGTCAGGCAGGAGTAGGTAAGGGGGTGTCATTCTAATTGGAGCCCAGGAGCCTTAGAGGGTACATAAGTACTTGCATCAGTATTGAAATTTCAGGTTCCACTAGCCAATAACTCAAGGTGACCGACAGATTACCCTAACCACACTAAGGATGGTTAAACTCCTTAGCACTCGTAACCCTCACCATCGCTATCAAGAATTTGCTGTAGGGGGTCCTGGAAAAAAGATTGTATAGGAGCCCACAAGACTTTAGTTATGCCACTGAGTGGGCAGTAACCAAATAGAAGGATGATTCCTTACAATGTGTATACATAGGCCAAATGTAGGATTTTATACTGCAAATCTGTTCCCCAGGATGTAATTAGGAGAGCAGTGCTTCTGTTTGCTGCCCTCTATGGGCAGCCCCTTTAACATCATGTGCCAAAAGTAGCGAAATCCAGCAACTTCCTTGTTAGATAAAAATTTCTTCTTTATTGAATAAACATGTTTAAAAAATGGATGTCCATAGGGATGACTGGATGAAAATGATAGTACACATAGTAGTTGTTACCACAAAGCTTTGTGGTAACAACTATGTGTATTATCATTTTCATCCAATCATCCCTATGGACATCCATTTTTTTAAACATGTTTATTCAATAAAGAAGAAATTTTTATCTAACAAGGAAGTTGCTGGATTTCGCTACTTTTGGCAGAGTTTACCCACAAGGGCTATTCCTAGGTCGGAGGAATATTTTGGCGGTCCGTGCAGTTGTCTTTTCCTAATGGACGTGAGTTTTCTCTTTCTTTGTGAATTTTTGAAAAATAGTGTCAATCTGGGCTGTGTTTTCCCTTCCCTTTTCCCTGCTGTGGTTTGCACCCTAAGGGTGAATTCACACTGAGTAAACGCTAGCTTATTCTGAACGTAAAACACGTTCAGAATAAGCGGCGTCTAAAGCAGCTCCATTCATTTCTATGGGAGCGGGGATACGAGCGCTCCCCATAGAAATGAATGGGCTGCTTCTTTCACTCCGTGCAGTCCCATTGAAGTGAATGGGGAGTGCCGGCGTGTACGCTCCGGCATGAGCAGAGCTTGCCGTATACGCCGGCACTCCCCATTCACTTCAATGGGACTGCACGGAGTGAAAGAAGCAGCCCATTCATTTCTATGGGGAGTGCTCGTATCCCCGCTCCCATAGAAATGAATGGAGCTGCTTTAGACGCCGCTTATTCTGAACGTGTTTTACGTTCAGAATAAGCTAGCGTTTACTCAGTGTGCATGCACCCTAAGGCTGCATTCACACTGAGTAACGCTGGCGTTTTTTGTGCTTATTTTTGCACATAGCGCCGCGTTAACGCTGCACTATTTTGCGGTCGCGTTAAATGGCGCAAACGCGGCGTATACGTGGCGTTAACGCGGCGCTATGTGCAAAAATAAGCACAGAAAACGCCAGCGTTACTCAGTGTGAATGCAGCCTTAACATCATGCATGACTTGTTAATCCAGTTTGCCAATTTTAAACATGCCTTGAAAAAGAAAATCTAATTTGTCGAAAAATTCAACGAGAGCTATGAAGGTAGCCAGAAGTCAACAGAGTTCTCCTTTGGCAGGAGCAGGCAGGTCATGAACGCCAACAACACACTCATTATATTGTGTCCCAGTGAACTGCTGAGATGCTGAAACAATCACAGGCACAGCACGAAGAACGAGTTCAGTGGCAGGTAAGCTTGAGAGCTGCAGAAACATCAGAGCAGGCGGATCATCAACGCCAACAACACGCAGACAAAGTCGCGGCCATTGGCTAGTATATTTATATATTTATATTTTCTGTAATTATCTTGTATGTGTGTTTTTTTTATTTAATTGTAGTGAATCTTAATAGGTCCATCCTACTGCTTTTGGCTAAAGAATATGTCACTAACTGTACATTACCCAATCAGGATTGCTGATGCGTGAACAACTGAAACCAAAGTATATTGGCATGGTGTAGTATATAAATAGAAATAGAAACAAGTAGAAAGGGGAGTGTCCTAAAATAATCATTCATTAATCGCAATCAAGGTATAATGTTCAATTAATCATGATCTTGATTTAGGTCATAATCTCCCAGCCCTAATAAAAGGATTTACTAATAAAGTCACTTTAATGGATGTAACATAACATATTACTCATAAATACACAACAGCATGTAAACTATGCAAAAGTAGTGACTGTCCACAGGAGAAACCATTCAAGAAACACATCTAAAAGCAGCGTGAAATCATGAAGAATGTCTGCCAGCTCTCTACCTCGCATTTTAACTCAATTAATGACAGCAGCCAGTAAGTTATAAAAGTAACATTGTGTCTGTGGCATCAGTCAAAGAAAGAAACATGAAACGGAGAACTATACACAGATTTACAGAATGACAGGTGGCGAGTGGTGACTAATAAAAGTGCCCTTAAGCTTTCCAAAATCTATGATCAACTACTGTGTACTGTGTCTGTAAGTCACTTCTAAAATTACGCATGACATCTAACTGATATTTGACCTACAAATCCTAAAATAGATTCCAAGCCTAGGAAAAACTGCTTCACACAAACAGAAAAACAAAACGCTGGAGAGCTACAGCATTCTGTCTCTGAATATAGCAAGCTCTATCTAGCTAATATCCAAGTATGCATCTTCCTCATATCTATCTATGTATCTGTGTGTCTCATATCTATAATATTTCTATTTTTCATCTACGATCCAAGTATGCATCATTTTCAAACCTATCTATCTATCTATCTATCTAGCTATCTATCTATCATCTATCTATCTAATATCCAAGTATGCATCATTCTCATCTATCTATCTATCTATCTATCTATCTATCTATCTATCATCTAATATCCAAGTATGCATCATTCTCATCTATCTATCTATCTATCTATCTATCTATCTATCATCTAATATCCAAGTATGCATCATTCTCATCTATCTATCTATCTATCTATCTATCTATCTATCTATCTATCATCTATCTATCTATCTATCTATCATCTAATATCCAAGTATGCATCATTCTCATCTATCTATCTATCTATCTATCTATCTATCTATCTATCCATCTATCTATCTTTCTATCTATCTATCATCTAATATCCAAGTATGTATCTTCGTCATATCTATCTATGTATCCGTGTTTCTCAACTATCTATGGTATTTCTATTTATCATCTATCTAATATCGAATATCTTTCTCATATCTATCCATCTGTTTCTCATCTATCTATAATATTTCTATTTATCATCTAATATCCAAGAATATATCTTTCTCATATACTGTATATGTATCTGTATTTCTCATCTAGCTATAATATATCTATTTATCTATCTATCTATCTATCTATCTATCTGATAGCAAAGTATGCATCTTCCTCATATCTATCTGTTTTTCTCATCTATCTAGAATATTTCTATTTATCATCTATCTAATATCCAAGTATGCATCATTCTCATATCTATATATGTTTCTCATCTATCTAGAATATTTCGATTTATTATCTATCTATCATACATTCTCGATACACTTTTTTACTGGAACCTAGATACTCCTTTTGACCATAAAGACAAGGTCAAACAACTAGTGAAATGGTAGACTGTTATCTTTATGTGCAATCTGCATTTATTAACAAAAAGCAGTTTAATTAATCCAGGGAACAGCTGCTCCAAAGGTTTGGCAGGAAACACTTACTGCCTCCGGATAACAGTGTTCCCTGGACTGGTGGTAACTGGGAGTATTGCATAATTTGCTCTTCTTCCCTAAGCCCCTAAGGCAGTAACAGAAGGTAAGTGACCTATGAGCATTCATACAAAAATAGAAAAAACACAAGTGAAAACTTTTATTATGCAGCTTAGAAAGACCTTCATCAATGTAATGAACCATAACTATCATAGCACAACATATAGGAAACCACTCACATGACTCTGCATACATTGATAAGTAATCTGTCTATGTATCTGACCCATGTTACTCACAAATCATATGCTAATGTCACTGGAGATTTTTCCTATAAAGCATGAGATTGTCACAAAATCGCTTCAACCCTCTTCAGTATCAGGCCTGCATAGCCTTTCAACATGCCCCCTGGATTTCTGTCAGTGAAAGGGTCAAGACCATAGGTTACAGTGGCCATGTGCTGAATGAGTGTCTGCCTTATAATGAGATGCAATTTAAATGAGTGACATTTGGCAGATCTCCAAGGATTATGTTAGCTTAGCCTCAAGTTAGTATTACTCTATTATTATCGCTTATTTATAAGGCAGCAACATCTCCGACATAACTGTATGAAGCATGAAGCATGTCAATTATGAAACAAATTGTTACAATAAGTCCCTGTCCCATTGAGCAAATAGCAGCACTATGAATATGGAGAGAAGACAGTCTGTTCTTAGGATTATATAACAGTTTAATGAAGGGTATTAAGGTACCAAACACAGATGTGAAGTAATTGATAATCTGTTCGGCTGTGAATGCTGGATGGGATTAGATACAATCACATGGCATAAGGATGTCAGTCACCAAGGCAAAGTACGTATCCTTCCCCAATTAGATTCTAATCTATGAAAATGAACCACTATTTAATTGGCTGTATGGAAGAGTTTCTGTAACAATCTACAAAGCCTTGAGATTAGAGAGTAAATGGTTTGTTAGCACCAGTGGTCCAGCTATACATTCTTATATACAGATGGAAATGTGGATACAACGTGAAACTCTTATTATATTATCTGTCTCGGCATCAGCTGTGATAAGTAAGGCTTCATTGATAACTAAACAAAAAAATAGAATAATCTATAGTTAATAAGTTACAATATACTTTCTTTCAAAAAATAAAATCTGAAAAAGCAGTAACCAGTAAAAACATGGGGTGCAAAAATAAGTTTATTGAAACTTCTGTGTCGAAATGATGAATTATAATTAGAAAAGCAGGTGATTTACGAAAAAAAGGACCTTTCTTTTCAAACACATCCAAATCTATGCGATAATGGCCAGAGATTATCTCCCCGGTTTGCAATTAGCTTCCCCACCGGTTCAGCGAATGTGTTTTTGTTCAGCTTTTGCTATTTTCTGCATGTACATGATGAGACAACTAAGGTATAATTGTGTTGGGCGTCACAGATCAAAAAAGCCATTAAGCTTCATATTTCATCTATAAAACACCTTCATTTACATTTACACTTTAATCTCTAATCATTTCCATTCTGCTTAGCAATGAAATGGTCAGCTTTAGTGTAAAAGGTTCAAAGGGAGAGCGCAAATTACAAAAACTGGGAAAACACTGAAAAAATGACTCTTTATTACTTTTTTTATGTCTGTGTAACTTCAGGACATGCTACGATTACACCAAATGCCTAAACCAAATGACTGATTCCTTCCGACATCACCAACAGAGATCGCACTTTTATTTCACGGTCAGAAAAGCTGCACTATGCTTGGTGGCATGTGAAGATTTATAGGACTAGTAAAGATATGGGGGAGAGTGGACTATATGTCTTCTTTTCATTTTTGACTACATATACCCTAAGGCTGGGTTCACACTGCCGTCGCTGTCTGCCCCGGGGTTTACACCCTAAACCCCAGGGAAACTGGAAAGGAGACAGCTTGCTGGCGGTCAGTTCTAAATCCCATACATTTGACCTCCGGTGTCCGTATGCAGCCTTTCCGCCTGGAAACCGTTTTTTTTTTTTTGCTCATACACAAAGTCATACATGTAGGACTTTGTGTCAGTGCAAAAAAATGGGTTCCAGGCAGAGAGGCCGCATAAGACACCAGCGGTGACCTTTAAAAACCCATTCAAATGAATGGGTTTTAAAACTGACCACCAGCAAACTGTCCCCTGTCCAGTTTCCCCAGGATTTAGGACAGAAACCCCGTGGCGGACAGCAGCGGTAGTGTGAATGCCCCCAACCCTTCTGACATGCAGTCTGTGGATATTACTAAACCTGGGCACCCCAACCCTGCTCAGATATCGCCGTTTCCAATAATCTTTTTCATTCATTGTCAGAGAAGGGAAACCAAACATGTCAGTAACAGTGACAGCATATAATATACATCAACTACATAGCTTTCTATACACACAGTTTTATAATGAATATATCATGAATTGCAAGGTAACAGCTGCCGTCTACAAACTTTATAAATAAACTATAAGAAAATACAACATTGAATATTTATATCATAAACAACCAAAAACTACGATTCACAATGTATTGCATTTACATCTTTATTTTTGTTTTACGCCAACTTTGACTATCAAACAAAAACATAAAACCAATTAGAATTGTAAAGTAATTTATCAACAGCCTAGAAATAGAAAAAAGAACTCCAAATGTTTTAAGCATCGGGGCAGATTAAGGCTACAATGGGCCCTGCTGTATAAAGACTGTGGGCACCCTGCGGTCAAAACATTCTAAAGAGATCTGACATTTACTGGATACTAGAACCAGACAAAAATGAAGGATTTCTTTAGCCCATGCTGATTTCTTTTCCATCAATTTTTTTATAGTCCTACAGAAAGGCCTTTGCTTTTTCACTTTAACATTGAAGTCAGTAATGGTGGCTATAAATGGAAAGTCTTTCTCCATTATGCCTCTGACGGACTAGATAAGAGACCCACTTTCATGTAGGCAAACCTCCTCCAATATTCCATAAAAACTATCCCCATATATTTACGGCATCAGGCCTTGAGAAACGTAAAAGTGTTCTGCGGGCAATCATAGACTTGGTGGACTCTTATTGGCATTATCTGTAAAATTAGTAGTGTTTTATACACAATATATAACATATACCTAGCTAACAAATCACTGTTTAAGTTTCTATCTTCTCTTTTGCCAGAAGTCTCCTCCTCATATGTGGAGAATTCAGCTTTGTAATGGACCCCACAGTTGACTCATATGCTAGAGACCAGTTGACTCATATGCTAGAGACAGGAGATCGTTTTGTTTCTTTTACCTTTTTATTTTTTAATTGTTTATTTTTCCAGAGATCCTCTATCATTCTTGGTGCTGTCAACATGGTTCGGAAAAGTACTACCCCCCTTCCCTCCATGAGTCCTACACTTGCTGGAAATGCATTGACATATAATTTTTGGTGAGCTGTCTTCTACCTTTTATCCAATGTGACAAACCTAACGTTTCTACCCTCACATTCCTTAGCTTTATGTTTTGTCGGATTAAGGAATATTCCTGAACTGAGCTGGAAAATGGTGGGAAACATTATCCAAGCAGCGAGGCTCATGATTGCTAGATCTTGATAATACCAACCCCACTCACTAACAGCTTACATCTCTAATCCATGGAGAGACTGGATCACAACAGATCGGCCCCGGGACAACCTCTTTCACCACATTGGGAACTATGGTGTAAGATCATTAACCCAGACGTTCACTCCAACATTTAAACATTGAAATATTGTATGCAGTTGTTGTATGGGATGCATTTATTTGATATTTTAATAATATACACAAGTGCTCATATACAGTGCCTTGCAAAAGTATTCGGCCCCCTTGAACTTTTCAACCTTTTGCCACATTTCAGGCTTCAAACATAAAGATATCAAATATAAAAATTTTTTGGGAAAGAATCAACTAGTGGGATACAATTGTGAAGTGGAACAAAATTTATTGGATATTTTAAAGTTTTGTAACAAAGAAAAAACTGAAAAATTGAGCGTGCAAAATTATTTGGCCCCCTTGCGTTAATACATTGTAGCGCCACCTTTTGCTGCGATTACAGCTGCAAGTCGCTTGGGGTATGTCTCTATCAGTTTTACACATCGAGAGACTGAAGTTCTTGCCCATTCTTCCTTGCAAAACAGCTGGAGCTCAGTGAGGTTGGATGGAGAGGGTTTGTGAACAGCAGTTTTCAGCTCTTTCCACAGATTCTCGATTGGATTCAGGTCTGGACTTTCACTTGGCCATTCTAACACCTGGATACGTTTATTTGTGAACCATTCCATTGTAGTTTTTGCTTTATGTTTTGGATCATTGTCTTGTTGGAAGAGAAATTTCTGTCCCAGTCTCAGGTCTTTTGCAGACTCCAACAGGTTTTCCTCCAGAACGGTCCTTTATTTGCTCCACCCATCTCCCCATCAATTTTAACCATCTTCCCTGTCCCCACTGAAGAAAAGCAGGCCCAAACCATGATGCTGCCACCACCATGTTTGACAGTGTGGATGGTGTGTTCAGGGTGATGAGCTGTGTTGCTTTTACACCAAACATATCGTTTTTGTTAGGAGTATTTAGGTTCATTGCTTTCTATTTTTCTTACCTGGGGAGTTTTTGGCTGCGCGGTTTCTGGGGTGGCATCCTGGCGCTGCGGGGTTGTCCTGTCGTGGGTATTGGTGCACACCTTCTGACTTGCACGCGCGCACTGTTGGTAGGCAGCTTTATTTCCTGGTTGATTAGTCTGTCCTCCCATTTGCACCTGGGAGGAGTGGTCTCTACTCTGTATTTAAACCCATGCCTGCCATGGTTCTGTGCTGAGTGTCTCTTTTACAGTGCTAGGCCTTAGCAGGAGGAGTAGGTGGTGATCTGGGATAGAGGAAGTTCCGTGGTTGGTTTTTGGGAGGATTGGGTGAACTAGTTGGTTTGTGAGTTTTCCCTTCTGTGTTCACCAATCCTACCTCTGTGTGTTATTGACTGTGTGAGTGAATCGCCTTATCCTTTGATTTCTACTCAGTTTCCCTGTGTTTGTTTCCTAGTGTAAGGTACCTTCCCATATTGGTTTGGGGAATCCTTTCCCACATTTTTCCTGTGTGCTGCTTGTGTTGTTAGTCAGCGCACACCCTTGTCAGTCCCTGTCAGTAGCAACTTCACTTGTTCGTTAAGGGTGACCCCCCTTTTAGTCTCCAGTCCCTAGAGATCTCATAGGGCATTCCTTCTCCCACTTCCCTCTAGGCCTACGGTATCAGTGAGAGAGGAGCCGTCGGGGTCAGGCTTAGCCTGAGAACAGCCGACCCACACCCGTGAGGCAGGGACCGGGATAGCTAGTGGGAGTAGTGCAGGGCGAGATTTCCTACTGCTATTCCTTAGCCCCGTTGCAGCTACCTGGACTGACATAACAGTTTTGCATTGTGGCCAAAAAGTTCAATTTTGCTTTCATGTAACCAGAGCACCTTCTTCCACATGTTTGGTGTCTCCCAGGTGGCTTGTGGCAAACTTTAGACTAGACTTTTTATGGATATCTTTGAGAATGGCTTTCTTTTTGCCACTCTTCCATAAAGGCCAGATTTGTGCAGTGTACGACTGATTGTTGTCCTATGGATAGACTCTCCCACCTCAGCTGTAGATCTCTGCAGTTCATCCAGAGTGATCATGGGCCTCTTGGCTGCATTTCTGATCAGTCTTCTCCTTGTTTGAGATGAAAGTTTAGAGGGATGGCTGGGTCTTAGTAGATTTGCAGTGGTCTGATACTCCTTCCATTTCAATATGGGATGTTTAAAGCTTGGGAAATCTTTTTGTATCCAAATCCGGCTTTAAACTTTTCCACAACAGTATCTCAGACCTGCCTGGTGTGTTCCTTGGTCTTCATGATGCTCTCTGCACTTTAAACAGAACCCTGAGACTATGAGAGATCAGGTGCATTTATAGAGAGACTTGATTACACACAGGTGGATTCTATTTATCATCATCAGTCTTTGGATCATTCAGAGATCCTCACTGAACTGAATGGAGTGAGTTTGCTGCACTGAAAGTAAAGGGGCCGAATAATATATGTGTGTATATATATATATATATATATATATATATATATATATATATATACAATTTTTACATATACAAGAGAAAAAGCAGTATCACAGACTGTAGTGGAATAAATAACATTTTCCAAAAAAAGAGAAAACAAGCATTTTGACTGAATTAATGGTGACAAACACCCGCATATAACATATGAATGAGTCCAAGACTGTGATAAAATGAACTATTAAGAAAGTATATGAACCCAAAGTTCATTTGAGTAATTTGTTCTTGAGTTGTAGAGAATCATATGTGGGGTTCAAGGTTGTAAATTAGATTTTCTAGTAATGACACGTAGCCACAAGCTACGTTGCGTATCAGGTAATGATGTAAAGTATCAGGGATTCCTGACAAAGACTACCTCACTGGTAGTTCCATAATATAGGTTTAATATATCCAGGTGTAGACATAATGGTAGGGAGTTGAGAAGTAAGGAGGGGGGGGGGGAGTAATAGAAAGGTGTGGTTGTAGACTAGGCTCGTTTTAGAGGGAAGAAAAAAAAAGTCAAGGTATAAGAGACAAAGGTATCTCCTGTACAATGGGAGGCAATTATTTAATGGAGTCTGTGGAAAGTGTAGTTTCGTGGTATTTTAGCCATGGAGCCCATGTCTTGAGATAATATAGTACACCCTACTTTTCAGTTTTCACTTTGTTAAAAAGTTTAAAATATCCAATAAATTTTGTTTCACTTCACAATTGTGTCCCACTTGTTGTTGATTCTCCCCCCCAAAAAAAAACATTTAAATTTGATATCTTTATGTTTGAAGCCTGAAATGTGGCAAAAGGTTGAAAAGTTCAAGGGGGCCAAATACTTGCGCAAGGCACTGTATATGAGCAATTGTGTATATTATTAAAATATCAAGTAAATACATCTCATACAACTGCATACAATATTTCAATGTTACGTGCTAGACCTTTTGTACATCACTTTAAATGTGTTTAGAAAGAGTTCCATGTTTTCTTATGGCCCAAGAATAAAATTATTTTATCTCACTATGAATTATATAAACAGTAAAATGCTTGACATCACGTTATTTCCTATATATAGACAGGCTTGGTCTGTGTTTGTTGTGGGTGATCTGTAATCTCTTGGTCCTGTAAGTGCACTGTGGAATGACTAAAGATATCTGGACACAGCTCTCAAGTGTCATGTTTCAAGAAAAACTGTTTGGTCAAGGTTAGCAAACATGAAATGACCCACAATGGAAAACATTTTTATATTTTATAAAATACCAGAAAAGAGTTACTGATCACTGGAGTTCATAGTTTACAAAGGAGGGCTTTATTATAAGTGGATGCCCAACTAGACGTGCTGTAAAGCAATATCTATGAATGCTTCTTACATGTGGTAGTCTGAAATATACGTCTCGCTGCATCAGTGAATATGGCTGCTGCTCTCCCTGAATCATAATCCAAGAAAAAATTCTGTGCCTGGAGAGCTCATATCAATTAATGCAAGGTCAGGATCATTAGAAAGTACAAGCTATGAAACCACCGAAGAGAAATCGCCACACTAAAGGGCCTATGAGATGGACCAATAATAAGGTAAATTATTAGGAAGAAGTGCTCATAGGAATCCAAATAATTTGCCCTAGTTGTCCTGCTGAACTGCTGATAACAAATGAATCTAAATGGAGAAGGAACGATCATAAAAGATATCCCCCTATTCCTATTTAACTGACCAATACAAGCACCTATAAACAGATTTATCATTGTTCTGCCAGCAATACTCGCTTTTCACCTAGTATTTGATCCTCAAATCTTAAGGGCCTTTAGTAAGACGAAGCCTGGATGGTCACATTAATGTGGGGAAATAGTCCCAAGTACAACAACATTAGCCCATCTCTACTGCACAGGCATTGGAGCAGCAGCAGAGCCCTGTGCCGTAGAGGTGGATTGTCGGCTGCAGAGCACAGAGCAGCGCTGGGTCTAATGCACGCACGGCAGAATCAGAAAAGAGCAAGAGACCGTTCTGCCTGAGGAAGGCTGCAAGGAAGATAGGCAAGTATGTTGATGAGGCGGGTGGTGGGATGAGTTAGTTGGTAAGAGTTAGTAGGGGGTGGGATAGCTAGAGAGACAGGGAGGGGTAGTATGGGAGGGAGGGAGACAGGAAAGGGCGGAGTGAAGTGAGATGGATCTAGTGTGGAAGTTACATAGCAGGAAGCTGAATCTAGTAAACAAATGCAGAAGATACCAGGAGCTTCCAGAGACATCCAGAAATCACTCAAAACACTGCTAAAGGGATATAGTTGCATGTATTAACCCATTAATAGTACTAAAAGACCTTTAAAAAAAAAAAAAAAAAACAACATTTTTTGCTCGGAAAACCCCTTTAACTCATTACACAGAAATCTGAAGTGCTACATATACTGCATCTGTATATAGAGCTTACATGGATTTCTAGGCAGCACAGATCTCATTATTGACATGCTTGAACCTATGAACATTTGGTATTGTTGGATTCATCTTCATGCCTACATGTATCAAATATCTGTAGATTTGGAACACCATCACTAAAGGTCCTGGCAAGGTCAAAGCTTTCTCAGGGACTTTTATATTCTACAGTACTTAGTAAACTGAAGAGCATCTAGTACCCTTTATTCTTCTCTTTTCCAATGTTCATAAAGCAAACATCTAGTCAGTCTAGGCATTGTTTAAAGATGTGAGAGTCATAACTATGTTTTAACCTTCTGTTGAAAATAAGTTCTGAATTTTCCCTTTCAGGCAATTTTTGCTTTACTATTTTCACAGTTTACAAAGATATATTTTTCTCCTCTAGCTTTTCACTACATATTGTTTAGAATTCAGTCATGACATATCAGGTAACATATTGCCAAATGACAAATGACTTCTACTCAAGATGGGGCACCGCGTAGATTGATCATCTTATTTGAAAAACATGCTTATGTTTCAAGGTGAACAGATCAATGCATGACCTCTTTAGTCAATGAAGCCCTACAGAAAATCTACTGTGACCTACTGCAAGAAATTCATATCTAGATTTATTGAGATAGATAGATAGATAGATAGATAGATAGATAGATAAGGAAGAGCCTTAAAGGGGTATTTCTATCTCAGAACTTATGGCTACATCTGTAAGATATTCCATAAATACCTGATAGATGCAGCTGCCAAATCTGGGACCACATTTGTGTTGAGAATCGGGTCCATCACTCCATTCACTTGAATGGGAGATACAAATCTACACAAGCAGGCACCTTGATATTGCTATAAATACTGAGATGGTAATACCCCTTTAAACCCTTAAGGAAATGTCCATAGAATGCCTTAGGTTAAGGCCCCACATAGTGGGCCTCAACCAAAAAGCGATACCATATATACAATGTTTTTAGGCAGGTGTATTGTTAAAATAGCTTAACCCCTTAGATGCTGTGGACATGTTTGACCACAGCATCTAAGGTGTTAAAACCCACAGAAAGGGGATGAATCTTGCCATGAATCTCAAAACAGCAGAAAGCCTATACTGTATGTAAAATCCTATGTAAACTAATTGGGGCATGTTTATCCATTGACGTATAGCACTTTTCTGTTGTTTTTTGGGCCACAATTTAATAAAGTGCATGAAAAGGAACAGAAATATATGACTGGCTCCAAAATGGGTGCACCAAAACGGAAGTGGGTAAGCACTATGTTATCTCTTCTACATATTTATGAACTTGAAAAGGCCTATTATGGTGTGTATATATGTATAATTATTATTTATAGAACGTGAACCTGATTTTGCACTCCCCATACTCTACCATAGAACTATTGGCTTCACATCAAGGACCCTTCTCCATATGACATCATATGACCCATGCTAGCCAATAGAAGCTTGAAGGTCCTTCATTCATATGTTCATGACATATTGTATTACAACAGGAATTTATAATAGTAGAGTTTAAAATGGAGTGGCTTAAATCAGGTGTGTCATGGATCCAGTAGATGGCGCTCCCATAGCTCCAGGAGTTTTAACTGTGGGTTTTGAGGGCCCCACCCACCAGGCTGTCACTGCTAACACATCTCGTGCCTCACACTAAATGTCACAGGAGGCAGCACCACCTGCTGGATCCACAGCGTACCAGGCAGCAGCTGATTTTACCCACTCCATTCTAAAATGTATTAGTTGCTCAGTGTTGTTTTCTATTATCAAACATTACAAAAGGACAGTGCAAAGATCGACAGCACTGATATCTATGCACCACTGACTCTACAACAGAAGGACCATGCATGTGATAGTGCTACACTAAGAAACTGATTTGGTTTGACTTTTCCAGTATTAAATTGTCTTTCATTGTTAATAGGGTTCAACATTTTATTATGTCTATTAGTGTTTTATAACCATTATACTATTATTCTATTATCAATTATTAATGATATTTCGGACAGTATATCATGGTATAAACACTAATCAGATACAAAATAAAATACTTCCAAAACTTAATACCATAATCCTTTCTATCTTTCAGTTATGGAAGTTTTTCTCCATGACAGTAACTAAACAGCAGACAAGGTTTTTTTTTTTTTTTTTAAACTTTAGTAAGTATTGACTTGAAGTAGGCCAGTGGTTGAGAACCATAGAAGCGATCATTAATGAAAAGCTGCCTGCTCTTGACCTGTTCACTTTGATTATGATAGGAAGCTTTGTGAAAAGATTCAGCAAGGCTCAAAAAGGCTTAAGATGATCAAGAAACATACAAAAAATTGAAAGTGGTAGGTGGCTTTTTGATATAAAGCCAAGCAGCTGCTGGCACGGCACACAGGTCAACATTATGACTAAGTTCCAGTGAAGTCTTTCTTGTTGGATTTGTATTGAATTATATTATTTCCGTTTTTATCCACTACATTTTCTACCTATTTCATATATCATAGACGGCTTCTGTCTTACCTACTGATCACATGGAATCCTTTCATTGTTACGTGAAAGCTGTAAATGATATACCAATTAAAATAGCATTTTTGTGTGCAAATTATAAACCTCTATAGATATTATTTTCATAGTAAAGTAATATAGTTTAATACTTGAACCATTCTAAATGTTTAGGGTATTGTCATATTCCTGTATTATCCACTGCTGTATTGTATTCTAGCACTATACAGTAAGACATAACGTTACATGCAGTCTGAAATGAGTGCATGCTATATGGACCATATATAGTAGTTACAAATAGTCTTATATATGTATTTTATACTCCAAATTAGAAAGCCATTAGGAGAATCCCACATGACTCTTAAGCTGCCAAACCTTGCTTTTCCACAATATATGATCATTGTTCTTTATGACTCAATAGCTTGGTAACACTTTAATTTATCTGCCAAAACCTTGCTAGAAATAGCTTTGCTCTTGGCCTTGCTAACATTTGTATCTCCCAAGGTACATTTTGACTTCTAAAAATGCTGCACCAACCTATTAAGACAATCTGTGCTTCAACTACTAAACGACTCTCCTACCTGCTATTTAATGTAGTAAAGCTTTAACAGTACGGAAGAGAAACAAACAGCCAAAAAATAATACAAGACGAAAATCTACATAGTAAAAGTGTGCTTTAGTCTGGGTAAAAATACCAGCTTCATTCTAGCAGTTAACAATACACTCCATGGGACAATAAACAACAACTACAATTGACATACAATGAAGATGCTAACTTTGATGTATAAAATACTAACACTAGTAATAATGGACCATTCTATTTTTACTAAAGCTGACTTGTAAAGATCAGGAGGAATAAAAATAAAAAAAATAACAAAAAGAAACATATTTGTAAAGTGTCAGCAAAAGCAGAAAGTGCTTAAAATATCTTAGACAAGGATGCAGAACTCACAGGATGAAAACTCCGGCACCTGACGCTAGGTTCACACCTGCGTTCAGGTCTCCGTTCTGTAGTTTCCGTCTTCTGCAGGCAGAAGACGGAAACCTGTCAGATCGGTCCGGCCGTGAGCAGCGGTGAGCGTTCTATGCGCTCCGCCGCAAAGCCTTTTTTTTTTTAAACCGGACACAGAGTACTGCATGTTCGACTCTGTGTCCGATTTAAAAAAAAAAAATGGTTTCGCGGCGGAGAGCATAAAACGCTCACTGCCGCTCATGGCCAGACATCTTTCAAACCCATTCAAATGAATGGGTGAGAAAGACTCCTGCAGGTTTCCATATCCTGCCTCTGTTTTGTGCAAGAAACAGAAACCTGCAGAACGGACACCGGGCGCAGATGTGAACGAGCCCTTATAGAGGTACCGAGGCTCCTGCTCACCACGAATAGACTTATTTCCTTTGGATTTTTGATTTATATACTACCAAAAACATTGATGGATGAATTTTTGGAGGTCAATAGAGCAATATACTTAAAAGGTCATTCAGTGTGTTGGTCTTTATTCTGGTAGATAAAATATTGTATGAAAGTTATCTGCTCTGTTTCAGTATACTAACAAACGCCTACGTGTATACAATACATTGGGGATTGGTTCAGCCCAAAGAGGGGTTAACGACATTGATACAGGGTTTTATTAAGGGAGGTTTCCCATCTCACTGTTTCAGCTTTGCCTGCTGTCTCCTCTTCTCACTTTCTGTATTCCCCCCTCCTCCCACCCCAGCTTGCTGAATGACATTATGAGGTATCATGGTACTTATGCAGATGAGATAATATGCTTATAGAGAATGGACTCAATGCTATCTGAGTGTTTACATAGAGAGATGACAGAGCTTTATCAGCAAATTGCAATTAACTGAAATGATTGTCCTAACAGCAGAACAATGAATGATGTCACTAGTGCTATCACAAAGGTCTGATGTTATGGAAATGCTGTGTATGGGAGGAATAATTTCACATAGCAGGAAACCAAAGCAGCATTGTAAAATCAATTTAGGAAATTAGGAAAAGTCTTCCATTTACATAAGCTCCCAG
This sequence comes from Leptodactylus fuscus, assembly GCF_031893055.1. Lineage (NCBI taxonomy): Eukaryota > Metazoa > Chordata > Amphibia > Anura > Leptodactylidae > Leptodactylus > Leptodactylus fuscus. Next base: position 80,036,800 of record NC_134267.1, read on the forward strand.
TATAAATAGCATCCTTGAGATGGAACAACCCCTTTAAGTTGTAAACAAGAGTTCACAGATGCTAAATATAGTGATTTAAACTCACTTAATAAAATGTCACTCACTATTTACGCAGCATTCAAGCCTAGTCCATAACTGTATTGGCTCCCCAGATTTTATCACAACATACTTTACATAATATAAACTCATTACCCTCATTACAATGTCATGAACTGAATTATTTTTATCAAATATACAGCTGCTATATGAATTTTCGACTTTATATAAATGAAATGATAAAAATGTTACATCATTCAATATTATTTCATTGTATACAGAAATCACTAAATGCCAACATGCCATATATAGAAGGTAGAAATGTCATTGGAGGTAAATTATGGCTAGACAGAGTTATTACATCCTACACCTTGCTTTGTACATATTCAAAGCTAATATAAAGCAGAAAATATACTCATTTACTGTAGGATAAAAAAGTAGATATTATAGCTGTATATAAGTAATACTTGTTGATGTATATTACTGACAAACAAAATTAGACCAACCAGTGAAAAACCCATTAAGGACAGGGATCCATGTTGCGAAAAAATGCTGTTATTCAGCCGTGGTGGAAAAGCCACAAAAACCGCTGCGGTTTACAGTACCTGCAAAGTGGATGAGATTATGCAGAAAAATATCTGCAACAGAAATGCTGTGATTTCAAAAACCATTATGTTTTTATGAGTCTCAGCAATGTCACCTATACCTATAGATACTGGCATTGTCCGTCTAGGTATAATAGGGACAGTAATTGCTGAGGAAAAAAATGTCCTGTGTTTTCGCCGTGGTCTTTTCCGCAGTGCTTATTGGCTGTGGCTTGCTAGCCTAAAGTTGTTTTCCTTTAAGGGTTTAAAAAGAAGACGCAGTTATCACCTGACCAATCCCCGCTGTCTTGCCTGCTCAGCCAATAACAGGCCAGTGCGTAGACAGACAAGTATACAGTTTACTGTGTATAGCTGGTACCAGTGAAGGTCTGGTGACAATCGGAATGAGAGCTCCAGAAGGATCAATAACGCCGCGCACAGCTTCTTTTTCATTTTTAGCCTATTCTGACTACTGTATGTTTTAAAGAAATTCTCTCTTTCCCGGTAGCTCGGAGTGTTTGGAAACATTTTGTTAGTTGCTTTATTATAGATCCTAGATTGATCCTAGATTTAGATTGTGAGCCCTATTGGGGACAGAAGCTGCTGTGTACAGTACTGCAGTACACACTGCTGCTATATAAGCAAATAAATGACATAGCTAAGCTTATGAGAAAACATTTAGACATCACTTGTATTTGTTTTAATAAGATGATTCAATGTCTGTTGAAGGGTTGATGACTTTTAATCCTGATTCCCTTTATCCTTAGGAAATATTGTCTTGCTCATCACAGAAGACAGTGTATTCAGATCACTTCAATTTAATGGGATGTAATACCAAATCATTATAAAACAATACTATTGTTTCTGCTATTGGTCTCAGATAAATGCTTATTACAAGTCATAATATGCAATATTGTCTTTATGATCATATCTGGCTGTTAATCTTTTACCATTTGCTAGAAATGTTTATATTCTTCAGCCTTACCACGCAGCACAGAAGACATAATGTACAAATTCTATTTCATCTCGTCCAACACAATTTAGCGCATCAATTAATTATTACAGAAACGGAATAGAACGTCTACCATATTGGGACTGGTATAGAAAGGATCTGTCAGCCAGTAAGAGGTGCTTGTACCCCATTATACATAGCTTTCGATATGACTATATTCTGATAGTGGTTATACAAACTACTGGGAAGGGGGATACATGGGCATGTATATACTAATTCCATACAGATTGGCATCTTGATTAAGTCTTCACAATGAAGATGCTTTTTCTTGATATTTAGCTGGTCAGTGCATCTTGTTTATCTTTACAATAAAAGTTTAATGGATCTAGTGATCCCTCTCAGCCAATCAGGTTCTTGGGGACTCATTTATTACGAGCGGCTGCTAGAAAATGACTTGTGTTAAAAGGGTTTTCAGGGAGAAAAATATTTATGACCTATCTTAAGGATAGGTCATCAATATAAGATTGATGGGGATCTGACACCCTGAATCCTCATGGATAAGCTGTTCTTAGCCGGAATACAGTGAATACACAGATCCATTCTCATTGTAGTGGCTGGACAAGGTCACTGCAGCTTAGTAGTGAATGGAAGATGAGTCAGAGTCATGGAGACTGCTTCAAAATACAATGATTAATTAAGTGTAATTATAGTATACAATTATTAATATTGTATAATGAATTGTTGCATATTTACTTTAATAGGAATTCAATATTCTGACTGACGCCATTTATAATAGACTCAGAGGTCTGACCTACTGACTCCACAGCCCTGCTGGCAACTATCAAGAGAATGGGGTTGCCTGCTTTCTGCTCCATTCTCACGGCTGCTGAGAATAGCTGATCGGCAGGGGTTCCTTAGATTAAGTCACCAATACTTTTACCCAAAAACTTTTTTTATTTTATTTTAAAGAAGGACATATGTCTCACATGTCTGGCTAATGATGGTCCGTGGGCACATTATACTACAATATTAATACACTAAACAGATGTGTACTTTTCTAACTTTTGGCTGGTCATGTCCACATATACAATTATGATCTGTTTTTCCAAACAGCGTTTTTTCTCTCTCTTTCCTCTGTTTGTGTGCAGCCACCAGTAGTTATGGTGTGAACTGCAGCAAGTCAAGCGTTTTGTTAGCGAGTTGTGATACTGTATTGAACTGGGTTCAAAAGAAATTGGAATCCAAATCCAAGCTAAAATAAAGGTGGACACATCCGTAATATATTAGACTATTGCTCATGTAGAGAACTGTATATAATATACAATAAATGATACGTTTCACACGATGGTTTCTCAATAAATATTGTATAATGTATATAGTAATATTCTGAGTTTTTATGATACTATTTTATTTTATTGCACCACAATTACAGAATAGGCAGCGCAATTGTAGACAATTTATCAAATGTGTAGTCAATTACAGGAAACAAAAAACATTACGTCTATCTCCAGCTTCAGACATTTTTATTTGAGGTTCACCAAAGCTCATGTCTGTACAAGACAAGTCACATTTATTCTCACTCAACCTTTCAGATCAATATCACCTTTACACACTTCTTAAGATCTTCCTCACAGATTCCAATAGCACTTGTAAAAACATTGCTCTCCTATCTGTGACGCTCATAAAGTGACATCCCAGACATCAGTTTAAATCTGGAAGCACATGGAAAAACAAGATTACAGTAGGCCATCTGACCACTCTAGACTAGAGGCTTTCCAGCTGTTGTGAGACCCCCCAGATGGTTGCAGATCACTGGTTTACTCCACTGACTCCATACATCTCTGTATGTAGTCATTCATATTTCCATCTGTACTAGACCGCCATGAAAATTTCTTCCAACTTGTTAATTTTATCTCTACATTTTTCTGGACATCCCACCTACATTGTCCTCATCCACATAAAGTCCAGTAGCCACCCCCACTTATAAACTATTCAAAAGCTGCAGAGATTCTACAACAACTAGGACAATTACACACGACATTTAATAAATCTGTAACTAGGGCCACTCTAGTAGGGCAGTATTTTTCATCAGTATGTTTATGCTTATAGTACTGTGCAAGTAGGTCCAAAATACAGAAGGGTGCAAATACTGATGGGAAATACTGGACAAAATGATACCGTCTTTTTAAATGACTCATTTCTTTTTGTTATCTTCTGTGATAAGACATCACATTGAAACAGTTTAACTCTTTTACATCTGTGTATCACTAAGGGCTCATTCACATCTGCGCCCGGCACTCTGTTATGCAGGTTTCCGTTTCCTGCACAAAACTGAGGCAGGAGACGGAAACATGCAGGACTCTTTCTCACCCATTCATTTGAATGGGTGAGAAAGCTGTCCGGCCGTGAGCGCTTTATGCTCTCCGCCGCGAAACCGGGTTTTTTAATCCGGACACAGAGTCGGAGAGTCGGACATGCAGTACTCTGTGTCCGGATTAAAAAAAAACGGTTTTGCGGCGGAGAGCATAAAACGCTCACCGCCGCTCACGGCCGGACCCGGTCTGTGCTTTCCGTCTTCTTGCATGTAGAAGACGGAAAGCACAGAACGGAGTGGTGAACGCAGGTGTGAACCTAGCGTAAGCTATCAGCCACAGGTATTAACCCCACACAGTTTAAGATATATTTAATAATATTTGGCACCTCATCTATATACTGTATAAAAAGTATTATGCACTAACACAACATTGTGCCCGGAATGAGTCCCTACTTTGTGGTTACCCTATAACCCTAGAACGTTGTGAACTTTCGGTATTTATAAGACTATAATGGAATCTAACATCAAAGATTGCACTATAGATTGAGAAATATACATTATGTGATACTTATATAAGCACTTCACAAGCAGTCCCTGAAGTGGTGAAAATTGCTGCATTCTTGGTCATATTCATTGGCAACTTATCAAGACAAAAGACTGTCACCACCAAGCTGGTTAGAGAAAATCTTTAAAATCTTGCAACATTTTAAATTATTTCTATTTGCAAACATATCTAATTTTTATTTGTCTACAGATTTAAACATGGTTATACTGATAGGAAAACCTTCTTAGGCTGAAGTCCCACATTGCGGAAATGCAGCTTTTTCTATTGCAGATTTTGCTACATTTTTTTGAGCCAAAGCCAAGAGTGGTTTGAGCAGAAGGTAGAAGTGTAAGAGCTTCCTATATATTTCCCATTCCTTTTATAGTCATTCTGGACTTTGGCTCAAAAACTGCAGCAAAATCTGCAACAAAAAAACTGCATTTCCTCCTTAGCCATAAAGATAAACATTTGATTGATTAGTTTTTGCAGTAATTAAAATATACAATAAAATGTGACATAAGAAATAGTTTAGTGATAAAAACAAAAGGTTATATTTTATGGTTTAGTATTACAGAACATCAATGTATTATAAAGCCAGGATATTTTCAGGAAGTCTAATCTCATACAAATAAGTAAAAGCTGGATTTGTGCTTCTCATTTTAAATATACAGTTTAGGCTTCTTTATCTCCCAAGATAAAACCTTTATTTAGTCTGGAAATCCAAGAGACACAAAATAAACCCCAGCCATTCCGTTCCTAAACTATAGTAGCAATTGTTATTTCATTTCAGCTTTCCTTCTCTGCTTTTCCTAGTCATGTTTAACTCTTAAATGACACCATTTTATCAAATAAAGGTTATTCTTTGCATTATATATTGTACATGTTCTGAATCAGTTCTGCACAGTTGTCAAGATCTATACTAGTTATCTTTATCATTATCAATAGAAATTATGAGACTGATACATTGAGGGCTTATTCACATGACTGAAAAACTGCAAGTGTGTGACAGCCGTTTTAACAATGTTGGTCACACGTCCCTTTTGACAACACATTGAACTCAATTTGTCTATTTTCATGTTTGTATTTTTGACAGTCCGTTTTTTACGCCATCAAAAAAACGGCCATGAACTATCTTTAGCTGTGAAAATGGGCATAAATAGTGTCATGTGATTAGATCCATTGAAATTCATGAGTAGTCTAATGTGTTAGGAGTATTTAGGTTCTTTACTTTCTATTTTTCTTACCTGGGGAGTTTTTGGCTGCGCAGTGTCTGGGGTGGCATCCTGGCGCTGCGGGGTTGTCCTGTCGTGGGTATTGGTGCACACCTTCTGACTTGCACGCGCACACTGCTGGTAGGCAGCTTTATCTCCTGGTTGATTAGTCTGTCCTCCCATTTGCACCTGGGAGGAGTGGTCTCTACTCTGTATTTAAACCCATGCCTCCCATGGTTCTGTGCTGAGTGTCGCTTTTGCAGAGCTAGGCCTTAGCAGGAGGAGTAGGTGGTGTTCTGGGATAGAGGAAGTTCCGTGGTTGGTTTTTGGGAGGTTTGGGTGAACGAGTTGGTGTGTGTGTTTTCCCTTCTGTGTTCACCAATCCTCCCTCTGTGTATAATTGACTGTGTGAGTGAATTGCCTTATCCTTTGATTTCTACTCAGTTTCCCTGTGTTTGTTTCCTAGTGTAAGGTTCCTTCCCATATTGGTTTGGGGGAATCCTTTCCCACATTTTTCCTGTGTGCTGCTTGTGTGGTTAGTCAGCGCACACCCTTGTCAGTCCCTGTCAGTAGCAGCTTCACTTGTTCGTTAGGGGTGACCCCCTTTAGTCTCCAGTCCCTAGAGATCTTATAGGGCATTCCTTCTCCCACTTCCCTCTAGGCCTGCGGTATCAGTGAGAGAGGAGCTGTCGGGGTCAGGCTTAGCCTGAGAACAGCCGACCCACACCCGTGAGGCAGGGACCGGGATAGCTAGTGGGAGTAGTACAGGGCGAGATTCCCTACTGCTATCCCTTAGCCCCGTTGCAGCTACCTGGACTGACATAACATAATGGTCATGTGATGGCCATTACAAAAACGGCCGTCACATGTCCATTATTCACTTGTTTGTGAATAAGGACCATCCATGCTTTTGCACAGACAGACCAGGCTGTTTTTCATGAACACTAGGCCTGTGAAAAAAAGCACAACCGTGTGCATAAGGCCAAAGACCGGCTATATATCCACTGGTCTTAATACACGCTTCTGCTGGTATTTAATACTCCAGAATTATTAAGATCAAGACTATTAGTCCTGCGTTCCGCCAAAAGTTGTATCCACTAAAGAGGAATCAACCTTGTAAAAAAAAGGTTTTACAATTAATCAAAATTCCCATGGCTGTCCTTCTCTTCTGATAATAGGGTATACATCACAGTTTGTCATTAAAGGTAACGTTCCCATACAACTTACAGAAAAGTTGTCCAAACCCACCAATTTTGGTGTTGATCCCGACTCTTCCTGATGTTACCTATTACATTCAGCTGATACCTACTGAAGTTGTATCGGTATGAGTAGTGGAAGCGTGATTAGTAGACCTTAAAAGTGGGACACAATCACTACAGGCACAAGATGGCATAGCACAATTGTTTACTCCCCCTTGCTCCATTGGACTGTGAGCCACATCATTTTCCCAGGCGAGTTCTATCCAATTAAATAATTTGATGTTCTGCCTATCAACATTCCTGGTTCCAAGATTGGTCCTAGGCCTTCTGCTTGGCTGAATCATAATGCAGCCATATAATCATCACCTGGTGGGTTTAACCTTGTTCAGGTCCAGAATTTCTACTTGGCATATTAGTGTTTGACACTTCTCATTGCCGACCCCTATATTCCATATTCCTCATTCTATACCTGTTTGTGGAACTTAGGTAGTTTTCACACGGAGTTACGCTCCGCTCATTCTGACACGTAAAACGTATCAGATGAGCGGTGTAATACAGAATCCCATTGACTTCAATGAGTTCTGTCTTACGCGCGCTACCTATTGAAATCAATGGGAGGCTTTTTTACGTATTGCTTTCAATGTGATACGCGTGGATCACATTGAAAGCAGTAAGTAAAAAAGACTCCCATTGATTTCAATGGGTGCGTGCATAAGACCGAACCCATTGAAGTCAATGGGATTCTGTTTTACACCGCTCATCTGACATGTGTTTTAAGGGTAAATATCAGGACTCCATGCCCCAGAAGGAACTCTAAAGAAAGGAAATAGAGAAGCAAACAGTGGAAAGCAGAATATAGGGGTTACCTGAATGTCCAGGTTTAGCACTTATATATGTGAAATGTGTGATGAAGAGAGATACAGTAATATAAGGAATAGCAAACATAAGAAATGTCAGCACTTAAGTGGAAGTTTTCCAGCTTTTGATACATAAATAATGATGTATTTAAGTATAAGTACATATAATGCTCAGAGCCTTTTCTTAGAACAAAGGAAGCTGCGACGTAATGGCGTTCATTAGTAAATGAAATGAGATTACTGTACTCATGTTTTATTGTTAAGTAATAAGTTAAGTATACTATTTTGTACTGCTACAGTCAAGAGTAATAAGAAAATCTATCTGCCGCGTGTCTAAATATAATGGAGTTATCAAAGAGAAACCTTTCTTAATTGTCAGAACAGAACAACTTCAAAAGACATCCCGAAGCATCTAGTAATAGAATTCCGACAAGCTTCTTATCTATTCCGAGTTGTCGAATTAAACTATCTTGTCATGAATTCTAGTCTCCGCCATTATAAATCAAAGAGCTGACATACTTCTGATCATTGAGCTGTTACCGTTAACAACACCATAACAGGTACAAGACGGATCACATACACATCTACCTCTTTATTATCTAAGTAATACTGTGTCAGCTGCTGCATGTATATCATTTACCAGGCATCCTGTCATTAAAAGCAAACCCTTCAACTATCACAGCATTATATACCTATGCATATAATAATATCTCAATGTTCCTGCCATCAGCTATCATCAGCCAGGTTTATTTAAAACACAGCAGTGGATTTTTTTAGATTGTGTAAGGGCTCACATATCTGTCCATATAACAGATCCATATCGCACAGGTCCATGATATTTTACCATACAATGTTTTTTTGTGTCCATCTAAAATATAAAAAGCATATACAAAAAAAAATAAAAATCTATAGAATTTAGCAAAATACAGCAAATCATGGCGGTATTCATAGTAAATTCTACAATAAGCAGATATCATATGCCCCCCTCCACCCACAATATTTACAGGTCATTAACAGCCCCTACTAAGGGCTCCACATGCCACCCTTGAATTCAGGCACATTCATACCATTTTTGTGGTGTACAAGAAACCTATATATGCACATCTGAACAAAAAATAATTTGCAGTTCCAGTGGCACTGGGTGATGTGACAGAAGCAGATGGATATATTGTGAAGTGTACAGGGATATACTTTCTGCTCAGATTCAACCAAATGCAGCAAGGTTGACTGTATAGCGCTTTACAGTACAGATGGACAATGACTAGAGATGAGCGAACACTAAAATGTTCGTGGTTCGAAATCCGATTCGAACAGCCGCTCACTGTTCGACTGTTCGAATGGGTTTCGAACCCCATTATAGTCTATGAGGGGAAATGCTCGTTTCAGGGGTACGTAACATTCGATCAAATTCTACTTACCAAGTCCATGAGTGAGGGTCGGGTTGGATTCTTCTTCCTGCACAGCGTCCCCGCGTCCTCTTCCGGCCTTGAATTCACTCTGCTAGGCATCGGGCCTGGGCAGAGCTGACTGCGCATGCCCACACTACAAGCGGACATGCGCAGTTGGCTCTGCCCAGGCCCGATGCCTGGCAGAGTGAATTCAGAGCCGGAAGAGGACGCGGGACGCTGTGCAAGGAGAAGACTTCTAAAGGTAAGAGAAGAACCAGCGTTGATTGGCAATGTATAGCATTCTGCCAATCAACGCTGGTTCTGCACCGAATTTTAACTTCGAACAGCTAGTAGTACTCGATCGAACACCTACTCGATCGAGTACTACTCGCTCATCTCTAATAATGACCCAAAACATACTGCAATAGCAACCCAGGAGTTTTTTTTTTTTAAGGCAAATAAGTGGAATATTCTGCAATGGCCAAGTCAATCACCAGATCTCAGCCCAGTTATATACCACAATATAAGGAAACAGAGACCTTTCATACATGAAGTAACCTTATGGACAGCAAAATTTAACACATGGTACATGGACTGTTCTGAGATTAGACAGAAGGGTTTATTGTTTTTTTTATATAGATGGAGTCACCCCTTTCCATGGTTGTGTCAGGTATCTTAGATGAGATTGATAAACAATAATAAACTTAACCCATAGTAAAAGGTTTCGGAAAGCAGCACAGATTTTTTATAAAATTTGTATTTTATTACGTACATCCCCTTTAACCCCTGAATGACCAAGGACAAAATAGAACGTCCTTGGCCACATGGGGACGTATAGAGAGGGCTCAGGAGCTAAGTTCTTTCTATACACGGCGGATGCCAGCTGTATAAGGCTTAGTTCACACGTAAATAACGTGTGGTTCATTTTGGCACTGGAAAAAAAAAACCTTGACCTTTATGACTTTGGCACGCTTTTTGTGGAGCGTTTTTTTGGGGATAAAAACCGCTTCCAGGCAGTTTTCCCATTCTTTAAGAGAACGGGCCGCAAAAAACGTGGTAAAAAACCGCTTTCTATTCACTTCTATTGCTTTATTCAGGTGGAAAACGCCTTAAGAAAGGTCATGTCGCTTCTTTTTCTCTGCTAGCAGATTTTTCTGCTAGCAGAAAAAAAAAAGCTAGCAGTCTACATAGACTAACATTGTATGGAGGAGGATTATGACGTGGATTCCGCTGTCAAAATCCTCCTCCATGTCCCCGTGTGAACTATCCCTAATACAGCCAGAACCCGCCACAAACAACTGCAATCAGTGCCCACAGCAATCGCAGCTTTTAACACTTTAAATGGGTGGCGCCATCTTTGACTGACCAGTTGCCATGACAGCCAGGAGACTATTATAGGCTCCCAGGCTTCTCCTTAGTATGAATTTGCCATAGGCAACGTGTAATAGAAGTCAAGGGATTTTATTATTCACTGCAATACATTAGTAGCAATTCAATGCAATTAGGAGCGATCAGACCCCCCTAGGGTTTAAGGTCCCTATAGGGTCTAATCATAAACGTAAAAAAAGAATACAGTTTTTAAAAGAAAACAAAAAAAACACAAAAGTTCAAATCACCCCCCTTTCCCTAGATCAGATATATTTTGGTCATATATGCCCGAAGTATTAAAACATTTGCCCCCTTCTCCGTTGTTTCTGTCAATAATTTTTTACTTTTTGCCCTACCGTAGCAGTGGTTTAATTGCATTGTTGCTTGTTTCAACTGTTTTTTAATGTTCTAGTGGTTGATTCTAGTATATGGTTATTTGTTCTCTTTTTTGAATTTTTTTTTTATAAAAATCACAGTTGAAAAAAAAAATATATATTTGCCTCCTAAAAAAATTGACTGAAAATGATCAAACCTTCCCTCAAATGGTATCAACAAAAACATCATCTTATCCCACATAATAGGAAACCATAAAAATACTAAATAAATTTGGTATCGCCATCATTGTACTGACACACTTTTACCACACGAGAATGCTGTAAAAATTAAACCCATATGAAATTGGCGCAAATGTGTTTTCTTTTTTTTTCCAATTCCACCTCATTCTGATTTTTTTTTCCAGCTTCCCAGTACATTGCACAGCATATTGAATGCTGCCAGTACAAAGTACAATTTGTTTCACAAACAATAAACCATCAGTTGACTCTGTGAACTGAAGAATGAAAAAGTTATGGCTCTTGGAATGTGGGGTGGGAAAAACCAGAAATGCAAAAACAAAAAAATGTTCCAGTCTTTAAGGGGTTAAGAAGCAAAATCAAAATATCTATTCAGTGTAACATATATGCTCATTCTCCACAGCCATCAGTAACTACCCTACAACCATAATTCCCATGATTCTTTATTAGTATATCACTGTGTGCTCGCTCATGTATAAGATACCCATGCAACAACCTTATTCCATTTATTATTGCTGCCTGACAACAAGCTTCTGTTTTATGAATATAAATAACAGGTTGTCACAGCTCAAATACTGCTGCCAACAGAAATATAACCTTGTTTAATGCTGGCTTATGCTGTATAGTGCGGTGGAAATAATATCACGTTCATAATCGGGAAGTCTGAACACCTTTATATGAGTCACATACTAATAAATAATTCCACAAACTGCAGGAAACACACGTCTTTATATACAATATAAGATGCTGAGACCTTTCCTCATAAGGTCCTGCAGCTAGATGCAGCATCTCATATACAGATATGTTATATGTACACAGATACGACTAATTGTTATTTTCACAAGTAGTGGCCCTTGACAGTGCAATATAAGATTCTCATTGATGTCGTAGGACATATGGCTGGTCATCACATCTTGGTAATTAGAGGAAATACAGTGTGTGATACTATATGCACACAGAATACATACAGCTTTATTTATAAGGGACCTCAAGGCACCTCTCTGGTTATCATGCTCTATAAAGAGCTTTGTAAATACATTTGACCATAGTATACAAGCTACAGTATATGAAAATATAATAAAAAATATAAATCCGACAACTGCTCATATAAAAATAGCAGTATTCTATATTATATCATTAGCAGAAAGTCTTTATTCCGTATTATGTGAGTGAATTCTTTTTTTGCAATGTCAAATTGACACAGGGGACTCAGCCAGATATGGATGGTCACTCTTTCCTCTTTTTCATCAATCCAATTGTGACTAGGATCATTTAATTTGCTTTACCAGATGGGCATGTAAATGTCCTAACATGCTACCATTGCAAACCATATGGTCACATCTGCTCATCACTAGCAATGTTTAGTAACAGATCCTATCACTTACTTTGCAGAAATTGTATTTCTTTCCAAGTTGACTTCCCTTACAGGAAATTCCATAGAAGCATTTGTGATACTTTCACTGATCACAAAAATATAAAGAATCTCACACAACGTACCAAAAATATCATAATCATGAAAATCTTAGGATTGAAGATGGCCAACATCAGCAGGGAGAGGTAAGTAACAGTATTTTTTATGTTTGTATCCTCTCTTGGGTCTCCGAATATTATAATAATTGTTCATGGGTGGTTCACAATGGGGAATAATACTGTGTGCAGGGGCCACTATACCACAGAGGCCCTTACACACAGTATTATTTACCATAGTGGCCCCTGTACACAGTACTATGCCTCATAGTGGCCCCTGCACACAGTATTATTCCCTAGGTGACTTAAGACTGCACTTAAAGGGATTGTCCAGGATAAACTGCTAATTAACCCCTAAACTAAACTATCTCCCCCACCTAGCTTCTAATTTACTTCAATAAAAAAAGAAAATCTATAATTACCCACATGACCGCTCCGGGAACACTTTCTGATAATCTGGCACCATCACTCTTCCCCCTACCTTATCCCCATCGATGCATACCAAGCCTTCCTGTATCCTGGGAACAGCTCCTCCCCATCTTCCTGTCTTCTAGTAGTGGGTGGAATAGGTTAGCTAGAAAGATGGGGGAGGGGCTAGTGATGGGCAGGATTGCTAGTCAGTGAAGGTGGAGGGGCTAGGCTTAGTGAGATGGAGGGTTTTGTAACAGAGTGAGAGAGGTGGAGGGGGAGCTGAGTGAGAGGAAGCTGCACAGGAGTAAGTTACACCAAGTAAACAAACACAGAGGATGCAGCCGCCGGCCATTTTTGGGTAGCCGCTCTTGCAGTTCAATACAGGAGCCGGCTGGCGGCCATTTTGGGGTGGCCTCTCTATGCTCCTGTATAGAACTACAAGAGCAAGAGAAGCCAGAAGAGGCGGAGTTGCTGCAGAAGAAGGAGGCGGCGCAGGAAAGAGCTCTCGGGCAGCAACGGGGATGCGCTCATCGGCCTTTCAGCGCTGGGGCCCGCCCTCATTGCTGCAGAGAGCTCATTTGCATACCAGTTAAAACCGGTATTTCTATGGAACGGCGCGGCGGAGACCACGTCTAAAGGTAGGAGACGAATAGCTTTTCTTAAGGCTATTCCGACGTGGTAATTAGAAGAAAAAGTAGTTTAATGGTAGAATCCCTTTAAGTTTACACTGGCTTGTCAGTATATCTGCTCCATTATCCCCAGGATGAAAATGGGTGAAATGTAAGATTTTTTATTTTTGCTTACTTATATAATACCATAATATTCTATACAGCTTTACAAATGTTGTGGTCACTGTTCTATATAGGGCTCGCACTCTAAATGCCCCATCAGTATGTCTTTGGACCGTGTGAGGAAACCCACTTAAACAAAGTGAAAACATATAAACTCCTTACAGATGTTGACCTAGGCTGGATTTTGATCCTAGGAATCCAGCACTGCAAGGCTGCCATTCTGCCCACGGTGACTGTATGGGTCTAGTATGAGTAAATAGCTAATACAGACAAGTGTTTAACCCCAGACCCCAGTGCAGCGAACCATTCCTGCCAATCACCTTTCTGAACAGAGAAAGCAAATAAACCAAGGAATATACAGTTGTGTATATTATAGTCAGCATAGACTCTTTGAAGACTAAGCTAAAAACACCTTTATTCCAGGTGAAGAATCACAGATAACTTAAGAAATAAAGTAGAATGTTTTTCCTTCAGAGCTGACATTAAACAGCCACTTGACTATCAACCTTCACCTCAGTATGTGCCTTTGGGTTGAACCCGTAGTATCTGATATATTGCTCACATATTTTATCCCTCCAGTTCAGTGATAGTTTGCAGCAAATAAAATTGAAATAAATTCTTGGTTAGATAGTGTTGCTACATTAAATTATTGCCTGTGCAGTCGATTTACCTTTCCGCAAGATAAAATGGTTGTTGGCAATTTCACCAATGGGATAGGCAATGAGACGTAGCACACCATATACTTTTATTACAGATACAATGACATTATTGAGGCTGTAAACAATGCACTTGCTTGTGATATCTTGGACACTTGTAATTTTATTCCGTTTAGGAAGCAATAAACAATACCGGTGTGAGAACTGTTACCTGAGGTTTGTCATCTTTCATGATAAACAGACTTCATGGGGCAATAAGACACATTTAATAGTTTTCACCTGCAAATAAAAACTTAGTTAACATATGACTTGCGACCTGTAATATTTAGACATTCAAATAAGAAGCCCAAAAAAGTGGTTTGGTTCGGTTCAGCAGTTTCTGAGTTATCTTCATCGAAGAAAGGTTGGTTATCGCACAATACCAAACAAAGAAAGTAATCACTATACTGTAGTATTCAGAAATGTTGCCATGCATTTGTTAAAAAAAAACTTTAAATGATATAAAACTGATGACCTGTCCTTAGGATATGTCAACATCAGATCAGTGGGGGTCCATCACCCAGGTCCCCACCGATGAGCTAATTGAAGAGGTCATAGGATATGGATAAGTGTAGAAGCCTTTTCAACACAGAACTATACATTGTATAGTGGCTGTGCTTGGTATTGCAGCTCAGTTGAGTAGGACTAACTTACAAACAGGCCATGTGACTAATAAATGCAATGTCACTGGGCAGTAAAGTTGAAGTGTCGCTCACACAAGCACTGCTGTTGAGTCTACCAGCTGGTCACAAAATAGATGTCGGACCCCACTGTCCTGATACTCAATATACAAGTCCATGAAAATCCTTATAAATAGCATGTAGATGTGCCATGTAAGGTCTTGGGTCACATGTCAGTGCTTTAGTCAGTGTTATGCATCAGTGCATGTGAGAACCAGTGACTACACAGAGATAAGGTATAATGGAAGGATTTACACGGGACTGCGTTTCGAGCAACTCCTGGCTTTGATCTACAATTGCTGATGTAAAACAATGACATGTGAATTAGGCCTTATGCTGAGTTAAAACACCTTAACTTTTGCCAATGTCAAGCCATCTATGAATGAGACAGTTGTCAGTCATACAATTGACAGCTATTTCTGCTGACATCCACCATAAAAATGCACACTAAGTGCAATAACCAGATGGGAGGTAACGCTGAAGTTGGAATTGCGGGGTGTAGACAGCACAGACTTGTCACGTTCTCTGGGCACAAGGGCACTGTCCCACGTTACCACCACTGGTACTGGTGAATAGGGGGCTGCACTTGTGTTGGCGGTGATTGTTCCCCCGGGGCGCTTCCGCTATACTCCCTTTACTATGCTGACTGGTGGTGTTCAGGGCACCCTGATGTTGTGGGTACAGAGTCAGAAACAGAAACCATTGTGAAGTTGAAACAGAATTGAACTGTTACTGAAAACTCTTCCACGGGTGTGCAGGCGCAAATGCTTAGGGCCTGTTAACACGGGCACAGAGGGGGAAGATTATGGTGTGGAATCCACAATGGTGGTCTATGGAGACCACTAGAATTTTTGTTGCCGCTAACGGAAAAAAGAAGTAAGCTCACCTTTCTTCAGGCGGATTCCGCAGCATGTCCGCCTCGCGGCAGCAACCTCCGGGCTCGGCCCATTCATTTGAACCTACTCCGGAGGGAAGCCCCGACTGTCGGAAGCCGCAACAATTGTGGCAGGCGGATTTTGGCCCAAGAGTGACACGGCCCCCCACGTCACTCTCGGTGCCAAAATCCGCCCGTACACCCCCCGTGTGAATTAAGCCTTAAACAGTTTCTTCATTACACAATAACAGGGGACACCTGGTGACACAGCAAAGTCCTGGGGTGCAGAGTAGATTTGGTGAAAGGTGTTCCTGGCCCTTTAAATGTCAGCGGTACAGCCCTAGGGTGCATCTGAGTTCCCATTTGGCTTCTAGGAGGATGCCCACCACCATACGAGCACACAATAATCCCCACTCACATTATGGGGTCCTGATAGGTCAGAGTTTCGGGGGGCAATAATCAGGGTGGTGGAGGTTACACAGGTCTGGCCCCTGGATCCTGTGATACTTGCTATGGAGCTCATGTTCCAGAATGTTCTCTCCACAGTCTTACAAGATGATGATGCCTGACCTCCTTCAGGGCGGTGGCTAGGCAGACGGGACAGGATCTTCTGAATAGTTGGAGTGTGTCAGTTCCCCAACCTTCCTGGTCTGTCTAGAAGTTCAGACACCTGCACTAAGCTTTCTGTTTACCTCACAGGACTCCACACTTCCTTCCTCATCAGTAACTTCAGAATCCCCTCAGATTTTCCTCACACAAAACACAGACACAGGAAGTTCCTGCAGGCTGTTACCAAGAGAACCAGTGATCAGCTAAGTCCTCCCCTCTACCAGGTGATGTCCTCCTATTGGACATTGGGTGACTATACAATCCTATGGGAGGTGTAATGTACGTGTGAGACTCACTAGGGGGCGCTGTGTGGTGAGACTCAGGATCCTCCTCTATGTCACACAGGCTACATGATGTAATACAATTATACCACAGCTCACCCCTCAGCCCAGCCACATAAGCTTGTGTTTGGCCAACTTCATTTTCATGTGTATGGCCGGATCAAGTATAGCATGAGCTGTAGCTTTCAATGAATCAGGACCCTATGAAAAGGTTTTCCTAAATATGGGGGAAATAATGAGATGTATTAAGATAAATTATAGAAATAAAATAATTCATCTCAAGGGTCAGTCAATACGTAAACAGTATTTGGAGTTTAACTCCGTCAGATTTGTTCAATAACAATTCTTTTAGACATACAATTAAGAACTATTACAGGAAAAAAAAGTTAAAAAAAAGGAATTTGGTTTATGATTTTGGAATAAAAACGACAATGTCAATCACTGTGCAAAACTCAGGACTAGCTCCGAGATGGGTCACTTCAAGCAGATGATATGTTAGCCTAGCTGTCAGTCAAAAGTAAATTTGAAGGTTATCCAAGCCTAGAAGTTCTTGAAAGTCATAAATGTTGTTAAACATAAAATCTTCCTTGCGATAATGAAGATTAGTGAAATATACGATTGCTAAACATTTGATTTACTGAAAAAAGAAAAAAAAATATTACTGTAATATGCAATGTCAAGCTAAACCCTATCAGATATAGATATTTACATATATAAAATGTATATTTATACAAACTACTTAAAAATATATGTATACAAGTCAAAAATGAGTTCTAATTTTCTTATTAGCTTATAGTAAAGCTGCATGCATGCCATTAGCATCTGACTGGTAGGGGTGCAACTGCTGAAATGCACAACAATCTGCTGCCTGTAGAGGTTCAATATAATGTGGCTCGTATATCATACATGCCTCAGAGAAACACATTAGGAGTGGGCCAAGGAAACCCTGAAGTTCCCTCAAGGGATAAATATGATATTACCGTATATACTTGAATATAAGCCGACCCGAATATAAGCCGAGACCTCTAATTTTACCACAAAAAAACTGGGAAAACTTATTGACTCGATTATAAGCCTAGGGGGGAAATGCAGCAGCTGCTGGAAAATTTCAAAAATTAAAATGGCCGGAGTTTTTGGGTGTAGTAGATGATGGGTGCTGGGGAAGGGGAGGGGGTGTTTTGGTTGTCTGTCTGCCCATTCCCTGAGCTTGAGGACTGGGGGTTTCCCCCCTACTTGGAACTCAGCCTGGCTGAATATAGGGTATCTGCAGTGCTCCTATTAACCTCTTCCCGACAGAATAGGAGCACTGCAGATACCCTATATTCAGTAGACCGGGCACTTTCAGACACAGGGATACCTAATGTGTATGTGTTTCACAGTAATTTTCTACTTTGAGGGCAGGTTCACCCCTGCGCCCGATCTCCGTTATGCAGGTTTCCGTTTTCTGCCCAAGAAACTGGCAGGAGATGGAAACCAACAGGCAGTTTTCAAACCCATTCATGGGTTTGAAAAGTGTCCGCCAGTCAGCTCTCCGCAGCAAAACCGTTTTGTTTTGTTTTTTAACCGGACATAAAGTTGGACATGCAGGACTTTGTGTCCAGTTTAAAAAAAAACAAAAAACGGTTTCGCCATGGAGAGCAGAAGATGCTTACCGGCGAACACTGAATGTCGGTTAGAACTTTTATTTATTTTATATTATTATATTTTTTTTTCAACTTTTTTTTTTTACTAGTTTTTTTTACTTTTTCATTTGATTGCAAGTCCCATAGAAGGCAATGCAAGTGTAATGCTGTCTATGGGAAATTCTCTACACTACTATTACGGATGGTCATAGACCAGCCACAATAGTAATATAGCGATGACAGGCCTGGGAGCCTTCATTAGGCTCCTGGCTGTCATCGGAACAGGTCGGCTCCTGCGAGCTCGCCGGCGACTGGCCCCGGGGGTAATTTTAAACTTGGAGGGGGAAGGACATCTCCGGAGGGCACCTCCTCTGTAACGCTTACAGCGGAGATGCCAAAGCTTATGCCTGCAAACAGTGGAGGTGCCGGTTTCTATGGCGACCGCTATGCAGAGCGGCGCCATTACACTTACAGACTCGGCATCCGGACCCAGCATATGGGTGCCGGGGCCCACAGCATCGCCATGCTCCTGGCCATGTTGTATATTAAAAACTGCAGAAGTACATATGGTACTTCTGCTTGCACCCCAGGAAGCAGACAAACACTGGGTGCGGGCCTGAGCTCACCTGGCCACGTCACTCGGCGTGTGATGGAGTGGTGGGGGGGAGCGGGGTCTGCTTTCCTGGCCTGCTAGCGGAAAATTACCGTAATAACTCTAGTATAAGCCGAGGAGCGCTTTTTCAGCACAAACTGTGCTGAAAAACTCGACTTATACTCGAGTATATACGGTAAGTGATACATTTCATAAAAATATCAAGAAGGCCCATTTTATAAAGCAGCAGAGACTGTAAGTAACAGAATCAACACCAAAAGTCATCCTAAAAAAGTGGATATAAACTCAAACATGCTTTTCAGGAAAAAAGTGGGTTAGTAAAGCATACCGCCAGATACTTTATTTCCATTATTAAATAATATTGCAGCAGTTAAAGGCTGAAGTGAATGTGAGAAGACATATAAGACACATGTTGCATGTCACCCCACATCTTATTACTTGACGGGTAGGTAAGCTATAACTAAGGCAATACTGCATTTAGAGAATTACGAAAAAATAGGATTTATTTGTGTGTCTCTATAGATAAAATGTGACGATTCAACTAACGTGCTTGTAGCAAGGCTTTTTCTATCTCAGCAGGAAGCAAGTAAGTAGCAAAAAGCTATAATATGAGTTCATCAAGTAATATAACCCTGATCTGCAGGGATCATGTTCTTTAGTGGTGTGATGCAATTTGGTCGGTATGTTAGTTCACTTTCAGTCCTCTCCTAAACAAAGGCCATCAATCATGTCTAACTGTGGAATTATTCCTCCAGCTCAAACCTGTAGTGCGCACTGGAGACCATGCTGATACTATCAAACTCATTTCATTTAGGACTTCAGGCTACATCCCCAAAGAGAACACACGCGCACGTTATCTCTCATGCCACCCAGTTTTTCTTGTTGCTGGAATGGATAGAAAAAAATGATAGCTAGGTTTTTAACATGTAGTGGAAAAGACATTGTCTCATTTTGAATTACAGAGATAACACAGGAGACATCAAGTGTGCGGTACTGGATCTTTCAAACTTTCAATATGTGGGAAACCAAATGTCACAGCACTAAATAAGTAGCATAATTGGTCTCCGGAGAATGAAAAAGTGGCCTCTGTAACAATTGATTTGTGTGATGAGGTTGAACATCCCTCTGGGAATTGCAATTCTTTCTTCCCCTAACTAAAATGTAAGGGATGGAGGCATAAAACATACCGGCTAGTGGAGAGCACACTACACAAAACATATTGTGTGTACAAACAGGCGGCTCAATGGACACAAACCATTTATCATTGCATTTATTCACCTAGAAAATAACATGTCATTTTTATCACATATGTCAAGTACAGTACTTTCATTCTGTTCATTATAATTGGTAAAATTAACCACTTCAGTACCAGACCAATTTATGGTCCAGGACCAGACACATTTTAAGATTTTTTTTGTATGTGCAGTTTTTTGGGCTGTAACATTTTTCTCACGTCTCATTCAATTAATTTTTGCGTCATTTTTCAGGGACACATAGGGCTTTATTTTTATGTTGTTTTTATTCTTGAATGTGTTTTATTTTTTTTTTTTTTATATCCGGGAAAATATAAACAAAATAGGAGGGAAATCGTGTTTGGTTTTCACTTTTTTTATTATTATTAGGGAGCGTTCACACTACCGTCGGTGTCCGACATGTAGTGTCCGCTCCTAGTGTCCGCTCAAAATCTGTCACGGACACTAGGAGCGGACACTAGATGTGTCCGTGACACCTGTCATTCACTTTAATGGGCATCGGGTGCGTTCTTTTGCACTCCGTGCCCGTCCTTTCCTGTCCGCAAGAGAAGATGTCCGACTTCTCAAGCGGACAGAAAAACCCTGCAAGTTGTGCTTGCTTTGTTCGTGTGGCTGATAGTAAGCCACATGTATAGTTAGGTTAACATTTCTGTTTACTTAGTCGCTCAAACAAGCAGGATTTTATTTAGTTTTTGCCGGAAGTTAAGGCTGTATTTTGCTTTGCTCATTTTGTGCCTGAAGTCAAGGTTTATTTCTTTTTTTTTTTTTTACTAAATAAACCAGTTTGCTGCATATTTTGTGTCCCTGTCTTTGACTGTTTGGTTCTGCACCACTGCTTCTACCGAGCTACCTTACCCACAAAGAGTAATCCACTTTCTAATATTGATAGCCTACCCTTAAATCTGTGAGAGTCTGACACCCGGGACTCCCACAGATCATCTGCTCTGGGACAGCATGGCTATTGGTTGACTTCAAAGAGGCAGCACTTGAGTACCCAAAGCTGCCACTACAGTTTGTATGGAGAGTAAGCAGTGTGGCTAAAACTGTCCAAGAGCAGGTGATTTATGAGGGTCCTGGGTATCCATCCATGTTAGAAAGTGGATAATTCCTTTAACATCCTCTGTCCACAGATCCATTGACAGAAAACAGTACCGGAAAATTTGAAATTCAGGTGACTAAGCTTCAGACTGAAAACTGGACGCTTAAAATTCTAAAAAAAATGATGTGAGAACAGATAAATATTGTGCGGTTTAACTAATCTCCAATAGCTTAGTGGAATTGCTGACAGCATTTGCTAGCAAATTTTGTGACAAGCACTACATATCTCATTTAAATATTGTATGCACCTCTTCTGAACCTGCAGTTTAAATTTGTAATGTTTTCCACCTCATATAGTTTAATAAATTGGACTGGAAAGTTTCCAGGTCTTATGTTAGGACTACTTTCAATGTAATTACAAAAGTGACAGCTTCTCATTAAGCAGAATACACGCAAGCACAAAATCTTGGGTCCCTTACTCAATTTAATGCATTACAAAACTAGCTTCATAAAGTGAGACTTGTTCCCATATTCTCAGCAAGAAATAAATCATAAGGGAGATTCACCAAATGCAAAAAGGAGGGCAAGAAGGTAAATACAAATTCAGTCTACAATAGGTTGTACTATTTTGGGGAGTGAGCGAGTGTCGCATTTGTATCCATAAATTTTGGCAGTTATAATGTCTGTTGTTCTGATTCTATGAACGACATTACAAATAAAAATATCTTTCTAATATCTGTGAGGATCAGACACCCGCAACCCCCATAGATTAGCTGCTCCTGGACATCATGGGTTCTGGTAATGTTTATATGTCAGGAGCCATGCTACCTACTAACTGTATACATTATAGCAGCAGGTTTAGGTACTGCAGTGCGGTCTCATAAACCTCTAATGGGCAGAACAGTGTTTAAAGCCACCACTATACTTTGTACTGCAAGTGAGCAGCGCAGGTCCAGGTGCAAGTAAACATTGCCGAGAGTCACGCTACTCAGCTGATCTGCGTGGGCGCTGTATTTTGGACCCGCTCAGAACTGATTTTGATGACCTAACATTAAGGACTGGCCATTAGAACATGTATAACTCCTTTAATATTTTAGGATAAATTTATTACCTGGATAGCTTGTCACATATATATTTTATGTGCTACCTAAGTAGCCTGATGATAAACATGATCCCACCATTCTACTACTTTAAAGGGGCTCTATCAGCAAAATCATGCTGATAGAGCTCCACATATGCGTGAATAGCCTTTAAAAAGGCTATTCAGGCACCGTATATCATTTACGGTGCCTGAATAGCCTTTCTAAAGGCTATTCACGCATATGTGGGGTTCTATCAGCATGATTTTGCTGATAGAGCCCCTTTAAGTTTTTCTTACCAACTCCATAATCCCTGTATTATATAAAGCAAAGCAGCTAGCAAAGGTAATTTCTGAGGACTAATAATTGTATATGGCAAGTAAACTGGAAAATAACTATAGCAAATAACAAAACATATGATCAAATATTTACAATGTCTTAGAAACATATAAAAATAACAAGTTAAGCCCATTGACAGCAACATGAAAAAGAACGACTATTATATTTTTCTTTGATCTCTTAGCAATTTTTTTCCTTGAGCAAAGAAATGACTATTTACGACAGATATCTGGGTGGTGTACGCTGAATGATTTTCACTTACACATTCCAATCATAGTTTCCAACAATAGGAACTCAATGTTCACATATATTACTTTTTTCAAGTAAAGCTGACGTATGCATCTAACCATTACAATATGTACTGAAATTAAGTGACTATATTGCCCTTTAGACATTCCCAAACACAAACTATGCCATAAGTTTATACCACTCACACCTCTAAAGGTTAAAACATTGCACTGACATTCTTCATATTTGGGTGGAACGCCTTCAATTCTACTAAATGTACATTTTGTATAACACAGTTCTCTAAAATATGATTCCTTTTCATGTTTGTAGAAGTACATTACTAAATGAAGCTATATATAATATGAATATAATAATAAAAATATTACATATTTCAAATAACTATTTCAACCAATCATGTATTGACATAACTGTCATTTATATACATAATTTTTCTAAATTAAATCCTTCTTTCATTTTGCAAATCCACAAAGTTCTAGGATTTCTAAAGTGTCACAGCTTTTTCATACCTTTCTTTTGCGTCCCAATGATCCATAAATGATCAATTTTTTCTTATTTAGCCATAGATTCCAACATCTTTCCCCCTAATTTATATGCGTAAAGTTTTTCATAACTGGATAACGTGACTAACATATTTATTCCAATAATATCCTCTAATAAGTCATCAAAAATATAATAACTGATACAGTCAATATATTATAATAATAGAGATATTGTTTCGCCTGATTTATATATTTTATGTAATAAATAAATAAGGGACATTTATGAATTGGTCTAAAAGAAAGCTTTAATTTCTTCTATTGATCTTAAAAAAAATTAAAGCCGAGTTAGGATTGGTTGCTTTGAGCACAGGAGACATTTTCATAATCTACCCCAGTGTTATTTATGCTTTAAACGGGTTTTCCAGGCAGAAAATCTTTTTTTATTTTTTTTTTTTTATAGAAAGGTGTTTTAGTGCTAATGATGGGTTAATAAGTCCACCTATTTTCCTTTAGCAGTTATTGGAGTGATTTCTGGTTGTCTCTGGTTTTTGCTGCATCCTCTGTGTTTGTTTACATGGTGTAACTTCCTGCAGCTCCCTGTGTAGCTTCTACACTAACTCCTCACTCAGCTCCCCCCTCCTTACAATACCACCGTCTCAGTAGCCTAGCCCCTCCCACTCTCCCTTCTCACTAAGCTTAGCCCCTCCCACTCTCACTGACTAGCAATCCTGCACATTACTAGCCCCTCCCACTCTCCCCATCTCCCTAGCTAAGCTATTGTGCCCACTACTAGAAGACAGGAAGAGGGGGAGGAGCAGTTCCCCGAACACAGGAAGGTTTGGTATGTATCGATGGGGATAGGGAAGGGATAGAGGAAGGGGAAGAATGATGGTGATATTCCGTTTTGGAAGTGGTTAAACAGAACATCACCGGATTATCAGAAAGTGTCCCTGGAGCGGTCTTATTCTGTAGAATACAATTTGCCATTGCTTAAATTACAACTTGCTCCAACCAACAAAAAATATATTTTTATTTTTGAGATGAATAAATAATAGAGCAGGCGAATGTCTTCTGTACATATATTTCCATAGAGTTAAGTGTAAACCTTCTCCATTTCTTAGGGATTATTTGATTAATAATTGATTTTGTATTCATTTAACAATATGCATAGTAATGAGCTCATTTGTTATTTATGTGGATGTCATATGAATGTGCAGAGGTAGTAAGATGCAATTTAGTATTTAGAAGATGATATAAAAAAAATTATATATTCCAAGAAGAATGATTGATAGCCACTTTATAATCTCTGATGATGATGGCACTGACCATTATAGTTAGAATAATTATACTACTGATTATTATCATTTTTGTTTTATAATTGTATTACAATTACAGAAACATGATAGAAATACTAGATTTTGCTGTCAAGTTGCATTTAAAAAAGAATGAAAAAAAAATATTTCTGCGCTACCAGATCTTACATTTTTCATATCATTTATAATCTGCTCCTTTTGCACCAATGCATAGTGAAATGAACAAAAAATTTTTAGTCATTGATATATAGAAAATTACTCAGCATGAAATCTTTAATGATACACGCATTATGAACAACAAAATCCTTGCTTTCCAGGGAAAATTCACTGCATTTTTGTCATCCTTGGTTTGCTAATCCTATTAATGCTGGCTACATTACACAAAAAATACATATAAATAGTGGATGAACTGTTTTTGGTTTGCTTGACAGCGTTTTGGTAAAAGACTATTATTAAAACATTTAATTTGATATTTTTATGCTGCATCTATACAACATTCCCCAAAAAAACAGGAGGTCATAAAAGGATTATATCTACACTAGTGAAATAGTCCCTTTCTGTGTTGGACTTTGGTTAAAGGATTCTGGTGCCTACCCTCTTCCCCATCAACCTCCCTAGGAAATAGACCATACTGACCATCAAATGTGTGTGTTAGGACATTATCGTGTTACAGCATGGGCACAATGGAGCCTCAGGTACTCTAGTGGGTCAGTCCAATAATGGACTGGTCAATTTCTGCATCTAGAGCAAAGAAAAAAGCAAGAAACCGAGCGCTCTGAGTGCAGTATTGGGATAACACGTGGTAGAGATGTAAAGAATGATGAAATAACCAGTTGGTCTCTCACCTGATAGGGTTGTGAGTAGTCACAACCCCTTTGATGGCTTTGTGTAGAGTCCAGGTGAGAGTGGCAGTGGATATGATGGTATACCAGGTGACCGGAAGAGAAATGCGTAGAGAACAAGAACCAAAAGTCCGTAGTAGGGAGGGGACCCGCGCTCGTTAGGTCCCCTCCCTACTACGGCCTTTTGGATCTTGTTCTCTACGCAATTTCTGCATCTAGATATCCAGTTGTAAGCTCCCTTTGATAGTACCTAATCATTCCTTGATCGTTAAAGGACTATTCCCATCTCAGCCATAAATAGCTGAGATGGGAATATGAGGCTCATTGTCCCGACTACCTCAACCATTTGTTCTATGCTATTTATATAAACCCTACTGAAGTAAATAGGAACTCCTGACCACTTCTTGGTGGCGGAGACACTAGTATGCTTGTCTAAGCCTTGAAAGGCTAAGATGGGAAAACCCTTTTAATATTTCACATCCTTAAATAGATCTGTTACTTTCACAGACTTTTGTGGCCGTAATATGATCTCCAATATCATAAGGATTAACATGGAATTTTAGAGAAAATTAATTCTGTATTGTCCTATAGCTGTCATGGCGAACCTATGGCACGGGTGCCAGAGGTGGCACTCAGAGCCCTCTCTTTGGGCACCTATCTGTGGAACAGTTTATACTGTGTGGGAGCCACCGTGGAGCAAAATGTACTGTGTGGGGACCACTGTGCAGCAGATTATACTATGTCGGGGCCACTGTGGAACTGATTGTACTGTGTGGAGGCCACTGTGAAGCAGATTGGACTGTGTGGGGGTCACAGTGGAGCAGAAAGCTCTATAAAGCCCCATTCGTATGACCATATTTTCCAGGTCTGTAATTGTGTTCAATTGTGGGTCCGCACATTATTAAGGTTAAATTGCAGTGTTGACACTTTGTGATAACTTAGTGGGTTTTGGGTGGCAGTTTGGGCACTCGGTCTCTAAAAGGTTTGCCATCACTGTCCTATAGGATGTTTTAATACAGAGCCATGTACACAAACATTTATGTACCCTTATTTAGTTATTGCAGAAGAAAGTAATCTATTTGCTAGGAGCGAACAGCCTGGCAAACCTATTTAAATATCTAGTATTTAGACTTCCCAAACCCATAGTCAAAAAACACACTTCGCTGCTTTATAATATGGGCGAATTTCTATTTCCATTGGAACAAGGTCCTTTTGTGATTGTTGGGATCCCAGACATCAGACCTACACCAGCCATATTGGTATAATATAAGACGAAAAAGGATAAATCCAGCATCATCCAGGCAGTGATAAAATTTAACTTTTATTCATTATTCATTAAAAATCTTCACATTCACAAGGACTTTTAACACGGATGCAGAGTATAACATGGCTATGTGTTTCGGAACTCAAAATATCTATCAATTACAATATATGACAGAACACCTCCGAAATTTAAGCATAAATATCAAGTATAATAATAAACAACCATATAATATATTGATATATTCTAGTGACAAATGGAATAACCCTTTTAGTAAAAACCTTTCAAATGTCACCATCTTCACCTAGAGATCAATGAATACCAAACTAGATTGGATTAAATTGGAAACATAATGAATGGAGCCTATAGATTTTTATAGAGCCTATAGATTTTATATCAAATAATACCTTTGTCCATATACACAAAATAAAAAAATGGGGAAATGTTAATTGAAATAATGATTAAAAACCCAGAAATAAAACTGTGAGAATGTATAAAAGCCCACAGGTATATTCTTCCTGAAGTTTATGGTGCTGTATAAAAAGCTGCTATGCCTTCCAGCTATGGCACACACAGGTGGTATAGGGGAAAAGAGGTTAAAGCACAAACTAAAAGGCATTAACCTTGAAATATAACAAATGTCTGTACAGACTAAACAGCGCACTAACCTTATTTCTATGAAACACTCCTTATGAATTTGCTTTGTATCCCATTCAGTGTTTATGGGGTGAGATGTTTGCTATTTTCTCTAGTTAGTAGAGAAGTCTATTTTCAGGGTTTAAGCTAGGAGCATATATAATGTGAATCCAATCCTTCTCAGCTAATAAAATATTTACTTTTTAATTTTCAGTTTCCATTTTTCTGGTACCAGTCGTATGAGTGCTGTCAAATTTATAGCGGGTCAAAGCAAGGACTGATTTTCTGAAATGTAGCACAGGAAATACTGTTTTATTTCCATGCTACTTAGCTTTGGTAATGATGCATAAAGCAGATCTTATTTGCATGGAAATTCTTGCAATAGAAGAAGAGCAACATTATCTAGTAAAAAGATGTTTTTCTGACAAGAACACGGCAGCCAAATAGACAGACTCCTCAAGTTTTTGTTTTTATAGAGATCATTATTGTACTGCAGTTTAGAATATGCAGACGCCTCATCACAATATGTGACAATAACAGCATTGCTCCTAATAATAACAACCTTGAATAATAGTCCATGATGTACTCAATGTGTCTGTAGTCTCTTAAAATTCAGGTTTAGAAATGTCTATGCCCTACATGCAAATCTCCTAGTGTTGCCGCTAACAGTTACTATTAAATTGTAACTCGTAATTGTTTATTATTATTGTTAATAATAATAACAACAACAATAATAATAATAATAATAATAATAATTCAATTAACAATAAAAAAAGATATAGTTGCAAGAAGGAACCTCCTGGTGTATACATCATATATTATATTATATTATTATTATCATCATGTTATAATTTGGGGTGAAGCAGTTTTCAATTCCTTATTACTTTGGCCTTTAAGCAGAATCCAAAATCTGATTTCTATATTAATCATGTATTAGAGTATATTGAACACTTGCAAATCTGTATTACATACTCATAGGCAGTGCATGGTGTATTTGTGAAGTAATATGTTCTTCCCTAGAAGCTGTGGGGAAGATTTACTAATAACTTGGTGCCTAGAATGTTGTAAAATTGCCATATTTGACACAATTCTAGCATAAAACGTTGCATTAAATATTAAAGGTAAGGCCCACATTGCGGAATGCAGCTAAAAACCCTGCAATTTTGCTGCATTTTTCTCTGCAGTTAAAATTAGATGAAAAACGCAAGCATTTCCACAGGTTAAATTGACATGCTCCATTTAAAAAAAAAAAAAAACCCACAGCTTTTTGGTAGTATTTAATTCTTTGTCAGAACAGGGAGCTAAAAAGTCCCGACTACCGCCATAAAGGACTGCCGGTTGTGCACAGGACGTTGCGTCGCAGGTGACATGATGACGCCACTGCTTCGAGCCACCTGTGCCACTACTATAGCAGGAGACTTAGGCTGCACCATTCATCGTGGGAGTGCAGTAAGGTGAGTAAAAGATTTATTGTTTTTTGGTACGGGGAAAAGGATCTGATAAGGGAGCAAACTATTATTTTTTGGGGGCTAATATTTATAATGGGGGAACTATTAACTATAAGGGGGGCTATTATAAGGGTGAAGTTATTTATAAGGGGAAAATTATATATATATATATATATATATATATATATATATATATATATATATATGGGGTTACCATATATAAGGGCAAACTTTTATATATAAGGGGCTACTATATATAAGGGGAAATTGTTATATATATAAGAGGGTTACTATATATAAGGGGAAACTGTTAAATATAAGGGGGTTATAATAAGACATTACGGGGGGGGGGGGCTTTTGTGTATAATTGTTCCCTTATATTAGTCCCCTTATATATTATAGTTCTTCCCGCATAACAGTACCATTATAAATAAAAGTCCCGCCTTATAATAGCCCCTATTATAATTAGTATAATTGTATACCCCTCCTGTAATAGCCCCCTTAAAAGGGGAATTTTATTAACACTAAGTGAGGCTATTATAAGGTTGAAACTATTATAAATAAGGGGAAATTATTATTTATAAGGAGCTATTATAGTTGGTACATTGTAATATATAAGGGGGTTATTATAAAGAGATGCCATATTATATATAAGGTTTTTCCTGATAAGGGCAAACTATTACTGACATGGGACACGGTTTATAAGCAGGGACTATTATTTATAAGGAGGTGCTATAACTGATGAGGGGGTGAAAAATATCTATTAGGCGGTACAAAGATGGTTATTTGAAGTCACACAATGGGACTGAGGACCCTGCTCGCAAGAGATTACAATCTATGAGGTAGAGGGGGTGACACGAGGTAGCAGGGGCGGCATTGCTTATACAGTGGTCAGACAATTTTGTAATAGAGGTTACTGTCATTACACAAACATAAGACTTTATGAGCCGTCGACAGTTGTGTCCTTTAACATGTGGATGGTGCTTGGACCTATAAAGTTAGTCTGAAATGGCATCATATCATGTGGGGTAATGTGGGAGCTGGAACGGAGAAGGGTTAAACTTTGGGGATTCTAATGACGGTACAGAAGGGTTTACATTAGGAATTGTGATAGGCCTGTCTGAAAAGATGTGTCTTCAGTTTGCGCTTGAAGCCTATATTAGAGCGGATAAAGAAGATGGTAGGCTGCGCTTACAAATAGTATGTTGTAATATATTTCCTAATCATACGGAATTATTCTATAGTCATATGGTACAGCATGTACAGGAATACCTCTCTTATATTCTTAACAACTAGGAAAAATGTACAGCCTGTCAATGAGAGCCGCATACTGTTATTATATTATCTGTATCTTCTAATGTTCCCAAGAATGAAGGAACTTAAGAAATGAAGTTTTCATTTTCATCCCTGATGATACAGTTTTGCTGAATATTTCTAACAAGTCTTGAATTTTAACAAAGAAAGTGACAATAAAATCCATTTTCTGCAAATGTATATACAGTTCAACGGGAGCATTGAACTGAAAATTGCAATAGTCTATGGCATTTACATGAAAAATCTAATAACTCCAGCTGCCTACAAAATGTTATTCTTGATATTGCCAATAGGTTGAGAATGGAATAGGACAGGGCATAGTCGCTACAATTTTCAAGGCTTTTGAAAGCATCTTTGAAGTTGAAAGAAAAATCCTCTCAACACTGTCACAGGAAAAAAAAGAAAACAAAATCTTAGGAACGTGTGAAATACCAAACAGGCCAACTTATACAACAAATAAATGTGGGGCCTTTTAGAAATGGTGCCTTATGAATGCAGTGTTGTATTATTTATTTCTCTTACTTATATAGCACAACATATTCTGCAGCTCTTTACAGACATTGTCACTGTCCCATATAGGATCCCAATCAAAATTCCTTATCAGTATGTTTTTGGACCTTGGGAAGAAACCAGAGTACCTTGCACAGATTGGTCAGATTCACACCTAGAATGTACAGGCCCATGAAAAAGTGGCACAGCTGGAACATACATGGGTGGTATGTCCTCCATGAACCTATACATTTCAATTAGTAAGCCTGGGCCGCAAAACAGATGGAAACAGGCTCCAGGCTCACGATCCTTTCACAGACATGTGACAATACATGATCATGTGAATGGTACAATAAGATAAGATAATCCTTTAATAGTCCCACAGTGGGGAAATTACATGATCATGTGAATGGTACAATGACAAAGTACACAGTTGTGTGCATGTAGCCAGGGCCAGTGGTAGGGGGGGAGTGGAAAACTGGGAAATTGCCCAAGTCCCTCCCCAAAGCCCCCCCCCCCCCCCCGGGATCCAGAGCATCAGGCCTTCACAGTTTAATTCTATGTCAGAGCAGGGAGCTCTGGTCAAAACTTTAGCATTACATATTGGACCTGACAGACCTGTGGATCTTCTATAAGCTTGAACAAAGAAATGCTTGACAGGTTTGAGCCTTAATTGTAATACTAAAACAATATTTTATTTCAAAGGTCTCCATGTGGTACAATGGTACAACATTGCAATGGCTTGCCAAAATAAGTCACCTTCTGAAAAATGTTGCCTATAATAAGACAATTCTTTCAAGGCAGGGTACATACATAATACTTATATCAGGTAATTTTTATTTCCTTAGATGTTGGCATTTGGTGCCATTTTCTGCACAAATCCCTGGGTGACCATGACAACATTGAGTGGTTATATTGTTGTTTTGTCTGGAACATGCTCTTTAGAACGTTCCAATTGGAGTTACACTTTAGTAATTCTACATTTTATTTACCTAGTGCCGATCATGAGTTACATCATGTTTGTATTCCATTCACACTTACTGATGCATTCAGAATTCTGTTGGTTAATGACAATGTTTTGACAGACTGTACAGACACTGGACTAGCAGGGGGCTGATGGAAAATGTGAGGCAGAGGGCTAAAAAAAATTTCAACAGAATTCCGAATGTAGCTTTGTATAAAAATAGGCGATAAAACTCAGTATATCTGAAGATATGGATATATAGGGTTTTTTTTCACTACAAATTTAAATTTATCTCCATCACAGAAAACCAATTGCTGGTGAAAATACAGGATTGAGACAAACATTAGAATAATACAGTAGAAGGATATTAGATAGATAGATAAATAGATAGATAGATAGATAGATAGATAGATAGATAGATAGATATTGCAGTATTTTATTTACCTAGAGACATTTTTTCTATAATTCAGAATTTTACTTTGTGGAATTTTTTCCTCTTTCACATCTGTTCTAAAAGGGAATAACCTTGTAGTTATGAATCCAACTATAGAAAACAACCAGCTGCAGACTCTTGGAAAATAGTTTTCTTGTTGTGTACAATCCTGCTGAATATAGAGAATCTGCTGCAATGCTTCGGCACCAATGGAAAATACGGTTCTAATACATTAGGTTGCTAATGGACCATTCACTAGACACCGCTGCCAGTCCCTTTTATAAAGCAAACATTTTTGAGTTTCATGGAAACAATCAAATGTCAACTTCTTTTACCAGTTAAAAGTTGACAAATAAATTGAGGC
Source organism: Leptodactylus fuscus (assembly GCF_031893055.1). NCBI lineage: Eukaryota > Metazoa > Chordata > Amphibia > Anura > Leptodactylidae > Leptodactylus > Leptodactylus fuscus. The sequence goes on from NC_134267.1 coordinate 80,069,369, forward strand.
AATTCTGATTTATTTTACTGATGAGATGAAAGTAAACACATGCGATGGGACTTGCTTCTTCTGGCCTGCTCTAACAGTCTTCAATTTCTTTATAGTAACAAATATAAATCGTAAAGGTTGGATGACACTGAGTTATATATCTTGTTAGAGACCGTAGTCTAGTGACATCTGGCAACACTTGTTGATTCTGGGGATAGTCGTACCTAATGTCGAGTGATACGTATTGTACCAGTATAAGCATCTTTTTGTCTATTGAAGACGATTTCATAAATCTGTGTGAGGCGCTATTGTAAAGTGCACTGATTCACACTGAAGCTAGATTGTAATAGTGGAGACTGTGGACAATGCTCTGTCCTAAATAATACCAATATACAAATGGACTCAATTGTTTGTATGCTCCTTATTGCCACTAAACACGTGTAGAAGAAGCAAAGCTCTAGTAGAGAAATGACAAAACACAGCATAAATCTGATGATGAGTGTAGGAGAGTACCGATGAGCAAATAGTATGGAAATGGGCGATACATGTATGCAGAAGGGATAATACATCTTCTATTGGTCACATACAGTCCTATGAAAAAGTTTGGGCACCCCTATTAATCTTAATCATTTTTAGTTCTAAATATTTTGGTGTTTATAACAGCCATTTCAGTTTGATATATCTAATAACTGATGGACACAGTAATATTTCAGGATTGAAATGAGGTTTATTGTACTAACAGAAAATGTGCAATATGCATTAAACCAAAATTTGACTGGTGCAAAAGTATGGGCACCTCAACAGAAAAGTGACATTAATATTTAGTAGATCCTCCTTTTGCAAAGATAACAGCCTCTAGTCGCTTCCTGTAGCTTTTAATCAGTTCCTGGATCCTGGATAAAGGTATTTTGGACAAACAATTCAAGTTCAGTTAAGTTAGATGGTCGCCGAGCATGGACAGCCCGCTTCAAATCATCCCACAGATGTTCAATGATATTCAGGTCTGGGGACTGGGATGGCCATTCCAGAACATTGTAATTGTTCCTCTGCATGAATGCCTGAGGATTTGGAGCGGTGTTTTGGATCATTGTCTTGCTGAAATATCCATCCCCGGCGTAACTTCAACTTCGTCACTGATTCTTGAACATTATTCTCAAGAATCTGCTGATACTGAGTGGAATCCATGCGACTCTCAACTTTAACAAGATTCCCGATGCCGGCATTGGCCATACAGCCCCAAAGCATGATGGAATCTCCACCAAATTTTACAGTGGGTAGCATGTGTTTTTCTTGGAATGCTGTTTCTTTTTGGACGCCATGCATAACGCCTTTTTTTATAACCAAACAACTCAATTTTTGTTTCCAAAATGAAGCTGCCTTGTCCAAATGTGCTTTTTCATACCTCAGGCAACTCTATTTGTGGCGTACGTGCAGAAACGGCTTCTTTCTCATCACTCTCCCATACAGCTTCTATTTGTGCAAAGTGCGCTGTATAGTTGACCGATGCACAGTGACACCATCTGCAGCAAGATGATGCTGCAGCTCTTTGGAGGTGGTCTGTGGATTGTCCTTGACTGTTCTCACCATTCTTCTTCTCTGCCTTTCTGATATTTTTCTTGGCCTGCCACTTCTGGGCTTAACAAGAACTGTCCCTGTGGTCTTCCATTTCCTTACTATGTTCCTCACAGTGGAAACTGACAGGTTAAATCTCTGAGACAACTTTTTGTATCCTTCCCCTGAACAACTATGTTGAACAATCTTTGTTTTCAGATCATTTGAGAGTTGTTTTGAGTAGCCCATGATGCCACTCTTCAGAGGAGATTCAAATAGGAGATCAACTTGCAATTGGCCACCTTAAATACCTTTTCTTATGATTGGATACATCTGGCTATGAAGTTCAAAGCTCACTGAGGTTACAAAACCAATTTTGTGCTTCAGTAAGTCAGTAAAAAGTAGTTAGGGGAATTCAAATCAATAAAATGATAAGGGTGCCCATACTTTTGCACCGGTCAAATTTTGGTTTAATGCATATTGCACATTTTCTGTTAGTACAATAAACCTCATTTCAATCCTGAAATATTACTGTGTCCATCAGTTATTAGATATATCAAACTGAAATGGCTGTTGCAAACACCAAAATATTTAGAACAAAAAATGATTAAGATTAATAGGGGTGCCCAAACTTTTTCATAGGACTGTATAAAACACATGCAGTCCCTTTATTTGCTAAGGACTTTGAAATGAACAATTTCTCCACTTTATTAGAAATATTTTCTACTCAAAAGCTATTGGTAAGGAATATACCAAATTACCGTATACCTAATGTATAAATGTATATGTGTCCTTCATCTCCGATGTATAGAAACATGCAGGAAATACAATGAAAGCTCTTCAAAAGTTCACCTCATTTAAGAGACCCCCTTAGTATTGACGAGATCCCTGAAACAGTTTTTCAGTTCTTCCATTTGTTATGCATGCTGGCCATCTTATCTGAGGAGAGCACCCCCTATAGACCACTTTTCTAGACATTTTAGATGGTGGTCTCAAACAGCTTTCACTGAATTTATCTGAACACCCAATGGCTAAAGTTGATCATTCTGGTATATGGTAGATTTTAATGTCAATGACAGATCCTATTTATATAGGATGACTTACGTGCAATCTGATTTTCTCTAATGTCATCTGTTAGCTACATTGATCATAGCTGCTGCTAATGTAATTGTAATAAATTTGATATCAGACAGTAAATCTCGTGGTTATCATTGTAAGTAAAAATAACAATTATGACCTTCATAACCAGACTGCAAGTTGAATCTTCACAGAATCATAGCAAGTAAATTCTCTTCTATTTCCAAGCACTATTTTTATCAATGTATTTGCCATGGTGATTTCCAAAATATTGAGTGAACCATAAATGGATTTCAAATGTTTATATGTTTAATCTATGTACCTACTCTTGTTATAGAATTCCATCGAAAATCAATGATGCTGTAGTTTACATAGAATTCATCCTCATGTATATGGTATATGAGCTATAAAATCATCCCCTGCAGCTACTATTGGACAAGAGAGATAAGACAAGATAAGATAATCCTTTAATAGTTCCATCATGTGGAAATTCAATGTGTTAAAGCAGCATGGATAATACAGTAATATATTACAAGAAAAGAACACATACAAGCTCATAGTAGATAGAAAAAGATACTAGGAGTCATAGCAACTAAGAAGAAAAAGAAAGCTTCAGGATCACTTAGTTCTCTGTGCGGAGTGATCTTTGCTTAGGGTGCATTCACACGGAGTAATGTGCCGCGTGACCTGGCACGTATACGCCATGTGAGATTTTGCGGGCCTTATAAATCAATGGGAGCGTGGATTGTAAACGCAGCGTTATTTTGTGGCCACAAAATCACGGCCGCAAAATAACGCAGTGTTTACGATCCATGCTCCCATTGAAATCAATGGGAGCGTATACGGCCCACAAAATCTCACACAGCGTATACGTGCCAGGTAACGCGGCACGTTACACCATGTGAACGCACCCTTAGGGTGCATTCACACTGAGTAAACGCTAGCTTATTCTGAACGTAAAACACGTTCAGAATAAGCGGCGTCTAAAGCAGCTCCATTCATTTCTATGGGAGTGGGGATACGAGCGCTCCCCATAGAAATGAATGGGCTGCTTCTTTCACTCCGTGCAGTCCCATTGAAGTGAATGGGGAGTGCCGGCGTGTATGCTCCGGCATGAGCAGAGCTTGCCGTATACGCCGGCACTCCCCATTCACTTCAATGGGACTGCACGGAGTGAAAGAAGCAGCCCATTCATTTCTATGGGGAGCGCTCGTATCCCCGCTCCCATAGAAATGAATGGAGCTGCTTTAGACGCCGCTTATTCTGAACGTGTTTTACGTTCAGAATAAGCTAGCGTTTACTCAGTGTGAATTCACCCTTAGCCTGATGTTGATTATACAGCCTGACCGTGGTTGGGAGGAAGGATCTCCAATAGCGCTCCTTCTCACACTTGGGGTGAAGCAGTCGCTCACTGACAGTACTGCCCAGTACAGTCTCATACATAGGATGGGAATTGTTCTCCAAAATTGACCATTAAATATTAAAGGGGCTCTCTCATTGGGAAAAGTCATTTTTAGATAAGCACATACTTGTTTAGAAAGGTTATTCCACACCTACCTTTTGTATCTAAATTGCCTCAGTGGTTCTTGAATGAGCCAGCTTTTATTCATATGCTAATTAGCCTCTCAGTGCACCCTCTGCCTATTCTTTCCTATGTATGTATTCAGCACAAGCTGCTGCTGTTGCTGATGACTTCCTGCTTCCTATTTGCACACACAAATAGGAGAGAATAGCAGAGAGGAGGCTGCTGGGAACTTCCTGTGCTGGCTGGAAGCTAATTAGCATATGAATAAAAACAGACTGAGGCAATTTACATACAAAAGGTAGGTGTGAAATAGCATTTCTAAAGGCTATGCATGTATGTGCTTAGTTAAAAGTAGCTTTTCCCAATGATAGAGCCCCTTTAAATATATCAGATCTCCCTGATGGCAGATGTCGGGTTACAGACTGGTTGGGCATGTTGAATTTTACATGCCCAGTTCTTCTGTAATTGACTAAATAAGTCACTGCCATTCAAAATGGGTCTGGACGCAAAGTTGTCAACCAGAAAAGTGTCCAGCTGCATACTACGTAATGTGTAGGGCTAGCCAAAGACCCACCTTGGGTGAAACATATCCTACGTCTGCATGAGACTGATGTCCAGGGTGACCACTGAATCAGCAAGGAAAAACCATCCAAGGGCACATGGCCTAGACCCAAAAGCCCTAAGAGGGCCCCTATTCTGAGTTTGGCTACATGTTTCCTTACCATTCAGTGCTGTATGTATATAGTACTGACGTGTTACTAGTACGATGCATTATAGCCAAGGTCATGAAACCAGTAATAAAATCCCAGAATCAGTCCTGATGATTCAGACAAGAGGGCTCCTTATCTACTGAGGTTGGCTTTGGAATCATAAAGATGATATGAATTCCTAATGTTAATAGATGCAAATGACTGAAATTCTCTAATGCTTCGATGAGCAGTAATAGAAAATTATGCAAGAATAATGTTTCTTTATTTATAAGTGTGTTCATTTGCAAGAGGTATTTATTTCCAAATGAGGGCAATTAAAAATGTTCTTGTGGCGAGGTGACGCACCCCAATTATCCATATTACACAAACAATTTTCTGGTGTGTCTCAAAACAAGAGGATTAAGAGTTGTCTTCAGTCATGAAGAAACACAGACCTGTACTTTTACAGCATAAAATAATGCGGTACTTATTGGAATTTCTGCAAGCCTTCCTTTGCAATTCCCTGCAGAGTGCTGCCCGGTGGATGAATTGGCATGTGTTCTATTACTTGTTCTTCGTGTTTTTTGTAAGTCACTATTTGCTGACTAGTTCCCCCGTGGTTCAATATCACTTGTTCATAAGAATGACTATAGTCTGTTGTATTGGTGCAGCATCTGCCTTGTCTCTACTCATTATGAGCGCTTTGGGCAGTCGATAGAATGTTAAAATACAACCAACAGATGTACATGGAGAGCTACAGTAAATTCATAATAAGAAGATAAAGGAAACTTGCTGTGTTCTTCAACCTGAATGTACCATGCCTGCAAGTGTTATACGGTACCACAAAGCAAGCACAGACGTTACCATTTTACTGATGTCAGAAGGTTCCTCCTACCGTCACGTATTAACGAGTGATGACATCTTACTTAGAAAACAAAGTTCCAGCATCTCGCCATCTACCCATTTTCTTGCCCTCTTGTTTTTTGTGATCTTTAATATGTCTGGCGTATAGCACTAGTTTTTTTTTTCTAAATCTCGGTATATTTTTAGTACATGGAAAGCTTTTAAAAGATAAGTTCACAGTACACCACAAATGCTTAGCTTTTATGATACAATAGACTGTTTAAGATCAGTGACTTAAGGCAAGGATACGGATCACTGTTAAAAAAAAAAAAAAAAAAAAAAAGAAAAAAAAAATTCTACATCTTGTGATGTAGTCTAAGAAAGTGTAACCATTAAAATAACCCAGGTCCTATCTATAGCTGATCCCCATACACCTAAAGAAAACCATGGCAGGTAAGAAAAATCCTTGAGCAGATGATGAAACCACAGAATATATTCTTTATGTTGTACTTCCTAGCAAGGTTAAAACAACTCTTAGTAAAGATACATAACAGCCCATCAATAAGTTAAAGGGATTCTACCACTAAAACACTTTTTTTTCTAGTTACCACGTCGGAATAGCCTTTAAAAAGGCTATTCGTCTCTTACCTGTGGAAGTGCTCGCCGCCGCGCCGTTCGTTCAAAATACCGGTTTGTACCGTTATGCTAATTAGTTCTCTCACAGCGATGGGGGCGTCCCCATTGCAGCTCGAAAACCGACCGCAGCGCCGCCTCTCTGGTCTTCGGTGTCCTCCCCTTGCTTTTTCAGCGTACCGTCGGACGCCTGCGCAGTACGCTCTGTTCAACGAAGATTGCCGAACGTACTGCGCATGCGCGAAATTGCGGTCCCAGCCATAGTGCGGGCACTGCCCCCATCGCTGCGAGAGAACTAATTAGCATACCGGTACAAACGGTATGTATTTTGAACGAACGGCGCGGCGGAGAGCACTTCCACAGGTAAGAGACGAATAGCCTTTTTAAAGGCTATTCCGACGTGGTAACTAGAAAAAAAAGTGTTTTAGTGGTAGAATCCCTTTAAAGGATATAAAGACCTTCACAATGAATCTTATTTTGCTCCTATGTATCTACAATAGAAAAATAGGTGACTCTAACAGTTTTATTAAGCGTTTCTAGCTGTTATGCAGATCTACACATCTTCATTGTAACAGACAACAAAGACAATCTGTGTAGTCTGATACTGCTATCATATTGCCTTTTCTCTGCCCCTGTTTTCTGAGGGTTCCAAATTTGAGACTAGAGAAGATGAGGCCTGGATACTTAAGGTGTAGCGGATGAAGTGCGACTATAAAGGAATGATTTGTAGCACTATCAATTTAATCGGCAATTATTAATTTAGTTTATTTTTTTTTTTTTTTAAATGTAGATTGTGAGCCCCACATACAGCTCACAATGTACACTTTTTCCTATCAGTATGTCTTTGGAATATGGGATGGAAATCCATGCAAACACGGGGAGAACATACAAACTCCTTGCAGATGGTTTTATGCCCTTGGTGGGATTTGAACACCAGGACTCCAGCACTGCAAGGCTGCAGTGCTAACCACTGAGCCACCGTGTGGCCCCTATTAATTTAGTTTTTAACTTCGATCATCAGGGCTGAGTTGAAAGCATGGTATGTCTACAAATACTAATGGACTCTAATGAATAGTAAGATTTGCCAAATTGAGAACTGGGAGAGATATGAAGACTTACATTAAACAGAACCAGAAAGTACAAATCCAAGACGTTAATACTTTTCTTATCTATATTAGTATAACGTAGCGTGTCTCATTTACCTATATGAATATCTATCCAATGATTTGACATATATACTGTTTATCTATTTCTTATTGTACGTTGTCCTATAAAGTTAAATTATCTTGAAAGGTCCATCTCGACAAGTACAATTATATTATCATCAAAGTAACATCTTCTATTGAATGTATTATATAAAGCAGATGGGTACATTAACTTGCAAGTAATATATAACTATCTTTAAATAACATTTCTTATAAGTGACAAGGTAACAAACGTTACAGAACTTCTTTTTTTAACTCCCCGTAGTTGCTTAGCAACTCTTGATGAAAAGTACTTATTAACCACTGTGATGCTGGAACAGAATTCAGAAATCCAGGCTATAACCAGCCTTCTAAACTGCGCTCTTTTATATACTCCTAGGAACTACATACGCCATAAGTCTCTCTGCTCTAGAGGTGTTTCCTCAGTGATAGTCTCAGGACTTATGATTGACTCGTGCTTAGAATTAATTACAAGGACTGCTTGGAAGTGTAGGAAGAACTTGGGCCTCGACCTTAGAAAACGTACGGATTCTTCAACATTATGGGCTTGTTTTATATACCAAATCTACTATAACCCTTCAGAAAATTACATTCTAAGAGAACAAGCAAAAAACACTGGTGCAAGAAAGTAGTCCCAATATAAGGTAGACAGCAAAAAAAAAAAAAAAGAGATCTCATCATTACTTTTGTATTGGAGTTATGTCAGTAGCATTTTTGTTCATAGTTTTTTTGGGCTGTTTTCTCTGCACTTCATTTCATGTCCACACCAGGATGAACACATGCGAGGCAAAAGGGTGGGACACGAGGGGATTATGTTATCTAAAATATTGTAATGGAAGTGAAACAAATAAGTCTAAAATGGAGTGGTTAAAATAAGTGGTGGATCCAGTAGATGGTGCAACCTTAGCTCCAGGAGTGTAAAGGCTCATTCACATGGGGAAAGAGGGGGTGGATTCTGGCACTGAATCCATGTCAGAATCCGCCCCCTCACAATAGAGGTCTATGTAGACCGCTAGCTTACTTTTTTATGTGAGCGGCTTGTTCCCCACTCACGGAAAAAAGAAGCGAACTGCTCTTTCTTCAGGCAGATTCCGCGGCTGATTCAGTCCCGGCGTCCGCCTCGCGGCAGCACCCTCCGTGCTAGGCCCATTCATTTGGGCCTACTCTGGAGTAGGAAGCCGCGACTATCGGAAGCTGTGACAGTCGTGGCAGGCGCATTTTGGCGCTAATCTAACACGGCTTCCCGTGTCAAAATCAGGACCAAAATACGCCATTCTGTGCCCCGTGTCAACTAGCCCTTAGCTGTGCGGTCTTGTGGGTTTCACCTGCCAGCCCTCCACAGCTATTGCATCTTCTGCCTTATTTTGGGGTGCAGCATGGTCCAAGTAGAAACTAAATATAACTAAAATTTCCTAAATGCAACCCTGTCACAATTGTTTTGACATGGACACAACAGGTGGTGCATCATACTAACAGTCACAGGAAGCAGGACCACCTACTGGAATCATGGAAGACCAGCCAGCACCTTCTTCTACCCACTCCTATCCAAGCATCTACCATGACACTACAAGTAAGGTTTCAAAAGAGTGGCCCACTAAAGGTGTTTGACCATTTTGATGGCTGAGTAGCTTGACCAAGTTAAAAAAAAGGACCAAACTGGAAAAATAAGTTCTATTCACACTAGTACTAACTTTGTAGGTTTCATCAAGCTTTCCCGTATTTTTGATAGCAAGACTACCATTGCTTGGTCTGCACAATTCTTGCAGTCAAAAATACTGGATAGGCCATCAATATATAATTCTGAAACAAAGTCCTTAAATGACGCTCAGTGATCTGTACACTGTTTCCATAATACTGCTGAAGTGCTGAACAAGTACAATGGTGTTGGCATTGGGTACTCGGAGCAGAGACACTGTAACTCATGGCCCTTTCACTAGTGATAGCTCCACATACAGTATAAAGAGTCAGATAAGGAGTGCTGGTATGGAACTTGTGGGAGTTCTCCCTTAGAATGGCAATGAAATGATTCCTGTTTTTGTTACTATTCTGAATTTCCAGTAAGACCCAAAAAGCACAAAAACACCAGATCTACAGAGGATATTCAGAACAATGCAAAGTATGAAACTATGTTAAGTGTAGATTCCTTATTAGAAGTCAGGCAGAGATTTAGAAGATTTGTGCACACAAATAAGTAACAAGACCTCAGATTTCGCATTGTCCTAATATTCCTTTGCTGGTATTTTTAAAACTCACAAACACGAGGTACTTCAGAGTCCTTTCTAAATAAAGCAACAGAGTCTCAAACCTAAGTCTACAAAGACAGCACAAGATTTGTTTGAAACTTTAACAGCCTCAGCATTGAAGTGGTTTGTAGATCACTTCAGTCTTATGTGAAGATGAAAACAACAAGAAAATCCAAACATGTATTTTGCAATGGACTGAATTGCAAGGACTGATTTTGCTTTTTGCCGTCTTTTAGAATAAGATCTAATAACACAATCTCTTTCCAGGAGAATACAGCTTTTAGTCAAATTAAAATATCAATATAAAATGACTTATTATATATCACCTACAGATAGATACCTTCACATCATTAGAATATGGATCACACCACTGCTTCAGAGAAGTTGGAATAAAGTAGTATGAAAACATAATAATTTAGGATTGCTTTAGACTAAACGTAGATGTTCTGTGTATTGTGAATACGGATATTAAAAAAAAGTATCAAATTATGTCTAAAGTCATTCAAACATGTCCATATTGGCACAGATCTTTATGATTTTTTATAAACTTGCATGTGAATGGAGCTCGTAGATTTAAAGTTGAGGGTGGGAAATGCTGTGAAGGGAATCGGCGAGGGTCACAGAGGTCAGACCCCTAAGGGGTCCTCCAACTTTTTAAACAGTGGGCCGGGGGCAGAGCAGGTTGCACAGACATCGGGAGCGGTGCCCTCCAATAGGTAAAGTGAAGTGCGCTCCATGGCCTGGCCCGAGCTCCCCAGGAGCTTCATTATAAATGCAAGCCTACCGGCGTTGTCAGCAGGGCCAGACAGAAGTGCTTGGCGGGCCGCATGTGGCCCGCGGGCCGCAGTTTGAGGACCCCTGGTATAAGGTGTAGAATGCAAGCACATGCATCAAATGAAAAAATTTATATATATATATATATATATATATATATATATATATATAGTTGGCGCCTCACTGAGTGGCTGCCTCGATACAGAGCTCTGAGAGCAACCTTTAGCTTTCCTTTTCACTCTTTCTGTCTGTATCTTCAAGAATCCTCTAACCAAGCAAACTAGCACTATGAATTAGCAGCTATAAATCGAATGGAAGACCCTGTGGAGTATTTTTTTTTTCCTTTTGTTTCTATTGTTAAAGCATTGAGAATACTCAAGCTGGTTTCCTGTGTGCACATGTGCCTGTTACCATCCCCCCATGAGCTAAGAACCACATCGTCACCATGAGGCAGACAAAGCTGGAGGAGAAACCTTTATGGAAGTGTGGACTTCTTCTTCAAGGAGATGATTTTTGGCGTCTATTGCTGATGTGTGAAGATGCTACAGCTGACTGGTATTTCTTTCTATTACTGTGGACACGTGGGACTCTGTTACAGCCTGGGAGCCCACGATCACCCACCTACCCCATGTGTTTATGGAAGCTTGGCAAGACAGCAGCACCCTGTCTACCTGGATGGCTTCAGACCTCACTGGGCAGTAGAAGACAGTGGTAAGAAGAAAGGAGGAGGAGGGCTTGTGATGAAGGACATTTGGGGCATTTTATTGTGGTTAAGGAACAATAGCGCTGATGCAAGATACTGAACTATCAGCTGTGAGCAGGAGATCCCACTACCTACCAAAGGAATTGCCACATGTTATCATGATAGCTACCTATGTCCCCCACCTCTGCAAAAATATTTTTGCCGGTTATATCTACATGCTGTGACCCCCTCCTCATGTCCTCCAACCACATTCGGCTGTATTATTATTATTATTAACATCAATCCGCACAGAGAACTAAATGATCCTGCAGTATGTCTGTGTTTCTTTCTTTTTTAGTTGCTATGATTCCTAGGATTTCTCTATCTGTCATGAGCTTGTATGTGTTTTCTCTCTTGTTATATACTACTGTACCATCTATGAAACTGTATCACTGAAATTTCCCCATTGTGAGACTATTAAAGGATTATCTTATCTTATAACCTCCCCCCCCCCCCCGTGCAGGAGCTAAGATGAATGACATTCCCTATAAGTAAAGTCCATGGAACTATCACTTTTAATCACCAGATCCTAAACTGGAAGCCTAAAATATAAAGGAAATGGTGGGTTACCAGTTTTGGTATGTTCCCAAATTTGACGTCCAATTTTGATGTGCGGTTCATGGCACTGATTTATGGAACCTTGTTTGACAAGCGCCTATGAAGACATTTCGCAAAATCTTGAATCACCTGTTGTGATTATTTTTATTGAGTATATACTAAATAATATATATGTTTAGTCTCTAAAAAAGTCTAAACCTTACATACGGTATATTAGCAGCAAAGATATAGGATAAACAAATGTGGCAACATTGATGCTGCAGCAAAATACATAAAAACTGAGTAAACGATCAGAAGATTTGAGGTGATGGATGTATTGACATACACTACAATCTTATCAGCATGAAATCTGATATACTTACTATGCTAAACATGAGCAGAGAATACATTATTATTGCGGTAGAAAGCTTCAGATTTATTCCAATGCAAGAAATGATTGGGTCTGCTGATATAAGCAAACAGCGAATGCATGCTTTGTGCTTATTATTATGCAATATTTATGAGGTATAACAGAAAAAAACAACATACTAGTGCAACAGGTACAGCAATATGTATAATCCTCATGAGGGTATGTATTAAAAGCTACAAATACTTAAGACGCCACAAATTGGCAAGCCATTTTCATTGATTTGCATCCACAATAGTTGTTGCTAAGTGGGTCTACACTTTTTTACAAAGGAAAACGAAGATCTAGGCTTTGGCAGGGGAAGCAAAGCGAGCTCTAATCTTACCATTAGGGAAAAAAATTCAATCGCTTGACAACGGAACAAAATGGATCAGCGTATTAGCAACTGAGTGCTTAAAAACCTTGGAGCTTGGAGGCTGTAATCCCATTTCTTTTAAAATTAAATAAATACCACAGCAGAAAAAAGCAGAGGCATGCAAATCCCCAGCTAAAAGTGATTGGATGGAAAACATTGTACTTCTGCTTATGCCGTTTCATTTACTACTTCATTTATTGTATCTTTTCACTGCAGAAGATATAGTTTCATCAGACAACCTGTCGATGTTATCTAATTTTATCACGTGTAGTAACTATGCTCTTGTAAAGCAAATCGAAAGATCTGTGACAAAACCTGGCTACTTCTAAAAGTATTCTATAAATAAGTCATTGAGGTCTATAAATAAGGTAAATGGCCGGTATATGATATGGACAAGCTGCTAGTTTGCCAGAAGAGTTCATCAGTTAAGAGGAGTCTATGAGCATTAAAATGGCCCCTAAACCACTGCTCCTGTTTTATTTGTGTGGCTGGAAGTAAGCCACAGGTATAGTTAGGTTATTAGCTCGGTTTAGTTAGTTGCTCAGACGAGCAGGTTTTAATTTTGTTTTTGCCTGAAGTTAAGGCTGTAGTTTCTTTTGCTCATTTTGTGCCTGAAGTGAAGGTTTATTTATGTTCCTGTTTTTTTCTAAATAAACCAGTTTGCTGCATATTTTGTGTCCTGTCTTGACTGTTTGGGTCCTCACTACTGCGTCTACCAAGTTAACTTCCCCAAAACATATAATGCATCAGTATCTTTAGCTTCTTTCTTGTTATATGCAGTATGGTGCCCATAAGATCTTCAATACATCCTGCCCAGGAACTAAACAAATGGAGACAATGATAATAACTGAAGTTACACGTGAAGGTCTGCACAGAGAATACTGGAACCTGCTGTGTCCATTTCCTCAGAATACGAGAAGCAGGTAACACGTACCACATGACTCTACTGCTAGAACACTATAAATATAAATCAAAATACAAAGGAATGTTGTAAGAGTAGAATTCAAAACATTTTGTTAGATGAGGAACTTTGCATTTTGTTAAGATCAATACTATGTATGAAGACAACCAAACACAATCAAAGTAAAGTTTTAGTAAAAAATAAATAAATAAATAAATAAATAAATAAGTAAAGAAAAGTGAAAATTAGAGAAGAGCAAACCACTTCATCCAAACCCAAGACATTTAGGATTCACAACCCACAAATGATTACAGTATAATCACCACGTCATAGCACTGACACAAATGTCATGATGTTGTTGTGCCCCATGTTACTGAGAAGGCCCAATCATTTTCATTTTGGACCAAGCAAGTTCAGTCCAAAACAAAACCGGTGGGTGAACTTCGCAAATATTTGCTAAACAAATAACAAGGTAATCTCTAAAGACAACTATTCTCTTCTTATTCTGCTGAATCCTCCAGCAGTATTTGACTCTGTAGACGACCAACTCCTCTTCAGTATGCTCCACTCTGTCATCCTCACGGACTCTATTCTCTCTTGGTTCTTCTCCTATCTCTCAGACTACATCTTAGTGTATCATTTGAACACTGACACTTCCCCTATTCGAAGTGTTTTACAGTCACAGAAAAGTGGATAGGATTTTAAATCGAATCCCATCTCCACTTTGCGGTAAAATACGCGCAGCAGAGACGGTGCGATTTCCACAACCTTTGCGTTTTTTTTAAAATCACAGCATGTCAATTATATCTACAAAAACACTGGTGGTTTCCTTATAGGTATAACAGAAGCAGAAAGTCTACAGAGGACGGCCACATGGGGCCTTAGCCTTAAAAGGAAGCTGTCAGGTTGGTATAAGACACTAAATGACCCAGATGTCCTTATACACTACTAGTATCTGCCAGCGACTTCGTCTGTGGGTTGGCGGTAGCGTGGAACTGCGTACAGGTGCTGTATTGTTGGCGGAGAAGATGCGCCGTGGGCCAAGCCGGACCCCATTTGTCCCTGCTTTGCTCTTTCCTCCTCTCCTCCACCCCTTGCATTTATCATGGCCCCTAGACCACCCTCCCTCCTCCCGTAACCCCCCATCCCACGGCAGCCCCAGAAGCTTCCTCTGAGCCCTCCTCCTGCGGCGTACCCTACATTCACACCCCTGTGCTCCCGCAGAAAGCCTACTGCACTGCCCTCTGTGCCCAGCGGCCCCGAGCACCCTCCTTGTACCCCCCTAAATGCTGTCCTGGGCAGAAGCCTCCTGCGCACACCCTACGTCCCTAAATGGCTTGCCTGTTGGCCCAGCGCCCCAAACTGTACAGTCCTGCAGCGTTGTCCAGGCCCCCTGCACACCTTGACTGTGGCCCCAGGGTTGGGCCACTGTAGCTGCACCCTACAATCTTGCAGGGTACTTACCCAGCTGGCACAGCCGAGACCCGTGGCGCTGCCCTGGCCCCCTACACACCCTGGCCGCAGACACGTGTTTGGGAAGCCGTACCTGCACTCTGGAGGCAGCCGGAGTACTTGCCCAGCCGTCACAGCAGAGTGCTGTTTTCTACTCCGATGAGTTTAACTGCGTGTCCTGTTCGCTACATGAGCTGTGCTGCCGATGGCCTCGTCGGGCCCCGCAGAGCTAGGCAGCAAGGCGGCGGCACGCCGATGCTGCAACCAGATGCCATGTTGGCCGGCTCGCACATCGGAACGCTCACAGACTGGCACGGACGTATCGGGCCGCACCGCTTCTGCACCAGCCGCCCCCAGCTGCTGCACACCAATCGTATTCCCGCTGACAGACCTGTGATGACGTCATCCAGGTCCTGCAGCAGAGCAGGGGCTCTGTTTTGCCGGTCGCGGTGGGCCTGTCGGCGGAGTGCGCGGCTTGTCAAGTAGCCTATGTTTCCTTCCTGACAAATATGGTATGTGCAAAATCTGAGCCCAATCCATTCAGCCATTTAGCTGTGATTGAGGAACAAACATCCAAACACACAAACTTTCACATTTATAATATTAGTAGGAAGTAGGATAGGTTTATTTTTCCATGTACATATGACGCTACGCTATCTATGACTGCATTAAAAACACAAGTCCAATAGGTCACATCAGACTGTGGAGCTCTTGGCACCTGCGCAGTTCTTATGTGAAATCAGAATCATACATCCCGGCTTCACTATGCATGCACCTGACGTCTGGCGCTTGCACACTGATGCCTGCATATACTCCTCCGGCTTCACTGAAAAACTACACTGACACCAGTAGAACAGAAACCACGTAAGTATAAATAATTAAGTATTTTTATTGTGGGCAGAGATGGCAGTAAAGGAGCACTATTTGGGACACTACACCCTCAGTCCACAAGGACCTGTGGGTAGTTCTGTGTCCCAATCATCTTAGCCAGTGCCTTTCAAGGACACCACACATAACAGTACCCATAATACCTATTTTTTACCTTTATCTTTGGTATTATCTTTTAGACCTTGCCAAATGTCTTTGTGCATATTTCTCATCATCTTCAATTAAACCTTTCTTACATTGTGCTGCTATTAATACTTCTTATGCTTTTTGTGCTTTATATTTTCAAGACAAAGATTTGAATTCAGCAAAATATTGCAGTCTGACAACAAAGTCTTTCATTTCCTTTTTCAAAATTGATATGAAAAATAACACATCAGAACCTTTAGGGGAAGGGATGCATTGTTCCTGTGACATTCTATTATGAGCAGTTCTATATAAAATACATTATGGTTTATGTCAGGCCAATAAAAGGAATTACATTCTCCAAGGTGTCCAATTTTGTACGAGGGATTACATCAACTTAGAATCTGGGCTATACGCCTCCAGATTTAATAAATACACTCTTATACTTGCAATTCTTAATACTAGATTTTATGTTGTTGTCACGATCTGGAAATTCTTTCTATATGATCTTGTATTATTACCTTATACTTTCAAGACACTACAGTATTCTTTTACCATTTATGAACGGTGTGAATGGCTGCTGCAAGCAAAATTTACCTCTGTGCGGTTATTAGAAGGTCAAATCTAGATATATAAAGTAAGCATGCTTAAAAATATCCAAACGGCAATCTGGTAAAGTTTGGGATTAAAAGTATGCATTAAAAATGACATGTTTTATAAAGGAAATGTATTTTTTAAAATTTATTGTATTTATTTTTCTTACTTACTATATATACTCGAGTATAAACCGACCTGAATATAAGCCGAGGCCCCTAATTTTACCACAAAAAAATGGGAAAACTTATTGACTCGCGTATAAGCCGAGGGGGGGGGGGGGGGGAATGCAGCAGCTACTGGAAAATGTCAAAAATTAAAATGGTCAGAGTGTTTGGGTGCAGTAGATGCTGGGAAAGGGGTGGGGGTGCTGCGGAACAGGAGCACTGCAGATACCCTATATTCAGTAGACCGGGCACTTTAAGACACAGGGATACCTAATGTGTATGTGTTCCACAGTCATTTTCTACTTCTGTATGTATTCTAGGGAAAGGAGTGATTTAGAACTTTAATTTTTTTTTTTTTAGTCTTCCTTTTTTTTTTTTTGCACTATTTTATGGGAGATTCTATACATTAATATTGTGGCTGGTCATAGACCGGTCATAGACCCCCTTAAAAAAATAAATAAATAAATAAAAAATAATAATTTTTTTGCTGACTCGAGTATAAGCCGAGGGGGACTTTTTCAGCACGAAAACTGGGCTGAAAAATTCGGCTTATACTCGAGTATATGCCTTCATATTCTGCAGTGCTTTAAAGACATTGGCCATCAGTTAATTATAAAATAAATTTTGGTCAAAACTGAAGATTTTGGTAAGGTCAATTCACAAATGGACTTGCTGAATTTTAAAACGTCCAGCCAATTGTCTTATGGTGGAAATAAGGGAGATACCTGTTGGGGTAAATATCTAATTTCTATGGTCATCTTACAGCGATATAGGAATAAGTATCTGCCAAACTGCACATTCCTTGGGCATTACTTTTATTATACTGGTTTTATATCTAGAGAAAAAAAATTGATGTTAAAATCAAAATGTACAAGCATGAGATAGAAATGATCAAACATATATGTCTGTTATTGTTACTTCTGCTCATGGTATTGATAGAAGAAAAAAAAAGTGCTGATTATTATTTATTTATGTGATACAATATATACAATGATATAATTTTTTTTTTACATAGATCCAACACAAAACAATATGTTAGAAAATTATGCATATGTTGTATGCACTCAAAAATAAGACATCTTATGATTTATAAGTGAATAACTTGACTGACGCAATAATCAATGGCAAGTTATAAAGCATCACCGCAGCAAATGGGAAAAAGTGCAGGTAATTTATAAAGGAACTAAAAAGGTGCCAAGCAAATGATTCTTTAATAGCAAGAGAGGCCTTTGATCTCCTTGACTGTAAGAAGCCAATTGTGTGGTTGATTTAATTGATAAGTCGTCTTACCGTTGACAGTCAGGTCAGAAATGCATTGTTCAACATTCAGGAAAAACTTGATATTAACATTACATGATTGAGATCCCTGAAATATTCTCAATTGCAATTAGAGGGCAGACAGAGGGAGTTATTCATTAATGCTGATAAAAATCCATTATACATCAATGACTTTGAGATTCGTAGTGTAATATACAAAGTCATTTAAACATCCAGTACGTACATATTAGGCTACTGTACAAGGCTTCCACGTGCTGTACATCATGGGCTATTACACAGCCTAGTATACACGCATGTATAAGTCAAACATTCTTGGGGAACTGTATAACTAACAATGGCAGCAGTGTAACTAGCCAGCTTTGAGATTCGGAATGGTCGGCTTTCTGGATAATGGATAGAAATGTCCAGATAAAGGGTTTTCTTATGTATTAAAGGATATGAATACAGATATTCTCTGTGGCCATTATTCTGAAAAGCTTCTGGAGCGGTTTGGAGGGATATGTCCAACAGAGAAAGTTTTGGGAGGGAAAGCATGCTGAAAATGCATACATCTGTGAGCTTGGATATTTTAAGGAATTGCACTTGTTGAGTTCTCTGTATTATACTCCCTGAAGTTCCACTTTCGAGGACAGGGTAGTTGGCTATGCTATTCTATAGAGAGATATTAAGTAAAAAAAATATATATATTCTCTGTATGCGGCAATAAATTTAGCTCACTTTTTCACTTACTTCCTGGAATGCCACCTATCTTTTTTGGAATTGTTTATCTGTGGTTTGGCCTAAACCGTGGGGCTGGGCACCCGCCACGTTACTGGTGCAGTCTTTGTTCTTTTTGTGCATACGTGTGTGTATATAAATATATATATATATATATATATATATATATATATATATATATATATACACACACACATTATATATATATATATATATATATATATATATATATATATATATATATATTTCATATTCATTATATTTACCAAAACCAGAAATGATTGACAGTATAGTGACAAAAGCATAGGTATAAATGAGCCTGTAAATGAATACTTTTAATGCCTTCACTAGGCCAGTTGTCAGCCACATGGTATGCTTGCTGCATGATTTAACATGTTCTTTATAATAAGTGTCTATTAAGAAGCCATCCAGTATGGCTGTTTCCATCTTCTTCATATGCCAGGTGGAGGTCACACTTCAGCGATTCCTAGGAAGAGTGGGCAGCCTGAGGAGGTCACAATCACAAGTGACACACTGCAATCTGTAAAGCTTTGCTACTAATCCCCGATATCCATGCAAATGCTGTACAAGGGATGATCTAATGTTATCTCTGGAGACCAGGGAAAGGTTAGAAACCTAAGGACATTAGAGCAATAGAAAATGATTGCTTCCTTCAAGTATAGCTAAGAAGTTAACAAGTTAGCTTCACTACTTTCATTTATAAAAAAAACAAAAAAACAAAAACAATATGACCTCATTCTTAAAACCTTCAGCGCCTTCAGATTGGAAAGCTATACAAGCTCATATTCTACATTAAAATGTATTTCCTAAATCACAGGAGAAAGGACACATCTGTCATCTGCATGGAGAAAACATTTCAGATATAATTGTTAGAACAATATTACTTCTGCCCAGAAACCATGCTATCTACGGCCTGCCCATAGTAAACTAATGACCTAATCCAGGCTAAAAGGGCAATATACTAATATCTGTTCTACTAAGTATTTTTCGGACTACCGTATTTTTCGGACTATAAGACGCACTAAGGTTTTAGAGGAGGAAAATAGGGAAAAAAAAATTTTAAGCAAAAAAAATTGGTAAAATATTTAATAACCTAATAATATAATATTTCACCAATGTAAATAGAACCAGGGGCTTTCGGACACAGGGATACCAAATGTGTATGTGTTTCACAGTAATGTTTTTGTTTTATATGTATTCTAGGGATATGGGGGTGATTTGAACATATATATATATATATATATATATATATATATATATATATATATATATATAACATCTCATCCATGGATGGAAAGAGACACCCTGCAGTGAAGCTATGCAAGAAGAGAAAAAGGGGCGGGCCAGACGGGTGAAGGAGGTGTGGTTTTCTAAGCAAACTTGAAAACACGCCTCTCTCACCCATCTGGCTCGTCCCTCCTTCACTGCCTCTCAGATCTGGCTCCTGCAATGAAGCCACACAGGCAGGGAAGTAGGGGCGGGCCAGACGGGTGAAGGAGGCGTGGTTTCAAGCTTGCCGAGAAAACCACGCCTCCTCCTCCCATTTGGCCCACCCCTCCTTCCCTGTCTGTGTGGCTTCATTGCAGGAGCCAGATCTGAGAGGCAGTGAAGGAGGGGCGGGCCAGACGGGAGAAGGAGGCGTGGTTTTCTCGGCAAGCTTGAAACCACGCTTCCTTCACCTGTCTGGCCCGCCCCTACTTCCCTGCCTCTCATATCTCGCTCCTGCAATGACACGACACAGACAGGGAAGGAGGGGCAGAGCAGGCAGGTACCGTGCTGCTCTCCGTGCTGCTCCTCATAGACAGGACACAGACGCTGCACACGCTGCATTCGGACTATAAGACGCACACACATTTTCCTCCCATATTGGGAGGAAAAAAAGTGCGTCTTATAGTCCGAAAAATACGGTAAATGAGCGATTTAGAAGGATACTAGATTACCTTTGCTGGATCATACAGATCAGAGGTCAAAATAAACTGACTGCTAGTAGCCTCTATTCACCAAAGACATTTCCCAATATGCAAATGTATTTCCCCAATATGTTCTCAACTTATAACTTCAGTCATCACTATTTTGGCAGGCGATAACATGCAATTATAACGGCAGTCACTTTCACACATTAGCAAGTTCTCATACTATCAGGGTGAAGACCTTGTAACTGTAACCACCAATATAAAAAGCAACAGTGTGGGATGTTGCTGCTAAGGTTAAAAGTCAAACATAGGACACTATCTATCTATCTATCTATCTATCTATCTATCTATCTATCTCCTATCTATCTATCTATCTATCTATCTATCTATCTATCTATCTATCTATCTAATTTATCTCCTATCTATCTATCTATCTATCTATCTATCTATCTATCTATCTATCTATCTTATTTATCTCCTATCTATCTATCTATCTATCTATCTATCTATCTATCTATCTATCTATCTATCTATCTATCTATCTATCTGTTCCATGCCAAGATACAGAATATTCTAATTCCATATACGTATATCTAATTATAGATGTAGTAGGCAGTAAATATAAAATAACTCCATAACACAATGAATGAGTTCAGTATTCAGGAGCATTGGTAAATCCTGTCTGGACACCAATAAAGCATTGCATGCACATTGTTTGTGTCCATAGGATAAGAGAGCTTTTCTGACTTCATTTTGGGACATTGGGTACCCGGTGGTAAGGAGTATATTAGACACTGACATCACTTAGAGTTTATGGTTTCCATACTTGTTATTGTATAGAACAAAATACAAAGTCACTCTGGATTTATTGAACTTTGTATCTTTTTCTAATATTTATTTGAGTACAGTTTTTGAAGACAGTAATGAAAGGGGTTAGTGTTTTCTATAACTTTTTTTTTGATTTGCACATATATTATTTAGTAACGCTGTGAAGACTGAAGGGACTTTAGACAGAATAATTATTACTCTCATGCTGTTCTGCTGATAGTGTAAGGTTCATGCTGGATAGGCCTCATTATTTTGTGAACTTTGGCATCAGAATTCCTAAAGCAGTTACAGCATAAGCAAATCTATCTACAAATTGCCTACATGTTAAGCTAATTACAGATATGTCAATCCTTACCTTTCTTCTTGCCTGGACATATCCAGAGATGTATGCCAAGGGATGACTAGCTTTGTAAAAGAAATAATTTAGGAACATTCTGTCCTGAAATTTGTATCCTATATGCATCTATGTATGGTCATTCCTGTTTTGAGTTGCAGGCTACCAAGTGTTTTTGCTACAATGTTCCAATATTGTATTTAACCGGTAAGCAACTGGAGTCCTAAACCAAAGTCAAGTTAAAGTAAGCATGGACACATCTGTACGCACGCCATCAATTTTAGATAACAATAAAAAACAAGACAGCACCGAGCTGTATATGGTGAAATATTGTATAGTTAAGGGTTTAGTAACAAGAGTTTGATGTACTCTCACCTGGTAGAGTTGTGAGGAATTCACAACTACCGTATACGCCTGGAAACCAATTTTAGGGGGTTCCTGCCTATATGTGATTGAGCAGCTGGATCCTATTCACCAATGGTGTAGAAGATATATATAAGGACCGGGATAAAGGACCGCGCTTCACCAAATTGCAAGACAACCACTTTAGTAAAGTTCAGCACAACGCATTTCGGGCACAAGTCGCCCTTCTTCAAGTGCAAAGGAACTCAATATTCTGCGGAAGAGCACAGACACACTGGGAGGAGCCGGACACGTGTCGTACTGAATGCAACATCACGCAGACCGTGGATGCTGCCATCCTTCCCTCATCAAGCGCGCCATTTCGACCATAGTTGATGATGGAGTTTTAAGTCAGGACACATAGCTGCTGATTGGCCACGAGCTATACCAAATTTATATAATTTTTGTTACCAGATTTACAAAAATCCAAAACTTTGGAAAGTGCAAACATTATTTTAGTCTGCATACGCTAACACCTCTAACAATTGTGTGTCTTTTTTGTTGCATAAGGGAGCGTTCACACTACCGCCAGTGTCCGACAGATAGTGTCCGCTTGCTAATGTTCGTTCAAAAGCTTGCACGGACATTAGCAGCGGACACTAGCTGTGTCCGTGACATTTTTCATTCATGTAAATGGAGATCGGGTGCGTTGTTTTACACTCCGTGCCTGTCCTTAACTGTCCGTTCCTAAAGATGTCCGACTTTTCAAGCAGACAGCAAAACCCGAGATGTAGATTTTGAACGGACATTAGCAGCGGACACTACCTGTCGGACACTGACGGTAGTGTGAACGCCCCCCTAAGATCGTGTTTTCATTTATGACATTTTGAAGAATGTCCAACATTATGATCACTTGTCATTCAATTTTTTGGGACAGACAAAATGGTGGGAAAATACCCCAAATCCATATTTAGAATTTATTTTTTACTGCTGTATGGTACAAATGATTTTATATTTTTATAGTTGGGCATTTTCAAATGCAGGGATACCTAATATGTTTATTTTATTTATTTTTATAGATGATCTAAGGTAAACAGGTGATTTGAATTTTTACAGTTTTTTAACAGTTTTTGTAGGTTTTTTTCCAAACTTTTTTCAAGCTTTTTTAAGCTCCTCCTGCATCTCTGATGGTATGGGTTTGCATTAGTACCTATAGTAAGGACAGCTTACACATCTGAAATTAATGCTGAGATGTATATAGAAAAACATTAACTTTTTCAGGGAAGGTCTTGCATATTTACAAAAATAAATGTAGATCTATAGATAAACTACATACTGCACCAATCACATGGCTTCACAGGAGAAGATTCCAACAGAAAGTATTTGGCGCATTATGAAACAAAAAATGCAGCAAAAAAGACCCAGGACTGTTGAGCAGCCAGAATGTGACATCAGCCAACAATAGGACAACATTCATCTTCAGTCAATCAATTCTAAATGAGTTCATTTTTTCAAATGAAATGGAAAAATGTTTGAACTTCTGACGTGTGTTCGAATGTGAATAAAATATGCTTATATGACATTTCCAAATGATTGAATTCCTGTTTTTTTCTTACATTTTAGTACAATAAGTGTCCCAACTTTTTTGGTATTATGAGAGGAGCTCTTTCTTTACAAATCACAATGAACATGTTAATACAATACAAATAGTTTAAACTTGTAGTAACAGTTGTATATATTGTCTACTGTATGTTTTATTCAATTCCACTGTCCTGCTGTCAGTTTTGCTGAACTGTGATAATACTTGCCAAATACAATTGTTTAGGACGTGCGGGTTGGCATGATTTAGGGTTAGGTTTACATTAATCTAGGGTCCAAGAATTTTTACATCATTGTAATGAGATGCAAATTTATAAGATTGCCCACAGCATTTATTGAAATATCAATGCATTCAGAACTAGCTGTCATAGTTCTTTCAAGACACAATTATGCACGGAACATTTTAAAGTTGAAGCTGAGATCTTTAGAATAACAGTAAAAGACACAATTAACACAACAATACCAAATACTTTACATCACAGTCAGAAGAATGTTGGCAAGATCTACAGGAACACTCAGGTTTATGGACAAAAATATACAACTCACACACACACACACACACACACACACACACACACACACACACACACAGTGATCACTGCTGTCCCATGTCTGCTGTTTATGCATAGCCAAACAACTGGACCAACCTTCACCAAATTTGGCAAGTACATAAATCAGGCGCCTCCAAAGGTTTTAGACTGTATTTCAGTCTTTAGGGTCTACCATTTTTGACATATTCACAAAGGCACACATAGTACTGCTAACATCCACATCAAGGGCCTTCCTCCATTTCACATCACATGACTTGTATTAAAGAATTGAAGTTTCCAGGTCAGTATTGCAGCATTCACTCACAGTTATTCTCTGTTATCAGCCATTATCAGAAGATTATTGTAAGATTATTATTATATATATTTTGTAAGCCGATGGCTGGTCAGTTAATGGAGGGGGTGTACATCTCACCCAGACTACTAAGGTGGGTGAGATGAGAAAACTCCAGAAAGAACGTTTCTCAGCAGATAACGATTGTCTGCTGAGGGTTATTTCAGAGTTCCGGTTACTGGGCGGGATTTTTAGGAGTGGCAGATAGGTTGGTGGGACCTGTCATTCCACCCCCCTCCAGTCCACACTTTGGGGATGTTCCGGCAGCGACTCATCTGCAGAGAGTCTGCTCATCAAGGGAAGCTTAAGAAGCCAGCTCCAGCAGCAGAGTTTGTCAGAGCTTGGCTGGAGAGCCAACTGAGATGTCATATTTTTAGAGCTGTGTCCTGAGTGACCCTGACAATATATATATATATATATATATATATATATATATATATATATATATATATATATATATATATACACAGATATACAATGATTGATCACTGTTGTTCTTTGTTATCTGAGATTATAAGAGGATTGTATATACACATTAGCTTCACTGACATAAACCATTATCAATGGGAATGCAGCACTCACTCACTGTTGTTCGCTGTTATCAACCAGAGGATTGTGTATATATAGATATAATACAGCACTCATACACTATTGGACCATTGTCATAATATAGGATTCAGATTTTAAATATATGCACATATACAATACTCGCTTACTGTTGATCTCTGTTATCAGTCATTATCAGAGGTTTAAATCCACAGGAGAAAAAATTTAAAAGATATATATATATATATATATATATATATATATATATATATATATATATATATACACACACACACACACTTTACTGGACACTCAAATATATATATCGGGAGAGAGAGAAAGAGAGAGGGGAGAGAGACATGATGGATAGTCAGAATAATATCATATATACAATTTATACATTCATTATAGAGCTATTATGTAAGAAAATACCCATAATTATCTGCTTCTTATTCATTGCCATAGATAAATGATTTGATAGGATAATAGATAGGCCCATAGTATTTTCATTAAGAAAATTGATCGCAACTGAAGCTGTTCATGTTTACTTCTTCTTCATTCCTGGCTTTCAAGACAGAAGTAATGAGGGCATCTGTGTATTCCTTTGTAAGACTCTTGGAATTCAGCATTTCATGTGAGTGCAGGTAGTTATACAGAACATATGGTGTACAGTTCAGTACGTATTGTAAAAGAATATTCAAGAGGAGAAGCAAATAAGACCAAAAGAGAAGTTCTCAAAAAGACGATAAGACTTATTTATTTTTGGTCACAGTTATATTAAAATAAATGTCACTTATATTGATTGACAAATATCAAACCCCTGCCAAGTATTCTAAGACACTTTATAGAAATGATGGAGAAAGGGCGAGTTGCTTGGAAGTAAGACACTGTTTATTTGCTATGGAGTTGCGTCATTTTCAGACAGAAAAATATCATAAACATACGTTAGCAACTTATTATATATCCACAGGACAAGTAATGACTGTGACTGGTAGGGGTTTGACTACAAGGACACTTACTATTTAAAAACAATGGAGGTCTCATTCCTTAAATTAAATGGAATGGCGGTCAAACATGTGCATTGGCGCTCCAATAGGCTTATGGAGTAGCCTTGATAGCGCTCAGTTGTCTTTGACAGTGTCATAGAGATTGAATGGTTATGCTCAGCCCCCACTTCATTTAAATGAAGGGCACAGGACCTTCGATGGGGTCTCAGTGGTTAAATGATAGATGATAAGTTGCACTCTTGGGAAACCTCTTTAATATTTTCCAGCAAAAATGTAGCAAAACCTCAGATCAGACTTTTGCTGCCGCTGAAATTTCTTTCAACCCTCACAGTATAAAGATTTACTAATAGTGAAGTTCTGAATGTATATTACAGAATCACATCATTTATCAATTAATGGCCTATCTTTGGGTCTGCCTGAAACAAACATTTTGGGAAGAGATACTGCATTATTACACGAGGCTTAGAATAAAATCCTGTAATATCAGAAATCTCTCATTTACTTCCCAGGATTGTAGACACAATTGTCTAGCCAAAGCATGTGATAAAAGACCCCGGCCAGTAAAATCCAATGCCAGCTGTTTCAATATTTTGACCAGGGGCTGAGCGACCACATTGGAATATAACCTACATTGTGTGATTTGTAGTTGCAGTGCTGAAACATAGTAAGTACTTAAGAAAATCAGAGCATGTGTTCATTTCCTGCACCAATCTAATATGACACATTACCTAAGGTAATACGTTTTAAGCCACTCCATCACACACAAGCCTAACACTGTTTTAAGGCAGCTGTGCTTGTGAACAGCTGTTCCTATGACTGGCTGCACTTGTAAAGAGCCTGCACCTGCCACATATGTGCTAACAGATAAAGAAAATTATTCATCAGAGGTTAGCACCTTCCTTTTTAAGAGATTTGACGTTGCATTTGTCAAGTTTCAATCATCACAATCTCCGCTTTCAAAACTCTGACACACAACAGTTGTCTCAGTAATAGAATGGATCTATACATGAAAGGCAGACATACCCACTGCTCCACTTAATGGCATGTAACATTTTCCTTGGAATGAAATCCTTATAAAAATAAAATAACAGAAATCCATGCCTGCTAGTGACTGAGGAACCTCATGGACATGGAAATAGAATTCGCACCCACTGTGTGTTCGGACACAAACATATGCCAAGTATACACATAGAAACTGTATGACAGCACACTGAGTCCTTATGGCTTCGTATTTCGGAGCTAAATAGGAACTTGTGTTGCCTTATGGTGTCTGTGTGTAGCCCAGTATTCTCCCTCCAAGCAAGGCCTGATGAAGGAACATACAAGTGTGACTGACCCAGGCCCATCAGAATCAGAGAGGAAGAGGGTCTGTAAAAGCAGAAGTAAAAGATGGTGTTATATCTCAGATCCCTAGCACATAGAAGTGTAACATAGCTGTGTTTAAGATGACTTACAGGGACTGTCCAAGACTGGAAAAGCATGGTTGCCTTGGTATGGTTGTGTATACCGCAAAGAGATGCAATACCAGACATAACCCACAGAAATCAGCCACGTGTTTCTAACCCTATATAGCCCCTTTATCAGATTCATGAACATGTATTATTATTTATTTATTTTGCTTGCTTTCATAGCGCCATCATATTACACAGCACTTTACAGATATTGTCAATCACTGTCCCCATATAGGGCTCACAATATAAATTCCCTATCTATATGTCTTTGGACTGTGAGAAGAAACCAGAGTATCTGGAGGAAACCCATACTGGTTCCTTTGTCAAAACGCTCCTGTTTTACCTCCAAGGAAACAAGACTGGACATACACATAATTGTATCTGAGATTTATGTATTTGATATGGTGGTAATATAACACTCCAATGGAAGCATTCATACCCCCATATCTACATATGCATAAAACGAAAAACGTGCAGTATACTCTAATGTCGTATATCAGACTGCATTCCTCTCAAACAGCACTGTAATGCTCACAATATGATGCAAACAGTGATAAGGATCTTTGCTAGCTACAAGATCTCCTTTACAAACCAAAGCAAATGGCAACTATTACAAGTCTCCCCCTTTCATCCCACAAACAAGGAAGGGCCGTTCATGTTTAGGGTCTATATAATGACAGTAATATTCGCCACAGTTGGCGCAGGCGGCACGTGCTACATGTGAAACATAAATACACAACTCATTTCTTGCTTCAGTAAAAATGATTAGGTCAGAGAAGCTAAATGATGTGCATATGTCAGGGCTGCGCCTGTGGCTGCCGTTCCGTCTCTGTGTCACTTGATTAGCAGAGTTCTGCTCTTGCATTTCTCTTACTCTTCACGCACTGCAAACAAAATAGCAATCTAGCCTTGTATCTGAGAAGAAAAATGTAAAGAAGGTGAGATGGAAACGCGTCAGTCATAATAAAATGTAGGTGATTGTCACAAAGCTGATATCCTTAGGGTGACCTCTTGTGATCTGAGGAGCTGTGCAGTGACTCGGGGATTAATGGAGGGGCTGAGGCTGCCGAGAGTGGCTTCTCTCTTGTCTCCAAGCTTCCTGCATTCTTTGGAGGAATTCCTGGAAAACCAGGACTGGTTAATCTTTGTCCTATTACCGTCATTTGCAAGCTGGGTTTTTAGCTTGGCATGGAGTGATTAATCAGAGCTTCAGACGGCCCTATTGTTTGCAATGACTAAAATCACACCTCCATTGGCCGGCCACTGCTTTTCCATGTGATTGAGCGCTGCTGTACGCAGCCCATTCCTCATTGTCATTAGCCATAATCATAGCCTTCCTGGGTGCATGAGAATGTTCACACAACGCATTCAGAACCACAACCTATTTGAATATGAATCTTCCCAGTAAGTAGCAATAAAATAGGGGAAACAAAGCCGTTTCTCTAGGGAATTTTGTAAAGCATTCTTACTAATTCTTCCTCTTCAAAATGTTCCTCTTTCAGTATCTGGGATTTGTTTGCTAAAACAAGGGTTGCTTAATGAATACAATGGTTTATTATTTCCCTTAAGTGACACAGCAGGGCCCAAGTAATACAGACCCAGCTCTTTCAGAGCGCGCCAAGAACATAAGAAACAAAGGAGCAGCAGTTCCATACAACAAATAGACCTCTCGGCTTGGTCTCCGGTTTGAACAGTCCACAGAGCAAGACCTCGGCTCTGCTATTCTAGATTTCCTAGCCCGTATTTTTCCCTCTGTTTTATTCTTCTCAATGACTCACACACTGGGCTGAGACTGTGCTGTCATGGAAAAGCACATAGCAACAGCAGAATGATGGCTGGGGGAGGGGCGGCGTGACTTTCTCTCATGTGCATTCATAGTGAGCCACCTAATGGTGAGAACGTTCTCTCCGCTCGCATGGAACAAGCAATGCTTTCAAGCTTATTTCCCTAGGAAACACTTCCATATATCGATGCCAGACAAAATATAGGTAACAGTTGCTCACAGTTTACAGGGCTATTAACTCTTTGAACCAAGAGCGCCGGTAGAACTGTCTGAGGGTCTAAATATATTCTACAATCTTCAGGGTGCAATTTATATGTCTTGTCTGGTTTACAAGTTTTTCATTAAACTTTATTACATTTAAAGGAAAATTGTTTGTAAATCCGGTCGCTAGTCTTGTACTATACTGTCTGACAATAACATTGTTCTAATGTTTGCTACTGTATTATATCATGAGCTCTTACTTATAACCGTAAGTACTGGAAATACAAACATGTTTTTTTTTACTTATATAGAATTTTAAAAATTCCCTTCCTCCTTATCTGAAAATAAATATGTTGTTCCCTGCAGTGAATCCTCTTGTTTATTGCAGCATTTATGAAGTTTATTACATTTATATGGTAGTCGCTACTGACAATAAAAATGACAAATTCTTCAATGTAGTTGCTTATGGGCACACATAGAAATAATACGGTATACGTTATTACGTTTAACAATCGGCTGGTTTAGTGCGGCAGCGAGTGAATGTCCACGTACAACCGGGATGTCCATTACAGTTGCAGATTCTGGGAATAACAGGTGATACACTAAAAAGAATGAATAACCAGCTGGAGCTGCTATAGGTGTCATGACCTCTTTTATGACAAAGTATATTGGGATTCTGATCTCTTGGATTGTTATGGTTTATAGAGATTGAGGAATTGAATTCACCGAGAGATGTTATCTGGAATATTTGTGTGTATCTTTATTAAAGGAGACTTACTGCCGACTCCAAGCATTGTCAACTGCTGACACTGGTTTACAGAGCCCATTACCTTTGCTGTATATGTCACCTTTGCTGATTTATAGAACAATCATTTTGAAGGCAAATGCGGCAGTTGGTGCAACCAGAATATGTCCTCACCTCCTGCACCCAGAGTACGTCCTCACCTCCTGCACCCAGAGTACGTCCTCACCTCCTGCACCCAGAGTACGTCCTCACCTCCTGCACCCAGAGTACGTCCTCACCTCCTGCACCCAGAGTACGTCCTCACCTCCTGCACCCAGAGTACGTCCTCACCTCCTGCACCCAGAGTACGTCCTCACCTCCTGCACCCAGAGTACGTCCTCACCTCCTGCACCCAGAGTACGTCCTCACCTCCTGCACCCAGAGTACGTCCTCACCTCCTGCACCCAGAGTACGTCCTCACCTCCTGCACTCAGAGTATGTCCTCACCTTCTGCACCCAGAGTATGTCCTCACCTCCTGCACCCAGAGTACGTCCTCACCTCCTGCACCCAGAGTACGTCCTCACCTCCGGCACCCAGAGTACGTCCTCACCTCCGGCACCCAGAGAATGTCCTCACCTCCGGCACCCAGAGTACGTCCTCACCTCCGGCACCCAGAGTACGTCCTCACCTCCGGCACCCAGAGAATGTCCTCACCTCCGGCACCCAGAGTACGTCCTCACCTCCTGCACCCAGAGTACGTCCTCACCTCCGGCACCCAGAGAATGTCCTCACCTCCGGCACCCAGAGTATGTCCTCACCTCCGGCACCCAGAGTATGTCCTCACCTCCTGCACCCAGAGTACGTCCTCACCTCCGGCACCCAGAGAATGTCCTCACCTCCGGCACCCAGAGTATGTCCTCACCTCCGGCACCCAGAGTATGTCCTCACCTCCTGCACCCAGAGTATGTCCTCACCTCCTGCACCCAGAGTACGTCCTCACCTCCGGCACCCAGAGTACGTCCTCACCTCCTGCACCCAGAGAATGTCCTCACCTCCTGCACCCAGAGTACGTCCTCACCTCCGGCACCCAGAGTACGTCCTCACCTCCGGCACCCAGAGAATGTCCTCACCTCCTGCACCCAGAGTATGTCCTCACCCAGTGGCGTAACTAAGTTTGCTGGGGCCCCGTGGGGAACTTTTGACATGCCCCCCCCCCCCAACCGACACCGACCCCCTCCTCCGCACTCTATTATGTCCCTTAGTAAGCCCTGCACACAGAATTATGTCCATTAGTGGCCTCTGCACACAGTATTATGTCCATTAGTGGCCCTTGCACACAGTATTATCCCCCATAGTGGCCCCTGCACACAGTATTGTACCCCACAGTGGCCCCTGCACACAGTATTATGCCCCACAGTGGCCCCTGCACACAGTATTATACCCAATAGAGGCCCCTGCACACAGTATTATGTCCCCATAGTGGCCCCTGCACACAGTATTCTGTCCAGGATCGGCAAGTAAATAGGGCCCGTAACGGCCAATTTAAAAAAAAAAAAAAAAAAAAAAAAAAAAAAACAGCGGTAGAGGCTGTCACCGGGCCCCCTAATGGCCCAGGTCCTGTGGCAGCCGCCTCCGCTGCCTCTATGGTAATTACGCCCCTGTCCTCACCTACTGCACCCAGAGTATGTCCTCACCTTCTGCACCCAGAGTACGTCCTCACCTCCTGCAACCAGAGTACGTCCTAACCTTCTGCACCCAGAATATTTCCTCACCTCCTGCACCCAGAGTATGTCCTCACCTCCTGCACCCAGAGTATGTCCTCACCTCCTGCACCCAGAGTACGTCCTCACCTCCTGCACCCAGAGTACGTCCTCACCTCCTGCACCCAGAGTATGTCCTCACCCAGTGGCGTAACTAAGAATGCTGGGGCCCCGTGGGGAACTTTTGACATGCCCCCCCCAACCGACACCGACCCCCTCCTCCGCACTCTATTATGTCCCTTAGTAAGCCCTGCACACAGTATTATGTCCATTAGTGGCCTCTGCACACAGTATTATGTCCATTAGTGGCCCTTGCACACAGTATTATCCCCCATAGTGGCCCCTGCACACAGTATTGTACCCCACAGTGGCCCCTGCACACAGTATTATGCCCCACAGTGGCCCCTGCACACAGTATTAGACCCAATAGTGGCCCCTGCACACAGTATTATGTCCCCATAGTGGCCCCTGCACACAGTATTCTGTCCAGGATCGGCAAGTAAATAGGGCCCGTAACGGCCAATTTAAAAATAAATAAAAAAAAAAAAAACAGCGGTAGCGGCTGTCACCGGGCCCCCTAATGGCCCGGGTCCTGTGGCAGCCGCCTCCGCTGCCTCTATGGTAATTACGCCCCTGTCCTCACCTACTGCACCCAGAGTATGTCCTCACCTTCTGCACCCAGAGTACGTCCTCACCTCCTGCAACCAGAGTACGTCCTCACCTCCTGCACCCAGAGTATCTCCTCACCTCCTGCACCCAGAGTATGTCCTCACCTCCTGCACCCAGAGTATGTCCTCACCTCCTGCACCCAGAGTATGTCCTCACCTCCTGCACCCAGAGTATGTTCCCACCTCCTGCACCCAGAGTATGTCCTCACCTCCTGCACACAGAGTATATCGGCGGATGGACAGGCGCGCAAGTGTGAACGCTCCCTAAGTGATAGAGTTAAGGGTTCATGCACACAGCTGTGATATCAGCTCGGAACCTATATGGAGGCCTTTAGGTTTCTTAGTATAGAATGGTCCTTTTTGTACTGCTGTATTGTGCCATATGTAACACTTTGAAGAGAGAAGTGGCGTTTGATGTAACATGCTACAATTCATTGTCCCACTGTATGTACCCTAGAAGTAATATCCATCTAGTGGAGCATATGTACTCTAGTTAGTCTGTGTTCTAGTGGATTTGCACTGAAGCTGAGACTTTCTTATACTTTTTTGTAACATGAAAGGCTACAATAGAGGACCTATGCATCTATAGGAGTGCTCCTTTACAGTTATATACATATACAAAGGCGTAGAGTTGTACCTATTTAAGGGATCCTATCACTCAGACACAATTTTTTCTAGGTACTACGTCGGAATAGCCTTAAGAAAGGCTATTCTTCTCCTACCTTTCGTCGTCTTCTCTGTGCCACCATTCGCCTACAATCCCAGTTCTTGTCGGTAAGCAAATTGGTTCTCTCGCAGCAATGGGGGCGGGCCCCAGTGCTCAGACAGCACTGGGACCGTCCATAATGCTGCAAGAGAACTCTCTCCAGCGCCACCTCTATCTTCTTCAGCAGCGTCATCTTCAGCCTCTTCTTCTGGCGGTGGCTTATGACTTCTAGGCCTCTGGCCTTTGACAGAGCAGACTGCGCTGCCCACAGGCCATGAGAAAATGGCCGCTTGCACAGTATTATAAGCGGCCATTTTCTCGTGGCCTGTGGGCATGCGCAGTCTGCTCTGCCCGAGGCCTAGAAGTAACGAGCCACCACCGGAAGAAGAGGATGAAGAGGATGCTCCTGACAAAGATGGAGGCGGTGCTGGAGAGAGTTCTCTTGCAGCATTGGGGACACCCCCAGTGCTGTTTGAGCACTGGGGTCTGCCCCCAGTGCTGCGAGAGAACTCATTTGCATACCAAGAAAAAACAGAATTGCATGCGAACGGCAGCACGGAGAAGACGACGAAAGGTAGGAGAACAATAGCCTTTCTTAAGGTTATTCTGACGTGGTACCTAGAAAAAATTCTGAGTGATAGGATCCCTTTAAAAATATTTTCAGTACTAACCAAATATAGCACAGCATCGTATTAGGGTCCATTCACACGTAGTAAACGCGCGCTCATTTTTGCAAAATACACGTGTAAAAAAATAGACTCCCATTGACTTCAATGACATTTTTGTCATTGAAGTCAATGGGAGACTTATTTTTACACATGTATTTTGCCAAAATAAGCGCACATTTACTCCATGTGAATGGACCCTTAGTGAGGATTTCCAAATAATGGCTACTATGCCTGAAGTCTGATGTACTTCAGAATATTTATCTGTTAGATAAAAAAAATACAGTCACATATTAAAAAAGAAATTACCATTTAAATGTCTGTTCATATCTGCAAAAGAAAAATGTTTTCCTCTGAAATACGTATATATAATATAGGATAGTGTTCTCATGGTTAAATACGGCGCATGTAAATACGTTCTTGTGCACTTTAAAATTATTTAATTACATTAATTCTATTTTTTATTGCATTTACGAGAAAGCCAGGATTTTATTTTAATGCATTAGCAAAATGAAGAGTGCGCATTTGCTTAAAACTTCTATTAACCAAAGTTATGACAAGGGCGTGCTGAACTTTTGTCTTTTAGCAAGCAGTTGTTTGACTATAAAAATTCAGAATAACTTTTTTATTTTACAGTTTTATACACAGATGACGTCCATCTAATGCTTTTATATGGCATTAAGGCTAAGGTCCCACATAGTGAGCCACAGCCAAGAAGCGCTATGGAAAAGACCGTGGCGGAAACGAATCGCAGAAAGTCCTCAGAGTTTTCCTCTGCAGACTGTCTGTCCCTATTATACCTATATGGAAAATGCCAGCATTTCCGTAGGTTAATTGACATTCTGCGATATACAAAAACCCAACAATTTCTGAAATTGCAGCATTTCCACTGCAGATATTCTTCTGCAATGTGTGGATGGGATTAGCCAGAATCCATTCAGTTTGCAGGTAATGTAAAATGCTGCGTAATCGCAATGTGGGGCCCCCGGCCTTGAGCAAGCTTTTGGGCAAAATGTATAGCATAAAAATCTATACAGACTCTTTGTTAGTAGTAATATATTTTACACTGTAACGAATTGGAATTTAATTTTCAAAGTATATGTTCACATTTTTCCATAATTTAAATTTTTCTTTCATGTAAAATTAAATTACATATAATGCCCTGCTTTCATAGTATATATGCCCTGGCCCCGTAAACAGGAGCGAGAATTGATATGTGAAAATCGGACATTATCTAGAGAAATCAGAGGGTAACAGCCTATGAAAAAATCAATATGAGGTTACAGGACCCATAGCTGCCACTGTGGTTGCTGTGGCAGTAGTTGCGCCCCTGACCTAACTAGTCATAAGTGTCAATGATGTAGAAAAGCACCATGAAGGTTCACTATGGCATTCAGAAATAACACGATTTATTATTCTGAAATAAACTAAAAAAAAACTGTAGCACTGAAAAAAAACTAGTACAAACATAATTTTTTATATAATTTATTGACCAATAAAGATATGGAATCTATATAGGTAAGAAATTACTATAAGCATAAAATGCTGTAAACATAAAAGAGGTGTATTAGAGTGAAAGTCTATGCTTTACATGGCAAAGCAAACAAAAAGCTTCTCTTGGGTATTATGGTCAGGCCACATATACCATGGCAGAGAAAATAAATGGACTGGTTCTAATGAGGCCAGCAAAACAAGTCAATGAACCAGACCTGAATAGCTGCAGCAGTCAACCAATAATAC
Source organism: Leptodactylus fuscus (assembly GCF_031893055.1). Taxonomy (NCBI): domain Eukaryota; kingdom Metazoa; phylum Chordata; class Amphibia; order Anura; family Leptodactylidae; genus Leptodactylus; species Leptodactylus fuscus. The sequence goes on from NC_134267.1 coordinate 80,105,240, forward strand.
ATCTATCAATCAGCTTTTATGGTGATATTTATAAAGGTCAATAGTGCAATAAACCTGTTCCACAATACAATGAAAGTAAAGGAGCTCAAAGAGTAAAGATACCAATATATCCTATAGAAACTATATTCTGTATACTCAAAAAAAAAAAATCTCAACATATTACTTTTGTAAGGAGTCTTTCAAAAAGTTTTAAAGGGGTTTTCTGGAAGTATAAAGACGATCTACGCTTAGGACGGGCCTTCAATGTGTTATCAGTAGGAGCTCGGTCTCCTAGAATGGAGTTTAATTGCAGTACCAGTCACAGCCACATATATGAATGAGGTGCTTTGCCTAGGGAGACCCTGATGTGCTGGACACTGGGTGCCCCGGGTCAGACACCCCAAGAATGGGCAATTAATTTATACCCCTTTAGACCACCATATCATTCTGGAAATAGCACAAAACAACAAGTCAAATATAGTAGGTTTTTGAAAATTTCAGCATGTCACTTATACCTACGGAAACGCTGGCAATTTCCATTGTAAGCCGATGGCTGGTCAGGTAATGGAGGGGGTGTACATCTCACCAAGACTACTCAGGTGGGTGATATGAGAAAACTCCAGAATGTTTGTTCTCAGCAGCCAACTTTCATCGGCTGAGCATTTTGGTAAATGCTCAGTATTGGGCTGGATTTTAGGAATGGCAGGTAGGTTAGTAGTGGGAACTGTCATTCCACCCCCCTCCAGTCCACACTTTGGGGATGTTCCAGCAGCAACTCAGCTGCAGAGAGTCTGCTCATCAAGGGAGCTTAAGAAGTCAGCTCCAGCAGAAGACTTTGGGCAGAGCTTGGCTGGAGAGCCAAAGAAAGAGGTCATATTTTTGGAGCTGTGTCCTGAATGATTCTACTGGCTTTTGGATTTCTATTATTCTAGGTGAGGTATTTATTTTTGTATTGTTTCCTTTTGTTGCTGCACTATATTTTTGAGTGAAAGTAAAACTCTACCTTTGTATTGGACTACAGAAACTGGACTTGTGTGTCTATGACACCCCACCTAGCAACCCCAGACCCTGATACCATATAGGTTTAAATGAGCACAGAAAATTTGCAGAAGAAAACAGTGTGGGATTGCAGTGAAAAATACTGCGGAAAACACCACAATGTGCTTCTGCCGCAGTATTTTTAACAGAGTTTTCTTTTTTGCTACAGCTCGCTATGTGAGGTCTTAACTTCAAACATAAACCCTTCCACTGCCATGTTGCTTCACTTACATGGAAATGGAACATTCTGCACCTTGGCACTGCTGCCAGATACTCAATTCTCTTGGTCTACCAATTGTACTATAATGCACCGTAGAAAACTGACATGCGTTACAAAGGCTAGCTACACCACTGGCAAAGATTTCCATTCTTCTATTTTCATTCTGCCACGGAGAGCACCAGAATTATTAGATTGGCATAAGAAATACCAGTCTTCATAAATTGCCCCTATTATGCACAAATATCGTGATTCGGCTCTGTTCACATCTGTATTCAAGGCTCTGTTAGAATCTGAAATGATGGAAAAAGTAGCATAATACGCTTCTTACAGATTACATTCAAACCGTAGTGGCAATCTCCATTGTTGTAATCACTAAGCTTTTGCTATCTATTGCATGCTGCATACAAAGGGGATACAGAAAAGCTGCTGATATTGACACAGGTCAACTTCCTGGCTAGGCCCCTTTCTCTTATGGCCCCCTGTGCAGATGAATAGGCTTCTCAGGTGGTAGGTTTGCCCCTGCATCATAGATAAGTGGTCATAAATTGCAAACCCCACTATTAGCCACAACAAAACGGACTTGTGATTTGTCATGTACTATATATATCATATAATTGAGGAGTAGCATACCAGCCAGGGACAGAAACAGACTTGACAGGCTGATTAAAAGGGGCAGCTCTGTCCTGGGGAGCCACCTGGACCCAGTACAGGAGGTGGGTGACAGAAGGATACTGTCCGTGGTGAACTCCATGCTGGAGAATAACTCCCATCTCATGCATGAGACTGTGATAGCGCTGGGCAGTACTGTCAGTGACTGCTGGGCAGTACAGTGGGGTGACTGCTTCACTCCAAGTGTAAGAAGAAGTACTATCGGAGGTCCTTCCTCCCAACCATGGTTAGGCTGTACATTCAACATCAAGCTAAGCGTAGAGCACTCCACACAGAGAACTAAATGATCCTGAAGTTTTTATGACTTCTATTATCTTCTCTCCTACATCTTTTTATAGTTTTATCTAAGCTTTTTGTATGTTGTTTTTTTCTTGTATTATTGTATGATCTGTGCTGCTGCAACACACTGAAATTCCCCATGGTGGGAAGAATTGTCTTGTCTTATCTTATCTCTTAATGTCCAAGTTTTTTTTTTTTTTGTTCTGTTTTTATTTTTACTTTTATATGTATTATCGGGAGTGGTGGTGAATTTTAGTTCTTTTTAACTTAATTTTTTTTTCTAATATTGCATTTATTAGATTATTAGATTCTTTGTAACCTAGTGAAATAGGTGAGTGTGGAAGCAGAGTCCCCCTTTTTTGGTAGAATCCAGGACCACACATGATCATGTGGTGACACTGCTCCATTTGTTGTGGTGGACCCATTCCATTCATGCATTTCATGTACAGCTATGATGTTTGAAGGACCAAACTCTACATAGCTTGAGGCTGCTGCAGGGTGAATGAGAGGCCAGTGTCAAAAATCCTGACAAAAATCAGCTGTCACGGGAGACGCCAAGTGTCATATTAAAGGATGTGCCTTCTTGGATTAAACAATACCATTTATACCACTTCTAAAATAAATGTAGCATAGAACATGAACAGTTACAATAGTTTTAGTCTAATGTAATTGATCTTCATTAGCTTTCATTATCATGTCTTGTTTTCACCACAGCACAATACAGATTCATCTGCACCGACAAAAACTCCTATATTACATTTACTTCTAGTATTCTAGTAACAACTCAAGAAGATATAGACATGGAAAAAAAAAAGATAAAAATCTCGGCAATTTTAGAGCATTAAAGTAGCAAGCGAGCATCCTATTTCTAGCGTTTGTGAGACGATGGTGGAGGCTAATAATTGTCCTTGACCTTCATTATGCACCTGTGCCTTTTATGTACAGACATAACTTAAGTCACAGGCAATTATCTCCCAATAAAGCCCTCAACCATAGCGGCTATTAAACCCTGTCTGACCATTAATATGTTCTTTCTCAGTAACTTCTGTGTCACATAAGCTTATTTATAAAACTGGCTTATTGCATTACCTCATAAGCTATTTCTAATCATGGCAGGTTGCTTCTATCCACAGCAAGCTTCAGATATTGGAGCAGCAGCTTGTGCTCTGATGTCTTCAGACTAATGAAACAGATGTCTGCGGCATTCTCTAACCACAAAACAAATGAAAATAGTCAACGTCTTTCCTCGCAGTTGTCCACTCAGACAATTCCCTCCAGTGCAATGGAGATGCCTTCAAAAGATTCCTTAAACAAGAAGGGACATTGAGATTTCCAGATCATTATCTGAAAGGTGGGAGGTGACATGTTGAAGTAACATGTTTGGATTATATCTTTCCTGGGCAATCTCATGCTTTAACCCCTTTCTAACATTCACCATAATAGTGCGGTAGTTGTCAAGTCTTTAAAGAGCTATTCCCATCTCAAGGATCCTATCTATACTGGTAGCTTGTGTAAATTGAAGACTTTTCCTAAATATATTGCTTTTGAAATGCTGCTTTGTTTTCCTGCTATGTGAAATTATTCCTCCCATTGTTTACACAGCGTTTGCATAACACTGGACCTGTATGAAAGGACAAGTGACGTCACTCACTGCTCTCAGTTACCTACAGCTCTGCCACAGGACAATCAGTTCAGCTAATTGCATTTTGCTGATAAAGTCTGTTCTCTACAAGCATGTGCATATTATCTGATCTGAGTAGATTTCTAGTAGTCATAAGTCTTGTGATACTTAATAGTGTCCTGTTCAGCAAACTGGAAGGAGTGGGGGATATAGGAAGTGAGAAGAAAAGACAGCAGGCAAAGCTGCTGAAACAGAGAGATGGGAAAACCCCTTTAAATGTGGCAGCTGCTTTGTTTTATGCAGCTGAGACCCTCCCTAATACCTGTGATCAGAGAAATATCTCTGATTGTGGGTATTTTAACTTTTTATGAGCCCCGATCCTGTCCATCTGCCAACCACAATGAGTCCTCACTGGCCCCGACACCCTTTTCATTGCAGGAAGTCTCCCTGCATCTATGACATCCAGGAGACTTATGAAGGCGCCAAAGTCTGTCTTCATTAGATCTCTACTGAGGCTTGTCTTTGACAGGCCTCAATAGAAATGTGGTTATCTCCCCATAGACTGCAATACAGCTGTACTGCAGCCAATGGAACAAGCGATCTATCGATCACAGGTTCAAACCCCCTAGACAGGGGCCAATAAAACAGTAAAACAAAAAAATGATTTTTTATTTTTTTTTTAAATCAAAAAATTCAAATCATTATTTTTCTAAATCTCAAAAACATAAACAAATTATGCACCCCTGCATTCAAAAATTCTCAAACTACCAATGTATATTTCCCATATGGTGAACACTATAACAGAAAATAATAAAAAATGGCCAAACCACTGTATTATAATAAAAACAAATTTTTTTAAAAACAAAATCTGTAACAAAGTGTTATAATTATTCTCTAATGCCACCTCATTCTCATTTTTTTGCCAGTTTCCCAGTGCATTATATGGAAAATGAAATGGGAGCATTACAAAGTACAAAAAAAAAAAAAAATACAATTCTGTAAACAAAAAATATTTGAAAGTTGGGGAGCAAAAATAAAAATAGCTCGGGAAGGAAGGGGTTAACACTGACAATATGCTGAAAATGTAAAGGGGGTTATATTCTCAAGGGGGTTATATTGAGGTCTCACTGCTTGTACTACTATTTATGAAACAGAATTTTTTTTTTTACTACTCTATATAATGCGGGTTACATGTTGATTGTTGTTTTGTCTTACCACATGTGTTACAAAGTTGTTGAATAACCAAATTTCCTCCAAGATCAATACAGTATTGTATTCTATTTTGATTTGCCCAGACTTGGTTCATGGGACCAATAAGGTGCACAGGTAAAGAAAAATAAAACTACCCGTTGAGTGACCTATAGCTAATTGTGAGAGCAAAGATGGTAACATTTTAGACTACAAATGCACTAACAATGGGGAGATGTACAGTACTAAGCACAGGGCTCCATAATTCGGCTTAATTTGCAACAAAAAAGTTCCATTCAAGCTATAATTTTTTTTTTTTTTTTTTTTTTTTACTTGTCTGTCAATAGGGCATAAGTTATCAGAAAGGGGGTGAGGCTTTAAGTCATCATGGAGCCCACCTTTCCTAGATGGTCCTATTACCAGGCTTCCCAGATCACATTTTCAGTGCTTTTATATTTTCTGAATACTTATTTTATCCAGATTCCATGCACAAAGGGGATGTAAGCAATGAAGTCATCAAATGGTAAAATTAGGATACATCACGTTGTCAATCTAAGGGCTCGTTCACATCTGCGTTGTAGGGTCCTTATTGCAGGTTTCCGTTTCCTGCATAAAACAGATGCAGGAGACGGAAGCCTGCAGGAGACTTTCTCACCCATTCATTTGAATGGGTGAGAAAGCTGTCCGGCCGTGCGCGGCAGTGAGCGTTTTGCGCTCTCCGCCGTGAAACCGGGTTTTATAATCCAGACACAGAGTCGGACATGCACTACTCTGTGTCCGGATAAAAAAAATCCGGTTTCGCGGCGGAGAGCCTAAAACGCTCACCGCCGCGCACGGCCGGACCCGGTCTATGGTTTCCATCTTCTGCCATGCAGAAGACGGAAACCATAGTACGGAGACCCTGAACGCAGGTGTGAACCCAGCGTAACAAGATGAAAGCATTTGCTTATCTTGTGTTCCGTAAATGCTATTTTTATAGAAAACTAGAAGTTCTCTCCATGTTAGTCACACTGTAGTTTCTTATGTAGGTACCGTATATACTCAAGTATAATCTTTAAGCACAATTGTTGTACTGAAAAAGCCCCCCTCGGCTTATACTCGAGTCAAGCAAAAAAACAAACTGATAGTGCCTGGTCTTTTGAATATAGGGTATCTGCAGTGCTCCTCTTCCGTCAGGAAGGGGTTAATAGGAGCACTGCAGATACCCTATATTCAGCCAGGCTGAATTCCAAGTGGGGGAAAAAAAAACAGTCCTCAAGCTCAGGGAAGGGGCAGACAGACAACCAAAACACCCCCTCCCTTTCCCCAGCACCCAGCAACTACTGCACCCAAAAACCATTTTAATTTTTGAAATTTTCCAGTAGCTGCTAAATTTCCCCCCTAGGCTTATACTCAAGTCAATAAGTTTTCCCAGTTTTTTGTGGTAAAATTAGGGGGGTCGGCTTACACTCGGGTCGGCTTATACTCGAGTATATACGGTAAATTATTTGCCAATGGCTTTTCTCATTGAGTCTATGGGTGATAATGAGTGAATTTTCCCCAAGCCGTACTTGCCCATACACTGCCCTGCAAGTATTCAGCTACTGAATGGTGCTTCATATTGAGCTAATATTTCCTGCTGGGGGAGAGAAAAGGGGCAGCTGCTTTATTCCTTGTCAGGGCACAGAAATGTTAGGCTAAGTTCAGACGGGGTATTTTGGATTGGAATCTGAGGTGGAGGCGTAGTCGGGGTAGCACTGTGATCCAGATTAGGGCCTAGTTGGGAATGTCTTCAGGCAGAATCCGACTGAAAAATGAGCATGTCCATTCTATTTCTTTTAAATCAATGGCAGCCGTCTTTTTGGTCAGGAGGCAAATTCGGCCTCAAAATCCTGACCAAAAAACTCTGTGTGAACTCAGCCTTTCCGAGTGAACAAATGTCACTGCTAAAGCTGTTGCTAATCTCTATCTACATTACATTCTTGGCTTTTATATTTCATCATCTGGAGTGACAGTTTTAGTGCTTACAATGCCTTTCAGTTTCCCTATTTATTGAGCACAAACAAAACAAATCAGAGTTTTAAGAAGTGACAATTTTGATGAATTGCTATTTTGCGATTTCATTGACTGCTCGGAGATTAATACCATTAGCATTTATTATATATTTACGCCACTTACTCGATAATCAATAAGAAATCTGAAGCAAGGCTACTCCTGTGGCTTTTACAAATTTCTACAATAAAAGCAACATATTATTGAAAGTACATCTGGACAGAAACTTTTCAGTCTGCCTCTAAGCAAAAAAAATAGGCTATATACAAAGAAAAATAGCCAAAAGCCATTCTGTAAATTACAGAGGTTGATTTCTGCTTTCATGACTGTGTTTCTAAGTATTGGGCCTTGAGGACTAGCCCGTGGCTTCAAACTGACTTCAATGTTTAGAATACAGATTGTTCTAAAAGACCTGAAAATAGTTTTAGAACATACTGTAACTATGATTTGTTCATGTTCAACAGCTTCCTTGCTGTAGAAGTCTGACACAGATTAATATAAGAACATTTACAGATGTCAACAGAAATTTTTCATACTTAAATGGGCCACTTAGAGACCTTCAGCTGTGCATTAGTCTGAGCTACACAAAGGCCTTCTATAGCAGTCCTAATACAGCACACAGGCAATTTACTTTAACTATCTGGAGAATAAAAGAAAATGGTTCCAACTTCCTAAATGTACATTTTTTTTGCAAAAAAGAAGGTTGAGACACATATTTTATATTATCAAAAATATAACATAATTATGCACATTGACAGAACCGTTGAGTGCTCTGCGACCAGCCACCTTAAAGCTTTTTATGTTTTATATAAAGGCTATCATTTCTATCTTTAGATAACTTCTAAATCTAACATTTCTCCAGTGAAATAATGTTAACTCTTAGGTTAGGGGAAGAATTTGGTCTGTAGATCCCAATATAATACATTTTAGTCATTTTATTTTTCATGACAATATTATAGAATATTATTATTATTATTATTATTATTATTATTACAGTAGTAAATACAACACACATTATAAGGTCTTACTTGAATAATATTACCGATATTCAAATTATATATGTCAAGCTATAATCCAAATAAAAGAGTTAATCTTTTTAGTGTTTTGTTACTATAGACAGATCAGAACTGTACCTTGCATATACCTATATATTTTAATATCTGCCGCTGACTTCCACTCTAAAAACCATAAAGTATATAAAATTACAAGCCATGTACAGTTTTTAATACTAGTAAATCAATGTCATGGAATCATTTTAGCCTGATCAGTTATTAAGAATTTATTTTGGTAATTTCCTCTGTTAGGGACCTATTAATTGGGCCAATATATTGGAAAGAACATTTGTAAGAATCTTTATTCAATTGATTTTTGGTCCGTCCAAATAAGGTACCGATCAGCCAATGAGAGCCAACAATGGTTCACTGGCTGATATGTATGTTATATAAAATATTCACAATGTTTGGCAGCAGGTCTCTCTTTGGAAATACAGGCAGTGCTACTGACATAATGGAAACTGATAAGAGATGAATAACTGATGATGATCACTCATCTCCTACACACTATACATTGGGTTGTGTGAATGCCCATGAAACGCGCTCCAATCCACTAGCTATATGGTTGATATGCACTTGTTCTGGGTCTCACATTGGCCCAAGTAAAATGACCCTTCTAACGTGACATTAAAAAAAAATGAACAAAAAATTCTGGAGGATGAATTAGACCACCGATCGTGATAAATTTGTGAAGCAACACATGACGTTTTGATAAATTTGTTGAAAAAGCCACAATAACATGGGCACTGCTAGTATGCCCGCCTGATCGGGAAGGGAGGAGCTGCTATTATACGCCGCCACCGCTCTGCTCTAATGTCTGAAATCAGATTTCTGCAGTTTACCCCATTAAATGCTGTGGGCAATGCTGAATGCAGTGTTCATTGAGGAAAGTAAAAATAAAGTTTCATACAGCTATGTAAAAAAAAAAAAAAAAAAAGTTCTGACTCGAATGTAGAAAGAAAAAATGGAAAAAAATGTTCTGGTCTGAAGCTAAAAACTCTATGCTGCATTGTGGGGTTTGCGTCATCTAACTGCTTATGTATCCGTGTAAGGCTTTTAAATGTGTATTTCATATTTTGCATGATTTTCTTCATAGATCTGATGGACTTCGCTATCTTCATTGTTTTTTATTTTGGATTTTGCAATATTAAATAAAAGCATCTCCATTTTATGTAATAAAGCCTGAAAATAGGTCTTTATATACCCATTTCTTTTTCAATGAGATACAATATGACAGTATTACAGAACCACCCGTCTTCCTCAGGCTGCATCTAAGGCATCTCATCCAACCATCCAGTAACTCTTAATTTACATACTAAGGCAATGGTTGTAAAAAGTACAATACTGTATGGCATTTTGTCAGCCATCGTACCATAAACAGCAGTACTAATCATTACACATAGACTATAAATCATAACCTCAGCGACTACCCGCTCGCTCTGCGAGCTACTTAATTACTGCTCGGTGCTACAGCGGAAACTCATTGTTTTCATCATTATTATGCTTAATGTAAACAAAGTTTCCTAAGCAATCTCTTAATAAGCAAAGTGCAAAGAAAGATCTGCAGAGGATTGTACAGTTCACCATCATTACTCGTTGTACATCCTCCGCATCCATCGCATTCATTAGACAGGTTCACATTAGTAGCTTAGTGTGCTGGACTTTGATGTAACCAGTGTTATACTGGCCCAGTAACTGACTGATGTCACAGCCGCCCCCTAGTGGTGAAGCAGGCACTTTGCTGCTCTTTGCCACCTTCCTTATTTACAGCAGACTCACTCACTGCTCTCCAGATTCTTGCCAATTCAGGAGAGAAATGGAGTTATGTCAGTGCCAGCCTGGTTTTCAGTCTTTACTGAGCACTGCACTGACTGTTAGTGATGGGCTGCGGTGGAGAATAGAAGTTCTCATTATCTGTGATCACTCAGAACTCTCCCTCACACTATTTAGACATGTACTCAGTCCCCTTTCACCATTCATACATGTACTGAGCACCCTCCTCATCCTACACACATGTATTGACCCCCTCCCTACTTAGATACATCTACTAACTCCCCACACCATTCAAAAATGTACTGAGCTCCCTCCCCACTATTTACAGTGCTGGTTGTCAAGTAGTCAGCACATATGCAAGATTTTAGTGAAGGAGCCGTGATATAGGCTATTACGAGGAAGCTCTTGGGTGGGCGCCTAGAACAAGTTCCTCTGGTGGGCCCTAGGCACTTCAATATGACACTATGTTCATCGGTGTCCCAGTAACATATTGCAATACTTATCCATAGTATTAGAGCCAATTTGGAGGACCCAATTAGCATGGATTGTGTGAAAGCCATATTTCCAGGTTCAAGTGTTGCTGGGCTGAACAGGAATCACCATAGTGAGCTATGGCACAGTGAGTTCCATCTCAGACTCCTGTCTACCACCATACTCAATAATGGTGTGAGTATGGGACAGTAGACCTGTAGTCGTGGTAGTACTCACAGCATCATAAATCGCTAGAATGCTGTGAGTTTGGTTCAGCCAATCAACATTTAGTCCAGAAAATGCATCAGTCACATGGTCAATGTTATCGCCATCTGAATACACGCTAATTCTGCTTTAACTGAAGCAAATGTGAAATAATGGTCATGATGCACTGTAATCTCTATAACAAACAAATTATGGCAAATTACTTTGCAAATTATATTCTCTTATGATGTAGATTCTTTATATACATTTCTTGTGGGCAACACTATTCGAGTGCAAACAGTAAATGTTAGGGAATTGCTTAGATGACAATTCCCCAGTAGCTGCTGGAGAACCCTGGAGGAAGGGACACAAGAGACCGTGAGCCCTAAGCTGAAGCCCCCCACTGGCCCTTCCTGTTGCCAGGCCCTATCCTACGTAATAGGCGGCAACTTAGAGACGATCCCTTTCTATATATGTGACACACAAAATGCAGACAAGACAAACCACAACAAAGAGAGGTCAGCTAGCCAAGGGTTCGGTAACAGTCGAGCAATGCAGTGCCAAATCGAAGTCCAAAAGAATAGTCAATAGGAAAAGCCAAGGTCAGGATTTAGGGAGCCTTCACACGGAGTAAACGTGCGTGTATTTTTGCAAAATACACATGTAAAAATACACATGTAAAAATAAGACTCCCATTGACTTCAATGATATTTTTTACACGTGTAAAAATACGCCTATAAAAATACACCTGTAAAATGTCATTGAAATCAATGGGAGTCTTATTTTTACACGTGTATTTTGCAAAAATACACGCGCGTTTACTCCGTGTGAAGGTTCCCTAAGAATACAAGTAACAGAACAGCAAGAGAAAACACCAGCAAGCACGAGGCAATAAAAGGCACCAGTGTGAATGCGAGCCAATACTAAAATAGGGGAGGATGAACCCGCCCAGGACCTGACAGGAAGGCAGGCTGTCAATCACAGGGCAAGACCAAATTTAACTACTTCATGGACTGAGACAGACAAGGGCAGAAGACGGGTGTGGTGCAAATTCCATTACAGAACTAGAGCCGTGTTCACACAGTGCAACCACAAACTCTAAGCAAGGACCTAAACTGCACACGCCTCCTGCGCCGCAGCATGGGAGCAGAGGGTGGCACAGTGACCTGAACAGGCAGAGATGTTACAGTAAATCTATAAAGATGAACAACTTCTCCCTCCTTATCCAAACTACTTTATACATAATCCATAAATGTATAATAAACAAGATGGGGCCCTCCATAAATTGGATTGAATTTTGCAGCACATCCCACAGATGCTTTGATCAAAACAAGGACCTGAAGAGTTTGGAAGCCAAGTTAACACCTAGAATTCTTTGTCACGTTACTCAAACCATTCCTCCATTCCTGCTGTGGAAGCGCCTATTATTCTGCTAAGATACAGTTGCCATGAAAGCATGTGCTTGGACTTCAACAATGTAAAGGTTGGTGGCTCATGACAAAGTAAAGCTCTGTTCATAACACATTTTTTACTTCTATTTAGCAGGTCTGTTCGATGTAAAAACATAAACAAACAATGACTGTCCATTTACGTACAGATCAGAGTTGAAAAAAAAAATCTGTTTTTTTTAGTATGTTGTATACTATTACATGTACAAATAGAAGATAAACAAGGGGTGTCCTCACACTCCTGTGATAGTGGACAGGGTGCTGCCACGGGGTATTCAGTAGAAGGTAGGGAGTGAGTCCTGTTTCTGGGAACTAGAATCCTAAGGGTAAGTTCACACGGGGGTTTTTGGTCAGGATTTTGAGGCCGTATCCGCCTCAAAATCCTGACCAAAAAGACGGCTCCCAATGAAATCCCATTGAGATGCTCATTCTTCAGGCTGTTTCGCCTCGCGATTCGGCCTGAAGACACTCCCGAATAGGCCCATTCATTGGGCCTAATTCGGAGCAGATTGCGCAACTGGATGCCGGTGCAGCTACTCGTATTTCGGACCGGAACTTGAGGCGGCCTCCGCCTCAGGTTCCGGTCCAAAATACTCCATCTGAACTTACCCTAAAGATGTATACCAGTTTCTGAGATAGCACCGGTAGTATTTTGACTCACACTGGCACGTATGACGAGTATCTGTTTTAGGGATACATGAATAAATGTTAAAGTTTTAGTCCCTTTTTTTAGTTTGGTCATTATGATTTTATGGTGTATACCACCTGTAAATGGTTTTATTGTTATGGCTGATTCATGTATTTTGCGTAGGTACCATTTTCTTTTGTGTATAGATGCATTTTTGAAAGTTACATTTGCTAGAACAAAGGAAAAGAATTTTGTATATACCACTTTAAAACGTAGACGCTTCAAAAAGCTTTCTGCCATAAAATAGGTAACTTATTCACCTTTTGATATACTGCATCAAGTTGGTATCCACTTACTATAAACCTCCACCAAAGTCTAACCTTTCTGAGTACATCACAGTGTAAGGACATAAATATTTCAGCCGCATTTAACCGCATAGAAATCAACCGTTTAACTTTCAGATGCTTTCCCAGGGGTCTCTTTTGTGATATAAAACACCTTCTTTCTTAGTGACTGGGGAATTGGAGATACCAAATAACCTAAAAGAACAAGTCTGTCAGAAAAAGAGTGAATGTGAAAATTGCTGATGGGCAGTATATAACATATATGTTACTACGGGGAGCAGTAAGCCAACGAAGATAAGCCACGGACCTAATAAATCTCCAAATGATATGAGCAGCGCATCCATGTTTATCTGGAGTTGTAGAATAATGAGCATGTAGACTTAGCAACCCTATGTCATATGTTTATAGTATATACTTATATCAATACCAATTAGACATCTAAATGTGGTTGGACGAACTATAGAAATAAGTCAGTATACATATTAGATGTATTAAAATATTTTACATACTGTATATATGTATTTATTTTACATATAAAATATCACCCATATTATTTCTTCAGAATATTTCCTTTATGCTTCACCTCTCTAATTTAGTAGGGATTTACACTATTTCTCCAATTTGCTGTGACATGCCGGATATTATCTTGACTGATGACAGCCCATTCTTTACTATGCAATGCTTGGAGTCTAACACAATTTCTGTGCTTTTGTGTGTCCTTCCACTTGTTGAGGATTGATCATAGATTCTCAATGGGGCTGAGTTCTAGGGAGTTTTCGGGTCATGGGCCCTCCCTGGATGGTTGGGAGGATGTTTAAATACCATTTAACCAATACCATTACATACCATTTACCAATGTCCTGGCAAAATTGTGAGTAAATCTATCTCTTGGTTGAAAAGCATCACCACACATGAATGATCTGTTTACATAACACAGGACTCAAGGTAGTGCTAATCTTTTCTTCTCCAGAATCATTCTTCCAGATATCTGAAGGAGGCTCAGATAGAATAACGTTACTCCAGCCCTATCCAGTCTAATCCTTGCAGTTTTGTAGAATAATCAGTCTGCCCTGGATAGTTTTTGGAGAGAAGTGACTTCTAGAAACATGAAGGAGCACCATGCCACAAGGCAAAAGTGAACATTAATATTTTTGTTCCATGGCCAGGAAACACCCCAGTTCTCAATCCCATCGAGAGCCTGCGGTTAATCTTTAAAAAGTTGACGAACAAACAAATACACAGAAATTGTAACAAACTCCAAGAACTAATTAGGCAAGAATGGGTTGTTATCAGTCAGGATTTGGCACAGAAGTGAATATCCAGCATGCTAGAGGGAATTGCAGAAGTCAACACTGTAAATATCGAGTCTTTACATAAAAAATTGATCTATTTGTCAATAAAAACGTGAAGTTCTTATAATTGTACTTCAGTATATCATAGAAACATCTAACTAAAATATCCAAAAACAATGAAGCAGTAAACTTTGTAAAAGCGCTCTGTATTCAAATCAGCGGCGATTTGACCCAAAGTAGACCTTTGAGAGCCCCATACGACTCTGCGGAGGTGATGTTACTGTATGTCTGTTCATCGAACACTCGTCATCGACCGGTACGTCGGTTTATGCGGCGGCCAACGTTGTCGCAAAGATATTGCAGGTCCACCCAAGACACCTCAGAATCCCAAATTCCTGGGTAATCTCCAAAATGCTATGCCCCATGGATTATCATCTCACGTTCAAAGTCACTTAACTCGCGACGTGCTGCCATGTTCACAAGACACCTGTATGCATCAGACTGCTCAGATATCCTGGCGACACCAGCGCCATAGGCCGCATCATGTCACATTGTTTGAGCGTCATATCCGACACAACCGGCACTGGGACCTTCCCGTGACTTTTGGCCACTGAGTGTAAAAAGAACACAGTCTTTAAATGACATATATGATAGATGGGAAAGACAAACACATTGTTGGGATGGATGTACAGATGTGTTCCCTATTATCATTCTGTGAGTCTGTTAAAGGTTCCTATGTCTCCTATTCAGTATAATATTGGCAAGACTGCAAAGCTCTTAACAGGTCACTGCAACGGGAACAAATACATCTTCTAACAATTTTTTTTTTAAATCAAAATATGGTCTTCAAATACCATGAATCTTGATGTATATCGACCCAAGAGGATGATAAGGAAAGACACATCTGCATACATAGAATAACAGTATATACTTTACATATGGTAGTCCTGTAGGTAAAGAAAATGCTCATTCGCTAAAGAGTAGAGATGAGCGAACACTAAAATGTTCGAGGTTCGAAATTCGATTCGAACAGCCGCTCAATGTTCGTGTGTTCGAACGGGTTTCGAACCCCATTATAGTCTATGGGGAACAGATACTCGTTAAGGGGGAAACCCAAATCCGTGTCTGGAGGGTCACCAAGTCCACTATGACAACCCAGGAAATGATGCCAACACCTCTGGAATGACACTGGGACAGCAGGGGAAGCATGTCTGGGGGCATCTAACACACCAAAGACCCTCTATTACCCCAACATCACAGCCTAACAACTACACACTTTACACACTCAATACCACCTCTCTGACAGTAGGAAAACACCTTGAAACATGTGTATTTGGCACTTGCAGTGAGGAGAGCTTGTCACCAGCAGTGAATTTGGCCCTTGTAGTAAGTTGAGGTTGGCACCAACATTTGTTTTGAAAATCAGGGTGGATTGAGCCTCTAACCAGCAGAGTTTGGGCAAATTCATGGTGGAGGGAGCCTCTAAAAACCCCAGTTTGGACCAATTCATGGTGGAGGGAGCCTCTAAAAACCCCAGTTTGGGCAAATTCATGGTGGAGGGAGCCTCTAACCAGCCCAGTTTGGACCAATTAATGGTGGAGGGAGCCTCTAACCAGCCCAGTTTGGACCAATTAATGGTGGAGGGAGCCTCTAACCACCCCAGTTTGGACCAATTCATGGTGGAGGGAGCCTCTAAACAGCCCAGTTTGGGCAAATTCATGGTGGAGGGAGCCTCTAAAAAACCCAGTTTGGACCAATTCATGGTGGAGGGAGCCTCTAACCAGCCCAGTTTGGACCAATTAATGGTGGAGGGAGCCTCTAAACAGCCAAGTTTGGACCAATTCATGGTGGAGGGAGCCTCTAAAAACCCCAGTTTGGACCAATTCATGGTGGAGGGAGCCTCTAAACAGCCCAGTTTGGGCAAATTCATGGTGGAGGGAGCCTCTAAACAGCCCAGTTTGGGCAAATTCATGGTGGAGGGAGCCTCTAACCAGCCCAGTTTGGACCAATTAATGGTGGAGGGAGCCTCTAACCAGCCCAGTTTGGACCAATTAATGGTGGAGGGAGCCTCTAACCAGCCCAGTTTGGACCAATTAATGGTGGAGGGAGCCTCTAACCACCCCAGTTTGGACCAATTCATGGTGGAGGGAGCCTCTAACCAGCCCAGTTTGGACCAATTCATGGTGGAGGGAGCCTCTAAAAAACCCAGTTTGGACCAATTCATGGTGGAGGGAGCCTCTAAACAGCCCAGTTTGGGCAAATTCATGGTGGAGGGAGCCTCTAAAAAACCCAGTTTGGACCAATTCATGGTGGAGGGAGCCTCTAACCAGCCCAGTTTGGACCAATTCATGGTGGAGGGAGCCTCTAACCAGCCCAGTTTGGACCAATTAATGGTGGAGGGAGCCTCTAACCACCCCAGTTTGGACCAATTCATGGTGGAGGGAGCCTCTAAAAAACCCAGTTTGGACCAATTCATGGTGGAGGGAGCCTCTAAACAGCCCAGTTTGGGCAAATTCATGGTGGAGGGAGCCTCTAAACAGCCCAGTTTGGGCAAATTCATGGTGGAGGGAGCCTCTAACCAGCCCAGTTTGGACCAATTAATGGTGGAGGGAGCCTCTAACCAGCCCAGTTTGGACCAATTAATGGTGGAGGGAGCCTCTAACCAGCCCAGTTTGGACCAATTAATGGTGGAGGGAGCCTCTAACCAGCCCAGTTTGGACCAATTAATGGTGGAGGGAGCCTCTACCCAGCCCAGTTTGGACCAATTAATGGTGGAGGGAGCCTCTAACCAGCCCAGTTTGGACCAATTCATGGTGGAGGGAGCCTCTAAAAAACCCAGTTTGGACCAATTCATGGTGGAGGGAGCCTCTAAACAGCCCAGTTTGGGCAAATTCATGGTGGAGGGAGCCTCTAAAAAACCCAGTTTGGACCAATTCATGGTGGAGGGAGCCTCTAACCAGCCCAGTTTGGACCAATTAATGGTGGAGGGAGCCTCTAAACAGCCAAGTTTGGACCAATTCATGGTGGAGGGAGCCTCTAAAAACCCCAGTTTGGACCAATTCATGGTGGAGGGAGCCTCTAACCAGCCCAGTTTGGACCAATTAATGGTGGAGGGAGCCTCTAACCAGCCCAGTTTGGACCAATTAATGGTGGAGGGAGCCTCTAACCACCCCAGTTTGGACCAATTCATGGTGGAGGGAGCCTCTAAACAGCCAAGTTTGGACCAATTCATGGTGAAGGGAGCCTCTAAAAACCCGTTTGGACCAATTCATGGTGGAGGGAGCCTCTAACCAGCCCAGTTTGGGCAAATTCATGGTGGAGGGAGCCTCTAAACAGCCCAGTTTGGGCAAATTCATGGTGGAGGGAGCCTCTAACCAGCCCAGTTTGGACCAATTAATGGTGGAGGGAGCCTCTAACCAGCCCAGTTTGGACCAATTAATGGTGGAGGGAGCCTCTAACCACCCCAGTTTGGACCAATTCATGGTGGAGGGAGCCTCTAAACAGCCAAGTTTGGACCAATTCATGGTGGAGGGAGCCTCTAAAAACCCCAGTTTGGACCAATTCATGGTGGAGGGAGCCTCTAACCAGCCCAGTTTGGGCAAATTCATGGTGGAGGGAGCCTCTAAACAGCCCAGTTTGAGCAAATTCATGGTGGAGGGAGCCTCTAACCAGCCCAGTTTGGACCAATTAATGGTGGAGGGAGCCTCTAACCAGCCCAGTTTGGACCAATTAATGGTGGAGGGAGCCTCTAACCAGCCCAGTTTGGACCAATTAATGGTGGAGGGAGCCTCTAACCACCCCAGTTTGGACCAATTCATGGTGGAGGGAGCCTCTAACCAGCCCAGTTTGGACCAATTCATGGTGGAGGGAGCCTCTAAAAAACCCAGTTTGGACCAATTCATGGTGGAGGGAGCCTCTAAACAGCCCAGTTTGGGCAAATTCATGGTGGAGGGAGCCTCTAAACAGCCCAGTTTGGGCAAATTCATGGTGGAGGGAGCCTCTAACCAGCCCAGTTTGGACCAATTAATGGTGGAGGGAGCCTCTAACCAGCCCAGTTTGGACCAATTCATGGTGGAGGGAGCCTCTAAACAGCCCAGTTTGGGCAAATTCATGGTGGAAGGAGCCTCTAACCAGCAGAGTTGTGGGAAAGCAGGGTGGAGGGAGCCTCTAACCAGCAGAGTTGGTGGAAATCAGGGTGGAGGGAGCCTCTAACCAGCAGAGTTGGGGGAAATCAGGGTGGAGGGAGCCTAGTATTAGCAGAATTGTGCAACGCTTATGGTGGATGAGTATGAGGATGCGGAGGAATTGGAGAGGTTGAGTACAGACATGGAGTTTCATGTTGGGGTGCTTTACACAGGTGGGCACAAAAATGACGGCTCTACCCAGTGGTGGTTCATTTTTATCAAAGTGAGCCGGTCGGCACTCTCAGCTGACAGACGGGTGCGCTTGTCAGTGATGATGCCACCGGCTGCACTGAACACCCTCTCAGATAGGACGCTGGCGGCAGGACAGGACAGCACCTCCAAGGCATATAGGGCAAGTTCAAGCCACAGGTCCAACTTCGACACCCAATACGTGTAGGGCGCAGAGGGGTCGGAGAGGACAGGGCTGTGGTCGGAAAGGTATTCCCGCAACATGCGCCTATACTTCTCACGCCTGGTGACACTAGGACCCTCCGTGGCGGCACTTTGGCGAGGGGGTGCCATCAAGGTGTCCCAGACCTTAGACAGTGTGCCCCTCGTTTGTGTGGACCGGTGAGAACTTGGTTGCCTACTGGAGGAACTGCCCTCCCTGCCGCCAACGTCACATGCTGGAAACATCTCCATCATATTCTGCACCAATTGCCTGTGGCAAGCATTGATGCGATTGGCCCTCCCCTCTACCGGAATAAAAGACGAGATGTTGTTTTTATACCGGGGGTCAAGGATAGCAAAGATCCAGTACTGGTTGTCCTCCATGATTTTGACAATACGCTTGTCGGTTGTAAAGCACCCCAACATGAACTCAGCCATGTCTGCCACAGTGTTAGTTGGCATGACTCCTCTGGCCCCACCGGAAAGTTCAATCTCCATTTCCTCCTCATCCTCCATGTCTACCCATCCGCGCTGCAACAATGGGACGATTCGAAGTTGCCCGGAAGCCTCCTGTATCACCATCACATCATCGGACAACTCTTCTTCCTCCTCCTCCTCCTCCTCCTCCTCCATTAAACGCAGTGAAGCGGACAGATGTGTGGACCTACTCTCCAGCTGTGACGGATCGGATGCTATCCCTAACTCCTCTGTGTGATCTGAGTTATCCCTGATGTCAATCAGGGATTCTCTCAGAACACACAAGAGCGGGATTGTAAGGCTCACCATCGCATCCTCAGAGCTCACCCTCCTTGTGGACTCCTCAAAGACCCGTAGGATGTCACAAAGGTCTCTCATCCATGGCCACTCATGGATGTGAAACTGAGGCAGCTGACTTTGTGGCACCCTAGGGTTTTGTAGCTGGTATTCCATCAAAGGTCTCTGCTGCTCAACCACTCTATTCAACATCTGAAACGTTGAGTTCCAGCGTGTGGGGACGTCGCACAAAAGCCGGTGTTGTGGCACATGCAGGCGTTGCTGGAGAGATTTTAAGCTAGCAGCGGCTACTGTCGACTTGCGAAAGTGGGCGCACATGCGCCGCACTTTCACCAGTAGCTCTGGAACATTGGGGTAGCTCTTTAGGAAACGTTGCACCACTGTGGTTAGCAGTGTATTTCTGCCGCCGCTCCAATGTCTGAGAGATGGTGGGTTGTTGTAAAGAAACGCCTGATGGTGCCTTTGATGGTGCAGGAGAAGGAGATAAGACAGGACCAGGGGAGGATGAGGTAGAAGTCAACAAAGTGGCGGAGGCAGATGAAGTGGTGTCCTGGCTCGTCCTCTGGAGTGCATCGCCAGCACAGTCAGCAGTGGCAGTGGCAGTGGCAGAGGCAGTGGCAGAGGCAGTGGCAGTGGCGTGAACGGCAGGCGGCCTTTGTCCTGCCGTTGCTGCCTGCCACTGATTCCAGTGCTTGGATTCCAAATGACGGCGCATTGAAGTGGTGGACAAGTTGCTCTTCTTAGAGCCCCTAATCAATTTCGAGAGGCAAATTGTGCAGACAACACTATATCTGTCCTCGGCGCATTCCTTGAAAAAACTCCACACCTTCGAGAAACGTGCCCTCGAGGTGGGAGTTTTTCGGGGCTGGGTACGAACTGGAACATCTTGGGAGATTCCGGGTGTGGCCTGGCTTCGCCTAAGCTGCTGACCTCTGCCTCTGCCTCTAGCTACCCTTTTTGGTGCTGCACCTGCCTCAACATCCACACTACTTTCCCCGCTTGACATCCCCCCTGTCCAGGTCGGGTCAGTGTCCTCATCATCCACCACTTCCTCTTCCAACTCCTGTCTCATCTCCTCCTCCCGCACAATGCGCCGGTCAACTGGATGCCCTGACGGCAACTGCGTCACATCATCGTCGATGAGGGTGGGTTGCTGGTCATCCACCACCAAATCGAACGGAGATGGAGGAGACTCTAGTGTTTGAGCATCTGGACACAGATGCTCCTCTGTTAGGTTCGTGGAATTGTGACGTGGAGAGGCAGGTTGAGGGACAATGAAAGGAGCGGAGAACAGCTCTGGGGAGCAGGGACAGTTTGGGTTATTGTTCTGTAAAGCTTCGGAATTTTGGGAGGAAGGAAGACAAGACTGTTGGGTAATAGGAGGAGAGGAGGCAGAGTCTGACTGGCTGCTGGACAATGTGCTGTAAGCGTTCTCTGACAGCCATTGCAAGACCTGTTCCTGGTTCTCGGGCCTACTAAGGTTTGTACCCTGCAGTTTAGTTAATGTGGCAAGCAACCCTGGCACTGTGGAGTGGCGCAATGCTTGCTGCCCCACAGGAGTAGGCACGGGACGCCCTGTGGCTTCACTGCTACCTTGCTCCCCAGAACCATTCCCCCGACCTCGCCCACGGCCTCGTCCACGTCCCTTTCCGGGAGCCTTGCGCATTTTGAATTCCTAGTTAGAAATTGGCACTGTATACCAGTAGTAAAAATTGTGGGTGCACGTAACCCCAATATATTCTTTGAATTCCCAGTCAGACACTGGCACTATATGGCAGTAGCAAGAAATGAGGGTATTTATAACCCCAATATATTCTTTGAATTCCCAGTCAGACAATGGCACTGTATACCAGTAGTAAAAATTGTGGGTGCACGTAACCCCAATATATTCTTTGAATTACCAGTCAGAAACTGGCACTATATGGCAGTAGCAAGAAATGAGGGTATTTGTATTCCCAATATACTCTTTGAATTCCCAGTCAGACAATGGCACTGTATACCAGTAGTAAAAATTGTGGGTGCACGTAACCCCAATATATTCTTTGAATTACCAGTCAGAAACTGGCACTATATGGCAGTAGCAAGAAATGAGGGTATTTATAACCCCAATATATTCTTTGAATTCCCAGTCAGACAATGGCACTGTATACCAGTAGTAAAAATTGTGGGTGCACGTAACCCCAATATATTCTTTGAATTCCCAGTCAGAAACTGGCACTATATGGCAGTAGCAAGAAATGAGGGTATTTGTATTCCCAATATACTCTTTGAATTCCCAGTCAGACAATGGCACTGTATACCAGTAGTAAAAATTGTGGGTGCACGTAACCCCAATATATTCTTTGAATTACCAGTCAGAAACTGGCACTATATGGCAGTAGCAAGAAATGAGGGTATTTATAACCCCAATATATTCTTTGAATTCCCAGTCAGACAATGGCACTGTATACCAGTAGTAAAAATTGTGGGTGCACGTAACCCCAATATATTCTTTGAATTCCCAGTCAGAAACTGGCACTATATGGCAGTAGCAAGAAATGAGGGTATTTGTATTCCCAATATACTCTTTGAATTCCCAGTCAGACAATGGCACTGTATACCAGTAGTAAAAATTGTGGGTGCACGTAACCCCAATATATTCTTTGAATTACCAGTCAGAAACTGGCACTATATGGCAGTAGCAAGTAAAGAGGGTATTTATAACCCCAATATATTCTTTGAATTCCCAGTCAGACAATGGCACTGTATACCAGTAGTAAAAATTGTGGGTGCACGTAACCCCAATATATTCTTTGAATTCCCAGTCAGAAACTGGCACTATATGGCAGTAGCAAGAAATGAGGGTATTTGTATTCCCAATATACTCTTTGAATTCCCAGTCAGACAATGGCACTGTATACCAGTAGTAAAAATTGTGGGTGCACGTAACCCCAATATATTCTTTGAATTACCAGTCAGAAACTGGCACTATATGGCAGTAGCAAGAAATGAGGGTATTTATAACCCCAATATATTCTTTGAATTCCCAGTCAGACAATGGCACTGTATACCAGTAGTAAAAATTGTGGGTGCACGTAACCCCAATATATTCTTTGAATTACCAGTCAGAAACTGGCACTATATGGCAGTAGCAAGAAATGAGGGTATTTGTATTCCCAATATACTCTTTGAATTCCCAGTCAGACAATGGCACTGTATACCAGTAGTAAAAATTGTGGGTGCACGTAACCCCAATATATTCTTTGAATTACCAGTCAGAAACTGGCACTATATGGCAGTAGCAAGAAATGAGGGTATTTATAACCCCAATATATTCTTTGAATTCCCAGTCAGACAATGGCACTGTATACCAGTAGTAAAAATTGTGGGTGCACGTAACCCCAATATATTCTTTGAATTACCAGTCAGAAACTGGCACTATATGGCAGTAGCAAGAAATGAGGGTATTTGTATTCCCAATATACTCTTTGAATTCCCAGTCAGACAATGGCACTGTATACCAGTAGTAAAAATTGTGGGTGCACGTAACCCCAATATATTCTTTGAATTACCAGTCAGAAACTGGCACTATATGGCAGTAGCAAGAAATGAGGGTATTTATAACCCCAATATATTCTTTGAATTCCCAGTCAGACAATGGCACTGTATACCAGTAGTAAAAATTGTGGGTGCACGTAACCCCAATATATTCTTTGAATTCCCAGTCAGAAACTGGCACTATATGGCAGTAGCAAGAAATGAGGGTATTTGTATTCCCAATATACTCTTTGAATTCCCAGTCAGACAATGGCACTGTATACCAGTAGTAAAAATTGTGGGTGCACGTAACCCCAATATATTCTTTGAATTACCAGTCAGAAACTGGCACTATATGGCAGTAGCAAGAAATGAGGGTATTTATAACCCCAATATATTCTTTGAATTCCCAGTCAGACAATGGCACTGTATACCAGTAGTAAAAATTGTGGGTGCACGTAACCCCAATATATTCTTTGAATTCCCAGTCAGAAACTGGCACTATATGGCAGTAGCAAGAAATGAGGGTATTTGTATTCCCAATATACTCTTTGAATTCCCAGTCAGACAATGGCACTGTATACCAGTAGTAAAAATTGTGGGTGCACGTAACCCCAATATATTCTTTGAATTACCAGTCAGAAACTGGCACTATATGGCAGTAGCAAGAAATGAGGGTATTTATAACCCCAATATATTCTTTGAATTCCCAGTCAGACAATGGCACTGTATACCAGTAGTAAAAATTGTGGGTGCACGTAACCCCAATATATTCTTTGAATTACCAGTCAGAAACTGGCACTATATGGCAGTAGCAAGAAATGAGGGTATTTGTATTCCCAATATACTCTTTGAATTCCCAGTCAGACAATGGCACTGTATACCAGTAGTAAAAATTGTGGGTGCACGTAACCCCAATATATTCTTTGAATTACCAGTCAGAAACTGGCACTATATGGCAGTAGCAAGAAATGAGGGTATTTATAACCCCAATATATTCTTTGAATTCCCAGTCAGACAATGGCACTGTATACCAGTAGTAAAAATTGTGGGTGCACGTAACCCCAATATATTCTTTGAATTACCAGTCAGAAACTGGCACTATATGGCAGTAGCAAGAAATGAGGGTATTTGTATTCCCAATATACTCTTTGAATTCCCAGTCAGACAATGGCACTGTATACCAGTAGTAAAAATTGTGGGTGCACGTAACCCCAATATATTCTTTGAATTACCAGTCAGAAACTGGCACTATATGGCAGTAGCAAGAAATGAGGGTATTTATAACCCCAATATATTCTTTGAATTCCCAGTCAGACAATGGCACTGTATACCAGTAGTAAAAATTGTGGGTGCACGTAACCCCAATATATTCTTTGAATTCCCAGTCAGAAACTGGCACTATATGGCAGTAGCAAGAAATGAGGGTATTTGTATTCCCAATATACTCTTTGAATTCCCAGTCAGACAATGGCACTGTATACCAGTAGTAAAAATTGTGGGTGCACGTAACCCCAATATATTCTTTGAATTACCAGTCAGAAACTGGCACTATATGGCAGTAGCAAGAAATGAGGGTATTTATAACCCCAATATATTCTTTGAATTCCCAGTCAGACAATGGCACTGTATACCAGTAGTAAAAATTGTGGGTGCACGTAACCCCAATATATTCTTTGAATTCCCAGTCAGAAACTGGCACTATATGGCAGTAGCAAGAAATGAGGGTATTTGTATTCCCAATATACTCTTTGAATTCCCAGTCAGACAATGGCACTGTATACCAGTAGTAAAAATTGTGGGTGCACGTAACCCCAATATATTCTTTGAATTACCAGTCAGAAACTGGCACTATATGGCAGTAGCAAGAAATGAGGGTATTTATAACCCCAATATATTCTTTGAATTCCCAGTCAGACAATGGCACTGTATACCAGTAGTAAAAATTGTGGGTGCACGTAACCCCAATATATTCTTTGAATTCCCAGTCAGAAACTGGCACTATATGGCAGTAGCAAGAAATGAGGGTATTTGTATTCCCAATATACTCTTTGAATTC
This sequence comes from Leptodactylus fuscus, assembly GCF_031893055.1. Classification (NCBI taxonomy): domain Eukaryota; kingdom Metazoa; phylum Chordata; class Amphibia; order Anura; family Leptodactylidae; genus Leptodactylus; species Leptodactylus fuscus. The sequence continues at coordinate 80,130,400 of NC_134267.1, forward strand.
CCAGTCAGACAATGGCACTGTATACCAGTAGTAAAAATTGTGGGTGCACGTAACCCCAATATATTCTTTGAATTACCAGTCAGAAACTGGCACTATATGGCAGTAGCAAGAAATGAGGGTATTTATAACCCCAATATATTCTTTGAATTCCCAGTCAGACAATGGCACTGTATACCAGTAGTAAAAATTGTGGGTGCACGTAACCCCAATATATTCTTTGAATTCCCAGTCAGAAACTGGCACTATATGGCAGTAGCAAGAAATGAGGGTATTTGTATTCCCAATATACTCTTTGAATTCCCAGTCAGACAATGGCACTGTATACCAGTAGTAAAAATTGTGGGTGCACGTAACCCCAATATATTCTTTGAATTACCAGTCAGAAACTGGCACTATATGGCAGTAGCAAGAAATGAGGGTATTTATAACCCCAATATATTCTTTGAATTCCCAGTCAGACAATGGCACTGTATACCAGTAGTAAAAATTGTGGGTGCACGTAACCCCAATATATTCTTTGAATTACCAGTCAGAAACTGGCACTATATGGCAGTAGCAAGAAATGAGGGTATTTGTATTCCCAATATACTCTTTGAATTCCCAGTCAGACAATGGCACTGTATACCAGTAGTAAAAATTGTGGGTGCACGTAACCCCAATATATTCTTTGAATTACCAGTCAGAAACTGGCACTATATGGCAGTAGCAAGAAATGAGGGTATTTATAACCCCAATATATTCTTTGAATTCCCAGTCAGACAATGGCACTGTATACCAGTAGTAAAAATTGTGGGTGCACGTAACCCCAATATATTCTTTGAATTCCCAGTCAGAAACTGGCACTATATGGCAGTAGCAAGAAATGAGGGTATTTGTATTCCCAATATACTCTTTGAATTCCCAGTCAAACAATGGCACTGTATACCAGTAGTAAAAATTGTGGGTGCACGTAACCCCAATATATTCTTTGAATTACCAGTCAGAAGCTGGCACTATATGGCAGTAGCAAGAAATGAGGGTATTTATAACCCCAATATATTCTTTGAATTCCCAGTCAGACAATGGCACTGTATACCAGTAGTAAAAATTGTGGGTGCACGTAACCCCAATATATTCTTTGAATTACCAGTCAGAAACTGGCACTATATGGCAGTAGCAAGAAATGAGGGTATTTGTATTCCCAATATACTCTTTGAATTCCCAGTCAGACAATGGCACTGTATACCAGTAGTAAAAATTGTGGGTGCACGTAACCCCAATATATTCTTTGAATTACCAGTCAGAAACTGGCACTATATGGCAGTAGCAAGAAATGAGGGTATTTATAACCCCAATATATTCTTTGAATTCCCAGTCAGACAATGGCACTGTATACCAGTAGTAAAAATTGTGGGTGCACGTAACCCCAATATATTCTTTGAATTCCCAGTCAGAAACTGGCACTATATGGCAGTAGCAAGAAATGAGGGTATTTGTATTCCCAATATATTCTTTGAATTCCCAGTCAGACAATGGCACTGTATACCAGTAGTAAAAATTGTGGGTGCACGTAACCCCAATATATTCTTTGAATTACCAGTCAGACACTGGCACTATATGGCAGTAGCAAGAAATGAGGGTATTTGTATTCCCAATATATTCTTTGAATTCCCAGTCAGACAATGGCACTGTATACCAGTAGTAAAAATTGTGGGTGCACGTAACCCCAATATATTCTTTGAATTCCCAGTCAGACACTGGCACTATATGGCAGTAGCAAGAAATGAGGGTATTTGTATTCCCAATATATTCTTTGAATTCCCAGTCAGACAATGGCACTGTATACCAGTAGTAAAAATTGTGGGTGCACGTAACCCCAATATATTCTTTGAATTCCCAGTCAGACACTGGCACTATATGGCAGTAGCAAGAAATGAGGGTATTTGTATTCCCAATATATTCTTTGAATTCCCAGTCAGACAATGGCACTGTATACCAGTAGTAAAAATTGTGGGTGCACGTAACCCCAATATATTCTTTGAATTACCAGTCAGAAACTGGCACTATATGGCAGTAGCAAGAAATGAGGGTATTTGTATTCCCAATATATTCTTTGAATTCCCAGTCAGACAATGGCACTGTATACCAGTAGTAAAAATTGTGGGTGCACGTAACCCCAATATATTCTTTGAATTCCCAGTCAGACACTGGCACTATATGGCAGTAGCAAGAAATGAGGGTATTTGTATTCCCAATATATTCTTTGAATTCCCAGTCAGACAATGGCACTGTATACCAGTAGTAAAAATTGTGGGTGTATATAGCCCCAATTCTATTGCTAGGGGACTTGCAGGGTATTTCTGGGGTGAAGGTGGGGGGGCACACCGTTGGAACGGGTATCGGGGGTATATATCGGGTATACGGGAATACACTGACAGTGTATTCCATTCAGGATCCTGGGAAAGCTGGGTTGCGGCGATTGAGCCCGTCAGTGCCACGTTACACTGACAAGCTTCTCCCTGGAATTTAGCTCTTATAAGAGCTGTTGGTTGTCTTCTCCTTCCTATCCTAGCCTGTCCCTGCCTACCCAGAATCTAAGCCCTAGCTAGCTGGACGGAAACCTCCGTCCTCGGTGAATTGCAAGCTCAGAATGACGCGAACCTGGGCGGCGCTGTTCTTTTAAATTAGAGGTCACATGTTTTCGGCAGCCAATGGGTTTTGCCTACTTTTTTCAACGTCACCGGTGTCGTAGTTCCTGTCCCACCTACCCTGCGCTGTTATTGGAGCAAAAAAGGCGCCAGGGAAGGTGGGAGGGGAATCGAGTAATGGCGCACTTTACCACGCGGTGTTCGATTCGATTCGAACATGCCGAACAGCCTAATATCCGATCGAACATGAGTTCGATAGAACACTGTTCGCTCATCTCTACTAAAGAGTTCTGGTGTGTCCGTTATGTAAAGCAGCTACGTCATTCAGTTCGCCCTTACTTTCTATAACTATTTAATGCAGCAATGACATAGGTTTACCCATGGTTGTAAGAAGGTTTTTAGATGCTTAAACTTAGTGGTGAAGCTCTTAAACTCCAGCATCCAAAGTTTCAACATCATAGTAAAGAGAGAGAAGGTACAATTTGAACTAGAGTATTCTTCTGAAGATGAAAAGCAACAGTGAAAGAGTTAATCATTCTATAAAAAAAAAAATGAGACAGAAGACATTGAACCTGCGAGGAATAATAATGACCGCGCTCCATTCTGCAGAGCCTCTGCATAAAGTATGTTTGCTCTGCTGATTATTACACTTGCATAAGAATCTGGAGCCGAAGCGTTGGTTTGCTGCAGTCTGCAGCAGGAAAGAAAGTTCTCGTCTTATTTTTAGAGCTACCTGTTTCTATGGACTCTCACGTCCTCAGTAACTCGGAAAACTTGGAATCTTGGTCTAAATAAGGAACCCTTCAATAGCTTACTATTTAGATTTCAATAAAAAGGGAAATAAAGATGTAATTTACATTTCTTATTATATAGCCATGCTTTAAAGCTTACCAAAAGTTCTTCATTTCTTTAACAAAAGAGAAAGTTAAAGCCAACCAGTTAAAGAGGACCTTTCATCAGATTGTGCACAGTTCTACATAACTGCTGGAAAGCTGACAGTGCGCTGAATTCAGCACACTATTGGCTTTCCCGATCTGTGCCCCAGGTAAAGCGCTATCGGTCCCGGTACCGTAGCGCTTTACAGTCAGAAGGGCGTTTCTAACAGTCAGTCAGGAACGTCCTTCTCCACAGTAGCACCTATCGCGCTGTACAGAGTGAGCGGGGAGGAACGCCCCCTCCCCTCCTGATAATACTCGTCTATGTGCGAGCACTGTGAGCAGAGGGAGGGGGCGTTCCTCCCCACTCACACTATACAGCGCGATAGGCTGTGGAGAAGGACATACCTGACTGACTGTCAGAAACGTTATTCTGACTGTAAAGCGCTACGGTACCGATAGTGCTTTACCCGGGGCACAGATTGGGAAAGCCAATAGTGCGCTGAATTCAGTGCACTGTCTGCTTTCCAGCAGTATATAACACTGCATGTGCCCAATCTGATGAAAGGTCCTCTTTAATACATCATGCAGGTAGAACGGCAGGTACAATACATGTTACACTTAGTGCAGAAGCCGCACCTACATGGCTTAGGCTCTGTTCACATTTACATTACAGGTTCCAAGGCAGACATTAAAAAGGACCTTTCACCACCTGGGGCACATGTGGTTTTATATACTGCTAGAAAGCCGACAGTGCGCTGAATTCAGCGCACTGTCAGCTTTTACGATCTGTGCCCTGGGTGAAGAGCTATCGGTGCTGGTACCATAGCTCTTTACAGTCAGAAGGGCATTTCTGACAGTCAGTCAGAAACGCCCTTCCTCACAGTAGCACCTATAGCGCTGTACTGTGAGAGTGGAGAGGAACGCCTCCCCCAGTACTTTTCTATGGACGAGCACTATCAGGAGGGGAGGGAGGAGTTCCTCACCACTCTCACAGTAAAGCGCTATAGGCGCTACTGTGAGGAAGGGCGTTCCACTGGATGCCCCTGGTGTCAGTCACGTGAATGCCAATGAATAATATTCTTCTCCTTCAATGGGGCAGAAATCCTAACAAATATGTCAAATCATCTTAAATAGAAACTGTAAGGTGTTTTTTTCCACCATTCTGTACAGGATGAAGTAATTATCTTTCCAATGCTGAACCTCTGTAATCTTTCCTTTCCAGCAAAGAGAAGTTATAAATGTTTCAAAGCACAAAAAGACATACATAAAATTCATATATACATTACCCTAAGTCAGTGATGACGAACCTATTACACGGGTGCTAGAGAGGGCAAGCAGAGCCTCTTCTACTGGCATGCGGTCACCCGGATCTCTCACTAATGGGGAATCCGGTACAGGATTCCCTGTTAGTGAGTGATCGCTGCTTTCAGCTGGTTTGCAAATGCACATCCAGCTGAAAGCTGTCAGTGTAGGCCATGCAGTATGCGCAGCCTACACTGACTACAGAGTGTGACCTCTGCACTGGCGCAGGCGTGATGACGTAAGTCATCAGCGCCCGCAGTGAACAGAAGTGAGGATGCCCGGCGGCTCTTCAGGTAAATATATTTGTGTGTACTGTGTGGGGAGGGGGATTACTGTGGACCATTTCATGCTGTGTGGGGAGGGGGATTACTGTGGACCATTTCATGATGCAGACATGAATGCATCATGGAATAGAATTGGACAATTGACAATTCGATCAGGTCATCCAACTACATTCCACTAAAAACTCAGCCCCTAATCGAATGCATACTTTTTTGTGTGCGTCAGGCCTTAGAACTTAATTTTGCTGCAATAGCGAAATTACAAAGGAGCATCAATAGAAAGGGAATTACTTCATCCAGGGGCCAGTTTTATGGTAGAAAAACCATCTGACAAGTTCCCTTTAAAGAAGCATATTAAACCAGCAACATAGTTAGAGCAAGCATACCTGAATGCCTTTTGTGCCCATTGCTCAAATATTCATTTATTTCACATTATGTAAATGAGCAATGAGGGTAGCTTTGTTGTTCCAAACGCCTATGCGCCACATTGATATAATATGCTCTCTTTCTCACTTTGCTTCTTTGTGTGACAGGACCATAGAAAATGTTGTTAGCTTAGCTCCCTGGCCCTGCCACCCACAGTAGGGAGGGGGAAGGAAGGCATTCCTGGGCAGTTTGGGGCATAGCAGTTTGGAGCAGCGCAGCGACCATCAGTGCTCCAGATTGCTCATTTACATATTGTTAAATAAATTAATGTCTCTGCAACAAAGGCGTTATTTTCATCAGGAAAAAGTGTTACAATCAGGTGAGTCTGACGTATCTAAATGTGTTGCTGGTTTTTTTTGCTTCACCCCAGTGACAGACTCCATTCAAGGCTCTGTTCATATAGCCATCATTGGCCATCATTTTTCATATTTGACAGCAAAAGCAGCACAGCATGAAATATTTTACTGATCACCTGGAGGCGCTGCACAGAAAGGGCCACGGCAGGCTCTACCTGCTCAGGAGCCTGAGGGCCTTCGGAGTCCAGGGGACACTTCTTAGGGCCTTCTTCAACTCTGTGGTTGCTTCAGCCATCTTTTTCGGTGTGGCCTGCTGGGGGAGCAGTATATCAACCAGGGACAGAAATAGACTTAACAGGCTGATCAGAAGGGCCAGCTCTGTCCTGGGGAGCCCCTTGGACCCAGTACAGGTGGTGGGTAACAGAAGGATACTGTCCATGGTGAGCTCCATGCGGGAGAACAAATCCCATCCCATGTATGGGACCTTGATGGGACTTTGCAGCACTGTAAGTGACCGTCTGCTTCACCCCAAGTGTGAGAAGGAGCGCTATCGCAAGTCCTTCCTCCCAACCGCGATCAGGCTGTATAATCTACATCAGACCAAGCGAAGATCACTCCGCACAGAGAACTAATGATTATGACTATGAAGTCTTCCTTCTTTCTCTTCCATTCCTTAGCTGCTATGGACTCCTAGTATATCTTCTCTTCTCAGCATATATGTGTCTACGTCTGTATTACATTACAGTGTATTATCCTGTATCTGTATTACTATGCTGCTGTAACATACTGAAATTTCCCCACTGTGGGACTATTAAAAGATTATCTTATCTTAAAAAGGAGTCTATCACCACCCCTATATACTAGTCCCAAGTGTGCTTGAACATACTGAACATGCACCGTCTCTAGTTTCTGTCCAATACCGAGAAGAGAAGGAGAGATTTCTTCTCTTCCGAGTATACAGCAGAACTAACAGATGTTCAAGCACACCCGAGACTGCATGAGCAAACTTTGCACTCGAAAGAATTTCACTTTGGCTCTCCATGACATCAGAGCAGTGGGAGGATCATCCCACACTTCCCAGGGGAAGGAGATAAATTCAGGATGGGGGTGTTTAATGATGATACAGCAGTGCTCAGTAATAGAAGAAACCTCCACCTTTGCTCCCAGGTCCTCAAGTGAATAAAAATTAAAAGTGCTTTTTCTTTGAATCCCTGGGGCTCTGAAACATAAGAAAGGTATCATTTTTATTCTGCAAACTGCATCTACAGCGCTGTGGCAGCAGTTTGAAGTAGTTTGGGGTGATAAACTCCCTTTATAAGGAGTCTGTCACCAGAAAACAGCATATCAACACCGGAATTGCAGAAAAATAGGTTAGGATCACCTGAATCGAATGGTGTATTCCGTTATTAATCAGTGCCTCTGTTGTCATTGCTTCAAAGTAGTAAGCATCAACTCCCTTATTGCTCTAAAGAGTGAATTTGCATTTTAAGGGAGCATTCACACTACCGTCTGTGTCCGAAAGGTAGTGTCCGCTCCTAGTGTCTGTTCAAAACCTCGCACGGACATTAGGAGCGGACACTAGCTGTGTCCATGACACCTGTCATTTATTTAAATGGGCATCGGGTGCGTTCTTTTGCACTCCGTGCCCTTCCTTCACTGTCCGCATGTAAAGATGTCCGACTTTTCAAGCGGACAGAAAAACCCGACATGTAGGGTTTTTCTGTCCGCTTGAAAAGTCGGACATCTTTATATGCGGACAGTGAAGGAAGGGCACGGAGTGCAACAGAATGTACCCAATCGCCATTTAAATAAATGACAAGTGTCACGGACACAGCTAGTGTCCGCTGCTAATGTCCGTGCCAGATTTTGAACGGACACTAGGAGTGGACACTACCTGTCGGACACAGACGGTAGTGTGAACGCCCCCTGACAAAAGAAACCCTAACCTATCTATTTATGGGGCTGGGTTGAGATGCTGGGTTCTGGTGACAGACTCACTTTTATCAATAGCTTTTATAATTGTTTACCTTAAATTAACAAAAGAAGTTAAACCATTTTTTTTCACCATTTTTTCAAACTATAATTTTTGGCGGCAACAAACAGACAGTAGGGATCGAAATGAGAGTTAGGAATATATTTGAAAGTCAAAACCAGAAAAATGTAGGCAAGGAGTCTAAGTTCAAAGTCAAGAAACAAAGTCTGGAGTCCTATAAGAAGTCAAAAAATGATGATATAATAGTACCAAAAGAGAGAGTACGGTATTCTGTAGCCCAAAACAAACAGACCAGATGATGGATACACAATATCACGCAAAGGTTCACAATATTTTATCCTATTTACATCCTACAAAACTTGTATATCTTTATCAGAAAATGGAACAAAGGCTTCAGCTCTCTCATCCCCTGTCTTTCCCCGTCTATATACACACACATCACACACTGAAAGGCCACTATCATAACCGGGGCTTCCTAATTTATATCACTTTGGTACAAATCCACATTTGAATTAGAAAACGGAGAAATCTGAGCAACCTTGAAGAAGACATGGTCAACAGTGCTAAATTAGGATGGGTCAGTACTTCCAGAGGTGTATTGTGAAGCTCCTGGGCCTCATTACATAATCTGCACCAGTTATAAAGTATTGTTTATAGTACTGGTCTTCTCATATGGGCTCCCTAAGGCTCCCAAGTCTAGGTGCAACTACAACCTCTACACCCCCTTAAGAGATGCCCCTCTAAGGAACACTCACAACTTTTTAGGATTCTCTCACGCAATGCTGTCGAAGGTGACTGACAAAAAACTTTTACCGAAAAGTGATCCTATGAATTTAAACAACTCTAACAAAAGGGAAGAATACAACACTGGCACTATAACACACTTGAATGTTCTTTATCATAAGTGAGAAGAAGGCTGGTTTTACTGTCATGGCTATCTAAGATAAACAGAAAGCCAAGAAAACCAGTTGGCAAAAGGGTACAAAACTGGAGTTACTAAGTAGTGAAAAAACATTGGCTAGTATGATCAATCAAGATTTGGTTCCATCATGCTTATGGGAGGTAATCTGATAATCTGAAACAAGCAACATAAATCAGACTAGGGTCCCATCTGCATTGGAGTCTCCCCTGGAGACTGCCGCAGGAACCGCAGATGTCGGTGGAGAGAAAAGTCTTGCATGGCAGAAACCCGACATCCAGCAGACCCCATTATAGTAACTGCTGTTTTAGCAGTCTGGATCTCTGTCATTCGGGTCCCTTGGCAAAGAGTAAAGTGCAGGTGTGTACCTAGCCTCAATGATCCTTCCTATTGGTTGTTAATAGTTCAGACAGGTGGAGGTGAAGGAACGGTTTTTCGAGGAATGTTTTTTGGCACAAATGTAGGTCTCTGCTTTTTGTGGATGACACTTCTATGCCACAAAGAGCTGCAGTGGTTCTAAAGGTCAAAGGTGAGCCTATTCCAAGTGTCTGTAATAAAGTGGTTATTCAGTGTGAGTGTGTATTGTGTGTGTATTGTGTGTGCACTTGTTGGTCTCCTTAACCAAGGCCACAATACCAGTCAAATCTAACTACAGTATCACTAGATGTGTTTATGTGCCTTACCTCTAAATGCTAGCACCAAGCATACAGACAAATAAATCATTGTACGTTCTACTTAAGCACCATCCTTACTACAAATGACAGTGGCCCTAACACTTTTAAACACAACTTTCTATGCTGTCTCAGTTTATTTTAGTAACTCTAAGCCCTTTTGTGTCAGTTGAGGTCAGATCTTATTGTAGAGATTTTATTTCCCCCTTGTTTCGAAACGTATCTTTTTTTTGCCTTTATGACTCTACAAGGCTTTGTTCAGTTTATATTTTTAGTACAGCATCTGTGTGGCTTTTTCTTTTACCATGCAATATAACCATTACAGTCATGTTGTCTCCCGTTCTTTCTCTGTGGCCATTAATGTGACGGATTTGTTACAATACCTACTGCAGCAATTCATTTTATATCACAATACACAAATCAGTTTAGTGTCTTCACTGTTTTACGTTTGAAAAGTTTATAGTTATTTCCTACTTTTTCTTTTCAGTAGTTGACGGAGATTCACTAGTGTACTTTGTAAATAGAAGACTGCCATGCTTGACCTTCATACTAAGAATCAGTACAGTGTACCAAAGTACATTTTCTGTTCCACGACACAGTGTGAATATACAGTGCTTATTGCCTATACAATCTAACAAACTGGATCATTTCAACTGCAAATTTATTAAAAAGATGCACACAATAAGGTCTAGAAATAGGACATACAAAAGTGCTTCTTTGGAGTGTTATCTGAAAGTAATATCTTTTTAGTTTTTTCCATTTCTCTCCTTTTCTCGTGCTAAAGCATTTATGCCATTTAAAAAAATATTTTTATGTACTGTATGTAACATTTTTAGCTGCAGAACACCCATTCACATTATATGTGCTTCATTTGCTTTGGTGAAAGCGACTGTCTAATAAAGAGTCTATGGGTCCATCTTTAAAACCAATCATCTGATATTTTTGGGGAAGCTCCTTTCGTTTCCCCTTTAAAAGTCAATACATTGGAATCAGTATTGTATTGAATGCTGTGATCCAATAACTAAGAACATGATTTATGATTTACTACATATAGTCTTTTATATGACTTTACACTCATATTAAACAATGCTGAGAGGTTAGATTATACCGAATTAGGTTATTCCCTCTTTAAAGGGAGTCTATCATTAGAATCCCTTTTTTCAGTACTACCACATTGGAATAGCCTTAAGAAAGGCTATTCTTCCCCTACCTTAAGAATTCTTCTCATCTAAAATTCATGGTTTTATCCGTATGCAAAAGAGTCTCCTGACAGTACAAGGGGTGGTCCCCCAGCGCTCAAACAGCACAGGAGTCATCTCTTGTGCTGCCTTAAGATTCTTCAGCGGCTCCCTTCTTCTACAGCCACGCGCGTCCTCCTGTGTCTTCTTGCAGCGAGACTGTGTGAGACTTGTGTAGCAGCCACAGAGAAATGGCTGATAAAACATGCGCAGTGGTCTCTGCCCAATCACGTCTTGTTGGCATTTTTTTCTGTGGTCTCTACAGGAGCATACTGTGCATGTGCATCGTGTAGTTCTATGGAGTACAGAGCATACTGAGCATGCTCAGTAGTTCTGTATCGGCATCACTTATGCGGAAGAAGGCTGTAGAAGAAAGGTGTCGCTGGAGAGTCTTCAGTCAGCACAGGGGACGCCCCCTGTGTTGTCTCAGTGCAGGGGGACCGCCCCCTGTGCTATCTGGAGACTCATTTGCATACGGAGAAAAGTGGGAATATCACCGGAACGGCGGTGCTGAGAAGAATTCGAAAGGTAGTGGAAGAATAGCCTTTCTTAAGGCTATTCCAACATGGTAGAACTGAAAAAAGGGATTCTAATGAGAGAATCCCTTTAAGGCAAAAGACCCACGTTGCAGAAAGACAGCTTTTTGTTGAAAATGTTGTGGTTTTTTGAGCCAAAGTTAAGAATAGCTACAAAAAAAATGGGAAATCTATAGGAAGTTCTTATACTTCTTTTGCTCAATAAACTCCTGGCTTTGGCTGAAAAAAAAAAAAAACGCAGCAAAATCTACAACAATAAAAATTGCATTTCTGCACCGTGAGGCCTCAGCCTAAAGCTAAGGCCAAGTAATTAGTAATACATTGCTGTGGTTTATTGTAATGGTCTACCATCCTATGTATTATACATCTGTGATAACTGGTGTTTTCTATTGTTTCTATGTACACATGAAAAGTAATTATAATTTTTCTAACATAATAGTAAACAGGTTATTCTTATGATAGGCCATCAATTTAGATGGGGGAGGTCCGACTGCTGGGACACCCACAGAATAATAGTTTCAGAAAGGACACAGCTCCCAGCATTGTTTCAATGTCAGGTGTTGCTAACTCGCCATACTTTTAGTAGTGGCAGTTATCAGTACTGCAGTGATGTCCTATTGACTTTAATGTTACAGTGCTGCAGTACCAATAACAACCACAATTAAAGGTACGGTGACTGAGCAGTACAGAACCTAGCACATAAACAATGTTGAGAGATGGATGTTCTGGGCAACAGCTGCTATGCGGGGGTTCCTGCAGTCAGACCCCCAACAATCTCTAATTAATGATCAATCATATGGATAGACCATCGTTTTTTCAAATGTTGATTCGGTTGCGAGATTCATTTAGCAAATATCTGAAAGGGTTACCCAACAGTATTCTTTCATAGCAAACTTGAACGAACCCTGAAATATAATAGGCGGAGGCTCAGGGTAGATGCCATAAAATAATATAATAGCAGCTTAAGGGTGGCGAACCGGAAAAATCTCAGGTTTAGCCAAACCCAAAATTTAGGGAAAATTTGTAACTTATCTGGCTTATGCACCGATACGCTCATCTATAGCCATTACTATAGACAAGAATACTAAAGAAAAGCTTGTTCAAGCTCTTATACAGTCTGGTTTGATATATTAAAGTGTTATTTGTAATGCACTTAACACTTAGTGAAAGCTGTAATGATAGTAAAGACAAAGGGCTTTATACAGTGAATCACAAACTGCATGTAGCTTGGAAAGCTAGAGATAAAGCGTCTGTTTTATGTCTTGCTTTCAAAACCATTGTCCCATGAGGGATGTTTCTACAAAATATCATTGCAAATTATCAGCAAAACACAAGTTTTAGCAGTAGGTGAATGTGTTACATGTTATTTTCATTAATAAATTCATTTTCATTTACTTATTTTCAAGCATGACCCCAACCTTAATTCCATATTCACATCCGTGATCTGATTTTCTGGTCAGTCAGGAACAGTAGAAGAGAGAAATTGACAAAAACAGACCTCTGAAAATAAAGGACTAGAACAAAGCCCGGGGGACCCCATTACCCATAATGTCTGTCGGGTGTCCTTTTTTTTTTTTTTTTTTTTTTTTTTTTAATTGAAATTACTGGATGAAAAAGTCAGGCTTCTACCACTTTTGGTCTGTCAATTTCTGACAAATCTGCAATGGATGGACACCATGTGCAGATATCAGCAATCCAGGAGTGCACCATCAGTGGTACCACAAATACGGTACAGAGTTGTAGATTCCATTCATGGCAGATATTTACAGACCTTACAATTGCAATGTCAATGTTATCAAATAGCCAGGTCACGCCATATTTTATCCACTTCAATTTGCTTCTTAAAAGTACATTATTACGCTTAAGTCTCATTTGCCTAGTAGTAAAAACTTTTTTCGAGGAAAGGCTGCACCTATTGCACTTTCTAAAGTGGTGCTGAGTATAAGATTCCCTACCAATGCAATGTGGCCGGTTTCTTAATTCTCTAATTCTCAAGTCAATATATTTTTTAAACTTAATTTTTTGAGAATGCATGCTAAAAAAATTCAGACCAAACAAAACACATACAAGTCATGAAATAGGATAAACAAGAACTAAAGCAAAAAAAAACAAAAAAACTTACTGTGTTGGTATACATTAAAATAAAAAAAAACACAGGCAATCGCAAGATAATGATTCCCTAGAGAAACTAAGCGATTGCCGGAATACCATCCAGCCCCGATGCCAAAAGTCCTGCAGTCCCCCCAAGCTGATTTTCAAATTAAGGTTTCAGTGACAAGTATGGAGATTTACAATGGGCAGCCTTCACCCTAAAGGGAGAGTTTGCCCTTCTACCTGGTTACTCTCCATTACAATTAATGAAGTGTTGCGCAACAAAAGAGGGTCCCTTTAAGGACAATGGAAAAGGGGGAGGGATATAATGTAGAAAATACACACAGTTGTGTTAAGTGTCACAAGTGGTCCCTGTAACTAAATAATAAATATAATATTACACCATATAAAGATGGTGCCAACAGATAGCGTAAAATGAATTCAAGTATGAAAGAAAAGAAAACTTGCAATGATTTCTAGTATATAGGTAAGTCAACAAAAGGATTGGCCTATAGATTTTAGCATATGTTATACATATTTCCTCTATATCACAGGTACTTATCTGTCTGGTTATATTAAAAAATATCTGTCATTTCTGCATCAGACTGTAAAAACCTGATCCAGAGTTGAAAATGTGGAATGAATTTCAGCTTCAAAATGAAAACATCAAAACACACATTGATTTTTTTCTTTTATGGACATATTGTCAATTTGATTTGGTTAGCAACCTAACAGACGGTTTATTACTTTGTAGTCCTGAAGTAATATCGGGGGGTGGGAAAGGGTGGAAGGAAGAATTAAAGTGATGGAACCGTACATCAAACATTCATTAAATTACTAATTGGGCCTGGACAGAGGATTCACCTTCAGGGCAGCCTCAGAAAACTCATCAGCGCCCTGTTTGTGATGTTGAGCGGAACTTCCTGACAAGCAGCAACTGGCACTTTTAAGACTGATGTTTCAGCTTACAGTTAAAAGATTAAAGTGTAACAAGCTCTGACACTTTTAGATGGCAACCTTTGCAGCCCGGCAAAGAAACCTTATTCTGCCTGAAACAAATTGATAACAATATAATTTTAGCTTTGTTGCTCTACATCCCACCCTTAACCCCTGCGTTGTAAAAGGAGAAAACGGTCAACAATAGATTTTTTAACTCAATACTGTTTTTTCCTAGTTGTCAATCTAGCAAGTTTTGAAGCTTACAGCATCGCTAGTTCTCCCTCGGGTCCATAGTAATGTGAATTGTCTTTATCCAAGTGCCTAACAAATCACTGTCATATAACGGCAGTCGACCTTTCTTTTCAATCTATGCACTTTTCAGGAGTTATAAATCAGTTGACTTTCAAGCTCGATGAGATGGCATATGCCCTGGTTTGAAGAACAGATGGAAGCTTGGGGGAAAATGGTTTCTGCAGGCCTGCTACAAGCAGCACTTCTCCATAAAAGTGAACCATTCGCACTAATTTCCCACATAAATTATACAGGCATGGTGCGTCAGCCCATTCAGCAGAAAATCTTTCATCTAGCTTTCAGAGGTCATTTAGCAAATTTAAATTAAAGTTATTTCTAATACATGACTGCATTTTCATTCTGTATGTTTCCAAGAGTTTGCAATTTACATCAAATAAAAAGACGTCTTTAATTGTTTCTGGATCCAAAAAAGGAGAGCAATAAATTACACGCTGCACCATTCAAGATTTCGTAAAATTTGTGATAAGCCGTAGCTATTAATTGATGACAGAGAAATTTGCAATTCCATTGTGTCAGCCTCGCAGTGTAGGAGGTAGCACGCTCCTCACTGTCTTTTTCCGTTTTCTATTACAATGGCGTGAAAATATATCTGTATATACATATGAGCGTATTATTCAAGGAACAGTGAACGTAGACAGGATTTGCTCAGTTTTGGTTGGTGCAGGAATATATAAGGTGAATTAAGATGTAAAGTCTAACTATCTAGATTACAAAGGATTTAGTTGCAGATGTTTGTTATGAGAGAGTCTCTGCAACGAATATCAGAAATTGCAGGAAATGGCTGACAAAAGAAAACAGTAGAACTCGCTGTTAAAATCTTACATAGCTCTGAGAGCTAGATCCCAAGCACTCAGATATCTTCACTAGAGACAGCCACAAAGCCAGATGGACTTGTGCTGAATTTGAGGTCCAAGTTATCACCGCAGAAACTAATATGAGAAATAAAATGCTCCTCAACCTAAAAATAACTTGCAAGACAGATAAAAATATAGGGGGATGAATCAAAAGAGTGAACGTGTTCAAGCCAAAAGGCGGTCCAAGAGGTAACATCAAAGCCAAATTCAGAAGACAAGTGGATTTCTAGTAACAAGCCAAAGGTAGGTCTAACATCAAAATCAGAAGACAAGCCAAAGGTCAATATAGAGCAATGAGGATATGAAAACCTCACTAAAATAGCAGGCACTTGGATAAGCAGGAACAGGGTTTAAATATCTTCCCTTAGTTGCTAGTTGGATCAACACAGGAGAGACCTGAAGACTGGAAAAGCTTCACAGGTTGGCACGGTAGCCTTAAAGTAACAGCGGCTAAACTGAGATTCCTGACAATATGTCACAGCTTTCCATGTCCATTATGTTACTGTATATTTTATTAATCTAAATTGAGTTATCATTCTATATTATCACAAGGCTACTTTGACCACATTTTTTGTTTTAGGCAGAGAATCAGTTTTTGTTTGTTTTTTGTTTTGCCTGCATCCAACAAAAAATATAATTAAACCAAATCTGTTGACAATATAAACTAAATCTGTTGTATCAGTTTGCATGTGTTTTGTCAAAAAAAAAAAAAAAACACAGAGAAAGACAGATTTCCTTTTTCCCCATTTACATATGATTCCGTGTGCAGGTTGTGTTCTTCCCTTGACATGTCCACAATCCTCAAGCAGATAGAGATAGAAGGAGATAAAGGAATAGCGCTCATGCATGTATGGAATTTCTAAACAATGTAGGAACACAGATATGGCAATATCTTTTGAAAGGAGTATTTCTCATTATTGAATGAAATTGAAGATATCAATATTTTATAAAGCTCTGATGATTTAAGTAGGTTTATATTACACTAGGTTCACACCGGTGTTCAGGTTCCGTTCTTTGGGTCCACTTGGGAACCTAAAAAAGGAAACACAATCCGCTGAAAAAGTGGTTAATCGTGGTGACCCTATAATGGCTCTGCCCGGTTCCTGCCCATTTTTCAAGCAAAATGGGGGACACAATCCCTAAATGGCGATCGAACACAGATGTGAACTTAGTCAGAATATCCTTTGAAATAATACATTTCTCTGTTAGATAACAAAAAATAATTCATTTTTTTCAATTGAATTCATTATAAAAAACACTCCAGTATCTAGAGATTTTCAATATGTAGAAACTTCTGTTGTATACTTGTTATGGTACTCCTGGGTATTATTTTCTGTCTAACAACATCCACCCAATGGGATCACTTTATTATTCTCCTTCTGCCTGAATTGTGATGTGTGTTAGTGATTTTTGTGACTTTTTTCTTCATTGTGACAAATTCGTTAAGGTTTTGCAGCATTTTTATATTGCTATGCATCCAATGGGCCTTTTCTCTAATTATCTGGCAATGTAGGAATGGTTTACATGGTACATATAATTTAGACTAAATTATTATATGCTACCTTTAAAAAAAGGTTTCTAAAATCTTACAGATGCATACCCCATTTGTAATTTCACTTGAAAAATGTACTAAAACTGTTTAGTGAACTGTGATGCCCTCCCTAGAGAATTGCAATTTACCTGTGAACCAGTGTAAGGCATTTTGGATAAATTTGTAGAAAAAAAACACATTAGAAAAAATAAGCCAAGTCAGAAAAGTGGCATAAAAATTCCTATAACAATAAATAAGCCCCATTGTGTCTGGCATCAGTAGACATGCGCGTCCAATAGCTCATTCACCCCTCATGTCTTCTGTTGTACATGGCGGTAGTGACAAGACTGTGAGTGAAAGTGCTGCCGAGTATGTTGGTGCTACACAGGGTGTCCGGAGAGTAAGTACATAAAATGAAAGGGTGGATTTTAGCCGGTATATGAAGCATTTTTTTATTAATGAACATGTGACCGGAAATGCACCGCTATGGCGATGCAGGTAGACCGAGATGTCAGTTTTCATGTGAAAGGAGAAACGAAGAAGAGAAAGCGCTTTAATGGCAAATCAGTTTAATCACTGCTACTTACAAGAATTGCTCAAAGTGCTGGCTGCCTACCTCGATGCAAGCAGTGCAACGTCGTTAGATGGATCGACGCACCTGTTCACAGACTCCTGGCATGGGCCTCACTGCAAGGAACGCAGCCTGGATGCGGTTCACGAGCTCTTCGCGGGTTAGCACAGGCGTTGTGTACACAACGGACTTGACATGTCCCCACAAGAAAAAAAAAAATCAAGTGGGGTTAAATCCGGCAAGCGAGGGGGCCAAAGCAACAAGGGTCTACCTGCAGCGCTGCCACGGTGCATTTTCGGTCACATATTCAAGTCATAATCAAGTCCCAACCTGATGCACTTGAAGCTGATTTGCCTATCCGTAAAAAGAGAATTTTTTTCTGCATTGCTTCATCAGTTTGTGGCCAAAAACAAAACAGAGAAATGATATTCAAATCCATTCGAGAGGTCAACAGGTCCTTTTTGAATAATACTTAGGCTAAGAACCCATGCGGACTTTCTGCTTCCATTTTACCTAAATGGAAAACATTAGCATTTCTGTAGGTATAATTGACATGTTGCGATTTGTAGAAACGGGAATTTTTTTCTGCAATGTGTGGGTTGGATTAGCCAGAATCCTATCCACTTTGCAGGTACTCTAAACCACAGCGCTTTTAACCGTGGCATTTCTGCCCCGGTCAAAACGCTGCATTTTGGCAGCATGGGGCCCTGGCTGCAAAAGGATTCAATTAGGTTGAAAATTCCTCCAAAACAAATACTAGTGCCAAGTAAAGCACTTTAAAGGGATCCTATCATTAAAATTCAATTTTTTTGTCCCTAACACATAGGAATAGTCTTAAGAAGGGCTATTCTTCTCCTACCTTTAGATGTCTTCTCCACGCTGCCGTTTAGTAGAAATCCCGGTTTTCGTCAGTATGCAAATGAGTTCTCTCTAGTCCTCCCGAGAGGCTTCAAAGTTCTAGGGCTTGGGAAGCTGACTGCGCATGCCCACTGGCCACAAGAAAATGGCCGCTTACAATACTGTGTAAGCGACCTTTTTCTTGTGGCTGGCGGGCATGCCCAGTTAGCTTTGCCCTAGGCCCAAGGCCTAGAAGTTTGAAGCCACCACCGGAAGAAGGCCCGAAGAGAGCCCGTTCCTGAAGAAGATGGAGGCAGCACTGGAGAGTTCTCTCACAGCATTGGGGACGCCCCCAGTGCTGCAAGAGAACTCATTTGCATGCCGACGAAAACCGGGATTTGTACCGAACGGCACCACAGAGAAGACATCTAAATGTAGGAAAAGAATCGCCTTTCCTAAAGCTATTCCTACATGTTAGGGACAAAAAAATTTAGTTTTGATGATAGAATCCCTTTAAGAGGTAGAAATATATTCTTCTATTGATGAGTAATTTGTATATAAATTTCTACATAATAATAATAATAATAATAATAATAATAATACAGGAACAGAACAATGTAGAGATTTAAGAGCAATGCTCCAGAATTGTTATATCATGAGACATATTTACTAAAATAGACATGTCAGGAGAACAGACAGATCCTCTTTAATGCAGCATGCCATAATCCAGAGAATTGAAAGACTATACAAAATTTCACGAGACCTAAAAGCAGAAATCTGGGCAGAGAGAATGATTTTTGGAAGTTCTCTAAAACAGAGTGACAGTTAAAGATTAGTGTCACCATTTTATCATATCCTCGACGGTTCCAAAAACCCTGAATATCTCACAATCCCGCACTGCTCAGGTCCCATACACACACGCAGTAACAGATCAGATTTATTTCTAGAAATATAGTCTTGTTTGCTTCTTAATGTTACCAGAAGCCCCAAATATTCCATATTACTCTATACTGAAGCGTCACAGTGTGCAGTCTGTTGCTGTTCATGCAATTGATATATCAGGGGAAATATTCTTCCAAGCAATTATGGAAAATACAACTTGGTTTGTTATGAGGGGAAAAAAAATTGCCGCATAATCATCCCTTCAACTTTGCTGGAGGGGTTTAGATTACATCCAAAGCTTGTGTGTAAAACACTTTTCATTACTCACTGCTATATCCCTCCATGTAGGTTGCTTAATGAACTCCTAAAGCCTTGCTTGAGAGGTTTGTTCGAAAATTTAGTACCTTAGGCATGTGTAAAAAATCCATCCTCATTGAAAACATCACTATCTGCAATATTCTTTAAATGTTTCCCTTCAGTAGAATGTAGTTAGACTACTAAATGCACTTGCTTAGGAAGCGCAGTACTTGAGATGTAGAGCTCCGCTGCCTGCTATTCGGCCCTTCTTCCAGTATTTGGAAGGTAAGCAGATCAGTATTTCTCAGTCCGTTACATAAACAGATGGAAGATTAAGAGTTGCTAATTTTGAAACATTTATAAATTTTAGTAATTTCCCGATTGATGACAGGCATTAACAAAAACATGTAATGGATGATAATGATTGAATACTAAGCCGCTTCTATGCTAGCAGGTTTAATCAGCCTCTTAGCACAGCAAATAGCATAATTACATGCAATATATGTGCTCACACGCAGGTAGGAAATTAGATCCACTGTGCCGAGAAGCCCAGGCATCCGAGAATTTAATGCCGCCGCGTTACTGACGCAAGACCACAACTTGTAATTCTACCCACCATTCTGTTCTGCATGACATCACTGATAACGTGGATAGTGCTGTGAAAATACTTGGGAAAAACGCTGTATATTTCAGACTGCTCAAATGAATTGTGAATTAATATCAGCATTTAGAGAACCGGCCTAGACATTTCAGCAGCTTCGTATGCTGGGGAATATTACTCAGTCCATTTAGTGCATTGCAAACAGCAAGTCTGCTCTGGTTTAGGACCATGTAAGTAGTTTATGCAAGTACATAAGTGCATTGCTTAATGTACTGCATACATAGTAAAATATTACATCTATCATTCATATAACAGTGAGACTCAAGCTGCAGCTCTCTTGCTGTTGAAGCACTACAACTCCCACAATAGCCCACCTCTCTAAAAGCAGAGGAAGTAACATACTGACATGGCGATGGCAACAGTATCACATTCAGAATGGCAACAAAGGGGTTGTTTCTAAATAATAACTTGTTCCCTACTCACAAGGAAGGTGACAAGTGTCTGATCGCTGAGGCCCCATCACTGTGACAAGGGGGAATTATATGAAGCCACAACCCCAGTTTCAATAAAATAACAGTCCTGCATGCAAACTGCTGCTTCATTTATAGTCTATGGGACTAAAAACAAAATTAACTGAGTTGTATTCGCTTCTCTTCTGCAGTCCCATAAAGGTGAATAGATTGGAAGTGCGCATGTATTACCTACCACTCCATTTATACAGGGCACATGTGAGACCTCTGGTAATGAGTGGGGGTCCCAGCAGTCAAACCCCACTCAATTAGTTATCCCCAACACCCCTTTAAATGTAAGTCAAAGATTTGGAGCTGTATCCGAAAATGGATTTCTGGCCTTTGTAAACATAGAAATGAAAATGGTTCAGAATTTTACATCTTAAAAGAGGCAATAGGACAAAATACAGATTCACTTTTTGGCTGCATTTACATGTGCAACTTATAACCAGTCACTAATATCAGTCTGAATTGGTCTACTGAAGTGGAGGAGGTGATCATTCCTCCCCTCTGTACTTCACATAGGCCTACGTAGTAGGATGAGGCAAACAAGCACCAATAGATGCGTTTATCTCGGATGGGTGCTTAACTGGTGTTGGTCTTCCATATTCCCATATGCAGACTATGCTAAGGGACTCCTTTGGACCCTGTTCTATGAGTGAGAGCTGCTAAGATGCCAGCATGTACTGTATAACCACATTTCCCCTCCAGTGGGGAAACTATGGGATGTAAGGGATGTAAACTATCCCTTGGCAGAGTCCGGTGTTCAGTGAAGGTGTGAGGAGCTTTGCTCTTGCTGTTCTTTTCATTCACAGAATATTTATTTATAAGAGGTGTGTTACATCTGTTACATAGTACATTAATATACCGGCACATTTATAAATTGCATTTACCTCCTAAACAATCTCTAATGCTACAGAATGAATGTAAGCTGTGAGAGAACGGCGAGGGCTATAGGCAGGGACATGAGTCATCACTTGAATGGTGTTCATATATTTCACCATTTGTATTCCGCTTGCAGACATACTCGGCCAATACACGTACGGTATACAATATTTGCAATTGTTTTGTAATAAGAATAGTATAATCAGCAGTCACATCGAGGTGAATGGCATCCTGTGCTGCATTCTGCTGGAGGACATAAGAGCTCTATGATCTGCTTAGCTTTTCTATCCGCAAACAATAATATCAGCCATTATCATTGTACAGATACATAATCTGCTTAGGTTCACATCACAAACTGTCAAATAAAGGACAAAATATTTTTACTTGAAATTTTGGAACATCATAGCATTTAGAATAATATCCTTCCAGCAGGTTTACTGAAACCAATAAAATATTTGTAGTGTGTATTGCCTTATTGTAGGAAGTAAAATACTCAGCTTTTCTCACTGTATTTTATACTTCCTATGGTAAGCTTTCAGAAACTACATACAGTCCTATGAAAAAGTTTGGGCACCCCTATTAATCTTAATCATTTTTAGTTCTAAATATTTTGGTATTTGCTACAGCCATTTCAGTTTGATATATCTAATAACTGATGGACACAGTAATATTTCAGGATTGAAATGAGGTTTATTGTACTAACAGAAAATGTGCAATATGCATTAAACCAAAATTTGACCGGTGCAAAAGTATGGGCACCTCAACAGAAAAGTGACATTAATATTTAGTAGATCCTCCTTTTGCAAAGATAACAGCCTCTAGTCGCTTCCTGTAGCTTTTAATCAGTTCCTGGATCCTGGATAAAGGTATTTTGGACAAACAATTCAAGTTCAGTTAAGTTTGATGGTCGCCGAGCATGGACAGCCTGCTCTCAAATCATCCCACAGATGTTCAATGATATTCAGGTCTGGGGACTGGGATGGCCATTCCAGAACATTGTAATTGTTCCTCTGCATGAATGCCTGAGTTGATTTGGAGCAGTGTTTTGGATCATTGTCTTGCTGAAATATCCATCCCCGGCGTAACTTCAACTTCGTCACTGATTCTTGAACATTATTCTCAAGAATCTGCTGATACTGAGTGGAATCCATGCGACTCTCAACTTTAACAAGATTCCCGATGCCGGCATTGGCCACACAGCCCCAAAGCATGATGGAACCTCCACCAAATTTTACAGTGGGTAGCATGTGTTTTTCTTGGAATGCTGTTTCTTTTTGGACGCCATGCATAACGCCTTTTTGTATGACCAAACAACTCAATCTTTGTTTCCAAAATGAAGTTGGCTTCTCCAAATGTGCTTTTGCATACCTCAGGCAACTCTATTTGTGGTGTACGTGCAGAAACGGCTTCTTTTCATCACTCTCCCATACAGCTTCTCCTTGTGCAAAGTGCGCTGTATTGTTACCGATGCACAGTGACACCATCTGCAGCAAGATGATGCTGCAGCTCTTTGGAGGTGGTCTGTGGATTGTCCTTGACTGTTCTCACCATTCTTCTTCTCTGCCTTTCTGATATTTTTCTTGGCCTGCCACTTCTGGGCTTAACAAGAACTGTCCCTGTGGTCTTCCATTTCCTTACTATGTTCCTCACAGTGGAAACTGACAGGTTAAATCTCTGAGACAACGTTTTGTATCCTTCCCCTGAACAACTATGTTGAACAATCTTTGTTTTCAGATGATTTGAGAGCGGGCTGTCCATGTTCGGCGACCATCAAACTTAACTGAACTTGAATTGTTTTGTAGAAAGAAATGGTCCAAAATACCTTCATCCAGGATCCAGGAACTGATGAAAAGCTACAGGAAGCGACTAGAGGCTGTTATCTTTGCAAAAGGAGGATGTACTAAATATTAATGTCACTTTTCTGTTGAGGTGCCCATATTTTTGCACCGGTCAAATTTTGGTTTAATGCATATTGCGCATTTTCTGTTAGTACAATAAACCTCATTTCAATCCTGAAATATTACTGTGTCCATCAGTTATTAGATATATCAAACTGAAATGGCTGATGCAAACACCAAAATATTTAGAACTAAAAATGATTAAGATTAATAGGGGTGCCCAAACTTTTTCATAGGACTGTAGATACCCTATATACAGGTTAGGGGGATAGGTAATCACTGGGGTACGACTATTGGGAGTACCAATAACCACGAGAGACCATGAGCCCACTTTGTGTTTGGACCTGTAGCAGCATGTGTGATCAGCAATCCATTCACTTTTATGGGACTGATGGAACGGGAGTAGTCAACAATCTGTTAATCCCGTAAAATGGAGCGGTGGTCACACAAGCCTACTACAGTTCTATGCACACAGGGAACTTGGAAAACTCATTCTTGTAAATTCTAAGGGTCCATTCACACAGAGTAATGTGCTGCGTGATGTGGCACGTATACTGCATGTGAGACTTTGCGTGCCGTAAAAGCTCCCATTGATTGCAATGGGAGCCGGAATCGTATACGCTGCGTTATTTTGTGGCCACAAAATCACGGCCGCAAAATAACGCGGCGTAAACGATCCAGGCTTGGATGGGAGCTTTTACGGCGTGCAAGATCTCACACGCCGTATACGTGCCACATCACGTGGCACGTTACTCCGTGTGAATGCACCCTAAGGGTCACAGCAGTGAGACCACAAGCAATTCTGTAGATAATGGATATGTTTTTTTTTGTGTGTGTGTGTGTGTGTGTGTGTGTGTGTGTGTGTGTGTGTGTGTGTGTAAACCCCTTCACAACACAATTTATCAAAACAGCCACATTTGTACAAGATGTTATTTTGCCATCCACAGGAGAGCAGGCCAAAGCTTGGAAATATATGTAATATTAGTTGTCTATCAATTGGATTCTACAATTTAGTCTGCTGAATGAACGAACCAGACAGACGTACAACCTTGCTTGTCCTCATACTCAGCAAGCGGCTGCATTAAATCAGGATCTGTATAGGAAGTCATTAGCCCAGGCTGTAACTGGCATTTTTCTTTACTATGCTTAGTTGACTCTGTGTTACTTTAATGTCGAAATAAAGATTTCTCACTTGTTTTGCCTTTCAGAAATTTATGATTCTGCGTAAGAGAAATAAAGGAGGGAGCGGCGATTGCGGGAATTCTCGTAATGAAATGGCCGGGGCAGGGAAAAGATCAGTATGCGTTTTTTTCAAATTAAATTTAAAAGCCTGCCCTGGCGAGTTAAAGAGATTGGCAAGTTTTTACAAATAACATCAGAGGGCCATTCGGAGACAGAAACCCAGCCGTATTGGAATGGAGTCATTAGGCAATACATTTATTTTGAAGCCAATTAACCTTTTGTCAGAGAAATGTCGGCGCTGTAATGATTTCAGCAGTGGAGGTCAGCCTCTAACAGAGGCATGTATGACAGCGATTACGTTGCTTGACATATGCTGCAGACTAAAAGCACAGTCTCGGAATGAGAATCTGCCTTCGTTTATATTCTGCTCTGCATTTCCTAGGGAGCAGCCAATTCTGACCTATCCATTTAGGTAATTAAAGCTTCCATTTGGAAGTGTCCTGCAGGAAGGTGAAATTTGGGGGAGATAAATGGCTACTGCTAGCAATATGCAATCACTTGATGGACTGTCTGAAACAGCCAGGGTTGCCAGGTCCTCATAAAAATAGAGATGAATTGATGTAGGAGATAATTCTCCGAGGCAAAGAGGCTCTGTCATCTTCCTCTATTCCAGAAGATAATTTAATTGTTAGCCAAGGTGGACGGCTGGCTCTGGGGGCTGCCTCCGAACAGCTTCCACCAAAAACTTTCATTTGCAGAGAAATGTCTCAGGTTTATTTACTTAGAAGCCAACTTTCTTTGGCAATACAACATGTCACTTCAATAAGCACAGCTGGCAGTCACAGCTGCGCTCTCACTTACCTTCCAGGCTATTTTGTTTCCTTTCGTATCATGCTCAAGGGCAATTGGGAAGTCTCCTCGCTCATAAAACTTGCGAAAAGCTGTGGGCTTTGCAGGTCGCTCTTTGAATGCTCCTGCAGCTGGGGGGCCTCTCACCTACAAAGTAAGGCATAGATCAGTGACATGCTCCAGCCCAGGCAGCCTCATACATCATATCTGTGCACATTTCAATCAGTCTTACACTACATCGCTTTCCGGAGAAATTCTAATTAACTCTATGCAATAACGTTTCTTCTATTGGGTTTGTGACAAGCAATTTCTTAATGGCTGTCCATAATCTGATACACAATGTCCCCTATATATTAGTCATGGTAAACAGCCCTTGATGTATTCAATTCAATTTAATCAGTATATGCTTATTTAAAGGGGTTGTCCAGGAGTAGGAAAACGTCCACCATCTAGTGATATTGGAACGTAGCTCCATTCACCTTAATGACCTGCAACACCAGACACCATCCATTGACAGGTCTGGTGCTATTTATAAAAGAAAACAGACCGTTATGTTGTAATCCTGAACAACTCCGCTAATTTAATAATTATTTTTATCATTTCTATACAAATAGTAGAACTGTGCACTGAATAATAGATTATATTTTTAAAAAATTGACTCTATACTTGAGTGGCACAAGATACAGCTACACGTGCATTGATTTCTCCCTTTACACACATTTATAGTATATTGATCGCTTATGTTATACATGTGGTTCAGTGGGGGTCACAAATATTCTCCCTACAGTCACACAGGGCAGTAATAGTTTATAAAAGAGCTATACTATACTATACTATACAATATCACTCTCAGCCATGAGCTGGACACTTAATCCCAATGAAACAATTATGTAGCCATCTCCAATCTTGGAGGTTCATGTCCAGTATATTCTCTCCACTTGGCACATTTGCTGTGTATGGAAAAGCAGCCCTCATCCTGTGCAAGCAATAGGCACATATCTCCAAAACAATTATTTCTGCCATGTACATTTATTAAATATTTTGCAGCTTCCCACTTTTGGCTGTCCAGTATTGATACCACAAATACTGGTTAAACTGTCCTTAAACGGATCCTGTAAGATATAGTGGCTGAACCCCTCCACCAAATATTCTCTCTGTTCTCCCCCTTCATTATATAATAAATTCTTATGTCTCGGAGTGTTCTCGATATAGATTAATTTATCATATTAGTACATGAGCATCTACTGCGGAGCCACAGCTGTAGAAGAGCCCAAAAACTGTAAAAAAAAAAAATAAAAATAAAAAATGTAATAAACCTAAATCGTCTTTTGCTTTTTACTTATGACTCTGCAGAATTTAACATTGCAAAGGGTCTTTGAGCTGCTATAGACTTGAGAAACAGCAACCTCTGAGTTTTCAGCCATAATGAACATCTACTAGATATCTGGAAATGTCTGGGGGAAATAAAATGGGTGGACAGAAATAATTCATCCTTTCGAGCCTCTGATTCTTATGTAGCATAAACATTAAATTATTGGCAGATCCCATCAAAATGTGTATGGGTATTTGCAGTCTCCATAATGTTAACCCTTTCTGTGCACCCCACAGATGCCAGGATCATCAGACGAATTACACATTTACTTAAGATCAAAGTTAATAATATCCAATTTTCGGTGCTGACAGATGCTTCCCTTTTACTAGCTGGTATAATGTTTAGGTAAATAATCATAGGTATGTAAATCTACATAAGTAAATACATTTATGGCATTAAAATCTGTGCAATGTTTTGTAATTCCTCCCATTAATATGAGAAGTGAAACTGTCCATCAATCCGGCTGCCACTCTCAATTTAACAGACCTTTAATTTCATTAAGAAAACTACAAGGCAAAAGCAATCTTATTGTCTGACCTCTTCAGATTCATTAATGCAGCCAGTTTCTGAGATTTAGCCAATGACAAGGAAAATGGCATGTCTAATACTTATGACAATCATAATGGATTGGAACTTTGGCGAAGCAGAAAGCAATAACATTAATGGGACTTTTTGCTGCAGGCCTCCTTAAAAATGCTAATTTTCTTCATGCACAAAACTTTTAGAGTTTTTAAATATTGTACCAGTCATAAATAAATATGTGCATATGAGAAATGGATATGTCATGTGACTGTACCAAATTATATCATGTTTCCTCATATATCGAGTGTGGAGCAGGGATTACGTGTGGAGTATTTTTTGCACCATTTGCATTGTTTGCTGGATAGGGTGACGGTTAGGGACCATTCACATTAGGGTCAGGTTCTGGGCAGGGGCACACATCATTTAGGGTCTGTTAGGCTGTCACACTTACAAGGGTCATATTTAGGGACATATTTCTACCTATTACGTCTTTGATACCTTTTGCTTCTGGATTTTCAACTCCCCGCATTGCTTATCCAGTGATTCGTCGAGCCCATATGCCCTTGTCACCTGAATCACAGTACGTCCTGGTTTTTGTTCATACCTTATTGTCAGGCCGCCATGCTTGGATTGTGGCTTGTGACTTATCACCATTTTTTATGTTTTTATATTAATGGTGCACTACAGGTTGGATTTATATGTGTTTTTCTGGTCAGGGTCTGGGGTTGCTAGGTGGGGTGGCATAGACACACAAGTCCAGTTTCTTTAGTCCGAAGCAAAGGTAGTTTATTTTCACTCAAAAAGATAGTGCAGCAACAAAAGGAAACAATACAAAAATAAATACCTGCTCGGCTAGGCTCTAACTAAACATAAAAGATAACTTTTTTTTCTAATGAAAATACTGGATTCCATATTATAAATTTGTTAGACTTTAAGCCCATGTGAACAGAGCGACCCTTCTATAAGCAGATCACACATTGTTGCTTCAGGCTCAATAATGACAGCACACATTCAGAGATGCAAAGCGCGGCCTTATCCTGCGCGTGTATATTTAACTCAACCAAGTACAATTACCGCTTGAAAAACCACTTTGGCAGTGTATAAAAAAGACATGTCAAATCTCATTTTAATTCTCTCTCCTTTGATAGATTAAGACACAAGAGGAAGTGAAAGGAATCAGCAATCAATTGAAAGGGTTGGAATATTTTTATTTATTTATTTATCTTAAAGCTACAGAACTTCTTATTATAGGGATAATGCAATGACACTGCTGGAGGTTTCCGCTAAAGGTAATGTAAGCATAGTGATAAAAGCAATGTATGTTTATTCCTATGTGAAATACATATCACATTGCTACATGGAGAATAGACGTTACCAAGGATATGGATTTGGTGGGGATATAATATCTTCACATTGGAATCATGGTGCTCCAACAGGTTTGGGATTCTCAGGACTCTCTTCCTTTAATGCAACAATAGAGTTTCTGACTATGTTACTTATGTTGTAAAAAAAGGCTTGATGAAACAACAGAGCCTAAAGCAAGCGCACAATAAATATACATATTTATAAAATATATATGTATACATAAATTAAAGCTGTCTGAGCGCTATGATTTTCATAGGATTGCCAAACACGTTAGTTGTCCAACATACATTAGACACTCTAGGAAAGAAATATCACATGTTTTGTTCCAATATCCCCTTGTTTACCCAGGAATAATTCTGTGCTTCTCATTACACAGTATATACACTCACCGGCCACTTTATTAGGTACACCTGTCCAACTGCTCGTTAACACTTAATTTCTAATCAGCCAATCACATGGCGGCAACTCAGTGCATTTAGGCATGTAGACATGTTCAAGACAATCTCCTGCAGTTCAAACCGAGCATCAGTATGGGGAAGAAAGGTGATTTGAGTGCCTTTGAACGTGGCATGGTTGTTGGTGCCAGAAGGGCTGGTCTGAGTATTTCAGAAACTGCTGATCTACTGGGATTTTCACGCACAACCATCTCTAGGGTTTACAGAGAATGGTCCGAAAAAGAAAAAACATCCAGTGAGCGGCAGTTCTGTGGGCGGAAATGCGTTGTTGATGCCAGAGGTCAGAGGAGAATGGCCAGACTGGTTCGAGCTGATAGAAAGGCAACAGTGACTCAAATAGCCACCCGTTACAACCAAGGTAGCCAGAAGAGCATCTCTGAACGCACAGTACGTCGAACTTTGAGGCAGATGGGCTACAGCAGCAGAAGACCACACCGGGTGCCACTCCTTTCAGCTAAGAACAGGAAACTGAGGCTACAATTTGCACAAGCTCATCGAAATTGGACAATTGAAGATTGAAAAAAAACATTGCCTGGTCTGATGAGTCTCGATTTCTGCTGCGACATTTGGATGGTAGGGTCAGAATTTGGCGTCAACAACATGAAAGCATGGATCCATCATGCCTTGTATCAACGGTTCAGGCTGGTGGTGGTGGTGTCATGGTGTGGGGAATATTTTCTTGGCACTCTTTGGGCCCCTTGGTACCAATTGAGCATCGTTGCAACGCCAAAGCCTACCTGAGTATTGTTGCTGACCATGTCCATCCCTTTATGACCACAATGTACCCAACATCTGATGGCTACTTTCAGCAGGATAATGCGCCATGTCATAAAGCTGGAATCATCTCAGACTGGTTTCTTGAACATGACAATGAGTTCACTGTACTCCAATGGCCTCCACAGTCACCAGATCTCAATCCAATGGAGCATCTTTGGGATGTGGTGGAACGGGAGATTCGCATCATGGATGTGCAGCCGACAAATCTGCGGCAACTGTGTGATGCCATCATGTCAATATGGACCAAAATCTCTGAGGAATGCTTCCAGCACCTTGTTGAATCTATGCCACGAAGAATTGAGGCAGTTCTGAAGGCAAAAGGGGGTCCAACCCGTTACTAGCATGGTGTACCTAATAAAGTGGCCGGTGAGTGTATGTTTATGTGAAAGGTGGGGACAGTAAAATCAGCCTTCAGCCATATAACATTTATCAGCCAGCTAAGGCGTTTAAAGATCTCTCTTTCAACATAGCTTCTTTTGACGTAATAGATGAGGTTAGATGAAGACAAAGGTCCATCCAGTCCAACCTATAACTCTACAAGAAGGAGCCAAAACAAAACCTTTAGGCTGATACCTAATGTCAAGGGAAAAATTTTTCCTCCAGACTCCAAATCTGACAAACAGTAAAAAAAAAAACCCCTGGATCATCGTTTCTTTACCAAAAATCTAAAACCTGTAACCTGTGATATTTTTCTGTTCGAGAAAGACATCCAGACTCTTTTCGAACTTTCACAAATAATCCACCATTACCATATCCAGTGGCAGTGAGATACAGTAGCCCCCTGCTTTTACAGTAAAGAATCCCTGTGATGCTGGTGAAATATCCTCTCCTCTCCTGGATGTAGAGGATGTCTCCTTGTCACCAGTCTAAGAGCAAAAGATCATTAGAAATGTCTTTGTACTGTCCCTTCAAGCATTTGTACATTGTGATAAACTGTCCCACAGCCGGCTTCATTCTAAACTGAATAACCCCACATTTGTTAATCTGTCTCTGTATGCCAATCCATGCATTCCCTTAATTGTCTTGGTTACCCTTCCCTGCACTATTTGTCGGTCAGTTATGTCCTTCTTGTATACTGGGGTCTAAAATTGTGCACAATATTCTAAGTGTGGCTGTACCAGTTATTTGTATAGAGGCATCCCATAATTTTATTTGCCTTGGCAGCAGCTGCCTGTCACTGGTCACTAAAGGTAAGCTTTACTGTCCACCAAAATCTCCAAGTCTCTTTCAGCGGCAGACCCAGTACTATTGAGTACATAATCATACATGTCCTTGACCAGAATGCATAACTTTCATTGAGCCAGTTGCTAACCCAAATGCATATGTTTTCCCCCAGTCCCAACAATCTCATTTTGCATAGCAACCTTTTATGTGGTACAGTATCAAAAGCCTTTGAAAAGTCCAGGTACACCACGTCTACTGCATTACCCATGTCCAGATATACCACGTCCACTGCATTACCCATGTCCAGATACACCACGTTCACTGCATTACCCATGTCCAGATACACCACGTTCACTGCATTACCCATGTCCAGATATACCACGTCCACTGCATTACCAATGTCCAGATACACCACGTTCACTGCATTACCCATGTCCAGATACACCACGTTCACTGCATTACCCATGTCCAGATATACCACGTCCACTGCATTACCAATGTCCAGATATACCACGTCCACTGCATTACCAATGTCCAGATACACCACGTTCACTGCATTACCCATGTCCAGATATACCATGTCCACTGCATTACCAATGTCCAGATACACCACGTTCACTGCATTACCCATGTCCAGATACACCACGTTCACTGCATTACCCATGTCCAGATATACCACGTCCACTGCATTACCAATGTCCACATACACCACGTTCACTGCATTACCCATGTCCAGATACACCACGTTCACTGCATTACCCATGTCCAGATACACCACGTTCACTGCATTACCCATGTCCAGATATACCACGTCCACTGCATCACCCATGTCCAGATACACCACGTTCACTGCATTACCCATGTCTAGATATACCACGTCCACTGCATTACCAATGTCCAGATACACCACGTTCACTGCATTACCCATGTCCAGATACACCACGTCCACTGCATTATCCATGTGCAGATACACTACGCCCACTATATTACCCATCTCCAGTCTAGAACTGACCTCTTCATAGAAGCTGATCGGACATTTTGCTGTTTCTTCTGACATTTAGATTTTTACTAAATATTTCCATTCACTATAAAACAACAATTCTAGGGTAAAACCTACAACACTTACATTTACGCAATTTATGAATAAGTTTACAGCTGGGTTTCACCAGTTGAGGTTTGCCCTTCCACTGTTCAATCTGTACCAGACTGTTTAGGGACACACCCCTATGGGAATGGTAACATCTACGGCTAGGGTCAAATCTGCGCTTGGGTTTCTGTTATTTGGGTCTGCTTGAGGACCCAAAAAAACAGAAACCTAATCCACTTTAAAAGCAGTTCCCCGCATTTTTCGCCTGAAAAATTCAGAATGGGGAACTAAACCCTTGAGCGCTTACTGACCGCAGTTGTAAACGAAGCGTAACTGACAAGTCTAGGAGGAATAAAAAAGGATTGTACAGAACAGAGATATAAGAAAAGATAATCTAGAACTGTTATTTTATGGGGATTGTATGCATTTACAGCCATGTCAGGAGAGTTCATAGGTCCTCTGGGTCACAGCTGTCAGGTGAGCTTAAAACAGATGAAAAGTGTAATATGATTCAGTAAAAATAATGCTGAGTGTGAGTATAATGTGAGTTATACAGTAGTTAAAAGCCTTGTTCTTGAAGTCAAACCCTCCTTTGAAGAAGGTCATGTCTGGCCCTTCTAACCCCCAGTGGTCAGGGGAAAGCCATGTCAGACTACGTAGGTACTATAATACGCTAGTGCTTTCTATGAGGATGAAGAGCATGGTCAAGACTAACATGAGATATCCTTACACTATGGCTGGCAGTTTTGACTTCTAGAGGGAACATGGTTAGGGGTTGGTTTTCTGTAATAACCACTTTTGGCATTTAGAGACAAATTCTACTTGGGCTATTATGAAAACTCCAGAATTTGTGTAATACCCCAATTTACCCCATCTAAGGGCTCGTTCACACGGGACAAGAGGGGGCGGATTTTGACGCCGAATCCACCTCAAACTCCACCCCCTTACAATAGAGGTCCTTTTTTCCATGAGCGGTTTGTTCCCGCTCACGGAAAAAAGAAGAGAGCTGCCCTTTCTTCAGGCGGATTTCGCAGCTGATTCAGCTGTGGGGTCCGCCTCGCGACAGCACCCTCTGGACTAGGCCCATTCATTTGGGCCTACTCCGGAGCAGAAAGCCGCGACTGCCAGAAACCGCGACTGTCGGAAGCCGTGACGGCTTCCAGTGTCAAAATCAGGACCAAAATACGCGATCCCTAGCCCCGTGTGAACTAGCCCTAACACATCTGTAACAGAATGTATTATTCTTCTAACCATTATGTGTGAATTATAAGAATTACTATATAAACAATTGAAGGTCTTTGACAGTCTAGTATGACCTGAATAGTTCTGTCCTTTGGCTTAAATCTTACTGTCTGACTACGGTTTTAAGCACTTCATGTCTTGTATTAAGTGGTTAGTGTAATAAATGTTAGATGATGCAATCTGCCATAAATCAGCATGTAGATCAGAGTACTTGCTTTAGTGCTCTAAGTTGGCATGAAATGTGGAGGAACTTTCACCTAATTAGTCAGAATAGACGAAGCTGGGAGATTATTTTAATTAAATAAATGTAAAAAAGGGCTGAGCAATGAGACAAAATGCAGAAGCCTGTCTCTCCATGACCATCAAAAATCCTTGCTAGCAGCTACTATGTGACAATGCCTAACCCTACAATTATTAGTATAAAGGCAAGGACAGAAACAGTCTCGCATCTCCAGAGTCCTTCTCTTAAGACAATGAATATGTTACACCAGGTGGACCTTTTCATATTATGTAGATCAATCACTACGGTAGGTAAATCTCTCTTTTCTGTCCCTTGTCCATGAAGCAAATTCACCATAATTCACTGCAGATCTCTGATCATCAGAATCTGATGCATTGATTTACCATCTGTTTCCATTAGCCATGCCTTTTTTGGTTACATATTTATATAAATTTGTTAGGCAAAGGCATAGTGGGCCAGGAAAAAACCATTATATTATGTTGTATATGCTTTATCATTCAAAAAAATAATAATTAAGGCTAAGGCCCCATGAAGCACAGCAGGAAAAAACACAATTGCAGCATTTTTTCCTGCAGTTTTCGCTGCGTTGTGCATTTTTTCTTCCCCTGTGAAATCTATAGAGAAAACACTTGTGATTCCACAGCTACAATTTACAAAATATAGGAAATCTCATTTACGTTGCTGGTACTGTAAAAAGTGAGGCCTTAATGTAAAGAAGTGGTAAATAAAACTTATTAAAGCTAATTTGCATTGGTAAAATACACAAGGAGAGTAAGGGGATGTTCACATCTTCCTATGAGGCTCCATTTAAAATTGTGGATAAAAAGGTTTTGCATGGAAGACTTTTTCGGACAGAGAAATAGTGGGAAACATGACAGATGTACATCATTACAGTCAACAGGTTCCTTCTGGATCTATATGTGTCTGCCATTTAATGGATCAGAATTTTTACTTTTCTGCTCCTATAATGGAACAAATAAATGTAAATCCAGTGCAGATGTCAACTTAGTCTAAAAAAAAAAACTTAGGCTAACTCCCCGCCCCCGCGTACCGAGCCACAGCGTAAAAATGCTGCAGAAAAGACCACAGCAGAAAGGCATTACATTTTTTTCTGCAGCGCTTTTCACAGAAAGTCTGCAAAGATTTCCTCTCAGAACTTTCTGTCCCTTTTACACCTATACAGAAACAGACCATCAAAAAGTAGGTCATATCCTATTTTTACACATTTTCCTGGATCCTTCATTAGACTTAAATTTATAAGGGATTTGTGAAACTGATATGGATATTAAAAATGTCCCTTTTTTATGTCCATTTTGTACCTCGGTGGGGTGAATGAAGCTTTAGTATGGGAGGTTCACACATCAGGTAAACACTTCTTTGCAGATTCTGTACCAGACAATGTGGACCAATGGGCCAGAAAACTAAATACAAAAAATGGAAAGCCCAAACACACATATGAACCCAAATGATACTACTAGTCAGACTAAACTACTTTGTATTGCTGAAGCTGGGACAGATGACAGAGTTCTTGCTTCCCACACCCCATGCCCTCTCACACTCCTTGGATTTCATCCATATCAGTTATGTAACATTGTAGTAAACTTTGAAGCTTCTTTAAAAATAAAGCCACTAAATAGAGAGCAAAATATTAATACCTAGGATGTGCATTACTACTCGAGCCGTGTGAAATAGGGCTGCCGCATTAGCACTTACACAGTGTTTGCTGCATGCTTTGTAAGCGTTCCAACCATTACACCCGAGTAGGTTTGATACTTCTCCTTGCTTATTCTTATAAATCAATGTTCCTTTACTAAATATAATTGAGGTCCTTGGCTCTCAAAAGAATTTTACTTTCAGCAGCAGCACTTCATGCTAAAAATCAGCTATAGCTGTGCGACTACAAAGTAACTGACAGGTTGAGTAAAGCAGGAAGCAGACACAACATCAATATTTGCTGTTCTGGAAGTACCTCGCTGTTACCTGAAACAATTTTCTCCTTAGTTGCCTGAAAAAAGACAAAACAAAGCTAGCAGGTGAGACTATTAGTATTTGTTTCTAATTCTCCCAAGGATTAAAGTCTAGCAGATGTAATTGGGAAGTCTGATACTATACAGTAAAGCCAACGGCACTTCAAGGAAAATTGATCATGTGGAATATGCTTCAGCGAGCTATTTTTAATCGACTTCCCTAAGGTAGTGCCAAAATGTAATTATATGGAAATCTATTCCATACTTGCAGTCCTATGCAAATGTCAGCGTCTTTCAAGTCTACCAATGTTCCTTGTTGTTTTACAGCACTTAAAGGGAAGCTACGACTTTATACAGTTCTATCTGTGAGCAACATGGTAGAGCGCAGGTAGAGCTGAAGGGACTGAGGTTTAGTTTTGTGGGAACAGATTCATTTTTATCTCTGTCCTTTCTATGTCTAGGGTACCAGTAGATGGTGTTGTCATATCAAGTAGGCCACCCACTAAACTCCAAAGAGCAGGGACTGAAATGGATAAATTATGAGTAAAACACCATGTAAAGCACCATGGAATTAATGGTGCTATATAAATAAACAATAATAATAATAATAATAATAATAATAATAATAAAACCTTATTCACATGGACCCAATAAAAATCAATGGATCTGTTATTAATGGATGGAAAACGGATTGACATCCAGGTTACATCCATTAGTTTTGGTCGAAAAACACAAAACAAACAATGGTTAGCCACACACAGGATATCACAAAACAGTTTTGTCTTTTCAAGCTGCAGAAAGTATCATGTGACACACATATCTGGATGTACCCAGCCAAGAGAAAATCCAAGGAAGGATAAATTTGTAAAGGTAAATAAGGGCTCATTCACATATGCGACCAGTCTCCGTTCTGCAGGTTTCCGTTTCCTGCACAAAACAGAGGCAGGAGACGGAAACCTGCAGGACTCTTTCTCACCCATTCATTTGAATGAGTTTGAAAGATGTCTGGCCGTGAGCGGCGGTGAGCGTTTTATGCTCTCCGCCGCGAAACCGGTTATTTTAATCCAGACACAGAGTCGGACAGGCAGTACTCTGTGTCCGTTTTTTTTTTTTTTTTAAAACGGTTTTGCGGTGGAGAGCATAAAATGCTCACCGCCGCTCACGGCCAGACCCAGTCTGTGGTTTCCGTCTTCTTGCATGCAGAAGACAGAAACCACAGAACGGAGACCCAAGCGCAGGTGTGAACCTAGCGTAAAGTGCCTGTTTACCAAAAACCACATTAGGTTAAGGCCCCACGTAGCGGGCCGCAGCAAAATAGAAATATGGGAAAAATACGTGGGGAAACAAAATGCTTTTTTTCCCCCATACAGAAAACTCCAGGGTTTTAGTATAATTGACATGCTGCCATTTACAAAAACACAACGATTTTTGATATGGCAGTATGTCCGCTGGAGATATTTTTCTTTTCAACTTTGCAGGTACTGTAAAACGCTGTTGCAAAATCGCAGAGTTTACGCTACGTGGGGCCCCGCCTCAACGTTTGACAAAAAGTTCCT
Organism: Leptodactylus fuscus; assembly: GCF_031893055.1. NCBI lineage: Eukaryota > Metazoa > Chordata > Amphibia > Anura > Leptodactylidae > Leptodactylus > Leptodactylus fuscus. The sequence continues at coordinate 80,167,553 of NC_134267.1, forward strand.
TTCATAATCTTCCTCACCATCCACATTTCCTAGCTCTGTAGACACAAGACTGACTGTTAAATTCATTGGATTTGATGTCGTCAACTTCTCTAATATAAGGATTATCTTTCTCAAAATCATCACAAGTTACAGATCAAAATTTCACTACCAAGCAGCATAACAAAGAGGAGAAAATCACTTTTCGTCCATGTATCTGATGACATTTACTGTGGTATTTTAAAGAACAGTATGTGATAAGGCTGGTCAACAAGGCTAATAGAAAACCAACATCAAATAACCAGAGATATATATAAATATATAGCCTCAACAGCCTCAAAACTTGTTCCATGTCTTCCTGTCTACTTCATTTTACGCCCTTTTAATGTTCCAAGCAAACATGCTAAGTGGAACACCAAAATAGAAAAAAGCCCAGCAGAATGATTCCACGCCGTATTCTGTGTTTATATTGTATCATGTCTTATTAAAATGTTGAGTAGTCTGTTTGTGTAGGAGTTTTAGTGGCTGAAGAAATCTGAAGGAACAGGAAAACAATGGGAGGTTGAGCAAATAAAACAGACCTCCGCTCTGTGAGATGCCGCGTCCCTGCAGTGATTTAAATGTAGTGTCGTGAAGTGAGAAATTGTTTTATCTGTCCAGCAATGGATCACTCATGACCAAGTGCACAGAAATAATACATGCCGCTTGGACCTAATTAGGCTTTAATGCACACCTGAACAGTGGGACACTGCACGCCGCTAGTAAATCATCTCCGTGATGGAAGGTAAGTCAGCTGGACTGCTTTATAAGTTCGGCTTCAAATACACAGATCACTATTACAATATGATTATTGCCTTTTATGCATCGTCTTAGCATGTTTGAGGCTCGGCGCAAAAGATTACTGAATAAACACCATAACAAATGCCCAAGTAAAGGAGATACGCAGAAATTATGTATCATTTCCAGAAAGGAAAGAAGTTCAGAATAATTATTTTTATATACAATATCTTCGTAAGGCATAGACTTATATGTGGAATTTAGATTACCTACAATATGAGACCATCTCAGGATTTTTAATATAGATCTTAAGGGATTACTGTATATACTCGAGTATAAGCCCACCCGAATATAAGCCGAGGCCCCTAATTTTACCACAAAAAACTGGGAAAACTTATTGACTCGAGTATAAGCCGAGGGGGGGAAATGCAGCAGCTACTGGAAAATTTAAAAAATTAAAATGGTCGGAGTTTTTGGGTGCAGTAGTTGCTGGGTACTGGGGAAGGGGAGGGGGTGTTTTGGTTGTCTGTCTGGCCCTTCACTGAGCTTGAGGACTGGGGTTTTTTCTTCCCCCACTTGGAATTAAGTCTGGCTGAATATAGTGTATCTGCAGTGCTCCTATTAACCCCTTCCTGACGGAACAGGAGCACTGCATATACCCTATATTCAGTAGACCGGGCACTTTAAGACACAGGGATACCTAATGTGTATGTGTTTTGCAGTAATTTTCTACTTTTGTATGTATTCTAGGGAAAGGAGGGATTTAGAACTCCTATTTATTTATTTTTTAAATCTTTTTTTTTTTTGCACCATTTTATGGGAGATTCTATACATTGGTACTGTGGCTGGTCATAGACCCCCCCCACCTCCTAAAAAAACTGACTGGAGTATAAGTCGAGGGGGGCTTTTTCAGCACAAAAAGTGGGCTGAAAAATTCGGCCTATACTCGAGTATATACGGTAATCCTTTCCAAGAGTCCATACAACACACTTATGTAATACTACAGTGTGTATGAGACCCAATACAGACTAGAAGTCGAATCATACACAAGGCAAGAATCGCATTCATGATCAAGACAAGAAAGTAAGCTAAAATGTTAACACTCTTTTTGAAAACAATAACAAAACTTGATCATGTAAAATGTCATCTTACATAAAAGTTGCGTTACATCAGCCCTACTAAATTACCATTAATTATTATTTCGGTGCTATGATGTTACTAAAGCAAACTGCCTTGGCCCCTTTGTCTGCCGCTGTCTTGATCTCATTTTGAAGAAATGTGTTATTGATCCTCTCCGATACATAGATGAGCTTTATCCAAATGATGTTGACAATTCCGCAGGTTAATTACTTCTTTGTGACCTGTCGCAAGGATCACAGGCTTTCAATTGAATCCTCCAGAGCAAACAAATTTCGCATTGTGTATTATGTAAAAATTGTACGTAGCCAAGCCCGGCTTTCATTATAAAATCTAAAGAGCGCTTCAGCCATTCGATTAGAAAGGCTAATTTTACATATCTAGCTGCTAATGGAAAATAAAAATGAAATGATTAATTTCTTGTTGTTTCAGTAAGCATTCAAGATACAAATGAGTTCAAATGAAACAAATGTATTCTATTTCCCACATATGGATAAAAATCATTATAATTGGCCATGGAGGCAGATTTTAGTGCGGACTCTGCGGCAATTGTTTTGCTCCTGGATAATAACTATAAACAAATAATACTTAAGATAATGCCGGTGCTAGAAAAATGATTACCACATTTCTTCTGCTCTAAATTGCACGCGTCTTCCAGGCTAGCAACACACCCAGCTTTTTATTACAAGAGAAACTAGTTAGGAAAACTGTCTAAAATAACAACGTGTTGCCCACAGCAATAACAGCGCAAATTTTATTTTATAAGAGCAGGATACAAATTGAACACTGTACTGTGATTGGTTGCTATGAATAACCAGGACAGGTTTTTTTGACAATTTTACTTCTCTCCCATATATTTGGGAATTTCATTATCATGAGAAATGTGTTACCCTAAGAGGCTGCGGAGGAGGTGAAATCCCCTGGAAAATGCAGGCTGTAGTCCTAAGCATTCAAGTGAATGGGATGAGCTATGATACTAAGCACAGTCACCACATAAGTGACCGGTCAGGTCCCAGATGTCGCACCCCTGATCTGATCTTTAATTGATTACCTATCCTAAGAAGAGATCAATTACTAATGTCCAGAAAACACCACTAAGCCAATCGAGGACCCCTGGGACACTATGAATCAGTGCATCAAATGACACCAAATAGCACCAGGAGCTTAGCGATGCCCTAATACAGGTCTGGAAGGGTTTAAGCATTTTCATAGTAGACACCCTCAATGTACTCTATTCTTTGTAGTAGAGGTTATTAAAGAGGACCTTTCATGTCTTTGAGCACCTGCGGTTTTATATACCGCTAAAAAGCCGACAGTGCGGTGACAGTTCTAGTATGTCAGGAGGGGAAGGGGGGGGGCGTTCCTCCATGCTCAGCTGGGTGGTAAGGAATGCCCCCTCTGACAGTACAGCACTATGGACACTACTGTCAGGAGGGGAGTTCCTCACAGCCCAGCTAGACTAGCAGAAATGCCCTTCTGACAGTGAAGAGATATTGGTAAGGGTACTGATATCTCATGCACCAGAGCACATAACGGGAAAACAAAATTCAGCGCACTGTCAGCTTTCTAGCAGTATATAAAACCACAGGTGCCCGAGGACATGAAAGGTCCTCTTTAAAGGAAAACTGGAGAGGGGAAGAATTTTCTAAAAATATAAGCCTGTGGGGGGACTATAGGATTTTTAGGATAAAGGGGTTTCCCATCTCCCGCTCTTATCAGCTTTGCCTGCTCTCTCTTCTTCTAACTATTTGGGTGACTGTATCATATTATTTGTTAGGTCTGGCATGAGACCCCTCAGGACACTATCCACTGTCTCATCTGGACCATGCTCATGATTGTTAGGAGTGTATACAGGCAAATGGGGGTCACACACAGCACTACAGTCATATTATGAGTTGATGTGATGAAGTTCATGATCTACCAGTGATTTAATTTTTTTTATTACATTTTTGGGGTTATTTGGAATTCATCCTTCCATTGAGGTCTTTTGTTTTTAATGACCATTGTTGAGCTACCAAACTTATAGCATTAATAGAGTTCCAATCTGTGACTGCTACTCATTTGTTTTTGAGCAGCGAGTAAATATATATATTATACTGTATATATACACATATATACATATACATCTCCATTTATCAAACATTTTCTGAAAAAAAAAAAACTCAAAATTTTACTAACTTAACAAAGATTTACCAATATAAAAATGTATAGCCATGTCTGCTTTATACAGGACCAAGAGGTGAAGGCCAATTTCAATAGTCACAACCAGTCTCTAGAGTATTCTACCTCTTTGCATGCCACCAGGTTGAAGGGCACTGCTGCAAACTATATGCAAGCAGAATTTGTTGATAAAGGGGCAAAGGTTGGTTTTGCAGTAGCAAAACTAAAATAACTCTTTAAATGTCAATGCTTAATGCTGTGAACCATTTATTGAAATGTGAAGAGAAACCACAAGATGGATAGAAAAATGCCAACATCAAGTTCAAGGCATTTTATTCACTGTATGTAGCATATGTAAAACACAATATGTCAAAATGCCTGCCATATAAAATATATTTAGCAAGTCAATCGAAGCACGTTAATATGAACTTTTATTGCATAACAGAAGGAATTTATTGGCAGCACATACCCTTTTTACACAAGAGGATGAGCTACTGCCATTGGTTCTTCACTTCAGACCCCAGAGTAGAGGTCCAGGGGAGGTGAAGAAGCACAACAAACAAGGCTGCTCACCTGGACTCCAAAGGGGCTCCCTGTTCTCTTCAACACTCCTGTCTGACATAAAGAAACATGTCGGCGTCATAACATTTAATGATGTCAACATAACCCATGTGACCACTGAGGCCCAACCACAGGACCTAGAAGTCCATGATGTCAGACAGAAGTGCTAAAGAAAAGAGGGAGCTCTGCTTGATTTCAGGGGAGGAGAGGAACATTATTTGTTTTGCTTCATCATCTCCTCTCGGCCTCTACTCAATATACTCTGGAGTCTGAAGAAACACCAGAGTGTAATAGCTTGCGAGTGGCGAACCACCAAGATTACGGGTTCGGCTGAATATAAAATTTTTGGGAAAATTCTTAGGGGCCACTATGGGATACTATACTGTGTGGTTTGGCCACTATGGGATATTAAACTGCATGAAGGGGCCACTATAGGACATTATACTGTGTGGAAGGGCCACTATGAGACATTATACTGTATGGAGGGGGCAATATGGGACATTATACTGTATGAAGGGGGCAATATGGGACATTATACTGTATGGAGGGGGCAATATGGGACATTATACTGTGTGAAGAGGCCACTGTTAGACATTATTCTGTGTGAAGGGGCTGCTATGGAACATTATACTGTATGGAGGGGGCACTATAGGACATTATACTGTGTGGAAGGGCCACTATGAGACATTATACTGTATGGAGGGGCCAATATGGGACATTATACTGTATGGAGGGGGCAATATGGGACATTATACTGTGTGAAGAGGCCACTGTTGGACATTATTCTGTGTAAAGGGGCTGCTATGGAACATTATACTGTATGGAAGGGCCACTGTGGGACATTATACTGTGTGGAGGGGACACTATAGGGCATTATATTCTATGGAGGGCCACTGTGGGACATTATACTATATTTGAAGACCATTATGGGATCTTATATTGTGTGCTCTATAGGACATTATTCTGAAAGGGTCTTTCTAGGTATTGCGTAAAGAGAAGGCCAGAACAGGAGTAACAAAAAAACAAACAAAAAAAAAAACAAACACCTACTCACCTGTCACTGGCACTCTGATGTCTGCCACCACAGCCCATTAGGTCATGCAACTCACCTCATTCCCCAGAAATCCTGCATGTTTTGTAACCACTGAGGCCAATCAAAAGCCTCATCGGTTGCTAGAGAAGGATCAGTGAAGTCACTCACATATGTCACTGGTCCGTTTCCAGAGACCATTGAAACTGCTGATTGACCCTGAGCTTCCGGGGACCAAGGCAACTGAACTGACTCTGGTGGCAGACACTGGAGTACTGGGGGAAGGTGAGTATGTTTTTTTTTGTTTTTTTTTTTTGTTACACCTGCCCCAAAGTTTAAGTCTAATTTCAGCACAACCCTGTTAAGCTGAGCACTCAGGCTGGGTTTATGTCCCCAGCTTCTTTCAATCACTATGCATATGCTGAGGGCTCAGTGACGTATCTCATTCACGCATCTCCAATTCCAAGTAGTCTGCATGGTAGTGGTAGTCAAGCTGAATTTTCAAATTTTGGTGGTTGGGTTTGTAGCCACCATTTAAAGTTTTGCCACAGGCAGCAGAAAAGCCAGAACTGGCCCTGAGGATTGGTTAGTAGCACAGTGAACATACTTTTTATATTAAAGTGTAATTTTGCTGTTGAAAAGATCAATTTTTAATATATATGTAAATTAGCTCTTTGGTACACACAGACCACGGCTCCATTTTCAACAGTGGACAACACACATAGAGGCCGCCACTGGCTGGCAACAAAAACAGGCACCTTGATAGGTACAGCCACTTCCTAGTGCATGGAACCACTCATTTTCTTATGGATAAAAGTTTATTTTCTTGGCATAAGATTTTACTCGTGACATAAAAATGTATGTTCACTATGCCACTTTTGAGTGCTGCAACAGCATATAGCTTAGAAACCATTTTGGTGGTATAGACCACATTTAACTTGACCAAACCAATTCAATACAATCTTGCTACATGTTAACAAAAACCCCGAAAGGCTAAAATTCACAGAAAAACTACAGAGTGGCTTGACATAGATACATATATCATATCGCATTGATAAAACAAAACAATATTGTCTTTAAAGGCCAATCATCTTGCAACCCATATATCTGGACAAGTCTTGCTAAAAGGAAAGGTAAATAAGGACACAATGTTGTAGAAACACACAAAATAAAATCCACTTTCTACATGTGATGTCTTCAATACCATTTGTGCTCTTGCATTAATAAATGTTTGAAAATATCCTTTGTCTAAATAGTTATGGGAAGAATATGCAAATCTGTCTTCCATGATGTAAATAGGAAGACAGTGCCTCAGTCATGCAGTCTAAATAGTAAGTAATCAAATTTTCAAAATTCTATGAAAGTATATAGAATATAAATATATTATCATAAAAAGCTATGACATGTAAGGTCACGTGTATCTCTGTGTGTAGTATTTCCTCCACAAATAATCAGTCAATATTGGCTTAGAGGGCTTCCTACATTCATCATGCTTGCTGCAGATCTTTATGGTATGAACCATGGTGTTCAACTGTGCTATATTTCAGGCCACCAAGATGTGGCTAGGTCAAGCATAAGTGATGGCTGCATCTCTAATGGCACCAGTATACATCTAACCAGAAGCCCATTATCTCCAGAGAGTCATCAGCGATTCAGTTTAGCTGATGCTATTTTGTCTTAGTTGAGTTGATAAAATGCCTGAACGGCTAAGACAGCTTGGCTAATGTACTGTCAAGGAATAGGACTAAGTTGAATGAATGTAACAGGAGGTAAGAAATATATTCATGACAGAATATTCACAATTTTCTTGCCTAGAAAATGCATGTATACTGTAATGGAAGGTTATAAGGGAGGGAGGGAAATATGCAACATTTACATAACATTACATTATGGAATGATAATACCAAAAATAACACTGAACCTCAAAAAAAGGTTATCAGCACAACAATACTAGAAAAATACAGTATATGTATCTGAAAAAAAGGAAATTATGTTGTATTCAAGGTTGTTTCTACAATGCTATTATGTGCACGGACGCATTAGTATTAAATCACTTAAGAAGAATCTTCCTACTCAAGTGTTCGTGACAAATGTCAGATAACACCAAGTAATTTACATAGTCAAGATGTATTTTTACGGACAGTTACTTGATAAGTTCCTACTAAGGAACAGTAAGCAGCCGCAGTTCACACCGCAGACCTGAACAGCTTATCAAACTCTAAAGTGACTCCGAGAAACAAAAGAGGACTTTCAGATCTGCACTCCAGAAAGGCTAAGGACGCTCCAAATAAAATTAGCACTTTACAATCTTATGGCAAAGCCCAGCAGAGAATGTTAATCCTGACATAAGGAATCTCACTATTGCCTGCTATTAAGTCATGCTGTTCTGTGACTTATTAGACAACTAATAAACCAACAAATGAGGTTCCATCTCAGTCCCAAAAAATATTAATTTTCTAACCAATATATACAGTAGAACTAACATGGTACACTGAACGCCTATTTCTGGCAACTGGCAGTTATTGTCTATTTATTGATTATTAATTACATTTTATTCAATTTGTTTGGGGGGAGGGGGTATAAAAAAAAACAAAACCCTACAACAAGCAATTCCACAACTTTGTTTTCAATATGCAAATCCTTATGGAAGAGATCGGAGAAGATCCTTATTACAATGACAAAACCATCACCACAACACATTTAAAGGGACAGTGTCACCACTTACCTATTGTTTAAATAACATTTTTAAATGAAAGAATTTCCATGTTCTATATTTTAAAAATCCAAAGAATTCTGCAATTTCCTAACTACGAAACCTAAAATAGTTTGTGATATCCTGTCTACGGAGATGGACCATGAGCCATAGGCACAATGGTCTGTAGCCGACCCTATTGACCTCTATGGGCGTTTTCTAGGCTTGCTCTATTTCCTTTGCAGAGGTCATTGCACAGAGGTGGGAGTAGATAAGCTGTGAAATCACCTATTGTGACTGGTGCATTCTGTGTGCTATCTATCTATCTATCTATCTATCTATCTATCTATCTATCTATACACACACACACACATACAAATACATGATAGCTGTAATAATCATTGTGCTGATAATACATAGATATAACTGCAGCAAACAAATATCCAACTCATCAAAAAGAACAAATTTTAATATAATTAGTTACAACTATTTTAAGCAATTATAGGGAAATAATTGATGAAATTATTTGTTTCATCTGCTTTGTTTTATCATTTTTGGACTATGTATGATACCACAAGTCTATTTGCAGTCTCTACAATTATTTTCTTGGGTATTCATGACATTGGAACATCTTCTACAAGACAATAAGTGTTACTGACAGATTTGGGGCATTAAAATAACCTATTAAAACATTCACTGACTAATAAATTTCCCTCATGAGTTCAATGTGTATGTTTATAGGTCAAAGGTCCTCTATAATAACATAGATTAGGATTACACCATATAATAAGCAAAAAGGTCAACCAAATCTGCAGTATATTCAAGTACACTTGGGACATCCAACATGTAGGAAAAACCATTTACATTGTGCTGTTTTAGCCGCACTATGGTATACACTGACCTATACTGACCTCATGGAATTCATGGATGTCTGGATGTTTATCATGTCATTTAGACATCCAAGCTAGTTCAGGATCTGAATGAATGAATGAATGAATGAATGAATGAAGGGCTATTCGCAACTGGACAAGAATTGAGATCAATGACATGAACTTCGATTTTGTCTTGGTTTCTATAACCTCCATTAATGACCATCTGAAGTCTCCAAATACCGAACACAGAAGTGAACTGAGACTAAGGCCCCAAGAAGCAAAAAAATGCTGCGGCAAACGCATAGTTTTTTTCTGCAGCGTTATTCATGATGTTTTTGCAGAGTTTGTCTCTGAGGACTTTCTGCCCTTATTATACCAATACGGAAAAATGACAGCTTTTCTGCAAGTACAATTGACATGTTGCAGCTTTTCTGCTTTTTTTTTAACCGCGTTTTCACTGCAATGTATGGATGGAATAAGCCAGAATCTCATTTACTTTGCAGGTATTCTAAAACACGTTTTTAGCAGCAGCATTTCCGCAGCGTGGGGTTAGAGTCTTAATTAAATTCATAAATCTATAGGGAAAATGCTTCTGTTTTCGCAGATAAAATTGACATTTTAAAAATGAAGCTTTTCTGCGGTAGTTTTTTTTTTCATAATATGTGAATGGGATTAGCCAGACATCCATGCACTGTACTGTAAAACAGTGTTTTTTTATGCTGTTTCTATAGCAGGCAAAAATGCTGCGCAATGTAGCGAACTGTAGCTAAAAAGCACTGCACTACAGTTTTTCTTCCCTTATTAAGTCAGTAGGGAAAACGCTTGATTTCCGCAGACAGAATTAACATTAATAATAATAATAAAAATAATAATAATAATTCAGAGCAGTTCCTCCGCAAAGTATAACGTCCCCACTACAAAGTATAATGTCCTACAGCAGCCCTCCCACACAGTATTATGTCCCATAGTGGTCCCACCACACAGTATTATGTCCCATAGTGGTCCCACCACACAGTATTATGTCTCATCATGGCCCCTAAGGTGTTTGTTGCAAAAATTTCAAGTTCAACAGAAGCTGAAATATTTGGGGTACACCACCCACAAAATATTATTATACTTTGGGGTCTATTCAGCTCCCAGAGTATAATGATCGGATATTCAGGGTAAGTGACAAACAAAAAAAACAGTGACACTCGCCTGACCCACGTGATGTCACTACAGAACCCTGAAGACAGCTTGAAGCCCAGGAAAGGTAAATAACGCTGCTTTTTATAATTGCTCACCTCCCCTGGGCCTCTGATCATTATACTTGGGGGTCTAAAGAGACCCCAGAGTACAACATCAGTATTTGTTGTGCTTCGCCCAACAAATATTCTTTCCATTGGCCCGCAGCCTTACATACCAATCCTCACTCCAGCTCACGGCTGCCTCCACAGAAGGGGAAGCGGAGGGGACTGTGAGCAGGAACGGGGATTGGTAAGTAAATAGGGACCATTATCTGCTGGGATTATGGCCTATTATTTAAAAAAAAAAAAAAAAAACCAGCAGGGGGCTCCTAAGGTGCGGGTCACTATGCTATGGCGGTACTTATGCCATTGTTTGGAATAGTCAACCACCATATTTAACTATTCTACCATTTTATAGTTACATATTTAGCCACAGCAGTACTGTATTTTATCATGTCACTGCTGAGTTGTTGTTTTTTGAAGACTGTCACTGGAACACAATGAATGTTACGAGACACTTTAAGGAAACAGCAAAGTGTCTGTCCATTAACAATGACATTTGAACTGAATTTACATTTTAAATGCAAGGACAAATCATACGATAAGAAAGAATAGGGTGGATTGACATTAGGGCATCTAAGTAGCTTTAGAGTTTAATACAGTTGTAAGCGCAATATAAATGTTTTAAACAATGTCATTTCTGTGTATTTTAGAGGAGTGACCAGTCATGAAATAAGAACTCTTGCAGCACAGACATTTTAACCATTTTAAGATAAGTGACACTTCACAATACAAACCATTTCAAGTTATCAGGGAAGGCTACAAATGTGGTCATCTATACTATATTTTTTCTGTATGTGTAATTTATATCCTCTTTTATTCCAAGAGACATGAAAATGAGAGCTCTTCTCAGTAAGCAGAATTGATGAAAATTGCCTTCAAAAATGTGAATTTCAAGTAGTTGCTAGGCAATGAGACCTTCCTGAAAAGTCGATTTAGAAATGTTTTGCAATTGATATCACTGTCGGAAACATTTTAAAAATACAATAGTACAATAAGACGGACAGAAGAGTAAGAAAGCTCACAATCCAGATTCGCTACAATTACATGCTATAATATGTTTTTGAAAATTCTCACCTTTTATTTAAAAAAAAAAAAAAAACACCCTCACTACAAAGGCATTTAAATCTGTTTGATTAGGCCACTTAAATTATTCCTAATCTATAAATGCTATACTTTATAACCAGTGGCATAACAAGTGTTTTGTGGGTTCGGGTGCAAACTTTTGCCCGGGCCTCCTCACCCCCTTCCATCCCACAGCGCTCCCCTTCCCCCCAGCAGTGGCTCCCACATGATATTATATGCCCAGAAGTTCCCACACACACAGTATTACATGCCCAGCAGTGCCCCCACACACAGCATTACATGCCCAGCAATGCCCCCCCACACAGTATTACATGCCCAGCAGTGCCCCCCCACAGTATTACATGCCCAGCAGTGCCCTCACACACAGTATTACATGCCCAGCAGTGCCCCCCCCCCACAGTATTACATACCCAGCAGTGCCCCCCCTACACACAGTATTATATGCCCAGCAGTGCCCCCACACACAGTATTACATGCCCCGCAGTGCCCCCACACACAGTATTACATGCCCAGCAGTGCCCCCACACACAGTATTACATGCCCCGCAGTGCCCCCACACACAGCATTACATGCCCAGCAATGCCCCCCCACACAGTATTACATGCCCAGCAGTGCCCCCCCACAGTATTACATGCCCAGCAGTGCCCTCACACACAGTATTACATGCCCAGCAGTGCCCCCCCCCCCACAGTATTACATACCCAGCAGTGCCCCCCCTACACACAGTATTATATGCCCAGCAGTGTCCCACCCACACAGTATTATATGCCCAACAGCCCCCCTCCACTCCGGGGCTATTAATATACTCTGAAGTCTCCTCAGACCCCAGAGAATAATAATCAGAGGCCTGGGGAAGGTGAATAAAAAAAAACAAACACTGATACTCACCTTGCCTCACCTTTTCTGGGCATCCTGCCTCTGGCTGTCTGCAGCATCTTCAGTATCTTCGGCCATCTTCCCAATATCTCTGCTGAGGCCTGTGATTGGTCCTCAGCAGTCACGTGGGGACACACAGACGTCATTACGCTACTGCACTCCATGCGACCGCTGGGGTCTGATCACAGGCCTCAGTCACTGGACGGAAGATCGTCGGAGAGGTGAGTATATGTGTTTATTATTTTCAGTCACCTCTCCTGGCTAGTACCTATTAATAAGGGGCCCCTTTTCATTTACAATATGTATAGCGGTCTTGGGACCAGGCTTTCCCTAACCACTGTCATAGTGGTACCGGGCCCCAGCCATCTCCAGCTGGCCATGGGCCCTGTACCTTGCCAGGCCATATGCAGTCGCACTCCTTGCAACCACGATCGTTGTGCCTCTGTTTATAACAGACAGACGAAAAGTGTGCTATATTTTAGAAGAGAGATGGACTGACTGTAGAAATTAACACAATGAATCACCTATTTGTTTCCAGAGATCTGAACAACCCACATATGCATAAAGGATTTTGTCTAAAGTTCCATAATATTTGGAGATGTTTTCCTGCTAGCAGCCAGAGCCCTAATTGCACCTATAGAATACTATGGGTCTCTAACGTGCCTTTGATTCCATACCTGCCGTGCTTTATAAATATCTCGCCAACTGACCTGTTTTGTAAAATTAAAGTAATATAGAGGTGTGACCCACGCCTTAATGGGGTAAGCAAATGTTTTAGGGAAACAAAGTGTTCCAAAAACTTCTTTTTTTAAAAAAAACCCCACAGTATCACAGTATTTTTCACCTCACTAGAAGATGAACTGCAATAGTACGGCACTGTCTTTCATTCTGCTTACTTCCAGTGGATAAAATCAGTCCATGGTCATGAGATATGTGGTCCATGGTCATGTGATGAACACAGGTGTACAGTCCGAAATATTCACGGCATAGTAATCAGGGATCTGTCCTGTCTTCATTTTTCAGTCTGTCTTCCATAACCATGCATATGTGTGTCCGTCGCATGACCATGGTTTGATTTTTCTCCACTAGAAGTAAACTCACAATAAGCAGAGAAAGAAAACCGTGAGCAATTGATATAGTAAGTACATTGTAAAACTATATAACTTTTCATTATACAAACAATAACATTTATTTGCTGAAACTGGACAACCTCTTTAAGCCATCTGCTTCCAGCTCTAAACACTGAAGAATTCCTATAATATCGCATAAAAATAAGAATATTAAAAGGGAATTCATCAGGATTTTAATTTCATGTAGTAAATGTAAGTATCTAGATCCTATTCAGACAGAGGAATCACTTGCAGCAGTCAGTACTTCTGAGTGTGAGAAGCTTTAAAAGCTAAATGAATGTGCGAGAGTTCTCAAGAGTGTATTGCTCTAAAGTGAGTTTTTGCCTTAAAGAGGACCTTTCATTACCTCCACCAATTCAATATCTTAGCAACTGTAAATAGGCACTGCTCCACTGACTCCAGCCCAGTTGAAATTTAGTCTCTAACCCTCACCATTCCTGAGAAACAAGTACTGTTAGTTTTGGTGCCTGATTTGCTATTTAAAGAGGACCTTTCACCATATCTGGGCACATGCAGTGTTATATACTGCCAGAAAGCTGACAGTGCGCTGAGTTCAGCGCACTGTCGGCTTTCCCGATCTGTGCCCGGTGTGAAGAGCTTACGGTCCGGTACCGTAGTGCTCTATGGTCAGGAGGGCGTTTCTGACCATTAGCCAGAGACGTCCTTCTGCCTCGCGGCGCCTATCACGCTGTACTGTGGAGCGGGGAGGAACGCCCCCTCCCTCTGCTCACAGCGCTCGTCCATAGACCAGCATTATCAGGAGAGGGAGGGGGCGTTCCTCCCCGGTCCACAGCACAGCGCGATAGGCGCCGCGAGGCAGAAGGACGTCTCTGGCTAATGGTCAGAAACGCCCTTCTGACCATAGAAGAGCTACGGTACCGGACCGTAAGCTCTTCACACCGGGCACAGATCGGGAAAGCCGACAGTGCGCTGAACTCAGCGCACTGTCAGCTTTCTGGCAGTATATAACACTGCATGTGCCCAGATATGGTGAAAGGTCCTCTTTAAGCTCTGTAATGTCAGAAGGGCAGTGTCAGGTAGGGGGTGTGATTCAAAGCTCCAATCAGAGGCAGCCAGTGTTAGAGCTCAGAATCACACCCCTTGTCTGCTCCTGCTTGACACCGTCCTCCTGATAGTACAAAGTCTAAATAGCATATCAAACACCAAAGTAACAGCATTGATTGCTCAGGAATGGTGTACTGGAATCGGTGGAGCAGCAGCTGTTAACTGATGTAAAAAGCTGGACTTATTGGAGGTAGTGAGTTAAGATTAAGTGACTTTAGATTCAGGAACTTTAGATTAATGTAGATTGTGAGCCCCATATAGGGATCACAATGTACTTTTTTTTTTTTTCTTTCATTTAAGTATGATTTTTTGTAGAATGGGAGGAAATCCACGCAAACATGGGGAGAACATATAAACTCCTTGCAGATGTCGTTCCTGGCGGGATTCGAACCCAGGACTCCAACGCTGCAAGGCTGCAGTGCTAAACACTGAGCCACCGTGCTGCCCCGCTTTAGAAAAAAAAATTGAGTCTATACATCCTTTATCTGGACTGTGCGTTTTTACTTGCATTTTTTGCTTTGTGCAATACTGTCCATTAGTTAGGATGTGCATCATACTTAGCAATGTGGTCCAATATGCATCTTGTACCATGTATGCTATGTTCGAGAACCTGTTTGAGGAGGCATACTGATGTGCAAGATGTAAGCGCACTCCACATTTGGACGTCCAGATCTAAATAAGCAAATTGAAGGATTGAGATCCCTTGATATCCTGGAAAGTTTATTGCTCACGGAGCAGGAAGTTGCCGGGGATAAGAGTGGAGGGGGATTGTAACATGGAAGTGCAGAACGAAAGACAGCTAGCTGAATAACATTTAGAAAGCAGTGTGTCCGGGAGGGTATTCCTAAACAGGCACACCCCAACAAGTTTGCCAAGTTGGCAGTAAAATATGTTAATACTGGGATAACACTACTGCAGCAAGACACTTCCTCTGACAGCCAGGGGAATCTCTGCTCCCATAAGGAGGGGGATATGAATGCAAGGCAAGCCAGGCAGGATTCAGCATTATTGGCGGGCGCACAAATAACAAAGTTAGAGGTATGTGGAAGGTCCTTAAAAATCGTTTCAGGAACCTAGGATGAAAGCTGAAGGCAAAGAAGTCAAAGGTGGTATTTTCTGAAATACTACCTATACCATGGGCCACATGGGAGAGGAAGCTGAAAAGCTGATGTAGGAAGGAGGGGTTTGGGTTCTTGGAATGCTACAAATTCTATGGTAGATTAACGGTGAGGGTGCAGCTATGCTGGGGGAGAAGAGGGCTAGACAATTGGAAGAGTGTTTAAACTGGGGATGGAATGAGAGGAAGGTAATAACAGATGTAAAGAGCAAGACAGTTTAGACAGGCAACGGAGGCTAAGGGGGCTAAGGGAAAAAAATAGGGATAAGGATGGACACATAAAATGTGTGTATACCAATGTCCAAAGATGCTCTCAAAAATTACAAATGATAATGTTGGAAAAGGAATATGATAAAGTGGCGATAAGAGACATGGTTAGACTCCAGTTATGACTGGGATGTAAATATACAGGCGTAAAGTTTATTAATAAAAGAGATGACATATAGGAAAGGAGGGGGGATGTAAAATCTTGCTTTAAGCCAGTCCTACTTGATGACCTAAGAGGAAAATTAAGTAATGGAGTCCTTATGAGTGGGAAAAAAGAAAAGGAGTAAGGAATAATAAAATATTGATAGACGTTTATTATAAATAGATGAGGCCGCAAAACATAAGTCACTATTATGGTAGATTTCTACTACCAAGATATAAATTAGGAGGCAAAAACCTGCAGGTCCAACAAAGTGATCAAGTTTTTGTCAGTAGTAAAAGACAATTACTTATCACCACTAGTGCAGAACGCAACAGGAGGCAAGGCACTTTTAGGACTAAGTTTGAGAAATGGACCTAATAGATTATCAAAAGCGGAGACCAGAGATCACCTAGATAATAGTGACCACAACATATTAAAGTTTTCATGTACACGATGTTTAGTAGAGGATTCACAAAAGCACTAAACTTCAGAAAGGCAATTTTCACCAGCTAAGGCTGGGGCCACACGTGACATAAGTGGATGGGATTTGTTAAAAGGGATGATAAATCTAAGGTTGAGGCCCCCCGTGGCTGTGTTTTATGGTCCCTGCAAGGTGGATGGGATTCTAGTAAATCCCATCCACACATTGCAGAAAAATACCCAAATTCTGTGATTTCCAAAACCATTGCGTTTTTTGGAGATCAAAGCTTGTCCATTATATCTAAGGAAATGACGGCGGTTTCTCTATAGGTTTATTTGAAGCACACAGTACAGAGAGGAATTCCCAGCAGACTTTCTGTGAAAAGCTCTGCAGGAAAAAAAAAAACATGATGGCGCTTTTTCGAAGGTCTGAATAACATAAGCTGGGACAATGTCCTCAAGGAAACAAAGTATATGGGACATTTTCAAAAAAACAAACAAACACTTAAAAGGATCAGTAAAAAAAATATACACCTTATGGGATTAAACATGTTATAAAACAGAAATCCAATGTAACTTATTAAAATGATAAGGAGTTCAATGAGTATTAAAAAATAGTGGTATTAAAACAAAAAGGTAGTGACACGGCATTTAATAATTATAAAGAGAAAAATTATTTCTGTAAAAGAAAAATGAAGGCAGAAAAGATCAAAGCAGAAAGAAGGCCAAGAAAAGTAAAAATAATTCAAAATTATTCTTTAACTTCATAAGTCATAAAACTTAAAGCGAACAATGTGGAACCTCTCAAGAATAATCTGGGAGTAATGGTGGAGAAGGATGAGGAAAAGGCAGATCTATTAAATGCCTTTTTCTCTATTTTATGCAGGAAAATCCAATGACAAAAACATGATTAGGGGTATTGTAAACTCTATTATAATTACAAGAAATGGCTGATAGATATGGTAGTAGTCTAGGAAAATCTCAAATAAACAAAAATATATCCACCTGACCAGACTTTCTAAAAACACGTTTATTAGTCAAATGGCAAAAAATAGAGTTATACTAGTCACGCATCTAAACAGAAATGGTGACTATTAACCCCTTAACGCTAAATCACGTACCTGTACGTCAGGGAATGTGGTTAGTTCCCGCATTCCCACGTACCTGTACGTGATAGAGATCGCACGGGTTCAGAAGCAGAGCCCGTGCGATCTCCATGGGAGGCCGGCTGTATCTGACAGCCAGGCTTCCCCTGTAGCAGCAGGGACGGCGATTGCACCGACCCCCGCTGTTTAACCCTTAAGGTGCCATGATCCATAGTGATCATGGCACCCTAGGGGTTTGGCTGGGCTATAAATCATGTTGCCGGCAGCAGGAGTCTGTGTGAGCTGTAATTTACAGCTACACGCTGCTCCTTAATCCCTCCCCCCATCGGAGCGAGCTCCGATGGGGGGAGGGTTAACCCCTTGGATGCCAGGACGAGGGGAAGCTAGTCTATGCATCTGCATAGCTAGCTTCCTCTACAGACTGCAATACACGTGTATTGCAGTCTGTAGTTAGTATAGAACCAGCGATCCTCTCTGATCACTGGTTCTAGTGTGCTTGCAGCACAAATAAAACAATGTAAAAAAGTTTTTTTTAAAAAAAAATAAATAAATAAATAAAGTGTAAAACAAACAAAAAAAAAACAGTTATATTTCTTGTAAATCTGGAAAATCGCTGTTACACTTGTAAGCCTTATAACGTCCAAAATAAAATTAAAATACAATCAAAAGATGAAGCCGATATAAAGCAGAGATATGGGAGATAATATTTATTACTGTATTTGGGTGGTATAACTATCTGCCTGAAAAAACAGAGAATTTCACATTTTGAAAATTGCAATTTTTTCCAAATTTCCATCAAATTTCCTATTTTTTTAATAAGTAAATACAAAAATATTGATTAGTGTTTACCACTAACATGAAGTATAATGTGTTACGAGAAAATAATCCCAAAATCACTTGTGTAAATTAAAGCGTCTGAAAATTATTGCTATTTAAAGTGACACATGTCAATTTTGAAAAAATAGGCCTGGTCCTTAACATACATTTGGGCTGTGTCCTTAAGGGGTTAAAGGTTACTTTCATATATATTTATTGTCATTGCTTAAATAGGAAATGAGGTCTGTTATGTATTCCTCACTATAACGAAGGAGTCTGTATATAGTGAACACATTGAAGGGCTAAGTATTGAGGATGCAGAGTATGTAATATACTCTATCCCATCTCCAATTGGCCTTTCATGGCTTGTGAGAGTCACCGGTAATTTTTCTGATTTTAAATTGTTCACAGAAAAATGTAGAGCTTAGGTACTTTATCGGAGTACTCTACTTAGTCGGAGAGAGTGGATGTCAGACACATGCTGTTATCACAGCACTCCTTCTCCCCGATTTATGGGTAACAACAGCCTCCAGGCTCCACGCTGTTTTAACAGTGATCCTCCTCCCTAGCAATCTACAAGGGAAACACACTTCAGGCACAAAATAAACAAGACAAAAAATAGTCTTAACTTCAGCAAACACAAAATAAAAACCTGCTCATCTGAGCCACTAACTAAACGGAAGGGAACGGATAACCTAACTATACGTGTGGCTTACTTTCAGCCACACGAACAACACAGGAGCAATATACTCTCACAGGACTCAGGGAGGGTTTTCATGACAGAACCATACACCTCCTATCACCTCATGGAACTGCACTGCAATGCAGTAGCCTTTTCTGGCCCAGTAATGAGCCAAGGATCTACACCTGGGCTGAGGCCTACTCCAGATTCGGCCTGGACCACACATGTCAGAAACCTGCGGCTGATATATCTGGACTCCAGCTCTATGCCTGACACACACACACACACACACACACACACACACACACACACACACACACACACACACACACACACACACACTCTCTCTCTCTCTCTCTCTCTCTCTCTCTCTCTCTCTCTATATATATATATATTTAAGGGAGGGAATTAGCATACTAAAGGGTTGTTTATCAGATAATTATAGCATGCATACTATGCTAAACAGGCAACAATAGTCACAAACCTTGAGCAAATAAGGCAACATTTATTCAACACATTGTTAAGGAAGAAATACAATCTGACATAGTGGCTGAATACAATCGATTCAGGGGTGATTTAATAACAACCATATTATCAGTGGTAGCCTAGGCCTAGGTATAAGATCAACCACCTATGCTCTAAATTTTTCTGTAAACAATTTAAAAATCGAAAACTTACTGGTGACGCTGGGTTCACACCTTCGTTCGGGTTCCCATGTCCGCTTGAGGACCCCACAAACAGAAACCTAACAATATTACACCACACTACTATGTAACAATATTGTCAGCACTAGGGCCACATTGAAAAGAAACATTCACAGAAATTGTATTTCGGCACTTCTTGTTCTATAAGGAAACAGTTTTTCAAGGAATGAAATGTTTTGTCTGTTAAATCCAAGATGTTTTTTTTTATTAATTAGGGACTAACATTCAAAACAGCAAATTGTATATCGAGTAGGGGAAATCACGCTTGCGAGTATCTTGTCAGCATCAGTTCCATCATCGATGGTGTCAGATCCCATATATTTTTTGTTTACTACTCACAGAAAGCCTGTCAGGAGCTGAGATTTGTAAAATGAAAACAATGTGAATTTAATGAATTTCTGTGATGAAAAATCACACCAGAGGATGTAGCGAAATGCAAATATGAATTTTAATGGAATTCAAACATAAGACCTCAGTCTCTATGAGCAGATAAGCAGATCTAAAGGCTTACTCAGTTATCATTGCTTTCTACAGCTGTTAACAAGGTGAACAAAGTATCTTCCGATGAGATGGAATCAACCTAACAGACTAAAATAACAAATGCTTTAAAGGGTTATTCCCATCTGTGCAAATCATTGTTAAGACAGGAATAACTGGCCGCAAACCCCAACCACCAGGCCAGAATTTACACTCTACGCCGCTTCGTAACTCAAAGATACGTGAATTGTTGCTGTGGAAACAGGATGACACATTTAGCTACATTGTTTCAGAGCATGAGAACCTACAGAAACAGGGTAGCTCAGCGCCTTTTGCCTCTGCCTGTATGTCCTGCCCTTGTTGTTAGAACTTGCAGCCAGTTATTTTCATCCTGGCAATGTGAGATGGAAATAACCCTTTAACTAATGCAGGATAACACGTTATTAAAGCAAATACTGTATGTTACCCCACAACTACTGTAATACGTAGATAGCATTAGAGATACAGTTTCCAAAGATGTAAGTATTATATGTGAGCCCACTTTCATGTTCCCGCAGTGAATGCTAATGAAGCATCTAGGACTCCAATTTACTATCTGATCTTAGAAGTCTGAGAGCCAAGACGACAGTCCAGAAGATTGAGCATGCATACTTCAGAGAGTGAAAGTGAGTTCAGAGATATTAATTACATATTTGCCATCTGTAACTCTTCAGCAGCACACTTCAGATACGCTGACTGATTCTGAACGTTAAAACACGTTCAGAATCAGCGCGTATAAAGCAGATCCCATTCATTTCAATGGGAGCCAGCATACGAGCATTCCCCATTGAAATGAATGGGCTGCTTTTTTCTCTATGAGCGCTCCCATTGAAGTGAATGGGAAGTGTTTAGAATCGCTCGCGTGTACGGCTCGGACTGAGCCGAGAGCTTACGCCGTGTGAAGGGGCCCTATAGAGAAAAAAGCAGCCCATTCATTTCAATGCGGAGCACACTTATGTCGATTCCCATTGAAATGAATGGGATATACTTTATACGCGCTGATTCTGAACGTGTTTTAACGTTCACAATCAGTCAGCGTATCCGAAGTGTGAATGCACAATGCTACTAATAGAGATGAGCGAGTAGTATTCGATCTAATACCTTGCTGCCATAGGAATGCGTGTAAGCATAGTGTAAAATTAATTTAAAAAAAAACAAACTAAAAGCTAGCAGAGGCAGTGTAATGATCTGGATAAGGATATGCTTGAGAGAGAGGGACCAACTACCTACCAACTACCTACATGAATAAAGAATACAGTAGCTTATTAAACCACCTGCTAGTCTATTTTGTAAATTTTTATATATTACTATATTGTAATAACTTTAGTTGCTGTGAACATTTATTATACTGCATGCTGGCTTTCTACAAAGCCAAAGTAAGATGTAGAAGATTTCATCTGTAATAGCAGAATAATGCTATCCATCACTTGTACCTCTCCAAAGATTGTCTTCTTCTATTAATCTTCTCATCCTATTTAGTTGTCATAATCCAATAATCTTTCTCACCTCCCACAGCATCCATTGTGTGTCCTCACTTTTCTCACAGGAATCTGCTGGCTGTTGACAACACCTTCATAAAGCATATATCACTTTCCATATACTATCTTGACTTGTGAGAGTATTTGAAAGAAAAATACAAGATTTGTTTTTATTGTTTTCATTATTTTCCTTTATAGATAGATGTCGGACATCTACAAGTGCCATGTTTGTGATCAATGGTCAAGAAACTGTCCTCATCCATGTCAGCAATATCTAAAGTTGAAACAAATGGGAGGTACATGCAGTTTCATATTTTTGCAAAAATTATATACCGTATATAATCGAGTATAAGCCGAATTTTTCAGCACAGTTTATGTGCTGAAAAAGCCCCCCTCGGCTTATACTCGAGTCTAGCAAAAAAAAAAAAGGGGGGGGGGGGTCGATGACTAGCCGCAATAGTAATGTATAGAATCTCCCATAGAATAGTGAAAAAAATTAAGCTTTAAAGAAAAAGTAAATAAAAGTTCTAAATCCCTCATTTCCTTAGAATACGTATAAAAGTAGAAAATGACTGTGAAACACAAACACATTAGGTCTCCCTGTGTCTGAAAGTGCCCGGTCTACTGAATATAGGGTCTGCAGTGCTCCTGTTCCGTCAGGAAAGGGTTAATAGGAGCACTGCAGATACCCTATATTCAGCCAGACTGAATTCCAAGTGTGGGGGGGGGGGAACCTCAGTCTTCAAGCTCAGGGAAGGGGCAGACAGACAACCAAAACACCCCCTCCCCTTCCCCAGCATCTACTGCACCCAAAAACTCCTACCATTTTCATTTTTGAAATTTTCCAGTAGCTTCTGCATTCCTCCCCCCCAGGCTTATACTCGAGTCAATAACTTTTCCCAGTTTTTTGTGGTAAAATTAGGGGGGGGGTGTCGACTTATACTTGGGTGGACTTATACTCAAGTATATACGGTAATTATTTTTTTATTGCCATATCTTGTGTAAGGCGGCCAGAATATATTCTTCAATATCAAACTATTTTATTAATGAATAATTCCAGCACTCACATTATATACTGAAATTTCCCCACTGTGGGACTATTAAAGGATTATCTTATCTTATATTGCAACTCAATGAGATGATTCCATTGACAGTTCACAGACCGAATGTGATGTTTCTGTACATTTGGACCTTCCTCAGAGATCAGATTGTCACGAGAAAATGGAAAAAAGTCATGTTGTGGCAGCACCAAGAAAATGGGAAGCAGGGCCATTAGTCTAAACTATTTCAGACATGAAAAATAACTTGCTTAAAATACATTTATTTGGCATAATCTAATTTGAAGAGGAATACAGAATCTCTTCTGTGTACGAATGAAATTCTATTTGCGTTGTGTTAAGCATTCGTGAGGCAATAAATAAATATGAGGTTTAGGCTATGTGGTTCTAATGATTCCAACAAATTTAATGGAAGTGTTCACAACAAAAGGAAGCAGCTTTCAAATGACAGCTGATCCCTCTCAAGCATACATTCAGTTCTCATCTGTCAACACAAAAAAAATATTATAATCATATACATAAAGCATCACAGAAGATATAGGTTATTAACTGAGCCACCAAAGACTGGGTCATATTTGGATCCTGGGTTATTACAGAGTATGGTGAATTTATATATGTAGCACAAAAAACACAAATTCACTCTACTGAAATTCTTAATGATCGTTAGAAGTGACTATACAAGTAGGCAAAATATGATATTTTATACTACTTTAATTATTTTTGAATGTTAATGCTTTGTTACAGTCCAATAAAAGTGGTCAAAAATATTGACTTTTATATGAAAAGGGTTGTCCAATTAAAGACACTTGTGTCACTTTATTGGGGCTCTGACCCAGGGGTGAACCTTCCTCTTTCACCGCCTGAGGCGGATGACAGAAAGCTGCCCCCCCCACCTGGAGGAGGGGGCGGAGCGGAAGGGGGTGGCGGAGCGAATGGGGCGTGGTGGAGCAAAGGAGGCATGGCTTAGCGGCATTCACAGGCAGGGAGAGGACCTGCTCTCTGCCTGAGCGTGAGGGGAGGCCGCTGGAGCAGCGCTGCTCCAGCGGCCTCCCCAATCCACCGCTCGGTGCTAAGCCAGTCCAGGACAGCTTGTCCTGGAGTGGCTTAGGTAAGCAGAAATGCCACCCTCCCTGGGGCCCTGGCATAGCGCTGCCTGAAGCGCTCACTTCAGGTCGCCTCATGGGAGGTGTGGCGCTGCTCTGACCGCTGCATCCACCAGCTATGAGGAAAATAGGGGACTGAAAGGCCTCCCATGCCCCCTCCATGTGAATAAAGTGCCAGTGCGTCTGTGTGACCCCGCTCCAATAAGTGCTAAGGGACTGAAAACTCCAGCAGCATTACGGCAATGAATGTAGCGATGGTCATACAAAAACACTGACACTTCATTCACATGGAGGGGGTATGACAGGCTCTCCGTCCCCCATTCTCCTCATGGCTAGTCCCAATGATAAGACCACAAGCAAACTGGCACTTATCCCATGACAGTTCATTATCTGTGTAACCATAAATGTGTATTTTATCTACATATGATATAACTATTTTTCAATCTACATGATACAGAAAAGAAACACTAGGTGGCACTGTTCCAACTTACTCTATAGAAATGAACTAAATCCGCACTAGACTGACTATTTGAGAACAGGTGGTGATCTTCGCCCTTAGTATGTATACAAATGGAGTGTCCACAGAAAATAAGCAAGAAAAAGAGAAAGCAGCATTCACCAAAAGGCGAGTCCTAAAAAAATTGTATCTGTTCCAATATAACCATATAAAAACAAATTGCTGCAGTGAGGGAGAAAGGCAAATGCATGAAAAGGCAAACGGCAATAGGCAAACGGCAATAATCATTTCATGCCAAAGGCGCTTTCTCGAGCCTCACATCAGGGCCGATTTTAGACAAAGTGGGACACTGAGCAAAGCTAAAAGCGGGGCCCCCTTATCCTGACATACCGAAACCATCATATTCAGTCATTTCAGAAGTCAGGGCTGCACTTCCAGCAGGATTGTTATAGTCTCGAACGATCAGGAATACAAAAAAATTGTAAAGATATATAATTGGCGCTATGTATTTACCGATATACTGAGGAGAATTATTACCACAATACAGACAATTACCAGGCAAAACACATCATGTATAGACCAACACCACCTCTATACAAGGCCCAGATGGTACACGACCTCCACACTGTGACTACCTCCATTACACTACACAGTGAATCAAAGACAATAGGCGAGCACTACGCAGTCTCCTAATCTAATCACATCACATCAATTAAAGGGTTTCTAGCCCCAAATTGATTCTTTTATACTGATAACCTATCCACAGGACAGCTTATTGGTTTGTCAGTATCCTACTTAATAGTGAAAGTTTGTGTGTTTGGATGTTTCTTCCGCTTTCACACCTAACTGGGCAAAGGGATTTGGCTGAAATTTGGCACACATATACCTGGGGTCCCAAATTGAAACATAGGCTACATGCTGTGGCCGTAAACCCCCGGAATTCACAGCTGCGCCCGGTAAATTGAAGTTCAGAATTCGCTGAAGGACCTGAGATGACGTCATCCCAGACTCACCCTGTTCGCTTCATTGTGGGTGGAGCTATTGGCCGCCCAATGTCCACAACAACATGGCGTCTCGGAGAACTGCACAGTGTTCGGAACAACCAGTGCATCAGTCGCAGCCGGCCAGGGGTTCACCTGCTACGCTGTCTGCGGTGCATGCTGTCAGGCTAATCGCTCTGCAACAGATTCCTTCCTGTTCCCCATGTCTGCGCTCTGCCACAGTGTCGCGGCCCAAGGTGTGGTGCGTGTGCCGTATCATTTGGCCGCGGCACCGGGGATGTCACAGTAAGGGAGTTAGGGGACTTTAGGCAGTGGGAGGTGGGGGTTGCTGAAAGGGGGGGGGGGGTTTGTAGGGGTCCAGGGACTGAGGGTCCATTGGGGCCGGGTTTGTAGCTACAGGCAGGGGTCACCCAGGAGAAACAGGGGGACAGGGGCACCGCAAAAGGGTCCGAGAAGGGATAGGGCCGCGGGCCATGGCGCCACCGGTCGGGGGGGGGGGGGGGTGGTCCCGCCAGGGCAGGAAGGCCCAAGAGCGCGAGGTCAGATGCTAGTATAATCTATTCAATGGAAGGCTCTTCAGTATGTCAGTATATAATCTATCCATAGGACAGGGCATCGGTATGTCAGGATGTGATCTGTCAGAGTTCAGCACCCGAACCCCACACAGATCAGCTGTACTAACAGTTTCCGGGTTCCAGATGCTGCTTGTGGAGAGGATGCCACACCACTACTATTCAAGTAATAGGAGCGGCGCTGCAATTACCCAGAACCACAATACAGTGGATGGTGCTACTGTACCAGTCCTATTACTTGAATATTAGCGGTGCATCCTGTCCACTATAAGCTATCAGCACATGGAGGCCGCTAGAACAATAAGACCCCAACAGATCACATATTGATGTCCTGTCCTGTGGACAAGTCATCAGTATCAAAAATCAGTTTGCGGCTAGAAACTAATTTATAATAGTGAATTAATAAAACTCTTTTCCACCCCAGTAATAATAAAACCCTTTTTTACCGATATGCAATAGAAATCACCACCTTTTGTATCATCTTATGATTTATTATAGCGCCCCCTTATAAATAATACTCCCTGCTTATGAATAATAGTTCCACCTTACTAATAATAGTTTGTTCTTATAAATATTACCCCCTCCCCCCCCCCCCCCAACCAACCATATAAGTAATAGTTCCTTCACACAAATAGATCCCCAGCAGGGTTTATTATTAATAGTTACACCTTATAAATTATATTTAATTATATCCCGCTGTTATCTTCGGGATAAGGACCTGCTGACATCAGACCATCACATGACTGTGTGGCCGTGCCCAGGGCCGCCATCAGGAATTTTGGGGCCCCATACAGCCTAAGTGTCTGCCCCCCCCCCCCCCGGCTGCGGCCATTTTAAAACTACTTTATTTTGCGACATACCAATTCTGTATTACATTTCCCTTTATTTAGCAGCATTACAAGGCTTCATCAGATTCTATTTGCAGGTACAATCTGCTACGTGTGACAGCACCTATAGAGAGCCAACACCATCTATAAGAGCCCTCCTAATAAATCCTCAGGGCTTATTCACATTGCGTTTTTGGCCTCCCTTGCTGGGATACGTCGGTAACCAGTCAGAATCAGCTGTCAACTTATCCCTGCACGAAGAACTGGCCATTAAAAAAAAAGGGGGGGCCTGCAGTTCTCCGTGCAGGGATAAGTGGGGAGCTGATTGTGACTGGTTACCAATGTATCCCGGCAAGGGAGGCCAAAAATGCAACGTGAATACTCCTTTAAAGTGAAAGTCCCACCCCCAAACAGGCTGCTATGCTAGTAGCATAGCCGCCTACATCATTATTAATACAAAGCACACATACCTTTGGAGGTCTTGTGTGCTTTGTAGTTCTCCAGCTAAAAACTTATATATTATATATTATTGCCCAGTTCCCTCTCCGCAGTGCCGCACACCCAATGCCCCAACAATCCCCCTCCCCCCCCCACCTTCTAACATCTTTCCACTGCCCCCTGTACCCATACCTCCCAACTTTTGAAGAACCAAAAGAGGGACAAAATGTGCGGCGCGCTTTGCGCGCCGCGGCAAACTTAGCCCCACCCACCGTTATGTTGACTCCACCCATTCTCATTAATTTTTCATGTACCCGCACACAGTATAATCCTCCTACAGTCACCCGTACATTATATGTCCCCCCTCTATCTCTCCCCCAGCTTCATATACACCCTTCATCTGCACCCAGTTTCATGTCTCCCACCCAATCTCTGCCCCCAGTTTTATGTCCCCTCCATCTCTAGCCCAAGATTCATGCCCTCCATCTCTGCCCCCATATTCATGTCCCCTCCATCTCTGTCCCCATATTCATGTCCTCTCCATCTCTGCCCCCATATTCATGTCCCCTCCATCTCTGCCCCCATATTCATGTCCCTTCCATCTCTGCCCCCATATTCATGTCCCTCCATCTCTGCCCCCATTGTCATGCCGTCCTCTCCATCTCTGCCCCATATTCATGTCCCCTCCATCTCTGCCCCATATTCATGTCCCTCCATCTCTGCCCCCATTGTCATGTCGTCCTCTCCATCTCTGCCCCCATATTCATGTCCCCTCCATCTCTGCCCCCATTGTCATGTCGTCCTCTCCATCTCTGCCCCCAGTGTCATGCCGTCCTCTCTCTGCCCCCAGTTTCACATTCCACATTCCACTGACTTACTTACCTTCTCCTTCGTTCCCTCGCAGCTCTCTCTCACACTGGCGCACAGTTATAGATGCGATGTGACGTCATCACATCGCGTCTACAAGCCAGTAGCGGAGGCGGCGAAGTGAGGAGCTGACACAGGTCAGCTCCTCGCTTCAGCCGCATATGTGACAGCGAGAGAGGCGCGCAGCGGCGAAGCAAGGAGCTGACCTGTGTCAGCTCCTCGCTTCGCCGCCGGCTACTGGCTTGTAGACGCGATGGCTGAAGCGAGGAGCTGACCTGTGCCAGCTCCTCGCTTCGCCGCTGCCGCCGGCTACTGGCTTTTAGACGCGATGTGATCACATCGCGTCTACAAGCCAGTAGCAGCGGCGGCGGCGAAGCGAGGAGCTGACACATGTCAGCTCCTCGCTTCAGCTGCATGTGTCAGGGAGAGAGGCGCACAGCGGCGAAGCGAGAAGCTGACCTGTGTCAGCTCCTTGCTTCAGCCGCGTATGTCTTCAACTCAGATCTGCGTCCTCTGGATGCAGATCTGAGTTGAAATAGGACATACACAATGACTGCTACGGGCGCCAGGGGGCCAGCACACGGTGGCGGGCCAAAACCGCCCCCCCCCCCCATTTTTCAATTTGGCCGGGCCCCTGATGCCAGTACCAGTAGTACTGCCCTATCGGCGGCCCTGGCCGTGCCTGTGCTTGTAACAGAGAGAGAGTGATATCCCATGCAGTGAAAGAAAATGGAGAAATGTCAGGTGCCTGGTGTACTGTGTGAAGGGGGTAGAGATGTGGGTTGCAGGGTGGACTGTGTGAGGGGAGGGAGTTGTGGGGTGTAGTGTGGGAGGAGAGATGTGGGGTGCAGAGTGCAGGGGAGAGATGTGGGGTGTAGTGTGGGGGGAGAGATGTGGGATGCAGGGTGTACTGCATACCTCCCAACCATCCCAGATTGTGGGTCGTGTCCTGCAGTTCCAGTCGGCGGGAGGTATGTCCCAGATTCAATTCATGAGTTGACTTCAATAGTGAATGAAGCAGTAGCTATCTGCAAACAGCTCCTGCTTCACAGCTATGCTGCCCTTGCACTCCAGCCTGGGAGCACTTCGGAGGGGACAGCAACTGCGGTAATCAGCTTTTTTTTTTTTTTCTTTTACTTTTTATTTCAAAACTAGCTCAGGAGAGGAGCCGCTCTGAAAACAACCCACGCAGCCCTCTACTGCACTGGTTTAGACATCTGCATCTCAGTGCAGGTGGCGTCATCACACCTTCTGCGCTGATACGCAGACGACTTATTGCCGGGAAAGTGAAGAGGCGGCAGCAGCGCTGAGGTCGGTAAGTTAAATTTTTTGTTTGTTTGTTTTTTAATAGGCTGCTACCTGCTGGAGTATCCCCAGCAGGTAGCGGCCTATTTACCTACCTTCCCCGGCCTGCTCACTGCTGCCCCCGCTTCCCCTTCTACTATAGGCTGCGGAGGGCAGTAGTGAGCAGGCCCGGGCCCAGGCCGCGATCCCATTACTGCTATTATTATACTTGGGGTCTTTTCAGACCCCTGAGTATAATAATCGGAGCCCCAGGGGAGGTGAGAGAACATAATAAACAGTTTTACTCACCTCTCCGAGATCTGATGTTAATCCTAGCCGGCTTCGGGCCTGTATGGTAATGTCCCAGATGTCACGTGTCTTGGACATTACCATATAGGCACAAAGCCTGTGCTAGTACTACCATAAAGGCCCAAAGCCTATGCTAGTAGTAACAGCCTGTTACTGCTAGCACAGGCTTCGGGCCTGTTTGATAATGCCCCAGATGTCTGGGACATTATCATACAGGCCCAAAGCCTGTGCTAGTAGTTCCATACAGGCCCGCAGCCTGTGCTAGTAGTAACAGCCTGTTACTACTAGCTCAGGCTTCAGGCCTATATTGTACTGCTAGCGCAGGCTAAAAGCCTGCTAAGATTAACATCGGATCTTGGAGAGGAGAGTAAAACTGTTTATTAAGTTCCCTCACCTCTCCTGGGTCTCTGATTATTATACTTGAGGGTCTGAAAAGACCCCTGATTATAATAATAGTTCATGGGTGGGCCATAATAGATGGGTGGGCAACTGTGGGGCATAATATACGCTGCAGGGGCTTCTGTGGAGAAGTGAGGTGTCAAAGATGTCTGTGCAGTAAACTTTACAGAGTCAAGTCACGGTTGGAAGAAGTAGTCATGGCGGTACAAAGGGAAAAGACAGGAAATGTGGGAACACGTCCTCCTGTAAGTATTACTGCACAAAATATTACTGTATTGTATTCACTGTTACCATTTGCACCCCCCCTCCTTCCCCCCGGCTTTTGACCCTGGCGGAGGGTCAAAAGATGAACATCACTCCCCCACACAAAGCTTTACTCCAGGTTTCCAAAACAACCCAGCCATTTATCTTCATTGCTGTAGGTCAGCTTTAAAAGCGCAGGGCGCTGTGGATGACACTGTTACGCAAGATCAATATAAGAATGAAGTTAGATTTAATGTATTTGCAATAGTTAGGAAGAAATGCTTAGTAAATGGAGTCACATTGCACAAGGAAAAATGCTGGATGTCAGCATTCTTATAAATTTAAACATATTTAAACTACACACAAAATAGCCATACAAATTCTTATGCAGCCACTACACAAACAAAAAATGAAATGTAACCGTGCAAAGCTGGGTCCTTCTGCTAGTTTTTCATGAAAATCAAGCAACCACAAAGCAAACTAATTATAGGACTGTGCTCATGGCATTTAGCACTTTAAGGTCCTGTGGGTGGTTTAATAGTGATTTTCTTACTGACAGTCTCCCTTTAATTACTCTAAGATATATAAAATTTGACAAAAAAGTTGCTCTGTCCACTGTACAGTTATACTGTATAGTTGAGATGCCAAAGTAGTGTAGGCCTACACCTATTACTTGAATAAGAGCAGAGCTGCCTTTGGCCTCAACAAGTACAATAGCTTCTGATTCCTGGAGGCAGCTAGATCCGCTGATCAGTGCAGGGCCCAGATGTCGGGTCCCCACCAATCACAAAATGACCTAACAGTATGAAAATTACTGGGAGAGGAGACCAGAAAATTTTAGTTTCAAGAGAAACTACCTTCAAAAATGTAACGGTTTTAGCTACTTAGTATTCTTCTCAACATTGTTACATCAACTACCATATTTTTCGGACTATAAGACGCCCTTTGAGGGTGCGACTTATAGTCCGAATTTGGAGGGTGGAGTAGTGGAATTGCAGCATCGCCACGCTCCTGCCGCTGCTGGGGCTTCTTGCAGGGCAGGAGCGTAGCGATGCCGCAGGCCCCGGCACCTATGTCAGTGTCTAAAACCCTCCCTGCCATAGCAACCGGGTTTCCACTATAGGCGGAGGCCCGAAGCTAATGCCCGCAATCAGAATGCATAAAAATTTAACCCCCCTTCCCCCCAAAGTGTAAAATACCCCACCGGCCCCATACCTGTAAAGTTGCAGGCCGGCTCTGAGTGGCGATATTGCAGGAGCCGACCTGTTCCGGTGACAGCCGGGAGCCTACTGAAGGCTCCCAGGCCTGTCATGGCTATATTACTATTGCGGCTGGTCTATGACCATCCGCAATAGTAATGTATAGAATCTCCCATAGACGACAATACACTTGTATTGCCGTCTATGGGACTTGCAATCAACTGATTGCAGGTTCAAGCCCCCTAAGGGGAGGACTAATACAATAGTTAAAAAAAAAAAAAAATAAGTAAAGAAAAGTTCTAAATCACCTCCCTTCCCTAGAATACATATAAAAGTAGAAAATTTTTGTAAAATAATGTGGCCTTACAGCTGTTGCAAAACTACAACTCCCACATATTAAATATTGTACCATTTTGTGCTTCAAAATTTTTTTTCCCTATTTTCCTCCTCTAAAACCTTTGTGCGTCTTATAGTCCAGTGTGTCTTATAGTCCGAAAAATACGGTAAATACTTGGAAATTTCTCTGATGGCAGGCTAGTCAGGCAGTACCGCAGCACTCCATACTGGGTAGTCAAAGGCTTTCCACATGTCTACCAATGGCTCCACCTACAGTGCTACATTTTGAATATATAAATATAGCGGATACATGAATATTTGTAATGTATCTGATTTCTTAAAAAATGTTAAAAATGTTGTTACATGATGTTACAACATGTGAATAAATTACCAGTGTTATTTACTGCTCTTAAATTTGGACAATTTTTCCTTGTGCAATGTGACTCAATTTACTAAGCATTTCTTCCTAACTATTGCAAATACATTAAATCTAACTTCATTCTTATATTGATCTTGCTTCATTGCCAACATTACTTAGCTCAAAGGAAAAACTGCTTTCAAAAGGTAAGGAAAACGGAAGCAATTCACATTGTAATTCAACTCTTATTTATAGCCTGCAATCTTTAATGTGTGAAACTTTTATATACATATGCTATCAACTAATAGAATACAAAATGGCTTAACTTCCAAGTAATGTGCAAAAGTGTCTAGAATCTTTTTTTCTCATTTTAAAGATTACCTACAGTTTTGCACATTAAATTGTACCCTTTAACTGCCATGATGTCCGAAAACAGATGATGTACAGTAGTACCCACAAGAAAACTAAAATCTTTGGCTTGCAGTATCTATAGTCTCCATAAAAGCATTTAGTGTGATTTAGTAAGTATCCTAAGGCCAATCTCAGATGAGCAAAAGAAGCGTTTGTGTAAAGGCATTGCGGACGCAAATCCTGCCCAACCATGGGTCTACCCACACTGATAACATTATAGATTGCTACGATGCCGAGAGTCAAGCTGGGACCTATGGCTTTAATGCATTTGGACAAGTTCTCCCATCTGAAGCTCATTTGATACAGGCCTGAGGTTTAGTATGTCTGTTGGTGGTCTCATATTTTTATAGTTGCTTGTAAAAAGCTTTAGAAACAATAAGGTCAGATCAAAATAGAATTTGATTGATCATCTTGTGGGACAGAACGTATTGGTTGAGGCTATTCCCTAGAAGCATGCAAAGAACAATCTGGTGAGGTCTATGGATATCACACATGGAAATGTCTTTATTAATTATTATTATTATTATTATTATTATTATTGTTTATTTATATAGCACCATTAATTCCATGGTGCTTTACATTTGGGGGTTACATACAGTACACAGAATATACAGGTAGATATAATACTAACAGTGACCGACTGGCACAGTGGGGTAGAGGGCCCTGCCCGCGAGGGCTTACAGTCTTTATATAGCTGATACGGCATCACTGGCTTATTCATGGCCAGAAGTGAACATACGTAGATGTAGAAGACTTCTCCTGAATAAGAGTTGATCATTTGCATATTATCATCTTATAATTCCAGACCAGCGGACTTAGAGCTCTACCAGATATCTTATGAACTGGCTATGCACATGCATTTCATCTCACTCCATAAAAATCCCCCTCATTTAGAAATGGAATATAAATCATTGTGATCCTTGGTGGCTCAAGCCTAAATGTATGGATAAATCTAAAGGCAATTTATTAGGTCATACAGGCAAGTGCACATCCTGTTAAACATTAGCAAGTAAAGCGGCGTCTAAAAGAAAACATAATTAAGTAGCATATTTATAACATATGAGGGAACTGTTTTTACATTCTGCAGGAAGGAAGAAACAGCAATACATTTAATCTAATGGCTGTTGCTGGATAAATTTGGATGAGCAATTCATTTTCTGTGGTGCTAAGCACTTGTATGAAATATGAAGAAAGAAGAATGTTATTAAGCTTTAACGTAATTTGAATCAGTAATATGCAAAAAACTTTCCAATATGACATAGTCCTTGACTTTCATAATTCTTAAGCACTTTCTTTTATCATTTTGCTGATGTATGTTCTATTTTAAAATCAGGAGGATAATGGATGTGCTTCTTATACAGTAAATTGGGTTTTATATCAGAGACCTGTCAGAGCCACGACAGGTTGACCTGACAGTGGTCCTGTATTTGCAGCTCTCCTTCATGTCTGCTTTCTCAAGGTGAGAGGGTCAGTTTTAAGAAAAGTGCAGAAGATTGCTTGATCCCTCAGGAAACATCTCCGATCCGTAATAACATTTACTGCAAGCTATAATCATTTTATGTTCTTCTTAACAGCTTAAAAGCAGAGCTATACTTTGCAACCACATGTATTTTTATTAATCAAGGGCATTTAAGCCTACAATTGATATCACACTTCCAGAAAAATATTTATATCCTGCTTTACTTCAATAAATGGGATACAGAACAACAAAAATATAGCCCTTTACAAGCGAAAAACTTATATAAAAAGGTTTATCCAGGGTTTTTACATTTAATAATGTATTTCTAATATATTTCTATATTGTAGGATTTTTATGATGGTTGCAGAATGCAGTGGGATTTGCATCAGAGAAATACCAATCTCACTGAAGGACAATGGATGTTAATTAAGCACTTCATTACAAGAAGCCAAATTAATTTGTTCATTAAATTGATTACCAAGTATAGTTCTATGCATGAAAACTTCCTATTGTGGTTTAGGAGCCATGGGGATCATTTATCAAAGGCTAAGAAGGTTTTTGTGTTAATGAAGTAAGTTGAGTGATTTTTGTGTAACAAGCGTTGATTAATTCAAAAGGTTGGGTCACTGGTAAGGGTCCGAACAAAAGATATTAAAAAAAAAAAAAAAAAATTCAAATTTTAAGAACTATAAAGCGGGTCAAAATATATTCAATTTATGCTTAAAGATTTAGTACTTCTATTACGGGAAGGGACAGTAAGTCTAGAAGGATACATAAAATAAACTTGTCTCCACTATATACAGCATTTTCTGCAAGTTTCTGAAACCCTGCAGTAGAAATCCTACAAACAGAGATCTAAGGGATTTATTTTCCTCCTGACCTGGCCCTTCATTGACTGGTGACCAACTGAGGGGCTACAGGTTCAAAATCTACTTAAGACAGAACTCAGCAGGAAGGCTCTTGCTCCAACCATTGGCCTTACAACTATGGTGAGAAAACGGAGGAGGAAAAAGTGGAACATAGCGGAGCTCCAGCAAGACACAGAGAATATTGATTTATAAAGTATATTTATCAATTTCAACTTCAACGTGATACAAAATAGGACCAAAATGGAAAAGTGCAGATTAAGGAAGGAAATGCCATATTAACCTTTTTATTTTTTTGTGCATTTTTTATATTTAGCAATCCAACTGCTCTGCCTTTGGTCTACATATAGTTAAGGGACTAAGAGTATCTACACTTATTTTTTTATTGAAACTAAAAGTTTTAAAATATGAATTCAAAATAGATTCATCAACAAATATATGGCGATTATATTACATGTCTAATAAAATTTGTAACAAGCAATACAATTCCCCAAGTAGTAATAAAATATATATCTTCTTCATAGAACTTATGTTGAATAAAAAAGGTTCTTAAAATAATAATGAAAAAAGAAATGTCATCACTATTTGACATTATTATTGATAAAACCTATGATATTTATTATAAATCAATGGGATCCATCAGGACTTGTCAGAATCCTTGTGGAAACAGATCCAGCATAGCTGTAAGGGCACGGTATTCAATGCCAGGTTAAACAGAATAATAGGGTTTTTAGGGTGACCCTACCAAAATAGTTTTACACATAGTGTGTGATTGAATAACTATCTCAAGACTTGATACAAATCGCAAAAAGTGCAGCAAAATTTGCCAACCTTCCTGTGGATTTCCTTAGTTGAAAAGACCTAGAGGCAATGTAAGACATCTCCAGGATGGTGCACAATCTCAGCAGATTTCCAATAACTTCTTACTGTAGCTTATACAGAACCAGTAAAGTAGCAGCATGTGTTTACTTCAAGTATTAATGATCAAAAATGTCTTTGAAAATAATAGTTATTGCTTTCAAAGGCTGGCAACCATACAAAATAAAGCTATAAAACAAATTACTAGATAAAATATAGAACTTAGGAATATCCTTTCCATTAGTTTGTATGCATGGCAACATTCCTCTTCATAGCAGCCATAGATTAATATTGTATGAAGATGCATCTAGCGTATATTATAATATTAGGGGAAGACACAATGATTGCTTAGTGAACGTGAACTATTTTTAAGGTAGATAAAAAAAAATAAAAACTTTGGTTAAGGAGAAAAGTATAATATGAGTTTGATAAGAAAATGTCTCCTGATAAAACATAAGCCTTCTAAAGTGTTCCAGTGTTAGGAGTTTTACTTAAAAGTTGTAAAGAACAAACAGGTCTTTTTGAAGTTATCATCAATAGAGAGAATGAGAATAACATTAATAAAACCCATTCCTTTGCTTCACAGATGTGATGCCATTGAATGATTCTCATTTTATAGAATAATAATTAAAATGGTACTATGGGGAGAATACATGTTCCCTCTCTCTCTGAATTACAAACCTTCAGAATAATGTCACTATTTTCTTCTAATACTATATAACTGTCACAGTTGTGTCAACGCCTGACAACCGTGGTACTGAATGGTGCTAGCACTACTAGGGAAACGGGGTAGGTAAGCTGTCACTAACGCTACGACGACTGCCTAGGCCCTGCCTGAGGGTGTTGGTCAGCTGTACCTCAGCTAAGCTCGGCCCCGACAACTACTGGCTGTTACGGTTCTGTGTATATAAATAAAATAATTTTTAAACAACAGAACCTCTGGGCTGCAAGGCACTGCAGCGAGGTCCACAGGCCCTATAATGGGCGGCCGTCTGACTGAGCGCAACAATATGACAGTACAGCACAGTGTGCACAAGGAGCAACACACATACGCCAGTTAAGTTCACTGAGCGGATGCGACGGTGCAGCTCCCAATGTGAACAGGGTGCAACTAAAACCTGCCAGTTAAACTCACTGGCCAGGTGCACCTGTACTGCAGAAGTAACAAGGCCACCAAGGGTTAACGCCACCCCTGGTCAGCAACACAAATGTTCCTGCAACAGCTAGGAGTTTAACATTGACGTTTGACAGTGCAGTAAGACTATCTCCTGAGACCAACCTGCTGCAACTCTACAGGCTGGAACAGTCTCTACTGCTCCTAGCCTTGGTGTAGAGCTGACAGAATTCAGGATTTACCGGTCCTAACTACCCAGCACCCAGATAACAGCAGAGGAACCCCACACCGAGGCCTAGTCTGGAACCCTGCCTGGACACTGGAGCCTTTCCCTGCAACTACTGTCATTAGGATTTTCAGTCTTTCTGACACAAAGTGTGAGCGCTGGGCGGGCGTCGGCTCACACTTTTTAAAGGGGAGTCCCTGCCCAACAGGGCGGTGGCCATGACCTCACTGCTCATGCACAGTAGGCAAGAAGTGGCACTTAGCCTGTGAGCGACTCCAATAGGCCTGAGCATGCTCAGTGGGCCAAAATCTGGACTTACACTCCAGACACCTCACTTCATGAGGCCGAGGGTTAGATTGACCCGCAGGTGGCGCTGTGCGCTGAGAGTGGACCCTGCGGGACCCAATCCTAACACTGGCTCTCTAAACACGAAGACGTAACAGACAGGTAGGATGAGAGCTGAAAGAGGCTAGGGACTAGGAAACTAGGTCACCCTAGGTCACCTAGGTCACTAGGTCACCCCTGATGAAAGAATAAGTGTAGCTGCAAACAGTACTAACAAGGATGGGACATGCTGGAGAACTAAGAGGCACAGCACGACCATAAACACACAACAGGAATTGAGAAGAGGAAGAGTGGAGAAGTGAGGAAAGGGTATCAGAGGACAGGGGCAAAACAAACCTGAAACCCAAAACAGAAACACACTAATACCAAACAGTGACAGGCAGCCAGAAATGCAGGACAGGGGTTAAGAAGGAATGTATGAGGAAAAGCAGACTCTCATAGAACAAAACTCACACCACTTCCAATTCAGCTCCAGAAACTGTACAACGCCAACTAAACTCTTCTACAAAACTGGGTCAAGAATCCTAGCTGGTAAACACGAAAACCGGTGAGGCTGAAGCCAGCAGTCAGCCTTATACAGACCCCGGAAAGACCTGAGAGGATGACGACAATTACACACACCTGAAGCTCACATCTACTGAGACACCAAGTCAGCTCAAGTAGCCAATGTGGCAGATAGTCAACCACTATTCCAACAGCTCAGTGGCAAATAGAATAACCAAAGAATCACAGGACACCAGCTCAAATCTCCAAACACCATCAGAAAATACACAAAAATTTTATAAACAGATTCTGACAGTAACATATTTTATAAGACTACTCAGACTTGACAGCCATCTAGAAAGTCACAGCATATAATCTCCAATTATTGTCAGTCACCATTAGTTTAAAAAAAAAAAAAAATCAGATTTGTTGTTTTTTGAAGCTGGATGAGTTAGGGCTCATTCACACAGAGTTTATTGGCAGCAGATTTTGAGGCGGAATTGAGCCTCAAAATCCGCTGCCAAAAAGGGCTCCACTGACTTTAGTAGCTAGTAGCGGAAAAAAGAATGAGATGCCCCTTCTACCCGCGTATTCGCAGCGTGAGACTCCCTCCCGATTAGGACCATTCATTCGGGCCTAATCCGCAGCGAAATGCCGCGACAGGATGCCGGTGTACTGCAATGCAAATTCTGCCGTGTGAACATACATTTATAAGTTTTTGTGCTTATTATTTTACAATTTATATCAAATGGTGCCGTTTTCTTAGTAGTATTCAGGGCTATACACAAGAAATTATTGCAACAGAAATATGTAAATGAAATATAAATAAAGCATTGCTCATGGCAAGACATCATTTATTATCTTTATCCCATATACCAAGACTGACCGCCATTACACATTACATAGACCAGAACAACCAACACAAAATAGGAAACCTATTTTAACACTTTTGATTTGCAAATGTATAGAAAAAAATTATTATAAATGAAATATGCACATATTTATGAAACCAAAAAAATCTAGAAAAAGAATGTTATATTTTAATTATAAGACTGCCCTAAGTGTCATAAAAAAAATACTGAAAAAGTTTAGGACCATCAAACCACCATGTGCACAAAATCGCATAAAAGTATCTGGTCATTTAGAACCAAAATACTCTGTACATTAAGGGGTTGTCATAAGGGAGTGTCAGTAATAGTCATGTGACATTTTTTTTAGCCACGTTACAAAGGTGTAAACTTAACTCACGCTAAAAACATTACATGAAAAGTTTTTTTATATGAAGTCTTCTCATACATGGACTTTCCACATATTCCTTATATTGTCAGTTGGTAATATTTCAATGCCCATGTCTCCCTAATAAGACACAAGGCTGTAAACATTGTTTAGCTAGATATCTCTTATAAAGGAAAATGTAGAGCGAGGCTATCTAAGTTTGCTTTAGTCCTAAAGCTGTGATCACAATCCCATGTATTTTTTTTAGCATCTAGAAAACTCTGGACCACTCGAACCTAAATTCTGTCCAACGAAAACACTTTTTTTT
Source organism: Leptodactylus fuscus (assembly GCF_031893055.1). Classification (NCBI taxonomy): domain Eukaryota; kingdom Metazoa; phylum Chordata; class Amphibia; order Anura; family Leptodactylidae; genus Leptodactylus; species Leptodactylus fuscus. The sequence continues at coordinate 80,207,205 of NC_134267.1, forward strand.
TTATCCCATAGGAAACCTGTCTATTCATCATTACTAGCTAGTAGGGTTGAGCGATCGGGATCGGAAAAGATCGTATTCCGATCGGCGATTGAATAAATTTCACGATCGAGATCGGAATTCCAACCCGATCTTTTCCAGTGGGATCGAGATCGGAGGTTATCTCAAGATCGGCTCAACCCTAAAAGTGACTTTTCCCATAGAAAAGCATTGACTAGGGTTGAAGATCGGGATCAGAAAAGATCGGATTCCAATCAGCGATCGAGCAAATTTCACGATCGAGATCGGGATCGGCTGGAAAATGATCGGAAATCGGATTTTAAAATCGATCTTGAAATCTCAAGATTGGCTCAACCCTACTAGCTAGTGATAGGAGTGTGTGTCTCCTCCATGTACAGTCCATTGAGGTTCAGTTATATTGGTGTGAGAGATGCTTCAGAAGGTGTCCCCCTCAATAAAACAGAAAGGTGTGTTTTTTTTAAAGGCATGACCCAACTAAAAAGAAGGATTTTACATAGTTACATAGTAGATGAGGTTGGATAAAGACATGAGTCCATCAAGTCCAACCTATAACCCTACAATCCCTACAATAATTACACAAGGCAATAAGAGCTAGATATTTATTGTACTAACTTTTGTCACTCATCATGAATTTTGTCACAGTTTTTACAGTATTTAATGAATATATATTCCCAGTTGTAAAACATTTAGAATTATTAATACACCTGCTTTATTTCTCACTCACACGTCGCTGTATATTAACAAAAAACAAATCTGCTAGTAACAATTTACACATGAAAATGGAAATCTAATAATTAGGACACAGAATACATTTGATTAATTTTTCGCCAGAATTAAAAATGTGAAAATTACGATGACAAATCCCATCCAAACAAATGCTTTTCATTTAGTAAAACCTGATAGTCGTAGAGCTAGAGTGTTTCTAAATATTTAGTACAGAGGAAAGCTTTTATCCCACAATTTATTGAATGTGATTTGTCTGACTGAGTGGCATTATTCCATTCCTGTTTTGGTGACTTCCTGACATCACCAAGAGATCTCCTGCCATGAAGCATAACTGTGCTTGGCAATGAGAAGTGCTTTTGAGCTGTGTAAATGGCTTCCTCTGTTGGCTCCAAGGCATTTAGTTCCACTTGTCAGAAAGGAAAACAATCCAGATTCTTAGCACTGTTTTCAAAAGATCCATCCAGAGAAAACCAGTGTTAAAACAGAACCCACAGTGCAGAACTGTTAAAATAGCAAGGGGATGATATTGAAATGCAGATCTGTATGGCTGTGCCAGTTGGCTTCACCAAGCTATTGAGGAGAAAAAACAGAATACAATGGACTCGGAGTTCTGTGTTCTTTCCCATGAAATCTGTTCATCTTATAGTTTATACTGATTCTGTTTATTGAGATGTGCAAAGTCTATTGCATAATGAGTGACTGGTGATCTACAAGTATAAAGGTCAAGAGGTGTAACAAAGTTCCTTTAGAAAAAGTCCTTTTAACCTAACAAAATGTTTTTCCTATATAAGAGTCACATATATTTCTATCTTTGCACCATGTATAGCTTATGACTGCAAAAAAAAAAATAAAAATCAATATATCAGCCTCCCAAACAATGAAGAATTTGCAACAGAACAGTTTTCCATAATAATAATAAACAACAACTTAGTTTCTATAGTGCCAACATATTCTACAGAAATTTACAAATCAGAGGGTACATGCACAGACAAAATAATAATAATAATGTGTGTGTGTGTGTGTGTGTGTGTGTGTGTGTGTGTGTTAGCAGAAGGACCCGTTTTGCTGCAGGACTGTTGCTATGAAAAAAAAACCCTGGTGTAAAGTTGTGTGTACATGAAGACTGAAGAACCTGCGAGTTTCCATTGGTCTATAAGCGTCATGTCATCATGTGTATGTCATTTTGGATATCAGTAAAAAACCTGTGATCAGTTGTTATGGAAACCTGAAGTAAAGCTTTGTTTATGTGACCTTGTGTAACAGTGTCATCCACAGTGCCCTGCACCTTTAAAGCTGATCTTGAGCAGTGAAGAAAAATGGTTGGGTAGTTATGGAAACCTGGAGTAAACCTGCGTGCATGTAAGCACTAAACGCTTGCAAGCTTTTATTGGCTGATAAGTGACACGAGACCATGTGTATGGCAGTTGGAATATGATTGAAAGACTTGCAGGCTTCTATTGGCTAATGAAAGTAAGTTTTTGGGAATACTGTATCAGGAATGGTAGGTCCTAGAGAGTTGAGAACATATAGACAAACACTAATTTTTCTATATAGATAAGATACATCTATCTCTCTATCCATCTACAAAAACACATACACAACAAACTGCTGCATGGCACAGCCATTTGTCTGATTCCCATTTAGATGGACATGTTTGCTTTTTATCTTTTAGAAAACTTTCACAAAACATGAATGCCAAATAAACGTCTTCAAAGTCTAACCTATCCTGGTCATGAATACTTGCACATTCTCCGCTGTGTAAATGCTTTGTCTTATGTAAACAATAGCTGTGCCATGAAATGTCATCCTTATGATCCATGTCCATCTGGCAACATGATATAATCATCAGAGCATCTGTGCAAACATGTAAAATGGCAAACTGCAATCCCAAGGACAACTCCTCACTACAAGGTTACTGCTTATATACAAACTGGTGATCAGGTCACATCACATAATGATGGGGGCTCTAAAGATAGATCACTTTTTATTTTTAGATGGCTTGGCATGATTAAAGAAAAAAAAACAAAAAAACCCCCAACTTATACTGTATATAGATAGATACACTGATGAGCACACGGGTTACTCTAGGGACCCGAAGAACGGAAACCCTATCCGCTTAACCAAATAAACAACAATTCTGGAAATTTTTAAACACCATTCATCAATAGGAATAACATATTTTATTTTGGTAGTTTGAGTATGTCTTTATGATCCAATATCAATAATGTTGTTTTTGTTTTGATTTATAACACCTATGCAATAGTCCTAGTGTGATAAAATGGCCCCAGTCTTTAGAATGTCTGGCCTAAGTTTACACGGACTAAATATTAGTAAACTGTCTACCAATAAGTATTTGGACACCCATGCAAATGAAGGTATCTGCGGTCGTGATGTACGTTGCGCCTTCCGCCATTAGATAGGTAACAGCATTGGCATTAGTCGCATGCAAGATGCCACGAAGTGCAGAGTTGTCAGATTTCGAGAAAGGGGTAATGGTGGGGTACCACAGAAATGGCCAACCGTTAAGGGACATAGCAAGCGAACTGAATTACCCAAAATCAACAGTGGCCTATGTGATTACGAAGTGGAACGTGAACAGTGATTTTCAGAATGTGCCCCAAGTCGGCAGACCCCCGAAAGTGGGAGATAAAGACCAACGAGCGCTGGCCAGAGAAACTGCACCTAACCGATGGCTCATATACACCAGGAGTTTCACCAGGCATCGGAGAGTATTGTGTCGATCAATATCATCCGTAAGGAAACATCTGCTGGGGTCTACCAACTATTCAATATGAATAAATGTTGTTTTTCTATTCTACCACATGTCCAAATACTTATTGCTAGACAGTGTATTAGTAAATCTGCCTTTTGTGTACAAAGCAGGGCCCTTTCAGGGGCTCCTAAGGCATGTGGATGGGTTTGTTTACTTACAGCCAATTAACTACAACACGCATATCAATTAACCTGTAAATATGAAACGAAAGGAAGGTGTTAATGCTATCATTACTATACAACTGTGTATTAAGTAGACTGTATATTTTCAGTTATTAACATGGAAATATTAAAGAGTACCTTCAATTATACAGCAACTTTTCATAAATGAATAGTATAAGTAAATATTAAAAAATACCTCTGTTATGATATTATCACTGGAGAAAATATCAAAGATTACAGGATTTGGCTAACAACAGAGAGTAATAGAATAAGCCATCTAAATGTCACACAGAGAAACAAATCCTGGACACCCAAACGTTTTGACCAGTATCAACTGTGAAGCTAGATGGATTCATTCTAAATTTGGACCCAAGTTGACACCACAGAAACTAGTATAAAAAATAAATGCTCTACATACTGAAGTCAAACCAGAATCCATAACAAACTCACAAGGCAAATCTAAACCAGACGAATTAATCAGAAGAGTGAACATGCCAAAGTCAACAGGTCAAAGAGGTACTATCAGAGCCAAAATCAGTTCATTTTCAGTAACGGCCAATGGTCAGTAATAACGCAATCCAGCACATACAATCCGAGTTCAGATACTAAAGTACAAACTAATAGCAGGCACGTGATTGGATATGAATAGAGTTAAATATCCCTTAATATGGATCCAGCATAAGAGAGCCCTGAAAACTGCAGATGCTTTATATGCGGACATGGTAACCTTAAAGCAACAGCAGCTAGCTGTTTAGCACACTGAGATTGCTAACAGTATCTACCCTTCCATGAGGGGCGACTGGACCCTTAACCAGGTTTCGAGCCAGCACCCTAGTATGTTTTTCTGGTCTATAGCCCTTCCAATGTACTAAGTTTTGGAGTGATTCTTTGAACCTGAAATTCTAGTTTTCCTTTCACTTGAGCAGACGGAGGGGGTCTATTGGGCAGGGTATAAAAAAACTAAATGAAAAGATACAGGATTAATAACCACGAGAATTTCATATCAACCAAGGACCTAACTTATGAGATGGAATCTCAGGCATAGGTTTAGATAAAAATGCATTTTATGAATGATAGAATCCCTTTAAGAAGTAAATTTGAACTAGAGAGCCACACTTTTCTCCAAGCCTGTCAAAACAGTTCCTGCAATGCCGCTTGAAGCATCATGAAGAAGGGGCGGGCTGTTGTCTGACAAGTCATTAATGTATGCCGTGTGGCAGTCAGTCACCATGACAACACATTCAATTGACATGGATAGAGATCAGTTAGGTGTATATAATGAGACAATGGCAGTCATCTCAAAGTACCATCCAATTCAAGAGAAAATAACAAGAAATTAATATGAACTATGCCTAGAAAGTAATCTATCCGACCATTGAATAAAGAATTTAAAACATGGGTAAAAAAAAGGAGGAGATCTAATTAAAGATAAACAATCATGTCATTTTTGTCATTTGATCCTAGGGGACGTAAGAATTCTGTTTGAGGATCCAATTGGCCTCGATTTGTAATCGCAGAGAAAAATGAGCTCTATTATTAATGGCAAATTCTGCTGAAGGTAAATATAGGTTACTCACTCAAGACTAGGGTTGAGCAATCGGGATCGGAAATGTTCGGATTCCGATCCGCGATCGAGTAAATTTCACAATCACTATCGGAATTCTGATCCCGATCTTTTCCGGCGGGATCAAGGTCGGAAGTTATTTCCCACAATGCTTGGCTACTGGTCAATCATTGTGGGAAAAGCTATAGTATCAGATGAGCGAGTACTATTTGAAACTACCGTTTCGAATAGCACGCACCCATAGGAATGAATGGAAGCGGCCGGCACGCAGACTTTGCCGGCGTCCGGCTGCTTAACCCGCTGCGTCCATTCATTCCTATGGATTTACCGCAGCCTGACACTCTTCTGCTTCGTCCCTGTTTTACCGTATACTCAACTCTGCTACATCTGAGATGCAGCAGACCTGTATACTCAACTCTGCTACATCTGAGATGTAGCAGAGCCGAGTATACAGTAAAGCAGGGACGAAGCAGAAGAGTAGATAGTATCTATTGTCAGGGTCTGGGGTTGCTAGGTGGGGTGGTATAGACTCAAAAGTCCAGTTTCTTTAGTCCAAACAAAGGTAGAGTTTATTTTCACTCAAAACAAAACGGTGCAGCAACAAAAGGAAACAATACAAAAATAAAATACCAGCCCGGCTAGGCTCTAACTAAACATAAAATAGGTTACCTCACCTATAATAGCAGAAATCAAAAGCCAGTTGAATAATTCAGGACACAGCTCCAAAAAAACAACCTCTCTGTTTGGCACTCCAGCCAAGCTCTGACAAAGTCTGCTGCTGGAGCTGACTTCTTAAGCCTCCTTGACGAGGAGACTCTATGGGGATGTTCCAGCAGCGACTCAGCTGCAAAGTGTAGACTGGTGGGGGGTGGAATGACAAGTCCCACTACCAACCTACCTGCCATTCTTAAAAATCCAGCCAAGTAACTGGAACTCTGAAATAACCCTCAGCAGATAATAGTTATCTGCTGAGAAATGTTCTTTATGGAGTTTTCTCATCTCACCCACCTTAGTAGTCTGGGTGAGATGTACACCCCCTCCATTACCTGACCAGCCATCAGCGTACACTATCTACTCAACTTACTTGCACAGAAGTGATGTCGCCGCCGGTTCCATTCTTCTCGCTCCTCTTCTGTTAGAGATGCTGGGAGAAGGCGAGGCTTGTGACTTAGGAGAGTGTGGGCGGGTACTGGGAGGGGAGACGTGAGTGATGCACTCACGTTTCCCTGCCCACACTCTCCTAAGCCACAACAAGCCCCGCCTACTCCCATCACCTCTAACATTATCCTAGGGAGGCGGGGGCGTGCACAGTGCTCTGAAGGCATGTCCATGAGAGAGGACCGGACCGGGAAGAATGGGGAGCAGCAGCGGATCTATGCAGTTAAGCGGACACCAGGGGGGCTAAGTAGCCGGGGGATTTTTTTAATCACTACACAGCGTGGAGTCCAAAAAAAATCCCATTGACTTGCATTGGGATCGGAATTGGGATCGGGCTCAAATGGAAAATGATCGGAAATCGGATTTTAAAAACTATCCTGAAATTTCAAGATCGGCTCAACCCTATCTAAGGTATTGTTCAAGTGTTTGGTTAAAATGTTATGTCTGACCATTGGTCTCAGAATGAAAAGCACAGAAAAAGGATAATTGTATCCATAGTTTAGTACCAAAAGCTGTTCAAAATTCAGAACAAATTGAACATCTCTATCAGAGACAATATTATATGGAATACCATGGAAATGAACAATATGTTCAAAAAAATAATCTGGAGAAAATTTTAGCAATTAAGTGTTGATTTAATGGACTAAAATGACACAAAACAATGTTACTGAAATGATCAACAATAGAGATGAGCGAGTACTATTCGAAACTCCAGTTTCGAATAGCACACACCCATAGAAATGAATGAACGTAGCCAGCACGCAGGGGGTTAAGCGGCCGGCCGCCAGCAAAGTCAGTGTGCCGCCCGCTTCCATTCATTCCTATGTGTACATGCTATTCGAAATGGCCGTACTCGCTCATCTCTAATCAACTACTACCCAGCTGACAGACTTCTACATAGAAGATGGCAGATCAATAATGAAATCCATTGAGAGATGGGTCCATGGGCTAGGATATAACGAAATACTGTTGGCCACCAGTAGAGTTGAGAGACTAGTCTTTTAGTAACAATAATTCCTGGATGACCACACAAAGGTGAATCATGTAATTTGTTCAACAAGCTCAGTCTCAATTGAGAAGGTTAAAGTAATTTACCAACTGGGGGATTTTGAAGGGCTAATTGCTGAATCTCTCAGATGCAAGATCAGAAGAAACATCAGAGATAACAATGTCTTCGGAGAAGATTGGTTTAGGCTCAGGGGTTTGAGAAGAACAAAAACTTTGAGACAAAGCCTCAGCCTTAACATTGATGATGAAAAATAACAGCCACCTAGCCTGTCTGGGATTGAGTCTCTTGGAAGATTCTAAAAAAGTCTGATTCTTATGGTCTATGAGAACAGAAATTGTATGTATAAGATAATCCTTTAATAGTCCCACCTTGGGGAAATAACTCCCTCCAAAAAATTACACTATTCTTCACAGGCCGAATTAATAGCTAATGTTTCTGTCTATATCGTAATTCTCAGGAGGTGAAAATGTGTGAGAGAAGAAGCCATGAAATTCTAATACAAAAGGATGTGGAAGGTCAGGTTGAACCAAGACTGGAGCTTTCATAAAACTATGCTTAAGAGACTCAAAGTACTAGACAGCATCTGGATTCCAATTAACTAAGTCAGCCCCCTTTTTAGTGAGGTCAGTTAGAGGTTTTGATACAAAAGAAAAATTATTATTTAATACATTTCCTATAATAATTAGCAAAACCCAAAAATCTCTGCAAGGCCTTATGGGCATATCCAATCTATGCTAGCTTGAACCTTGGCTGGATCCATACAGATTGCAGGAAACAGGATATAAAAAGTAAGATATACCTCTTGGTGTCATATCTTTACTACAATGGTCAAACAAAAGATAAAATCTATGGGTGTCAAAAAGCTCCCAGAGTACTTACATTAACCTCAAACACAGCCTGAACAACTTGTAGATACTGACACATTGATGCTCCCCTTTCCAAGGAGAAACACTCCTCCTGACCAGGGCAAGAGTGTGGCTGACTTGTCCCACCCTTCCTCATCAACTATCAAAGGCCCTTCACCAAAAAGGAGCCTGTTCCTGTTACTTGATGATCACTTGAATATCTCAGTCACCACCACGGTGATGAAAGGTATGTTTACAAGCTAGCATATCCAACACACTGACCAAAGTTCCTTAGCAGCTGAAGTCTAACATTAATGATCACACCAACCATGGCCGCTTACTTGCACCAGGTCCTATGGTAGCGGGAGCCCCCTTTAGACAGCGGGACAATCTACATTTTCTGTCCAGGGCAGTAGTTCTGAGCTACCTAAACTCATCGGTGCCCTGTGGACGGCGATGATTTGAAGCCAGTGATGATATAGGGAGCTCCCTGCTTCACCACACGGCTGCTGTCTTTGTTCAGATGTCCTGGGTGCAGGAGGCGCAATGTGGTGATGTCACTTACATCACGCCTGTTGCTCCTAGAAGACTCCAGGTCCAGAGAGAGGAGTGAACGGGGAAATAGGGAAAGGTGATGTTTGCTTTTTTGTTTGATATATACAGTGGCAGGACACAAAACTGTGGAGGCAACCGAGGAGGGCATGTCAGTGTGAGGGACATGATACTGTGAGGGCATGGGATTTTTGCTTTGGTAATGGAGCCCCTAGCAGAATCAGTTAATAGTAACCCTTATATTCGTAGTGCCCACACACCTACACACCTCACATCAACATAAAATAGGTCTTTACGCTGATGATGACATCTTATCTTTAACCGATCTGCTCACATCTCTTTCTGAAGTGCAGCAGGCATTCGCTGAATTGAACAAGAGAAATGTCTCAAATTATAAAGCTAACAAAACAAAATCACAAATTCTTAATGTAGGCCTAGATATTACAACTGGTCACTAGATCACTGAGTCCTCCTTTCGTTATCAGTGGCACGAACATGCCAATCCTTACTTGGGAGTATCCGTAATGAGGACTTATGATTTGCTATCTGCCCCTAATTATCTTCTCTTACTTAACTTGGTCCCTAGATAGATACAATCATACACTAATATATTCACATCCTGGATAGGTCGTATATATACACAGTTAAGATGTTAATTATGCCTACAATTGTGAACATGCTAGGGACCCTTACCATTCCCTTGCCTTGGTTCTTTCTTAAGAAGCTTCAATTTATCATAAATAACTTTAAATAAATATATACTAGAAATGGTTTCACATTCACAGGGGAGTGGGATTACACGAGATAGTACTACTGGGCAGCAACATTGGACCATTTACAACACTAGTGGCACCCAAATACTGACAATTTTTGACGGTCGATAGAGCAGGATTTGCTAGCAAATCCCTTCATCTCCTTACTAGAAATGGACTCCCTAGCCCGTGAAGATCACTTGGCATGGTGTCATCAGTAGAGGCATGGAAAATGATATTAGCACATTGTCCTGGGATATATGGAGTTGTACTGACTACATCGCAGTTGAGATTTCTTTATACCTTGATTCCTACACTGTCCTTAGAGGGATGGGTATGAAAGGGTATTGGGATTATAGAGAATTCATACTATAATGATCAATTATTGCGCTTTTCAGATCAATCTCGCCAATATATCCCAGACTGATATTTTTACTTACTTCTCAATTCATCACACTTTATCCTCTGCAGACAGCAAATCCATAAAAATTCCTAAATAGAGATGAGCGAGTACTGTTCGGATCAGCCAATCCGAACAGCACGCTCGCATAGAAATGAATGGACGTAGCCAGCACGCGGGGGGTTAAGCAGCCGCCCGACGTCAAAGCGGAAGTACCAGGTGCATCCATTCATTTGTATGGAGCGTGCTGTTCGGATCGGCTGATCTGAACAGTACTCGCTCATCTCTATTCCTAAAGTGTTCTACACAATATCCTCTAAAGAAGCTCCCTCTAAAGGAAGGCAGCACTATGTATTATAATGCGCTTCTTCCTACATTGACATCTAAAGAAAAAAATAATAACAAACACCGAGCAGACCGTAGTGTAGTACTTCTTAAATTATAGGATGTTAGTACTTAAGCAGAGAAGCTCACCTTGGAGGGTTGTGGATGAAAGCCACAACACTATTTGCAAATGTTAAGCCACAAATGCTTCTCCTAGGTCGAGGCAGCAATGTTCCTGGCACCTCGCAGGTGTCAATATCTTGGATAAAAGGACCAACAACTCAGATTCGGTGCGAATCCAGGAGTAAGGAACTGCGCTCTCTTGTTTGGTAAAAATGGCAAATTCGGTTTTATTGACACCAAAAACTTTCACACAACGCGTTTCGGGCGTTATACTACGCCCTTCCTCAGGTGTACTGGTTTCTACAATTAAATATAACAATAGCACAAGTCTAAGCAGTGTATACTTGAGTAAATAAACAAATGCATAAAAACATAAAAAGCTGCATCCAAAATGCACTATGGATTCACTAAAACATAAAAGACTATTTCAAACCATGTTATACATCATCCATTGGTCCACAATCCAGTGTATAAAAAACATTTGCACAGTGTTTCAAATGCCCCTCATTATTTCTATAGTGTATATTTATGGGCAAAGCTTCATATAATAATTCCAATCTAAAACCATTTCCCAACACCCTTACAGCGAGGGTCTGGCATTCCTTGGACTCAAAACCCTGATGGCAGTGAGAGAGCATAATAAAGAAATACATAAATCATTGGCCTTACCTCTAACCGCTGGGCTGGTTGCTTGACAGCCCGGCGGAAAGCAAAACCATTTTTAGCATTGGTGGGGGTGGTGAAAGGGAAGCTACTGCTTCCCGCGCGGGCGCATGCATTCTGAGACGCACGTGCGCTCATCCCAGGCCGAAGTACGGCGTCCATAGTGCATTTTGGATGCAGCTTTTTATGTTTTTATGCATTTGTTTATTTACTCAAGTATACACTGCTTAGACATGTGCTATTGTTATATTTAATTGCAGAAACCAGTACACCTGAGGAAGGGCGTAGTATAACGTCCGAAACGCGTTGTGTGAAAGTTTTTGATGTCAATAAAACCGAATTTGCCATTTTTACCAAACAAGAGAGCGCAGTTCCTTACTCCTGGATTCGCACCGAATCTGAGTTGTTGGTCCTTTTATCCAATACATTGACATCTAGACCTCCTTCCTATTATATGAAATGGGAATTGGATCTAAGTTGTAAGATTTTCCCTCTGGAGTGGTATAGAACCTTTTAGTGGAATACATATATATTTTAATATTTTATGGTGTAAAACATTTGAAGACGAAACAAAAAAAACAAAACTTTTTTTTTGTATCGTGCACCTCTTTTTTTGGCAAGTTCGATACCATTAGACAAATGATGAGTTGTGCTGGAGAGGATGTGGTCATAAGGGCAATTCATATGTGATGACTTTGCCCAATGATTCAACTCTACAAGTCTAACATTTTTGATCTAATATTCGAGATCAGTGAGGTCCGAATTGATCCAAACCCTATGGCCTTACGTTGGGCAGATCAGCCATAGCTTGACAGTGGAAACTCTCACGATATCTGTTCCTCTCACAATGACTGTTCACATTGCAAAGCCTGTTTTTACAGTATTTTCACTTTGTAAAATGTATGTTTAAAAAAATAAATACATAAATGGATGTATGCTTTAAGGAACGCAGGAATGTAAAGAGACACTCCTCTATCTGGATTCCACATTCCATTTTCTCTGGATTCCTATTCTACCTATTACCGACACACTGAAGAAGGTCTTTTGGACCGAAACGTTTCTTTAATTTTTGTCGGAATAAAGTTATGTTTTGGAAGCATATTATCAGAGTGCCGGAAATTTCATTCATTGTATATGATGGCTGTGAGAAGCCTTTTCTGGGCACCAGTTTAAACTACTGAGTGACGGCTCATTATCTACCAGTTGGGCAGATCAGCCATAGCTTGACAGTGGAAACTCTCACGATATCTGTTCCCATTGCAAAGCCTGTTTTTACAGTATTTTCACTTTGTAAAATGTACCATATATACTCGAGTATAAGCCGACCCGAATATAAGCCGAGGTCCCTAATTTTATCACATAAAACTGGGAAAACTTATTGACTCGAGTATAAGCCTAGGAGGAGAAATGCAGCAGCTACTGGAAAATTTAAAAAATTAAAATGGTCGGAGTTTTTGGGTGCAGTAGTTACTGGGTGCTGGGGAAGGGAAGGGGGTGCTTTGGTTGTCTGTCTGCTCCTTCCCTGAGCTTGAGGACTGGGTGTTTTTTCCCCCCACTTGGAATTCAGCCTGACTGAATATAGGGTATCTGCAGTGCTCCTATTAACTCCTTCCCGACAGAACAGGAGCACTGCAGATATACTATATTCAGTAGACCGGGCACTTTCAGACACAGTGATACCTAATGTATATATGTGTTTCACAGTCATTTTCTACTTTTTTTTATTATTATAGGGATTTACAACATTTATTTTTTTTCTAAAGTTTTTTTTTCCCCACTATTTTATGGGAGATTCTATACATTGATATGGCTGCTGGTCATAAACACCCCCCCCCCCCCCTCCTCCTAAAAAACAAATATATAATATATATATATATATTTTTTTTTTTTTTTTGCTGACTCGAGTATAAGCCGAGGGGGGCTTTTTTCAATACAAAATCTGTGCTGAAAAATTCGGCTTATACTCAAGTATATATGGTATGTTTAAAAAAAATAAATACACAAATGCTTTAAGGAAAGCAGGAATGTAAAGAGACTATTTTAGGTCCTTCCTTATACATCTGCTTAGATAGGCGCACCCTTATTTCAGGTTGCTTACACTACATGGGAACCAACAAGTCATATGTACATCAAGTTAATAAATCATGTGCCTTCCATTTTATACTTGTCTAATGTTAGGAATACAGAAGTAATTGTACTGGCTAGCATTTCCATGAAACACTTCTAAAGTCTTCTTCCTCTAGAAGCTTATGACAGTGGTCATGCTATTTTATCTTGCAGCCACAGCAGTCAACAGCGGATATGTGTGTAAATGTTTGCTATAAAGAAGACTCTGCCCTGCCTCCAGCTCCCAGTGCTACACTTTGACAGATCTGAGGTTGTTATTGGAAACTAAAATTCAACTTCTGTGACTTTTAACACATTCTAGTCCACAAGTCATATCCTATTAAGTGCCTAGTCTTATAGCAATGTTATCTGGTGCTGTATAATTTCAGAGATAGGTTTCTAAGAAAATTAAAAAGGAAAAAAAACCAAAAAAAAAAACCACTAAATGCTTAGTAAATGTAATCCTAAACTAGCACTATATAGTGCTGAAACAATGTTATAGGCCTGATAATAAACTATGTGTGCCATGATCAGATTGGTGCAGTCTTAACTAAAATGCAGATTCTAATTCAGCCCTGTTAAACCCCCTTGGGCTATGATACTTTAACATGCTGTGGATTCGCTGCTTGCCAATCTGGTTAGAAAAGCCAAAGTGTATTTGTTTTATGTAAACATAAGAGAAATCTGCTGAGTATAGTGTATATATGTAGATGTATGTCTATTCCCTGGAAGGAGGTTAGGATTTTGTGGCTGAGTGTCCCCATCTCATAATACCTTGAGTGGTCTTTGGTAGCTGATACTGGAGTATTTAGCTTCTAGCAAGGATGTAAAGAAAAATTAACTTTGTATTGTGTTAGCAAGTATGTAGAAAAGAACTAAACAAAAGACAGAACAAATGCTTCCATGCCAAAACACTTGAAACTATAGGGGTCGGCCCTGTACGTATCTTAAACATCTCTATGCAAAAGAATGAAAATGTACTGCATGGTACAATGTAGCTCAAGTGAGACAGCATGAAGCAGCCCTTCAACAATGGAAGGCTACACTGACACTGCTCTCATTCAAGTCCGCTGTTTTGATCTGTCATAGGATCAGAGCAAAGGACTACAATGGTGACAGAATGACTAATGCAGACAGAGCACCCTGTCTACACCAGTCTCCAACCACTGTAATGTAAAGAACAAGGCAGAAGCTTTCTTCTGTCTTGTTTGTTTACTCTTCAAATAGAAGTTAAAGTTCTTAGGAATGCCTTTACTTTCCGTTTGTAAAATAAAGAAAGTCGATAGAAGAAAGCATCTTTCTTATTTTTTAGTATTACTGTGAATGGAGACAGATACAGATGGAAGGTGCACCATCTGCATCAGTCTGTCCATCTGTGTTTCAGTCCATTGCTCTGATCCGATGATGGCAGTGTGAACATAGTCGAAGTCAAAAAGTATATATTGCCATAATCACAGATAATGAAGGACAGTTCAACTAGGATTTTAGAAGTTTTAATGGTTTATTTTTGTCAATTAACAAAATAAAGTTAATGAACAAAAGAGAAATATGAATCAAATTAATATTTGGTGTGACCATCCGTTGAAGGAGGAGTGCTGACGTGAACAGTATACATCCACAGAAGATCTGTGCTTAGTTCTTCAAGTTGTTTGGAACAATCTTCCTGTCGAGTTCCTTCAAAAACTGAGTTGATGCTGAAGGCAGAGAGTGTTCACACCAAATATTGATTTCATTTAGAATTTCTTTTTGTTCATTCATTTTATTCTAATAACTAACAAAGATAAACTATTAGTATCGTTAAAAGTATTCTTAGGCTGGGTTTACATCTGCAATGGAGTTTCCAACTGTGGAGAAGAAAACACTGAACAAAGACCCGCACAGAGGACTTTTTTCTCCACCGCATTCAGTTATTGAGGTCTGCGGGGCTTTGTATGAAACCACAGTTTTAGCGGTCCGCCTTTCCATCAATTGAAACCCCTAATGGACCAGAACTATGGAGAGCCAACGCTAGTGTGAACATAGCATTACTTTGTAGCATTTTGTACAGTGCTGTAGATGAAAGGATCCTAGTTCATCTGTACACTACATTATTTGTGAATATGGCAACAAATACTTTTACAGGTTAGACTACGTTTTGTCGTAGGATCAGAACAATGGACTGAAACAGGACTAGGTCAGTCAGTTCTAACACACAACTAATGTTTATGACCAAGTTAAAGGTAGTCTACCATCACCAAAAACCTCTTTAACGCTTAGGCCCCTTGCAGTGAAATGCAACAAAAATATGATGCAGAAAAAAAAACCATGCATTTCCACCGTAGTTTTTTTCCGGAGCGATTTTTATTGCATTTTCACAGATTTTTCCGCTGTGGAATTTCTGCCCCACTATGCGTTGGCATAGTGAACATACCTTTCCTGTGTCCAACTGCAATCTCAGTGCCAAATTTTTTTTACTTTTATTCTAGATCAAATTTGGTGTTTTATGCACCCAATGTGTAGCCACTAGAGATGAGCGAACAGTGTTCTATCGAACACATGTTCGATCGGATATCAGGGTGTTCGCCATGTTCGAATCGAATCGAACACCGCGTGGTAAAGTGCGCCAAAATTCGATTCCCCTCCCACCTTCCCTGGCGCCTTTTTTGCACCAATAACAGCGCAGGGGAGGTGGGGCAGGAACTACGACACTGGGGGCATTGAAAAAAATTGGAAAAAGTCATTGGCTGCCGAAATCAGGTGACCTCCATTTTAGACGAATAGTGGATTTCAAATCCGGGTCATATGAGAATGTGAACTTTGTGACTATGAGACAGGGATAGCTGTACAGGCAGGGATAGCTAGGGATAACCTTTATTTAGGGGGGAATGTTATTAAAAATAACTTTTTGGGGCTCTATCGGGTGTGTAATTGTGATTTTTGTGAGATAAACTTTTTCCCATAGGGATGCATTGGCCAGCGCTGATTGGCCGAATTCCGTACTCTGGGCAATCAGTGCTGGCCAATGCATTCTATTAGCTTGATGAAGCAGAGTGTGCACAAGGGTTCAAGCGCACCCTCGGCTCTGATGTAGCAGAGCTGAGGCTGCACAAGGGTTCAAGCGCACCCTCGGCTCTGATGTAGGAGAGCCGAGGGTGCACTTGAACCCTTGTGCACCCTCGGCTCTGCTACATCAGAGCCGAGGGTGCGCTTGAACCCTTGTGCACACTCTGCTTCATCAAGCTAATAGAATGCATTGGCCAGCGCTGATTGGCCAATGCATTCTATTAGCCCGATGAAGTAGAGCTGAATGTGTGTTCTAAGCACACACATTCAGCTCTACTTCATCGGGCTAATAGAATGCATTGGCCAGCGCTGATTGGCCAGAGTACGGAATTCGGCCAATCAGCGCTGGCTCTGCTGGAGGAGGCGGAGTCTAAGATCGCTCCACACCAGTCTCCATTCAGGTCCGACCTTAGACTCCGCCTCCTCCAGCAGAGCCAGCGCTGATTGGCCGAATTCCGTACTCTGGCCAATCAGCACTGGCTAATGCATTGTATTGGCGTGATGAAGCAGTGCTGAATGTGTGTGCTTAACACACACATTCAGCTCTACTTCATCGGGCTAATAGAATGCATTGGCCAATCAGCGCTGGCCAATGCATTCTATTAGCGTGAACTGAGTTTGCACAGGGGTTCTAGTGCACCCTCGGCTCTGCTACATCAGATTGCTACATCTGATGTAGCAGTGCCGAGTGTGCATCAGATGTGTAGTTGAGCAAAACTGACTCAGCACTGCTAAGTCTCTGCATTCGCATAGGAATGCATTGGCCAGCCTTCGGCCAATCAGCGCTGGCTCTGCCGGAGGAGGCGGAGTCTAAGGTCGGACCTGAATGGAGACTGGTGTGGAGCGATCTTAGACTCCGCCTCCTCCAGCAGAGCCAGCGCTGATTGGTCGAGTTCCGTACTCTGGCCAATCAGCACTGGCCAATGCATTTCTATGGGGAAAAGTTAGCTTGCGAAAATCGCAAACTGACAGGGATTTCCATGAAATAAAGTGACTTTTATGCCCCCAGACATGCTTCCCCTGCTGTCCCAGTGTCATTCCAGGGTGTTGGTATCATTTCCTGGGGTGTCATAGTGGACTTGGTGACCCTCCAGACACGAATTTGGGTTTCCCCCTTAACGAGTTTATGTTCCCCATAGACTATAATGGGGTTCGAAACCCATTCGAACACTCGAACAGTGAGCGGCTGTTCGAATCGAATTTCGAATCTCGAACATTTTAGTGTTCGCTCATCTCTAGTAGCCACGCCTGTTTGAACACAAAGTTGTAACCACTCGTTCACTTAAAATTTTCCATTCCTTTTATAGCCACTCTTGACTTTGGCTCAAAAAACTGCAGCAAATTCTGCAACAAAGTGCCTTAGTCTGAGGCCGGGGCCCCACAGACCAGAAACGCTGCAATTTGCCCGCAGCGGAGACGCTGCAGGAAAAATTGTGGCGTTGTACAATGCAGGCGAAGTGGATTCCTGGGAATCCCATCCCCACTTTGCGGAAAAGATCGCAGCGTGGACACGCTGCAATTTGCAAAGCCGTTGCGGCTTTGCAAATCGCAGCATGTCAATTATATCTACGGAAACACCGACGGCTTTCCCATAGATATAATGTTAAGAGAAAGACCACAGAGGAAAACTCTGTGAACTTTCTCTTAACAGCGCTGCGGAAAGAACCGCAATGCGTTCACGCAGCGGTTCTTCCCACAGCGCTTTAGTGCTGTGGATACGGCCCGTGGGGCCTTAGCCTTAAGGTGCTACAAAAGTTACACAAAAATACTGTCAATTTATAGACCTTCTTGTTCCTATAGGTCACAGACCCAGAATTAAGGGGGTTCATAAATAAATGAAGTTTGTCACACATCCACAGGATAGGGGATAACTGTCTGATTTCTGGGGGAGGGGGGTGAGAGGGGGGGTCTGAAAGTTCAGGTGAATTCTATATGTGAAGGGAACAGTAGTGTAAATATGTGGTCAACGCTCAACCTCTTTAATTCTAATTAAATTACTGATATCTAAAGGATAGGTGAGAATTGCTTAGGTAAGGAAACACTTGAAGGCTAGGGCCCCAAGGGACGTCCCGCAGCAAAAAAGCGCTATGGGAAAAACCGCAGTGGCAATGCATCGCGATTCTTCCCGCAGCACTTTAGACAAAGTTTGCAGAGTTTTCCTCCGCAGACTTTCTGTTACAATTATATCAACGGGGAAACTGCTGGTGTTTCTGTAGGTATAATTGACATGCTGCAATTTCCACTGTAAAATGGTCATGGGATTCGCTAGAATCCCATCAACTTTGCCCTTACTGTAAAACACTGCGATTTTCCCCTACTGCGTTTCTGCTGGAAGCAAATTGCGGCATTTCCATTCTGTGGAGCCCTGGCCTAAGGCTGAGGCCACATGTTGCGGAAAAGCAGCTTTCTTTGTTGCAGTATTTGCAGAGGTTTTTTTGAGCCAAACCTAGTAATGGTTACAAAACAAATGGGAAATATATAGGAAGTTCTTATACTTTCACTTTCTACTGAATCTAATCCTGGCTTTGTCTCAAAAAAAACACATCAAAATCTGCAGCAAAAATGGGACCTCAGCCTTAAGGAAGAAAAAGTTTTCATGTACAGGGCATGTGTTTTTCTTCTTCAACGTGTTTTTACTGGAGTAAACTTATACACTTTCTACAGTACCTTGTTCTTTGACTTGGAAAGTATTACAATTGCAATATAGTATAAATAATATCTTAAAAATGGATTACTTTAATGTGTAGCTAATATTACTTTAGTATTATGTTTGATGAAAGGTGCAGCCCGTCACTATAGATGACATCTTCTCCAGCTGTTCCATAATCTTAGATTTACTGTACATACAACTGAAATGAATTTCTACATATGGTGTTATAAGGGAATACCGGCCATTTACATGTTTAATCCACTGCATTAATTAATCCTTTGGGATATCAGAGAACATTTGTCATTTTTTTTATTACTTTAGCCCTGGAATTGCTTGGAATAACATTCGTGTGACTTCATAAAATTGCACAGTCACAATGAAAACCAACGGGACTAATTATTTTTGACACTTTTTGGAAACTGTTACAGAAGTTCTTCATGTATCTCAAAACTGAGAACAAAACACACTTCTTTGACAGACATCTGGGAATAGTAATGGATTTCACTCAACTGGCAAGTTATATCTGTATATTTGTTGCTATTTCAAAATAATCTGAATGTTTTGTTTCAGTCTATATATTTTACACGATTCTGTATTTGTAAGGAGTCATAAGTTACAACAATAGCAAGGAATAAACATAAGGAAGAAGTAAAATGATAGGGGTAGAGGACAACACATCTACGGGGGAGATACAAGCAAGACCAGAGCAATCATCCTATTAATATTATAAATGTGAAAGTTTGTGAGTTTGTGGGTTTGTGTGTTTGGATGTTTGCATTTTCGGATGTTTGTTCCTCAATCACGGAAAAACTGCTCGACCGATTCGGCTGAAATTTTCCACAAACATAGTTAATACACCTGATTAAACAATAGGCTACTTTTCGTCACAATAGCGCACATACGTTTGTGCCAGGACCCCCACAAAACCCAAACTCACACCACCATCTCTGCAATCTCACACACTTTGTACCATAGCAAGCCACAAAATTCATATTGCCCTCTACAGCCTAGCCCCTAACCCCACACAATCTCATATACATATACTTTACCACTTTGCCCCTCACCATAACGATACTCCAGGAGGCTCTCTTTAACGCTCCGGAGCAGCCATGTTTGCCGACCCCCACCGCTCTGACAATCCGCGACACCCCCCACCCATGTCAATACCCCTAGGCGGTCTAAAAAATGCAAAAAAAATTTTTTAAAAAAAAAAGTAAAAAAAATATAAAAAAAATAAATAAAAAGGATTAAAAATTCAAATCACCCCCTTTTCCCTAGAACACATATAAAAGTACTTAAAAACTGTGCAACACATACATATTAGGTATCCCCACGTCCAAAATCGCCCGCTCTACAAAGCTATACAAATATTTTTCCTGTTCGGTAAACGCTGTAGCGGGAAAAATGGTCAAAAGTGCCAAACCGCTTTTTTTTCACAGTTTTGATTCTGATAAAAATTTAAATAAAAAGTGATCAAAGCAATAACATTTCCCGAAAATGGTAGAACTACAAAGTACACCCGGTCCCGCAAAAAAAGACACCCTATAAATCCCCGTACACGCACGTATAAAAAAGTTACGGCTGTCGGAATATGGCGACTTTTCAAAAAAAAAAATTTAAACACAGTTTTGGATTTTTTTTAAGGGGTCAAAATGTAAATAAAACCATATAAATTTGGTATCCCCAGAATCGTAAGGAAACACAGAATATAGGGGACATGTCATTTTGGTTGCACAGTGAACGCCGTAAAACCAAAGCCCGTAAGAAAGTCGCAGAAATGCATTTTTTTCTTCAAATCCACCCCATTCTGAATTTTTTCCCTGCTTCCCAGTACATTATATAGAATAAATAATGGTGGCATCATGAAGAAAAATTTGTCCCAGGATTCGGCGGGAACTTCAAATACTTCTGTCCCAAAGTTACTAAGTAAAGTTTCTCACAACACCGTATAGCAGCTCAAATACAAATTAACTTCAACACAAAAGTCTCATGTATTCTCTGAATTACAGCAAAAACAAGATACAAAGTTACATTTCATATCCCATACCTTATACACAGTACGAAAATCTTACCCATGCCTATATATACCCACTTCTACAATCACCGCAGACGAAGTCGCGGGTACCAGCTAGTTATAAATAAGAGGCAGGCAGGTTGAATAGACAAGGTGGCTAACAATACAATACGGGTACTTGATATATCTAAGGCTAAGTTCACATCTGCATTGGCGTCTCCATAAGAGATTCCTCCGCAGATTCTGTCTAAAATCGGTGGAGAGAAAAGTCCTGCATGGACTGAAAATAGGTGTGGGATTGCATTTGGAATGATCTGAAATAAGTATATCGGAAGGACTTTCACTTTGCGGCTACTTATTTTACCAAGCTATTAGTTCTCCCAGATTGTCAAGTCTTTCTGGAGTGAGTGAAGGATCTGGATGTAACTAAGTGTGTCAGTGGACACACAGTGACAAGTCTTACCTAGTAGGCAGTGGAACTGGATCAGCATGGGGTTTTACACATATGGGGGCGTTCACACTTGCGCCCATGTCCGCCTGCCGGGTCTCCATCCTATTCCCGAGAGAAACTGCATAGGGGACGGCTTCCTGGCGGTTTGTTTAAAAACCCATTCATTTGAATGGGTTTTAAAAGCAAACTGCCGATGTCCATATGGAGCCTCTCCGCGGGGAAACCGTTATTTTTGGCCAGACACAAAGTCCTGCATGTCCGACTTTGTGTCTGGCCAAAAAACAAAACAAAACAAAAAATGTTTCCTAGTGGAGAGGCTGCATACAGACTTTGGCAGTTTGCTTTTAAAACCCATTCAAATGAATGGGTTTTGAAAATGGACAACCTGAAAGCCATCGCCTGTCCAGTTCAGTCACTATAAGACAAGTAGGACAATCCACACTTTAGTGTCCCACAAAAGAACAGACAGCAAATGCTATGTAAACGGATGGTTGTTTTTTGTATCCGCAAAACTGATCAGTTAAACTGATTATCAAAACATGATGTGAATGGTCCCTTACACTTAACCCACGTGGACACTAGCTTTTGTGCACTTCGTCCAAGATTCAGGTTGAAATCGGTGGAAAGATAAGTCCTAGACTGGCTGCAAGGACGACTTTACTCTCCACTAATTTCTGTATAAAATAAGTGTCCACATGTAACCACTTTTTAAGTGGATAGAGTTTCCATTTTTCAGGTCCCAAGTGTGAACCTAGCATAACTGACATGAGTATATACATAATGTTGGGTTCACAATTGCGTCCGGTCTCCGGTTTAGCCAATCTGGCTGGTTTCCGTCTTCTGCCCGCGAAACTGGACAGGAGACAGAAACCCGGCGGTCAGCTTTCAATCCCATTCACTTGAATGGGTTTGCAGAAGTGACTGCCTGTGTGAGTCTTCTGCCTGTCCGCGGAGAAACCGTTATTTAGAAGGACACAAAGATGACATCAGCTTTTTAAAATTTCTGTGTACAAGAATGCATAGGGTATCTTTTTTTTTTTTTTTGCAGGGCCAGGTGTACTTTTTATTTATACCATTTTGGGGAATGTTTGTTGCTTTTATCACTTTTTTATTAAACTTATCAGACATGAAACAGTGAAAAATCATTAGTTCAACATTCTTAGATTTTTTTTTTCCCACTACAGCTTTCAAATATATTTCAGACCAGGTATTTTTGGAAATGTGTGTATGAGTTTCACAGTAATATTTTAGTTTTTTTATTTTTATATTATTATTGTATTTTAGGGGAAGGGGAGTGATTTAAATTTGTAATTAGTTTTTTCTTCTACTGTAATTATTGAACCCCAAGGGGTCTGATCACTAATGCAATGAATAACAATACTCACGCATTGCAAAATACAGTCACTTGTTAGACAGACTGCATAGAGCAGCCTGTCACACAAATGAATGCCAGACAAGCCTGTGATTATTCAGCAGCAGGCTCCGGGATGTCATGTTAACTGATCGCTGGCCCTGGATCTCATCTCTGACAATCCTATCCAAAATGGCGGCATTCATGTGCCTTTGGGAAAATGGCACCTTGGTCAGCTTTAATCATTGTATTAGCACTAGGCTTTATGTGTTGCCCTCATATCCCTACAACACAACTTATCCACAGCTCCTGATCAAGCACACTGTAATATAGCTACCAGTTGTGGGATATAATTCCATTCTCTATATTCTCCTAAGAGACTAGAAGTATATAGTTAGGGAAGCTGAGCTGTGATCTCCTTCTCCATAGTTGTGTCACAGGAACGGTGTACTCTTCAGATGTTTCTGTCCCCCATGTGGACAGTCTGTATCGTACAGCCCATCATACATGAAGTCTCTGTTTCTCTCACATAATTACATGTTTTTAGGGATGAGTGACATCACATGACTTAGAAGATAAGGCATTAGAAAGAAAGGAATAACTAAGAAAAAGGAAATACTGGCTGAATTATACGCACTAGGTACATATGAATGAATGAATGAATGAATGAATGAATGAATGAATGAATGAAAAAAAAAATCACGGGAGTTCATCTTTAAGGCTTAAATGATTCACTCCAGTATTTACAAGAAACCTCATTTCTAATAAAATACTGGCAGTTCATTTTGCACTTTTTGTTATCCGCTTAAGCCGTGGAATAGTTATCTCATTATAGCATTTGCTTATATGAACTCATGTGGCTCCACAATTTCCCATAGTTACCAATCACGCTGGTCTCAAAGAAAAGGAACTTCATTGAAATCCTTTCGTCTTTCATCTGTCCAAGATCTAATTACACTGCTATTATTTTGTAAGTTCCTTTGCTTCACAACCAGGAAAAATCTGACTTTAACAAGACACCAAGCAAGTATTATAGAGCTGCCAAAACTATGTTAGCTAAAATGTGACCTGCTCCTCTTGTTGTGTACAGCACATGAAATTATTGTAGTTTGACCCAATGGCTACTTACCATAGCAGTCTCATTCTCAACTGAAAAGACTGAATTATTTGGTTTTGTTCATATACAAATTCATCTAAGTGAAATCTTTACTGAGTACATGAATGAATGTACGGGGCTGGTGTCAGCAGTTGGCCAATTCAGGGCAGTACCAGGGTGGGGGGCCCACTACGCATCTGCAAGGAGGCCTTTCATCAATACAAATGGAAAGGTGTATTGCTTTATTGGGGAGCAATGGTAGGGGAGTGAGTAGAGCTTTCATCATTACTCAACACACTTAGCTTCCCAGACTCTCCATCCCTTCCTTATCCTGGAACTCTCAGGCTGATGTTTGTTGGCGCTGGAAGAGAGAGAAGAATCGGGATATCCAGGAAGCTAACAGCGTTGAGTAACCATGAAATCTGTACTCTCTGCTCACTCCTTTGGATGACACCTACATGATCATGTGGGAGGGGATGGCAGACATATAGGCCATTATACTTTGTATGGGCAAAATTCAGGCATTATACTGTTTGGAAACAAAGTCATCATACTCTGTGAGTTTATTAGTAGAGATGAGCGAGTAGTAGTCAATCGAATACCTCCCTGCCATAGGTATTCGTGTAAGCGGCTGAATACCAAGGGGTTAAGCGCATCAAATATTCAATGCGTTTAACCCCTTGGTGTTCGGCTGCTTACACGAATACCTATGGCAGGGAGGTATTCGATTGAATAATACTCACTCATCTTCTACTCGCTCATCTCTATTCATTAGTCATTATACTGTGTGTGTGCATAAGAAAACCATTTTATTGTGTGCGGGCATTTGGGAGTTATTATACTGTATGGGGGGCATTTTACTGCTCTACTGCCATCTACAGTACTGCTGCTATACATCTTTCCCATATGCTGCAACTAAGATAACATTGGAATTATTGCTATAGGTTGCACCCACTCCTTTCAAACTTTAAAAAGTTGCAATGCAAAGGTTGAAAACTATGAAAGACCTACAGTGACTCTAGCATGGGTTACCACAGCAAAACCACTCAAATGTGGATGATTTTGCTGAAGCATTTGTTAAAGTAACACATTTCTGCCACATGGGTTGAAGCCCTGTTATCCCCATTGGTCCACAATAAACCTGGAGCTGCTCCTGTCCATGTCTATACTATGCAGTAGAATTACATATGTGAATAAATTCTGTCTACAATCTATCACTGACAGGGCCAATTCTAGCTTATCTGCTGCCGGAGGCAAAAATTAAAGTAATAGTAATAATATACAAGTAATAGTCTCCCTCATGATAATAAGCCAATAGAAGCCTGCAAGTCTTTCACTTATATTCCAACTGTCATACACGCCGTCACAAATCACTTATCATCCAATAGAATCTCGCAGGCACTTAGTCTCCACATGCACACAGCTTTACTCCAGATTTCCATAACAAACCAGGCATTTTTCTTCATTGCTGTAGGTCAGCTTTAAAGGGGCAGGGAGCTATGAATTGCACTGTTACACAAGTTGCATTCATACAGTTTTCCTCAAGGTTTCCATAACAACCAATTGCAGGTTTTTCATTGATATCCAAACTTAGATACACATGATCACATGATGCTTATGGAACAAGGGAAACTCGCAGGTTCTTCAGTCTTAACATACACACAGCTTTACACCAGTTTTCCAAAGCAACCATTCTTCTGGGGCCACTACACAAACAAAAAATGAAATATACTCGTGTGAATCCAGGTCCTTCTGCTAGTATGTATATACTGTGTATTTAATGAATGTTTTGTTTATGTTTTTATCAGTCTACCCAGTGGTATGTGTGTATAAAGAGGTGAGGGGGTCAAAGGTGAAATTGTTTTTCCTATCTGTTCACAGCCAAATGTTAGTGATTTATTGTTTTATGATGTAGTTGTCAAGCAGGTACAGAGGTGATAACCTCAAGAGACCAGCAGGAATACAGCTCTCCAAGGCAGAGAAATAAATTATTTTTTCCCCAGAGTCTACTGATTTCCCACCCCAAGGTGTAAAAGGAGTGGGGCACCCTGGCAGAGAGGTGTGGCTAAGTACAAGTTTTAAGAGACTATGATATCTTACAACTGATGTGTGTATATTTTAATGTGGTTTCTCCTGAGACATCAAGTCAGTGATGGTGGCAGCTTGCATATGGAGCTCGTGGACTGTGTTGGGGTGCAATTTACACTCACTTTGCAACCTGAGTGAAGGGTGAGAGGAGTGAGTTGACCCCTGACAGCCGCAACTGCATTACGTGCTAGGACTGTCCATACGTGACACCCTCACATAAGTAATGCTATTACCTCTGAGAGCACTATTACAGTAATAGTGCTCTGATAGTATTATTTATGTGGGGGCGTACTATTACCTATGGGGCGAGGGTAATAGTGCCCCCTCCCAAAATTAATGGTATTACCTTTGTGGGGGTACTATTACTGCAATAGTGCCCTAATAGTGGCCCCATAGGTAATAGTCTCCCCACAGACAAGTAATGTTATTAACTGTGGGGGATAATTATTGCTGTAATAGATGCCACCCCCATATCAGTAATTTACCTGAGGAGTGGCACTTTTACTGTAATAGTGGCCTAATAGTGTGCTCCATAAGTCATAGTCCCCCCTCCCCCTTCACATACTGTTACCATAAATTATATTATACTTACAGATGTGTGCATCTTCTATTCTGCTCCAGGGTTCCAGCGAGACCGTAGTGAAAGTTCCAGGAGCAGAAGAGAAGATGCACACATCCTGTGTGCCTAAACAAGTCGCGGGTGCCACATTAGTGATCTGTAAGTATAATATAATTATAGTAACAGTATGCAGAGGAAAGGGGAACTATTACTTGAGGGGGGGGCATTATTTGGTCACTATTACAGTAATAGTGCCCCTTCCCCAGGTAAAAACTCCTTATACTTATAGATCACTATTGCAGTGCCCAGGACCTTATCAGGCATACAGGTTCTGCTTCTAGAACCTTCTCTAAGGTGTTGCTTGGACCGGACCCAGTAGCAAAATAGAAGATTGTGGGGAAGGTAGCTCAGTAGCAGCAGTGGTGCAGACCCAACCAGTCAGAAACAGGGATACAAATCTTGTAGAAAAACAGTTTATCTAAGAAAAACAGCAAAATAAATAAACCTTTATGTCAGGCACAAAAATTAGGAAATAAAATACAGCCTTAACTTCAGGCAAAATAACATCAAACAAAATCCTGCTTGACTGAGCAGTAACTAAACAGAAAATAACAACTGTATGTGTGACTGGTAGTAATCAACCAAATAAACCACCATACCATATCACAAGGCTCTCAATGTCAGGACAGACTTCTCCTCCCAGGATCTGCCCTGACGTGCAGGCTCTTCAGCCTTTTATGGTCCAATAACAAGCCTACGACCCACACCTGGGGCTGAAAACTATTCCAGACCCGCACTGGACCACACATAAGTAAGGAATCTGGGCTGATATAGCTGGACTCCAGCACTTTGCCTTTTACCTACTCACAAGATATACATATTCTATGTTACTGAAAAAGTCCTGAGAACCGCTATGCTGTAGTGATCTGTAAGTATAATACAATTAAAGATCAGTGCACAAGAAGGAGGGGTGCCCAAAGGCGCCTCTAACACTGTGGAGGCAGCAGGGAAAATGTGCAATTTGCAGCTTGGAGCAGACAGTGATGCAGCTTGG
Source organism: Leptodactylus fuscus (assembly GCF_031893055.1). NCBI lineage: Eukaryota > Metazoa > Chordata > Amphibia > Anura > Leptodactylidae > Leptodactylus > Leptodactylus fuscus. The sequence continues at coordinate 80,234,684 of NC_134267.1, forward strand.
CAGTCACTGTCTGCACCCGAACCATTTGCAGATGCCACCCCTTCAGGGACTCTTCTGGGAAATGCGGCTATGAATGCTGAGTATTTCAAGAGATTCTGATTCAATTGCGCAATTGCCATTGTAAATTAGAAACAAATGAAACAAAGTAAACAATATTATATATTTCATTGGTTGACAACAAAATAGGCATTACATGGGTTGTTCCATGGACAATACTTATCTCCACAGTGGTGTCCCACTATACCATTTACTTCTGTGGGACTGATGAGAGCTGTATTCAGCATATAATATACAGGGTGGGCCATAAGTATGAAAACACCCAGGTGGGTCATAAGTATGGATACACCCAGATATGGATACACCCAAGGTCTCTGGTTCTCAGTCCCTTGGACTTCTATCTCTGTGACTATTAACGCATTGACAATTCAACACAATGGGCAGCACTTAAGCACATCCTTTAGTGGGTTACTGTCATTGCTCCATATCACAAACGTGTCAATAACTCGATAATGAATAAAGCTACATAAAAATGAGCACACCATTGTTTTTCTTGTGCAATTCTCCATGTGTTTGATGTGTCACATGACCCCCTTCCCATTGAAAAAAGTAAAGTTGAATCCAAAATGGCGGCTTTACAGATGGCCACCATGGGCATCACCCGGGCCTCAAATTTTTCCCCCTCCCATGTACTATTATGCCACAAACGGTAAGGTCATATCAGCAACCACTTCCATTTTATCTGGGTGCATAGATCTTATACCCTGTACACACAAAGTGTATAATTCAGTGTATTACGAGTTTCACATATATGTTCTAGAATGTAATTTACCACACAAGAAAGTCTACTAAGTACAATAAAGAATTTCTTATGAAAGTGCCAGAGGACTACAACAGAAATACAGTATGACACGTGAAAGGAGTTTGTTCCTGGGGTAAAGATGGCGGCTCCTGGTGCAGGAAGCAGACAGCTCCATTCTCTGTGTAGTGGCCACTCATCCACTAGTCTCTATAACTCCCATCCATCTCAGACAACATAGCTATTCTTATATCAGCCATGAAAAACTGGGTTAAAAAATACCCCTTTAATGCTCCATATCCTCTTTTCAGAATTATTTGTGTTCTTCTACAGAACATTTTTACCACATTATATCATAAAAAAGAATCTGTGTTGCACAAAAAAGATAAAACAAGGTACAAAACCTGAAGAATATTCTCATACATTTATACAAATACCTTTCCTTTGCATGGAGTGTCAAAAAATGTCTTATTTCTATAATATTTTGCTTTTTTTTTTTTTTGCATAAAAATATGTGCTGTTTTATTTTCCCAGCAGGGGGGCTACAAAACACAATAAAACTCATTTGAATCAATCATAACACAGAGCGCACCCACAGTATTTACAACACTAGCAAATGGCAGCTGGCTAATATTTATCATTTACTAGCACATTATGGAGGCAATGCACAGATATTCATCACCATAAAGATGTCAAAGTATGTTAGAAAGTGTAAAAGAAATACATCTATAAGTTTGGGATTTGGATAATACAGATGCTGTGTGCTGTAATAGTAAGACGTTATAGAAAATGCTGTTAATAATGGATGAGACGCATTTGGATATGGTAAACAAGGTAAAAGAAACAAGCCGCTGTGCACACTACACTTGATTCTAATGCACCTTTAGAAGGCCGGAGTAAAGGGAAAGTCTCTCGGAGACTTGCAGTGTCTTTATCACAATTGCCTGACAGAAAAGCTCACAAAGGTTCAATAAAGATCATATTATTATAGGCTAATGAATGTTTTTAGCTGCCGGCTTTCATGACCACTTAGCTTCCTTCCTCAGGCAATGGCACCAACTCACAGATCATTTATTTGAAGGGTGGTGGTGAAATTCAAGGTTGAGCCCAATTATAACACTATAGGTCACTCGGAAAATAATTTCATGAGTTCTGTGGTAGTGATTATGAATTCTCTCTAGGCTTTATTATCTTAGGTATAAATCTATAGCGCTAAAAAGCAGAATGACTCACAAAATATAGCCGGCTGTTCAGAAGTCTTTAGGTTATAGTATAATAGAGTAACAACAGCATCAAGCTAAATAAAAGAAGCATCGAGTAAATACTGAGCAATTTACTAATAGGCTTTAGGCTAAGGCTCACGCATGGAATCGCTGCAAATGCTGTGGAAAAGACGGCGGCGGAAACGCAACGATCTTAAGAGGAGTCTATAAATCTGCTGATAGCTCTAGATACAAGGCCTGGTGTCTTGTTTAAGCATATTATGGTGGACTGTTTATAGTAACAGAATGACCAAGAAATATAGTGCCACCTATGCAGTACATAACACTCCACAATCCTTCTCCATTGAGCGATGGAAGTAGCATACAGCCATATAAAGCTGGAGCAGCTACATGCCATGAGCCAAAGACACTTCAGACTCTTGCGATCCAATTGTGATACACAGAATGAGGAAAACCTTCCAGACAGCGAGAGATAAATAGACTTAAATGGACATTACTTTCTATGCTAAAATAAAACCCAAGCCTCTAGATCAGGGATGGGCAATTTTCCCATGGGGCCACATGAGAAATTTAAACAGTTGTAGAGGACTATGCGCACCATGACAAATTTAGCTCCACCCACTTCTACGTTGACTCCGCCCATTCTCAGCTATTTTTCCATGTGCCTCCACACAGTATAATGCTCCTACAGTCACCCAAACATTATATGTCCCCACATTATAATGTTCTCCTCGAAATGTCCTACAATATTAAGTCCCTCTCCTCATGCCCCAGTTTAAACTGGCAGAAACTAGAGGGGACATTAAACAGTAAAGGTAGTTGGAGGGGGGGGCATTACATGGGGGCAACTAGAGGCAGATAATTCCCCCTCCAGCTACCCTCATGGTTTAATATCCTCCTCTAGTTGACCCTAGTTTAATGTCCCAATCCAGCTGCCCCAGTTTAATGTCACCCTCCATCTGTACCCTAGTTTAATGTCCCCCCCTCCACCTGCCGCCAGTTCCCCCTCTTACTCACACATACTGTCTCTTCTCTCCTCCTTATCTTCCATCACTCTCCATTTCCGGCAGCTTGCATTTCTATGTAACACAACCACACTGACCCGTGTGGATCCGCCCACTAACGAGTCCTATCATATCCTAGTGAGTTAATGGACCTTTGATAATGTCATCAAAGGTCCTTTAGCCGACTTGCCATTCAGCATCTACCTTTATCCTACACCCTATGCGGGCCGGTCAGAGACAGTTAGAGGGCTGGATATGGCCCGCAGGCTGTACAATGCCCAGGTCTGCTCTAGATAAACTCAGCTGACTATTCTAGAAGGTAATTTAAAACAAAAAGTCATGTGGACGATGCCGATATGGGGTTAAATTAGCAGGCACTAGGGGAAAATTTCGGAGGTACAGTATAGTATCGCATATAATGTTTCTAAGAATTCTAACACTTCTTTGTAATGTAACTTTTTTTTGTCTGTACTTGAACCCTACAAATTCTACAGTGTTGGAACTAAATAAATAAAAGTGTATTATTATTACTCATTAGACGCTTATCAATGCACGTATGGGCAGCAGTCAGATATCTATTGGTGTGTGTCTGTGGGAATCTGTCCATTCAGCCATAAGAACATTTATTAGGTCATGGACATGAAAGTCTAGCTAATAACTTATATCATAGTTCATCTAAAAGGTGTTTATTGCATTTGGTGTTCCAATAAACTTAGGAAACCATGCTTTTATGAACCTCACTTTGTACACAACATAGTTACATCGGAATAGAAAACCGCATACACTTGTCTACAACCCTGAAAAACATCCCTAGACCGTTACATACTATTATGAATGTCTGTAGGAAGGTTTCTTCGTGTATCTGCAATGCCAAGGTCTGTCTACACCACCAGAACAATGTGATTCATCTCTACAGAGAATGGTGATGCCAAGGGCATTTACACAAGCAAATCAGTCAAAGGAGTGTTCACAGGATTCTGAATTACTGTCCTGTGTAAAAAGCCATACAGACTCACAGATGAGTAGATACAGGTTTGTTGACTAACGGCGTCTTTAAAGGGGTATTCCCACGTCGCATACTCACCAGTCTTCGTTGCTCTAAAATCTTCGGTCTTCCTGCTTTGTTGCGTCATTGGTGGGCGGGGTTACATATGCAAAGCCAGCGGCGAGATGCCGCTGGCCCTGCGTGCACGCTCATAGATGGCGAGACCAGTCTAGCAATTACAATGCGAATACAGACCCGGCATCCGCTGTAATAGAAAGGCGGATGCCGGGGAGTGTAGACCCTGGTACAGATGCCTGCAACATCGCTATGCTCCTGCCCTGCATGAAGCCAGCAGCGGCAGGAGCGATGCCGCTGCTGGCTTCATGCAGGGCAGGAGCATAGCGATGTTGCAGGCACCTGTGCTGGCGTCCACACTCCACGGCATCCGCCTCTCTATTACAGCGGATGCCGGGTCTGTATTGGCGGCCCCTTCCCCCCAAAGGGTAAACTACCCCCCCTTCAGGCTCGCTCCCGTGCACTTAGCCCCTCCTCCCTCAGAGCAGCAGATACTGACTTATGACCAGATAAGTCAAGGGATGTGTAAAAAAAAAAAAAATGAATAAAGTAAGATAGTGGACAAACAAAGCAGTTTTGCTGAAGCAGTGTATTTAGGAAAAGTCTTACATCCACATTATCAAGCAGTATAGATAGGATCCTTGTGATGGGACAACCCCTTTAAAGCTGTCCCAAAAATCATTGTTGTCAACAGTAAATCTACTTGGGTAAAAAGAGGATGTGCTACTAAAAATATGCAAACTCTATGGGGATTGAGACATCATATTAGCAATCATTCATCCCCGTTTTATCAGATCATGTAAAATGTCCTTTGACCAAACAATGATCAACTTGTCTTATCATTTCAGTTATTGCATGCAACGTCTGATCTTGGATATTTTACAGTTTAGAACTATATAGCAAATGATGCAGCGAGGGATAGGGGACGTCTACCTACCACATGTTTCAGCATTAGGCAGCCCCATTATTTAAGAATACATGGTCTACCACCAACCTGGCTAAGAAGTTACTCGTAAATACTTTAACTTCTCAAGAATACTTCCAGTTGACTGGGGACAATCTTGCAGATCAGACATATTACAAAATGACTTGTGGCAAGCTTTTCAGCTTGATCCATACTACTAGCACTATTTGTCTATGGACATTGTACGGCAGTGTACTTGACTTTATGTATCTACTTGCAATAGGTGTAGCTGAACTTAATGATAAGGGATGTGAACACTTATCAGTATATTCTGCTATAGGATTCATAGCCATTATTGTGCCTAAAGGAACCCTAGAAGATATGATATTTTCAAACCTTATATCATGATAAAAGTAATCTAAATCTGCTTTCCAAACTATAATAAGTATTCTTATGAAAGTTTCCCCACTTCTGTGTCTTTCTGACTACTCAAGGTGGAATTGTGCTGTTGGGTTCTAGCTCAGATTCATGACAGGTTGATATGTATTCTCATGAGGCCCACAGTGGAAGAGCAGCGTTGAACAGGAACGCCTGAATGCTTTCCTGATTGTCTGGTAATAAAAAGAAGTCCAAATGTTTCTTTTGTATGCATACTGTATAAGCACAGTCACTACTTTATGAAATGAAGCCTCTACTTGTTGTGCGTTTGTGGCAGCCAAGTTAAAGCACTTGTACTTTATTACTATAATAACATAAAGGCCTCAGGTCTTTAAATTATTCTTAATTCTCAGAATATTACAGAGAAAAAAATTCTATGTTATTCTGATTTTTAAGAGGTATATCACTTAAATAGACAATGTACTATGAAAAAAACATTGCATAAATCTAAAGTACAAATGAACATAAGAAACTCTGTAATACATCTTACTTAAGTAATATAATGTTTTCTTCACTTACTGTAAGAAGCTTCTCTTAAGCCCCCTGAAATCTGATAACATGAAGCACATTACATGTCTGGCAGCATACAGTGTATTACATAGTCCTCAATTTCTTAGAATGGATGACATGTAACATTATAGCTGTATGAAAAGTCATATCTGGCTCCAGGCTAGAAATCTATTACTAGGACAAACAAAGTTGCCTTAGGATAGGCCATAAATAACTGATTGATGAGGGTCTGACAGGTGGCCCCACATAAATCAGCTGTAAGGGGCCACTTCTAGCACCCTTACTATACATAACACAGGGCCGGAAACAGTTAGCTATAGTCCCGGTGAGGTGGCCAGAAGGATATGTTGTAGCTTATCGTCCATTGACCTCAAGTTTCATTCCAGAATAACAAGATACATACACAGTACTGCAATATCAATAAAATACAACAAAGAGGTTTTCCAGAATCCCCACTGATCAACTGTTATCAGCAGCCACTATCAGAGAAAAGAGCTGGAAGCAGATAGCTCTGTATTCCATGCACTGTTCATTTGTTCATTTCAGCAGCTACACAGAGAACAGAGCTATATACGGCAGAGGTAAAATCAAAACAAAGATGAGGTACTCTGTGTGTTGTGCGTTCTTTACAGCTGTGTGAACCTCATCCAATGCGGTGTCCATATTTACACTGGATACTCACAGAAACATCCATTTTTCATTAAAGAAATGAAATAAAATCTTGGAAAAATAGTGGACCATGCCGTGCTTTCTTGTTGATAAAAGTCATCAATATAATTAGAATAAAACCTTTTCAATGCACTTATTCTCTCCTCCTAACAGTTTTATGAATGGTATATAGCATTTCATTGTCACAGACTTGATTGAAAGCTAAGGTAGATGTTTGTTTATAAGATCAAATGGTTCACCCAGAAATACTTTAATTGGGTAAATCCTCTGCCCTTTTGGTTATATGTGTATAGTAAAACCTAAATGTCTTATTGACTTTTCATTTTTCACATGCATGTTTTTATTTCAACTTAAAGGTCATGTTTGTTATTAGGATACAATCCTTTTCGATACAAGGTAGGCTTTTGTGTGATATATAGTATCCAAACTTTAAGCTTATACTATAGAATAAGACTTGTATATAAAAGGATTTCCTATAGTTCTACTCTGCCAGTTTACAGTGTAGCCTTGTTCACATAAAAGTCCGTATTATTTTCCATATCTGAACAATTCTCAACACGGAGCAAATAAAATTCAATGCAACAATTAATATTATGGTAGATGCTAACATGTAGCCAGATTTTATCTATATTTAATCTATATTGGTGGCTTGGTAACACATGGCAATTTGGCTGTATTAAGGCTAAAAAACACTTGCAGTAAGTGGACTATGATAATATAAAAACACATGCAAAATAGGAAAAAGGGGGGGGGGGATCACAGCCCACTTACGTTTCTGATGGTGTAGAAAAGTTCTTATCTCAATATGTGCAGTAGAGAAAAGAAAAAACAATCGCGGATGCTCAGAAAAAAGGGGCTCTTTCGGTTTGAGCAAATGTAAACGATTCACAAACAGGATCCGGCACCACCACAATGTTTCTTTAAAACTTAGCTTTTATTTCTTCAAGATTAAAAGACCATACATCAGGAATCTTCTTGGAATAAGATCATTTGCAAAACATATCAAAAAACGTCCAGCTAAGACGTCTAGCTGGATTTTTTTTTATATGTTTTGCACATGATCTTATTCCAAGAAGATTCCTGATGTATGGTCTTTTAATCTTGAAGAAATAAAAGCTAAGTTTTAAAGAAGCATTGCGGTGGTGCCGGATCCTGTTTGTGAATATAAAAACACAGTAAGGGTGCATTCACACTACAGAATGCCAGCGTGTATCACAGCCGTACACGCCGGCGTTACAGCAGGGCTGCCGGACACTTCCCATTCATTTCTATGGGAGCCGGCATGCGAGCGCTCCCCATAGAAATGAATGGACTGCTTTTTTCCATTCATTCCTATGGGGAGCGCTCGCATGCCGGCTCCCATAGAAATGAATGAGAAGTGTTCGGCAGCCCTGCTGTAAAGCCGGCGTGTACGGCTGTGATACACGCTGGCGTTCTGTAGTGTGAATGCACCCTTAAGGTAAATATAGGCTAACCATGAAAATAATATTCCACTTGGTTGTTCACAATGTTTCTCACTATGGCCATGAGACTCTATGTTGTCTGAAACACGACTCAGACATTAAGAAAATAAATAAATTGTCTGGCAGGATTATCTTTTTTTGTATCAGATCACTAGGGGTCAGGCCACTGGGACCCCTGCATAGAAGTGCTGAGATGCATCCCACCACTTTTATTAAAAATACTACCCTGCCAGACAAACTCTTTAAACCTCATAGAAAATGACTTGCACTCCTTCATATTTATCTATGTATTTTTCTTCTTTGGAAGCAAAAGAAGTCACATGATGAAGTCAAGATAAGTAAGACTGTCTTAGGGGGCGTTCACACTACCAGCGGTTTCCGTCCCAAACCCCGGAGAAACTAGACAGGGGATGGCTTACCGGCGGTCAAAGCAAATTGATGTTGTCCTTATGCAGCCTCTTTGCCTGGAAACCTTTTTTTTTTTTTTTTTTTTTTTTACATGGACTCAAAATCTTTGTCTCCGTGCAAAAAGAAAAAAAAAAAAAAAGGCGGTAGTGTGAAAGCCCACTTATTTCTGGAAATCTTTTTAATAGGCACTGCCATGAACATCCCCCTAGCCACTTTTCTTACTCCTATTTATAACCTGCAGTACCACTTTGCTCTCCTTCTCTAAGGGCCCATGCACACGGCGTAAGCGAGAGCTCATTTTACCACAATACACGTGTAAACAATACACGTGTAAAAATCAGACTCCCATTGACTTCAATGACATTTTTTTTTTACATTGTATTCTTTACATGTGTATTATGCAAAAATGAGCGCGCGTTTACTCCGTGTGCACGGGCCCTTATTCTGCAGTTTCATATATGCCTTTACTACTAAAATGGAAAGACTAGGGATGTAGGATCACATATTCCTTTTCTTCACCCTACGCACACATACGGTTTTTTTACGTTTATGTTTTCTCAGTAAAACACCCTCACATTTTGTTTTCCAAGCTGCACAAAGGGTCAAATGAAATAAATAAGCAGCATGTTAGTGTTTGTGTTGGACATGGAGGTTGTTTTACAATATATTCGATATATGGCAGAAAGTCTGAGGAAATATATTTGTATGCATGCTGCAGAGACTCAAAATCAATTTATTTGAGCTAATGTTTTATTCTGTGATATCCATCAATTTGTGACTTTGCTCTGAAACGTTAAAATATGTGTCATTTCTGACAGTGACAGACAGAAGCATATTGAGATTGATTTATTAGCTTTGTCACTTCAGCTTCTTTCAAAGTGGTACAATTCTGTCAATTCTCTGCAATACTTTTTGCTTGATGCATATGTCAGCAATAAGGACAAAGACAGACTTGTATTGTTTCACAAATCATTGACAACTGCCACTGGTAAATCACATTTTACTATAATTGTGTATTATGGAATATTTTATTTTTTAACATGAGGATTTACTAGGGCAGAGACAACAAAGTTGATCCATAGGAGTCTTACAGAAAATATGATACATATGGTCTTCTTGTATTATATGCTTTCAAAATATACAGATTCACATTGCCTTCCTATATTATATTCTTTCCATTACAAAATGGGAGAAAGATGACGACGTCTGGAGGGCCTGTGATGTCATCAAAGGTCCTATAACACTTGGATTTAGCTTGTTCTATTTAGAGTCGGCTAAATCCTAGTGGGTTAAGGGACCAGGTCCTTCTGCCCACTAGCTTTTAGCCTGCTCTATATAAGAAAGACAAATTCTAGTGTGCAGAGGAACCAGGTCCTATAGCCCACTAGGATTTAGACTGTTTTATATAAGAAAGCAGCACGCATTTCTCCCCTCCTTTATCTGAGAGCAGGAAGCTAGGTCACATGTGTGGTGCAGACACAGGAACAGCTACAGACACAGGCTCGCTCCCGTGCACAAAGCCCCTCCCTCCTCCCCCCTGAGAGAAGGCAGCTACATCACTTGACATTTGAGCAGATAATCCCAAGGGCCATAGAAACGCAGTGTCAACAATGAAGTGAATAAATTAAGATAGTGGACAAACAAAGCAGTTTTGCTGAAGCAGTGTATTTAGGAAGTCTTAAATCCACATTAACAAGCAGTATAGATAGGATCCTTGTTATGGGACAACCCCTTTAAAATAGAAAGAAAAACTAAATGAGTTTAACAAAATAAAACTACCTGCAGAAAAGGTTATAAAATAAAAAAATATAACTAAGGCTTGGTTCACATCTGTGCATGGGTTTCCGTTCTGGAAGTCCGTTTGGGGACCCGCCCCCCCCCCCCCTTCCCCGAATGGAAACCTAATTCACAAATAAAAGCGGCGACCTTAGGAAACCTGATGACCTTATAGGCTACAATGAGGTCCGTGTGGCTTCCACTCGGTTTCTGCACGAAAAATGCAGAGAGGGGAATGGAATGACCTGAACGCAGATGGGGGTCTCATGTTCCCTGTCTGTGCGGAGCAGCAGTCATACATATCCTCTGCTGCTCTATGGGAGTTGAAATGAGTAACTGCAGCTCCATTTAAACAGGGGGAACAAGAACAAGTTGTTGGAACCAGAGGGGGTCGCAACAGTGAACAGAGGAGTCACTAAGCCAAAGCACCGACTCAAACTCAAATAGCTGATAAACCTGGTTATGGTTCTAAATGAATTTTCTAACGTGACAAATGTAACTTGACAACCATCTTAGTCCTTGGATCATTTACACCTTGGATGTAAATCTCACTGGGGACGTTTCTCAATACAAGAGGTGTTTGAAGAGTTCATGGCATATCATTATTATTTATTATCATACATGTTACTATTATCATCATTATCCCTTACCTTCGTGAATACAATAGTATATAATACTTCAGCCTAGAAATCACAATCTTCATTGATGAAATTGATTCTACTCCTCATACAGATGACCTTCACAAAGCAAATAACCTGCAGGTCCCAGAACCCTCTATGCTTGTGTTGTACAGTTAGTGATATTATTGTACTTATTCTATTCACTTCTATCTACAGAGATTTCTTGCTTGCTGCTATCAAATTAAATGAGTAACAAAAATGAAATTATATATATGAACATGAAATACCACACTTGAGTTATCTTAAGGTCAGCTCAATTTTTTTTCCTTCCGCTGTATAAGAAAACGTACTGGCTGCATACTAAAATCTTATAGAAAATTGGAGTAAAAAAACAGAAATAGAATGATTGTGTCCTCGAACCGTACAGAGCAAGAAATGTATGTTTGCTCTATTCTTTGTCATAGTACAGTTTCCTTGCCATAGCAACTATTGGTTATGTATAGGACACACCATTTTGTCATAAATATATAGCCAAATTGGAGCAACCATATGCACCATATCTGACGGCCATAATGAATTCATGTCAAATAACTTTGAGTTTGGTTGCAACGTAACCATAGTATGTCAAGTTTACAAAGTGCATGACTTATTTTTCTATCAAAAAGCAGTCAGCTATTGTACATGAAGTCAGATCAGGTGATAGAGCATTGAAAGGCTTTTCTTTACCCATATCTGACTGCCATAATGAACTCATGTCCAATAGCTTTGAATTTGGTTTCAACAGCATTGACAGCCTTTACTTCACCCAAAGATTCAGTTTGCTGCTGTGTGAAACTTGTTTAGAGTGTTCTGAGCTGTGGAGTGCTTATTAATACTATGGGGGTCCACTAGAGAGATATAGAATGCTTGTTTGGGGGTGCACAGGAAATATATGGCTATTGGTTAAGTAATTGCTAGCAGTGCAGGGGTAGACATACAGGATCTATCTGTGAAAAGTTATCCCCTCCCCTGTGGGTATCTTGCAAGGGGGTCATAAGAATTTGAACTTTTCTCTGGAGTTTGGACTGGTGGGGACCTGGTCCATCTGGAGTAAGGGGGCGTTTACACTACTGTTGGTGACCATCAGCAGTGTCCGTGGCTATTGTCCGTTCAAGATTTTAGCAACGGACACTAGCTGAATTGTCAGAAGTCCATTGAAATTTCCATTTACTTCAATGGGATTTTATCTTGTGTCCGTTTACACCCATGTCCGTTTTTTCCAGCGGACAAAAAAAATTCTACATGTGTTAGAAAAAAACGGACAAGTGTCTGTTTTTTTTATTTTTTTTTAACATTGAAGTCTATAGGAAACGGACATATAAAGGACAGTAACTGATAGCCATCAGTTACTGTCCGTTTTTTTGGGTTTTTTTGGAGGGGGGGGGGGTTTAAAACAGACACTTTCATAACGGACTCCAACGGTAGTGTGAACCCTACAACTAAGGGATTTAGCCACTGTGAGCTGGCTAAATACTACTTCAGTTCAGGACCTGACCACTAGGGGGCAAAAAAGGTCCTGACCAGTAATGGGAAAAAGATAACACTGAGGTGGCTAATACTATAAGTGATAAGGAGCAGGTCCTTATGGAGTATAGGATTTAGTCACAAACCTATTATAATCAACGGTGTCCAGTGGCATTTTATTGATTAGTCCATATGAATTTGGCGCTCAATCCAAATTGGACAAATCATAGCGGCCCTCAGCGGCTATTAGTTGCACAGAACCCCTAGGATTCAGCCCTGTGTTGTGACAGTGGCAGCCATTGTCAACGCATTCTGCTAGCTGGAGGTGCTGAGGTGATTGAAGCTGTGTGATAACGTCCTATGTGTGGAAAGAGGCAGCTCTGTGATGTGCCTCAGCTTCAGCACTGGAATGCAGGAGTTTCACTTTCAGTTTGTTGAAGTCACACCCACACAGGCTGGCTGAGCTCACACTGCAAAATCTCATTTTAAGGGGGAACAGGTAAGACATACCTCCCAACTTTTGAAGAAATGAAAGAGGGACAAAATGTGCGGAGCGCGGAGCACTCCGCGGCAAATTTAGCCCCACCCACTTTTGTGTTGACTCCGCCCACTTGTTATTTTTTTCATGTGCCCGCACACAGTATAATCCTCCTACAGTCACCCGTAAATTATATGTCCCCCCTCTATCTCTCCCCCAGTTTCATATACACCCTTCATCTGCCCCCAGTTTCATGTCCCTCTTCCACCTCTGCCCCCAGATTCATGTCCCTCCATCTCTGCCCCCAGATTCATGTCCTCTCCATCTCTGCCCCCAGATTCATGTCCCTCCATCTCTGCCCCCAGATTCATGTCCTCTCCATCTCTGCCCCCAGATTCATGTCCCCCATCTCTGCCCCCAGATTCATGTCCCCACATCTCTGCCCCCAGATTCATGTCCCTCCATCTCTGCCCCCAGATTCATGTCCCCCATCTCTGCCCCCAGATTCATGTCCCCACATCTCTGCCCCCAGATTCATGTCCCTCCATCTCTGCCCCCAGATTCATGTCCTCTCCATCTCTGTCCCCAGATTCATGTCCCCCATCTCTTCCCCCAGATTCATGTCCCCACATCTCTGCCCTCAGTTTCATGTCCTCTCCATCTCTGCCCCCAGATTCATGTCCCCCCATCTCTGCCCCTAGATTCATGTCCCCACATCTCTGCTCCCAGTTTCATGTTCACTCCATCTCTGCCCCCAGATTCATGTCCCTCCATCTCTGCCCCCAGATTCATGTCCCTCCATCTCTGCCCCCAGATTCATGTCCCCCATCTCTGCCCCCAGATTCATGTCCCCCATCTCTTCCCCCAGATTCATGTCCCCACATCTCTGCCCTCAGTTTCATGTCCTCTCCATCTCTGCCCCCAGATTCATGTCCCCCCCATCTCTGCCCCTAGATTCATGTCCCCACATCTCTGCCCCCAGTTTCATGTTCACTCCATCTCTGCCCCCAGATTCATGTCCCTCCATCTCTGCCCCCAGATTCATGTCCCCACATCTCTGCCCCCAGATTCATGTCCCACATCTCTGCCCCCAGATTCCTGTCCCTCCATCTCTGCCCCCAGATTCATGTCCCTCCATCTCTGCCCCCATATTCATGTCCCCCATCTCTGCCCCCAGGTTCATGTCCCTCCATCTCTGCCCCCAGATTCATGCCCTCTCCATCTCTGCCCCCAGATTCATGTCCCCACATCTCTGCCCCCAGTGTCATGCCGTCCTCTCCTTCATCTGCCCCCAGATTCACGTTCCACCTCCACATTAAACTTACCTTCTCCTCCGCTCCCTCGCCGCTCTCTGCCCGCCTCTCTCGCTGACACATGCGGCTGAAGGAAGGAGCTGATACAGGTCAGCTCCTCGCTTCGCCGCTGCCCGCCTCTCTCCCTGACACATGCGGCTGAAGCTGCTCGCGTGCTCGCTTCGCCGCTGCGTCTCTCTCTCGCTGACACATACGGCTGAAGCGAGGAGCTGACCTGTGTCAGCTCCTCGCTTCGCCGCTGCCGCCGGCTCCTGGCTTGTAAATCGCGTCTACAAGCCAGGAGCCGGCGGCAGCGGTGAAGCGAGGAGCTGACACAGGTCAGCCCCTCGCTTCAGCCACATGTGTCAGCGAGAGAGAGACGCAGCGGCGAAGCGAGCACGCGAGCAGCTTCAGCCGCATGTGTCAGGGAGAGAGGCGGGCGGCGGCGAAGCGAGGAGCTGACCTGTGTCAGCTCCTTGCTTCAGTCGCATATGTGTTCAACTCAGATCTGCGTCCTCTGGACGCAGATCTGAGTTGAAATCGGGACATACCTCCCTCCAACCGGGACCGCGGGACATGTCACCCAAATCGTGACGGTTGGGAGGTATGGGTAAGATACATTTCATTTTTACAGCACATTTGTCCTATAACCATCTCTCTGAGTTGCCTGGGGCACTTTGATTTTTTCAGGGTGGCCAACCCCTTTAAGTTTTTGGCGTGCAACTGTCAACATACGAAAATTCTCATATATGCACCCTTCATTTGCCAACAATGCAGTAAATGGTAAATAAGCAGTATTTTTTAACACAATAAAAGTTTTCCGGCAAAATAAATCAAGTATATGTTCAAAGGAGTTTGCTCTTAAGGAAAACACATTTTGCAAATGAAGCCATAACAATAAAAAAAAAAATGAGTTCAGAGACCAACAGAGGGAAGCTATGCCAGCCACGCGGAAGAATCTTTACATCTACCTCCATTTTTGTGACAACCAAGTGCTGCCAATGTATACTAAAGACCTCCAAACATGATTAAATATTTTATCCTGTGATCTAATTAAAATAAATAATAATGGATTTCTACATTTCCATTCTACAGACTGGAAGTCCAGTCGCCATTGCCATGACCAACCATAACTAGCAGTGCAATACCTCTATACCGCTCATATATAGCTAAACCCATTCTGCAGAGTGAAACACACATCCCTTCAAAGATTAATCTCTAAACCTACTAATGAGGTTTCTAACGTGTCGGCCCACCGGAAAAAGAAAAAAAAGAATCCAAGGGAACAACAATTCATCATCCAAGGTCAAACAGACCTCACTCAAATTTATTAATGCAAGACAAGGTGTATTGTAGCAGTATTTATAGAAGCACTCTGATAAATTTGACTGACTGTCTGTGGATTTATGGCAGCTTTTGGCAAGCGACATCTTGAAGGGAAAATTCATTGAACACTTTTAGTGACTTGCGTACAAAAAAAAAAAGCTATTTGCAAATGAAACATTGGTATTGTAAAGTGACTTCTTGCAAATGACAGCAGCATAAATAACCAGCTCTACCTATTTCATAAGGAACTATGGAATATGTAAATGATGCATTTGTAAGCCATGATTCTTTTTTATTTATTCAGTAGTATTAATTACCTTTCCCATGCACTGTACCATAGACATATTACAGTACATGTTCATGGCGCTACATGAGTCAGAGCTGCAGGTAGAATCTTGAAATGACACTTTACGTAGGACAATATAATTTTACTACATGGGAACAGATTCTATTTCTATTATTTACTAGATTGCTACGGTTTTATTTACAATGTTGCGGGACGGGTGATTAAATGTGTCTGGGTCCTAATTGAACGTCTCATCATGCCAGGACATTTATCCAAGTGTCCTGAACTGTAGGAATGTGTGCTATAAATATCACTAGAACGCCTGCATTAAATTTACTCATGTCTATTTCTTATACAACTACATTTTTGTTATATGATATTTTATCACACATAATTTCAGTCACATTACATGTCTCTTCCATATTAATAACCAAGTCCCATTTTCCAGCTAAACCTCTACAATATCAAACAGCAGGCATCTCTTATTCCCTTTTAACCAGTTCAAGACATTTCGCTCAAGTAATTTTGGATAAGGAGGGTATAGCGGTATATTTTAATGGTATTTTATACTAGTATTTTTATTTTATCACTGATTTCAGGTGAAGAGGGGGTATAACATGAGGTTTTTCCATTTTTCTGTATTTATGTTAATATAACCAAGCATTCATAAAATGCATCTTAAGGCTAAGGCACTATGTAGAGAAACACAGCAAAAATAAGAAAAACAAAACATTATACCTATAGGGAAACCACCGGTATTTCTGTAAAATGCAAAGCATTTCCACTGTGCATATTTTTCTGCAATACATAGATGGGATTCACTAGAATCCTACCCATTTTTGCAGGGACTGTAAAACGCTGTGCTTTTATGCTGCGGCATTTACGCCACGTGGTGCCTTGGCAGGGACCCGAGAATAGCTGGCAGGGACCCGAGAATAGCTGCTGGTGTTGGAAAATACCCTGACAGCTTAACCCTTCAGATGCTGTAATCAATAGCTATTACAGCATCTGGGTGCTTAGGGGTCAAGATCTCTCACCCCTTCAGATTCCCCTCAATCTTGTCTAAGGGTAGCCATGGTAGGCAGGAGCCCAATCAGCAGCCTCCTGTCTGCCTTCCTTTATTGCACATAGGGAGACTAGGTGCAATGTACTGCAATACAGAATTATTGCAGTACGTCGACCTGGGTATCAAGAGATGCCAGGTCCCAGTCTTATGTATTTAAAAAAAAAATGATCCAAAAAAAAAAAAAAAAAAAAACTGTAAAAACCAACTACAACTTTCCCCACAAAAAAAGAAAACCTGACATAACTATCATCAAAACAGTAATAAACTTACATATGACCCCACAGGAAGTTGTTTAATACAATGGTGCTGAATTTAATAAAAGCGGCAAAATAGAATAAAACCAATATAAGGGTGCATTCACACTGAGTAAACGCTAGCTTATTTTGTAGAGTAAGGGTGCATTCACACTGAGTAAACGCTAGCTTATTTTGTAGAGTAAAATTACACTTGTAAATTTTGCTATCCCATTGACTTCAATGACATTTTACAGGCGTATTTTTACAGGCGTATTTTTTACAGGCGTATTTTTACACTTGTAAAAAAATATCATTGAAGTCAATGGGATAGCTAAATTTACAAGTGTAATTTTACTCTACAAAATAAGCTAGCGTTTACTCAGTGTGAATGCACCCTAAAATTACACTTGTAAATTTTGCTATCCCATTGACTTCAATGACATTTTACAGGCGTATTTTTTACAGGCGTATTTTTTACAGGCGTATTTTTTACAGGCGTATTTTTACACTTGTAAAAAAATATCATTGAAGTCAATGGGATAGCAAAATTTACAAGTGTAATTTTACTCTACAAAATAAGCTAGCGTTTACTCAGTGTGAATGCACCCTAAATATGGTATCATCAAACAAAGCTATCATGTCGCTTCTTAGTACACAGTAACATCACAACAACAAAATGCATGGCCCCACAAAAATACTAATAAAAGTTAATCCAAACATTATGTGTACCACAAAATCACGCCACCAGAAAGTACAACTTGCCATGCAAAGAATAAGCTCTCAGATGGCTTACTGACAAAAGTTCTGAATTTTCGAGGACAGAAATGGAAACTTTGATAAAAATAGCAAAACATTAACACCCAAACTAACCTGCGTCATTAACGGGTTTAATATGTTTATGAGAGTACTCTACATTGCTTTATGTCACTTTTGATACTTTATACTGCGTACTTTATTGTAAAACTGTAAAAACAAAGGTTTAAAAAAGAAATAGAATTTTTTAAATAATTCTGTTCATTGTTTTTTCAAAGTTACTTTTATTTTATATATTGTGTTCCCCATATGGTCAAAAGGGTCATATTAACGTTACAATTTTTTCCCCCTATAACTGGAACTGGCATTTTAGCCCCATAGAGCCTTCTGACAAGCACTGCAGAGCTGATTTTGGTCCAGGTCTGCCAAGACTCACCAGCTCCTGCAGTAGAATGCCAAGACTGCATCAATATTCAGTATTACACTGTGTATTTACCGAATAGTGAGGAAGACCGTGTAACTGACCACCTCTTCCTTCTTTATGGGCAGGCTACTTAAAGGGGATGTCCAGACTAAAATTTTATTTATTAATTAGGCCAGGGGAGGTGAATTTTTTTTTTTTTTTTAAAAACCATACTCTCCTACCCCTGGTGTTCTAGCACTTCCCTGCATTGGTCTGGTCCTGCAGTTTTCTTCCGGCAGAAGTACCCGCCAAATGTGACAGATGAGACCAATCAGCGACCTCAAGAAAGGAATCGGAAGTCAATACCTATGACATCCTCAGGTCCCTGCCTGAGTCCACTAATTGGCCTCAGTGATCACATGACTTCTGAGGCCAATCAGCGGCCTCAGCGAAATGGAATCAGGACATCACAGCCAGCGTGAAATTCAACAGCAAGAAGACAGCTGAGTTGCAGGACTGGACCACTCTGGAAGGATCCAGGAGCAACGGGGACAGGTGAGTATATATATATTTTTTTCCATCTCCCTGGCCTGATTAAAAAATATTGTTTACCCTGGACAACTATTTTAAATTTCTTCTCTTACAGCTGCAGACCCAGGAGCGACCATCAAGCTGGGGGCCACAGCATTTTACAGTCCATGCATTGTGGACGGGATTCTAGCAAATCTATTTACACAGTGAGGAAAAATACGTGCAGCAAAGATGCTGCGATTTCCAAAACCGTTGCAGTTTTGGAAATTGCAGAATGTCAATCGTTCCTACGCAAACACTGGTGCTTTCCCTATAGGTATCATGGAAACAAAAGTCCACAGAGGAAACTTCTGTGGGCTTTCTGTAAAGAAGTGCTGAGGGAAAAAAATACAATATATTGTTGCTGCGGTTTTTCCCACAGCGCTTTTTTGCTGTGGCCAGTTACATAGGGCTTTCACTTTTCATTTATATTATTTTCTTGGAAGCTGAGTGGCAACCAATGTTATCATTCTCATTCTCACAGGGATGACCTCCCAGATGTCTAGAACATACGTAGTGAGGTCACTTAGCAGTGTGATCACTAGGTCTTCAAGTGCCCAGGAAAGCTAGGAAACAACCTATTGTTCCTTTAATAATGTTCCTCAACGCGTTTCGCCGTAACTCATTAGGAGGATAATATCGGAGTACGAACGTAAAACATAAATGCACTCATTAGCATAATACCATACCATCTCAATCCCAATGAACTAATGATATACAAACAGTGGCGTAACTACCGCCATAGCAGCAGAAGCAGCTGCCACAGGGCCCGGGACATTAGGGGCCTGGCGACAGCCGCTACCGCTGCTATCATTATACTCGGGGGTCTTTTCGGACCCCCGAGTATAATGATTGGCGGACCGGGAGAGGTACAAAACATAAAAAACACTGTTACTTACCTCTCCACGATCCTGCCAGGCCTCCTTCCTTGTTGTCTGACATCTCTGACGTCACATGAACCTGGCCTGCGTCCAGGGTCATGTGATGTCCGACGTCATTGCAGAAGGACGGCAGCGGAGGCTGACAGCGTAGGAGCCGGGGGACAGGTAAGCAACAGTAGTTTTTTTTATGTTTTTATTCCCCTGGGTCTCCGATTATTATACTCTGGGGTCTGAAAATTGTTTATGGGTGTCCACAGTGGGACATAATACTGGGTGCAGGGGCCACTATGGGGGATAATGCTGTGTGCAGGGGCCACTATGGGGGAAAATATTATGTGCAGGGCCCACTATGGGGGATAATACTATGTGCAGGGCCCACTATTGGGGATAATAGAACGCACAGGAATGCGTAGGAGGGGGTCGGTCGAAGTCTTCGGCGTCGGTCGGGGGGGGGGGGATGTCAAAAGTTCGCCACGGGGCCCCACCATTCCTAGTTACGCCACTGTATACAAACAATCCAATTCTATGTGAAAAAAATGGCAAAAATAATAAAAATTTATTTTTATTGATATGCGTTAAAAAAAATGTATATCTTGGGTATAAATATATTAAATTTATTAAAATATTCTATCCAAATAGTGTACTGGTGTCTTTTTTAATCGATGTTCGGAATGACATACTATTCTACTATTCCCATTCCAAAAAGACCTCCAAAACCCAAAAGCAACATAGGTTTGGGTCCCAAATCTTTAGTATTCCCAAGTCCTAAAATTTGCCCTAGGAGAGATGACTAATATTGGCACCAACCAAAAATACTGTAACACCGTAGCTGCTACTTATCCCGCAGCTGTAAACCAACTCAATGAATGTTTTGAGTTGTATTAGAAAGCCTGTTACAACATAATAACAGATGGACCCTTTATTGATGGACTAGAGACGCCCTCTGCAACAAACTATCACTTCACACAACTAGATACTGCTATGGTTATGAAGATAAATAGACCAGAGGACATATATACAGGGGTTTCATAGACTTACCCTCTCCCTGTTGCCACTACAGGGCCGTAATGATATAATGCCACCACGTACCCACAACTACGTCTCAACGTGTTTCGCTTTGCATTGGCAGAGCTATAATGCAAATGGCCACTGAGTATCAGCCTCACAGTTCACCAGTATATCTATACCCTGCTCTGGAGATTACTACTTCCATGCATGAACAACCCACTTCTACTAGAACTCCAAAACTGCCCCATTAAAGATAGATTGTGGCAATAAACTGCAGTAAAAACTGCACTTCCCAGCACCCTAAGGGTGAGTGCCAGTACTTGGATGTCAGCTGAACGCGGCGTCTATTTTATTAGTCTGAATAAGAGTAAAATAGAGATTAATTCCTAGAATGAAACTATTGTGTCAAAACAATGTACTGTAAGTATTTTTAGCATATGTATCATGCTGCTGTTGTTAATACTTTGTTTACTGGAACTGCTGGGCAACAAACACCAAGCCTTGAAATCTGAGAACCGTATAATGGGGTAATTCCTAGTTTAAGGCCCCTCCCCCCCTCCATTGCTTCAAATCAGCATTGAAGGACATTTGATTTAACAAGGTGAGGTCCAGAGGTGAAGATCTTTCCTGTGATTACTGCATTTCACTAATGCTAATTTTAGAAGAGGATGCGAAGTGGCGGTGAGTCTGCCACTATCAGTCAGATGCTGCCATCTAATGAACTAAGTGGCTGCTTCTGCTCTCCAGACAACAGCAAATTACTAATTCTTCAATAAAGTAAAGAAAAAATAAATAAATAAACAACACATTAATGTTAACATGTTTTCAGATGCTCAGTAGAGATTTCATCATCAGTAAAAGAAGGGATACTTTGTATCACTACTCTCTTACGCTAGGTTCACACCTGCGTTCACGGTCTCCGTTCTATGGTTTCCGTCTTCCGGGTCCGGCCGTGCGCGGCGGTGAGCGTTTTAGGCGTACTGCATGTCCGACTCTGTGTCTGGATTATAAAACCCGGTTTCGCGGAGGAGAGCGCAAAACGCTCACCGCCGCTCTGTTTTAGGCAGGAAACGGAAACCTCAAGTACGGACACCTGGGCGCAGATGTGAACGAGCCCTTAGGCTAAGGCCCCACACTGCGGAAATACAGCGGTTTATATTGCAAGTTTTGCTGCATTTTTTGGAGCCAAAGTCAGGAGAAGATTTCACAGAAGGGAAACTAACAGATTCCTTAATACTTTCCATTCCTGACTTTGGATCAAAAAAAGCTGAAAAATCTGCAACAAAAAAACTCTATTTCCACAACGTGGGCTGGTTGTTTTAAGGTGCTTGAAAACTGGATGGGATTCTGGGATGGGATCCACATATCGCAAAAAATAAATCTGCAGCAGAAATGCTGCAATTTAACAAAACGCTGATATTTTTTTTAAATCGCAGAATGTCTATCATACCTATGGAAAAAATAGTGTTTAGGTATAATAGAAGCAGAAAGTCCAAAGAAGAAAACTCTATGGATGTGGGGAAAAAACGCAATGAGATTATACTGTGTTTTTTCCCACAGCACTTTCGGGCTGTGCTTTGCTACATGGGGCCTTAGTGAGATTCAAAAGCCAAGTTTACTTCTGTAGGAGATACTAGATAGGTGACACTGACAGACAAGGCTACATTATGTAGTGGCCATGAATGTTATTGCAGCTCTCTGCCATGCAAGACAATACCAGTATATATATCAGTATATAGAATATAAGGAGCTGTGCTTAACATAACAAGAAAGATGTTGAGGCTGTAGTGTATCAAAGCAGTTACATAGTATACCAACCCTCAACTCCAAACAATAATAGCTACATAATAGCTGTGCTAAGTACATGCATACAATATTAGTGCGAGGATGGAATAACGTGTGGCTCAGTGGTGAGTACTGTAGCCTTGCAGTACGGGAGTCCTCGGAGTTCTAGGTTTGCATCCTGCAAGTATTTACGTGGGTTTTCGCTCACACTATAAAGACATACTTAAAAGGAATGTAGATTGTAAACCCTGTATGGGAGAGAGGATAACAATATCTGTAAAGTGCTGCAGAATATGATGGTGCCATATAAGTAAGCTAAATAAATACATTTTAGCACATACAGACGCCTGAAACATCAAACATTTTGCTCACACGCTTCTTTCAGGTTATGTGACCTTTCACCATTTTTTACTTCTTTTTACCATGTTTTTCCAAAAATAAGCACCAGCTTGAATTTGCAGGATTTTTGATAAATGTAGCCCTAGTTACAGTCGGCATCTCCAGTGCTAGGTTATGCCACATGACGTCACAGAGACAGACAAGAAGCATACCGTAACTCCCAATCGTCCTGTATAAGTGTCCCGCTACCTCCCACCATGGCAGGGCAAAATTATTATGATTTATTTATAGAGCACTATTAATTCCATGGTGCTGTGAATTTGTGGGCTTACATACAGTACACAGAATATACAAAACAAATATAATAATAACATTGACCAACTGGCACAGTGGGATAGAGGGTGTTGTCCGCAAGGGCTTACAATCTATAAGGGAAAATCTCACTAGCTCGAGTCCTGTCTCCTGCCTCCCATGTCTGCCTTCTGAGTGCCGCCTCCTGGGTCCCGCGTCCCGGCTGCTACTATGCTGTGGGTTTGGTTACCTCTTAACCAGACCTTAGCGTAAAGGAGAGTGCCAGTAAGTTTAAGACCCCACTGACACTGCACCATCAACTGTGAATGTAAGTTTGAGTTACGGTTACTAACCCTAGTCTCAGTCCTAACCATTTTATCCAGAATGATCAGAAAAGATTACGATTTGCTCCGGTGCCTGAAAAATAACACCTTCCTCAAAAATAAGGCATAGCCTATTCTTCTGAGAAAAAAAATAATAAAAGACCCTGTCATATTTTCAGAGAATGTTATGATTTATTCTTAAAGATTTGCATTTTTACCTTGGATTTTGTCATTTTTGGCGGTATATTTGTAGTTGGCACACAGAATAGCTATGATGTTTGTATTATGCCCTTGTTCTTCGATAGTACCATGATACTACAGCATGATCCAATGAATACTACGCATTGAACCCAATTTGGCTGGTTTTAAGAGGATATATAAAAAGGAAGCTCACACGAGACTACAGTAATTGCCTAAAATATGACGCACTCTATAGTTTTGTACAATACACCATATTATCTTCAGAGAGAATTTTTTTTTATTATACATGTGCACGAGTATAATAGGAATTTGATCACAGTCACATACTGTAAGTGAATAGATCTACTATAAATGGCTTCTAACATATAAATTCCACCTTTTCCACTATGATTCAAATTGAACTATTTATTCATCCATAGACATCAATGAACATTCAAAATCTCCTGTTTGCTTTCCTGCTTTGACATTTTAGTGATGTGATCAATATCTGTACAGTCTCAGTGGCTGCCATCAGGTCTGCTGTAGATATAAATACCTGACGCTTTATTATGAGCATTGATGATCGATTGCTGCTTTCTTCTTTGGCGATGATCCTGATTGCTGGCGCACCACTAATTAAGTACCCAATATAGTGAGCTATAACAACGCTATTGGTGGATTAATTGTGTCTAGAAGCCTCTGCTTCACTGCACTGCTATTATTTTAATTTGCTTTTCCTCTGCATGAATGGCAGGGAAATTGTTACACAGACAGCTCTGCATTCATCTGTTTAAAAGCAATATGTTTTACCATTTGTATAATACAGATAAAAACATTCTATGACCTCTAAATATATGTTTTTCATTTATTTTAAATAAGAACCACCCTCGGTGGACAGTCAAATGGGGATAATCATCTGAAACGGTGACAATGAGGTGCATGTTGCATAAAAATTAATATGGTTTGATAGTTACAAAAAAAAAAAAGAATTGGTAAATGAGAACCTGCTAGCTTTGGAGGAAGGCAAACTGATGGTCTTGGAACATTTGCCTGTAAAGATGGCACTAGAGAAACAGTTTTTCTTTCTTTGGCGGGAACTAATTTGTACTCATTTTCCCAGAAAAGACAACTATTGCATAATAAAGGAGAGCAGAGACCTTCCACGTCCTCTGGCACTCACAGTATTATACACAATACACCAAATTCAGTGCAACGTCAGATTTCCCGATGTGTGCCATGGTGCAGGAGATATTTGAGCTATTAAATTTACCACAGACATCTCTCCAGCAGAAAATTCCACTAGTGGGAAAAAAACGCTAGCAGTACCCATTGAAATCAATGGGAGGCTTTTTTTTCCAGCATGGAAAATTCCACACCAAATTCCTCACCATTTTCCTCCGTATGAATGGACCCTAAAGCCTTGCAGTCACAGTCATGGATGAGTCTTGCTTATTCCTGAGAAGCCTCTATCCCTGCCCACCTGGTTTGACAGTTTCCTCCCAATAACTGCGTATAGTGAAGAAGCTAAAAGCTCAAATGTGTCCATATGTTCCATGTTCATCGAAATTTCCACTGGTAAACAATAGGTCAGTAAGTTTATATATACGGTGACTAAATTTGGACATGTCTATGTTGAAATATCACAAGCCACAGCAAACTCTCAGATACTCGCTTGACTCTTTATCTAACACAGGGGTCCTCAAACTTTTTAAACAGTGGGCCGGAGGCAGAGCAGGTCGCACAAGCATTGGGAGCGGTTCCCTCCAAATTTAAAGTGAAGTGTGCTCCATGGCCTGGCCCAAGCTCCCCAGGAGCTTCATTATAAATGCACGCCTGCCGGCGTTGTCGGCAGGGCCAGACAGAAGTGCTTGGAGGGCCGCATGTGGCCCTTGGGCCGCAGTTTGAGGACCCCTGATCTAACATCTATAAATTTTAGTGGAGAGGGTCATGTACGCGTACAAGTGATCAGATACAGGACGCACACCTATAAGGTAATATCTTATAAATGTGACGGGAATACCCACTTAACAAGTACAACTGTGGTTTGGGCTCATAATTGCTGAGATGTGGTCTAGTCCATGAGATATCCATGTCTGTGGTAAGACACAAAGATATAACATTTGGTTTCGGATTGGGAGGACCTTTTGAACCTAATTTTGGTGTATAGTAAAACTATACAGTTATAATAAGCGCTCATTAACATGAGGTGGGCAGACTGAACGGATTCTGACATTTGCTATGTTGTTACGTCTGAATCCACCAATATATTTTCATATAAATGTCAAACCCATCATTCATAGAAAAGCCTGCAGCCAAATGCGGAGAGTGAAACTGAAGGCCATTTCAGACTTTAAGTTTAATTCCAGAAGTCTTATGGTATCCATGCTTTGCTGACCAGGCTATGTACCGTACTTCATTATCTATATTTACTGTATAGGGAACCTGTCAGGTAAACTGGCCCCATCATGTGCAGAATCAAGTAATGGCCTTTCCATTCCTGCCCCCACAGTAATCTTTCTGCCATAGAAAAGTGAAGTTATAAATGTTTGAAAACATAAAAAGCCATATGTAAACGACACTACGTGGTCATGGTGGGCAGCTTCATTCTAGTCACATTGTCCGCTTCTTAATCATGTCTCCTGTCAATCACATCTAGGAGGCGGACAGTGTGACTAGGCTGAAGTTGGTCCCGCCCACCACGACCACTTAGGTTAATTTGCATATGTATTTTATTAATTGAAGACATTTACAACTTCACTTTTCTGCAAAAGAAAGATTACAGAGGGGCGGCAATGGAAAGGGAAATACTTCATCCTCCACATAATGGTACATGTCAATGGTATAAAAACCACCTGATAGGTTTTCTTTAAGAGGACTCAGGTGGACGTGTCTACTTTAGTAGATTCTTGTACTTCTAATCCAATTTCTAGAGCGTCTTTCCTTATATTGCTGTTTCCTCTGTTACATCTGATAGAAATGTATGACCAGGTTGACAATGGTTGTGCCTCTACTCAGTGAGTAATTATATGATGGTGACATTGTCTAAGGAGACAGCCCCAACGGGAGACACCAACTTGTCAATTTATTCTTCATTTTTTGATCGGATTCACAGGTAAACAGCACAATACTGAGTTACAAGAACAGTTAGCCTAGTATTGTATGGGGAATTCATGTAAGAAGGTATGATTTATAGATGTAATACATAGCCATAGCCAGCTATTCTGGAACATGTGTTTTTTACACTAGTAGTTTATACACTCACCGGCCACTTTATTAGGTACACCTGTCCAACTGCTCGTTAACACTTAATTTCTAATCAGCCAATCACATGGCGGCAACTCAGTGCATTTAGGCATGTAGACATGGTCAAGACAATCTCCTGCAGTTCAAACCGAGCATCAGTATGGGGAAGAAAGGTGATTTGAGTGCCTTTGAACGTGGCATGGTTGTTGGTGCCAGAAGGGCTGGTCTGAGTATTTCAGAAACTGCTGATCTACTGGGATTTTCACGCACAACCATCTCTAGGGTTTACAGAGAATGGTCCGAAAAAGAAAAAACATCCAGTGAGCGACAGTTCTGTGGGCGGAAATGCGTTGTTGATGCCAGAGGTCAGAGGAGAATGGCCAGACTGGTTCGAGCTGATAGAAAGGCAACAGTGACTCAAATAGCCACCCGTTACAACCAAGGTAGCCAGAAGAGCATCTCTGAACGCACAGTACGTCGAACTTTGAGGCAGATGGGCTACAGCAGCAGAAGACCACACCAGGTGCCACTCCTTTCAGCTAAGAACAGGAAACTGAGGCTACAATTTGCACAAGCTCATCGAAATTGGACAATTGAAGATTGGAAAAACGTTGCCTGGTCTGATGAGTCTCGATTTCTGCTGCGACATTCGGATGGTAGGGTCAGAATTTGGCGTCAACAACATGAAAGCATGGATCCATCCTGCCTTGTATCAACGGTTCAGGCTGGTGGTGGTGGTGTCATGGTGTGGGGAATATTTTCTTGGCACTCTTTGGGCCCCTTGGTACCAATTGAGCATCGTTGCAATGCCAAAGCCTACCTGAGTATTGTTGCTGACCATGTCCATCCCTTTATGACCACAATGTACCCAACATCTGATGGCTACTTTCAGCAGGATAATGCGCCATGTCATAAAGCTGGAATCATCTCAGACTGGTTTCTTGAACATGACAATGAGTTCACTGTACTCCAATGGCCTCCATAGTCACCAGATCTCAATCCAATAGAGTATCTTTGGGATGTGGTGGAACGGGAGATTCGCATCATGGATGTGCAGCCGACAAATCTGCGGCAACTGTGTGATGCCATCATGTCAATATGGACCAAAATCTCTGAGGAATGCTTCCAGCACCTTGTTGAATCTATGCCACGAAGAATTGAGGCAGTTCTGAAGGCAAAAGGGGGTCCAACCCGTTACTAGCATGGTGTACCTAATAAAGTGGCCGGTGAGTGTATAAATCATCGCCATTCCACCTCAGTTTTTTGGGCACATATAAGTTTTCAGTTATATATTGATCTTACTAACATCAGTGGGATCCATTGGTCCCAGACTTCATATCCAAGCAGCAGCGGGTATTTTTCTAGTATTAGCTATAGTCCCCTGTAAGTATGGTATAGTACAACACTAAGGTGACATATTCCTGCCCCAAGCATGCCATTCCAAGTGGCACAAACCATGTGACTCAATGCCAGCCAGCCCTGACCGATTCCCATATTCTGATGCCATACAAATCAGATCTTATAGAACCCATTGAGATCTCATCTATTAGGAGCACACTAGTCACACTAGCAGGAGCACTAGCCCCAGGAGAGGTAGGCAGGAGCACTAGTCATACTAGGCAGGAGCACTAGCCCCAGGTGAGTACAGGAGTACTAGCACCAGTAGGCAGGAGCACTAGCCCCAGGTGAGTACAGGAACACTAGTAATACTAGGCAGGAGCACGAGCCCCAGGTGAGTACAGGAGCACTAGTATCAGTAGGCAGAAGCACTAGCCCCAGGTGAGGTAGGCAGGAGCACCAGCCCCAGGTAAGTACAGGAGCACTAGCCCCAGATAATTACAGGAGCACCAGCCCCAGGTGAGTACAGGAGCACTAGTACCAGTAGGCAGGAGCACCAGCCCCAGGTGAGGTAGGCAGGAGCACTAGTCATACTAGGCAGGAGCACTAGTCATACTAGCAGGAGCACTAGCCCCAGGTGAGTACAGGAGCACTAGTCATACTAGCAGGAGCACTAGCCCCAGGTGAGTACAGGAGCACTAGTCATACTAGGCAGGAGCACTAGCCCCAGGAGAGGTAGGCAGGAGCACTAGTCATACTAGGCAGGAGCACCAGCCCCAGGTGAGTACAGGAGCACTAGTACCAGTAGGCAGGAGCACCAGCCTCAGGTGAGGTAGGCAGGAGCACCAGCCTCAGGTGAGGTAGGCAGGAGCACTAGTCATACTAGGCAGGAGCACTAGCCCCAGGTGAGTACAGGAGCACTAGTCACACTAGCAGGAGCACTAGCCCCAGGTGAGTACAGGAGCACTAGTCATACTAGCAGGAGCACTAGCCCCAGGTGAGTACAGGAGCACTAGTCATACTAGGCAGGAGCACTAGCCCCAGGAGAGGTAGGCAGGAGCACTAGTCATACTAGGCAGGAGCACTAGCCCCAGGTGAGTACAGGAGCACTAGTCACACTAGGCAGGAGCACTAGCCCCAGGTGAGTACAGGAGCACTAGTACCAGTAGGCAGGAGCACCAGCCCCAGGTGAGGTAGGCAAGAGCACTAGTCATACTAGGCAGGAGCACCAGCCCCAGGTGAGGTAGGCAAGAGCACTAGTCATACTAGGCAGGAGCACTAGCCCCAGGTGAGTACAGGAGCACTAGTCATACTAGCAGGAGCACTAGCCCCAGGTGAGTACAGGAGCACTAGTCACACTAGCAGGAGCACTAGCCCCAGGAGAGGTAGGCAGGAGCACTAGTCATACTAGGCAGGAGCACTAGCCCCAGGTGAGTACAGGAGCACTAGTACCAGTAGGCAGGAGCACTAGCCCCAGGAGAGGTAGGCAGGAGCACTAGTCATACTAGGCAGGAGCACTAGCCCCAGGTGAGTACAGGAGCACTAGTACCAGTAGGCAGGAGCACTAGCCCCAGGTGAGTACAGGAGCACTAGTCACACTAGGCAGGAGCACTAGCCCAGGTGAGTACAGGAGCACTAGTCATACTAGCAGGAGCACTAGCCCCAGGTGAGTACAGGAGCACTAGTCATACTAGGCAGGAGCACTAGCCCCAGGTGAGTACAGGAGCACTAGTACCAGTAGGCAGGAGCACTAGCCCCAGGAGAGGTAGGCAGGAGCACTAGTCATACTAGGCAGGAGCACTAGCCCCAGGTGAGTACAGGAGCACTAGTCATACTAGCAGGAGCACTAGCCCCAGGTGAGTACAGGAGCACTAGTCATACTAGGCAGGAGCACTAGCCCCAGGAGAGGTAGGCAGGAGCACTAGTCATACTAGGCAGGAGCACTAGCCCCAGGTGAGTACAGGAGCACTAGTCACACTAGCAGGAGCACTAGCCCAGGTGAGTACAGGAGCACTAGTCACACTAGCAGGAGCACTAGCCCAGGTGAGGTAGGCAGGAGCACTAGCCCCAGGTGAGTACAGGAGCACTAGTCACACTAGGCAGGAGCACTAGCCCCAGGAGAGGTAGGCAGGAGCACTAGTCACACTAGCAGGAGCACCAGCCCCAGGTGAGGTAGGCAGGAGCACTAGCCCCAGGTGAGTACAGGAGCACTAGTCACACTAGCAGGAGCACTAGCCCAGGTGAGGTAGGCAGGAGCACTAGTCACACTAGCAGGAGCACCAGCCCCAGGTGAGGTAGGCAGGAGCACTAGTCATACTAGCAGGAGCACTAGCCCCAGGTGAGTACAGGAGCACTAGTCACACTAGGCAGGAGCACTAGCCCCAGGAGAGGTAGGCAGGAGCACTAGTCACACTAGCAGGAGCACCAGCCCCAGGTGAGGTAGGCAGGAGCACTAGTCATACTAGCAGGAGCACCAGCCCCAGGTGAGGTAGGCAGGAGCACTAGTCATACTAGGCAGGAGCACTAGCCCCAGGTGAGTACAGGAGCACTAGTCACACTAGGCAGGAGCACTAGCCCCAGGAGAGGTAGGCAGGACAATACCGCTACTGGCTCTGTCATGTCATCACTAACACTTTACAGCTCAGTCTGAATTGTCACTTACAATTGCATTCTTCATCAAGGCTTTAACGGTGAACCCTTCGGTGGTAGAGGCGCCCTTGCCCCTGGTCTTAGCGCTCTCTGCCTGAGCTGCCTTGTCGCTGCTTTCGATCACCATATTCTCAGTCCTCAGCTGATGAGAAGCCGCTAAACGTAACGTGAACTGCGCACCGTGAGCCGGAGATTGGTCCTCTTGTTTACGACCGTTACCAAGACAACAACGGCACACGCTGACCCTTGTTGCTAGGCGACGCGTCAACTGAGTTTGTGACGTAACATGCGACCCGGGAAACCGCGTAACACTGCGGCTCAATCCCGACTATCCCGGCATGCCGTGCAGTACTGCGCATGCTCTGTTCTGTGAACGCGTGATCATTAGCGTTACCTGCCTGACAGTGGAGCTAGCTTACGTATTTACTGAATACTGTGTACAGTGACCGTGTACAGCCATATGGAGCGCTGAGGTTTTACAGGCGTATGTAAAATAATATTTAGCTGCTGGCAGGGGAGTAACTAGCAAAGGCTGGGCTCCATCGTAACCTTTTGACGTCCCCCACATACCCAACATAGCACCCACTTTCCTGACCCCCACACGATATAATGCCCAATCTACATACACTAAAGTCTCAAAGTGGCCTCCAGGCAGTATAACATCTCATAGTGGCCCCTGCACACAGTATTATGCCCCATAGTGGCCCCTACACACAGTCTAATGTCCCATAGTGGCCCCTGCACACAGTCTAATGTCCCATAGTGGCCCCTGCACACAGTCTAATGTCCCATAGTGGCCCCTGCACACAGTCTAATGTCCCATAGTGGCCCCTGCACACAGTATTATGCCCCATAGCGGCCCCTGCACACAGTATAATGTCCAATAGTGGCCCCTGCACACAGTATAATGTCCAATAGTGGCCCCTGCACACGGTATAATGTCCCATAGTGGCCCCTGCACACAGTCTAATGTCCAATAGTGGCCCCTGCACACAGTCTAATGTCCAATAGTGGCCCCTGCACACGGTCTAATGTCCCATAGTGGCCCCTGCACACAGTCTAATGTCCCATAGTGGCCCCTGCACACAGTCTAATGTCCCATAGTGGCCCCTGCACACAGTCTAATGTCCCATAGTGGCCCCTGCACACAGTCTAATGTCCCATAGTGGCCCCTGCACACAGTATAATGTCCCATAGTGGCCCCTGCACACAGTATTATGCCCCATAGTGGCCCCTGCACACAGTCTAATGTCCCATAGTGGCCACTGCACACAGTCTAATGTCCCATAGTGGCCCCTGCACACAGTATAATGTCCCATAGTGGCCCCTGCACACAGTATAATGTCCCATAGTGGCCCCTGCACACGGTATAATGTCCCATAGTGGCCCCTGCACACGGTATAATTTCCCATAGTGGCCCCTGCACACAGTATAATGTCCCATAGCGGCCCCTGCACACAGTCTAATGTCCCATAGTGGCCCCTGCACACAGTCTAATGTCCCATAGTGGCCCCTGCACACGGTATAACATCTCATAGTGGCCCCTGCACACAGTATTATGTCCCATAGTGGCCCCTGCACACAGTATAATGTCCCATAGCGGCCCCTGCACACAGTATAATGTCCCATAGTGGCCCCTGCACACAGTCTAATGTCCCATAGTGGCCCCTGCACACAGTATAATATCCCATAGTGGCCCCTGCACACAGTATAATGTCCCATAGTGGCCCCTGCACACGGTATAATGTCCCATACTGGCCTTCACACAGTATAATGTCCCATAGCGGCCCCTGCACACAGTATAATGTCCCATAGTGGCCCCTGCACACAGTCTAATGTCCCATAGTGGCCCCTGCACACGGTATAACATCTCATAGTGGCCCCTGCACACAGTATAACATCTAATAGTGGCCCCTGCACACAGTATAATGTCCCATAGTGGCCCCTGCACACAGTATAATGTCCCATAGTGGCTCCTGCACACAGTATAATGTCCCATAGTGGCCCCTGCACACAGTATAATATCCCATAGTGGCCCCTGCACACAGTATAATGTCCCATAGTGGCCCCTGCACACGGTATAATGTCCCATACTGGCCTTCACACAGTATAATGTCCCATAGCGGCCCCTGCACACAGTATAATGTCCCATAGTGGCCCCTGCACACAGTCTAATGTCCCATAGTGGCCCCTGCACACGGTATAACATCTCATAGTGGCCCCTGCACACAGTATAACATCTAATAGTGACCCCTGCACACAGTATAATGTCCCAGAGTGGCCCCTGCACACAGTATAATGTCCCATAGCGGCCCCTGCATACAGGGTGTGTTCACACGAAGTTTTTTGCAGACACATTTTGACGCTGAATTCGCCTGCAAAAACATGTCCCATTCATTTCAATGGTAGTTACTAGCCTTTTTTTCCCCCGCTAGAGATTTTTTTCAGCTAGTGGGAAAAAGAAGCAACATGCACTATCATTCCGCAACTGAGTCAATCACGGCGCCCGCAGCTCGAGACTCATTACTGATTAGGCCCATTCATTCAGGCCTAATCAGGAGGGGAACCCTAGTGGGTCTAATAGATGCAAAAATAAAAAAAGTATTAAAAATTCCCTAGAAAACATAAAAGTAGTTAAATACTGTGAAACACATACACATTAGATATCCCTGTGTCCGAAAACGCCCGCTCTACAAATCTATAAAAAAAAATTTCCTGTACGGTAAACGCCGTAGTGGGAAAAAAAGTCAAAAGTGCCAAACCGCTATTTTTGAACTGTTTTGCCTTTGATAAAAATGTGAATAAAAAATGATCAAAGCAAAATCAATTCCCCAAAATGGTAGAACTAAAAAGTACACCCGGCCCCGCAAAAAAGATGCCCTATGCATCCCCATACACGGAAGTATAAAAAGTAACGGGTGTCAGAATATGGCGACTTTTAGAAAAAAAAATTTGGCACAGGTTTGGATTTTTGTTCCTCCTCACTATGCTCCACTCAGTTGGCCTCAACGACACTGCGCTCTCCTGGTTCTCCTCTTATCTCTCAGACCGCACCTTCAGTGTATCATTTGCGGGCTCTGTTTCCTCCCCTCTTTCCCTCGCTGTTGGGGTTCCTCAGGGCTCGGTCCTAGGCCTCCTCCTCTTTTCTCTCTACACAGCCCCCATTGGACAAACCATTGCCAGATTTGGCTTCAGGTACCATCTTTATGCTGATGACACCCAATTATACACATCTTCCCATGACATCACCCCTGCACTCATACAGAACACCAGTGACTGTCTTTCTGCTGTCTCAAATATCATGTCATCACTCTTATCTGAAACTAAATCTCTCCAAGACTGAACTACTACTGTTTCCACCGTCTAATAGATCTTTCCCTGATATATCCATTGCAGTCTCAGGCCTTACTATAACTCCTAGGCAGCAGGCCCGCTGCCTCGGAGTCATGTTTGACGCAGACCTTTCCTTCACCCCTCATATTGAATCACTCGCACGTTCATGTCACCTCCACCTCAAAAACATCTCCAGAATACGCCCTTTCCTTACCAGAGATATATTAAAGCCACTTATTGTCTCTCTGATTCATTCTCGCCTTGACTACTGTAACTCCTTACTAATCGGTCTTCCCCTCACTAAACTCTCCCCTCTACAATCCATTCTGAATGCAGCGGCCAGGCTCATCTATCAGGCTAGACGCTGCAGCGATGCCTCTGGTCTGTGCCAGTCGTTACATTGGCTGCCTATTCATTATAGAATAAAATATAAAGTTATCACCCTCATCCACAAGGCTCTCCATAATGCCGCACCTCCCTACATTTCCTCCCTCATCTCTGTCTACCGCCCAACCCGTGCTCTCCGCTCACTCAATGACCTAACACTTACATCCTCTATTATCAGAACCTCCCACGCTCGTATACAAGATTTCTCCCGAGTTGCACCACTTCTCTGGAATGCTCTACCCAGGACAATCAGATTAACTCCCAATTTCTACAGTTTCAAACGCAAACTAAAGACACATCTTTTCAGACAAGCCTATCACAATGTCTAACGTAAACCCTTAACCCTCCTCTGTCCCCGCTTCCCACATTTCCCCACATGATATGATGTCATCTCAGGATAACTTTATAGGTCCAAGCACCATCCACATGTTACAGGACACGACTGGTGACGGCTCATAAAGTTTTATGTTTGTGTAATGACAGTCACCTCTATTACAAAAGTGTCTGACCTCTGCATAAGTAATACCACCCCTGCTACCTCTTGTGTCACCCCCTCTACCTCATAGATTGTAAGCTCTTGCAAGCAGGGCCCTCAGTCCCAGTGTGTGAAATGACTTTCTTTGTAATGTATCTTTCTGTCTGTATTTGAACCCTACAAATTGTACAGCGCTGCGGAATATGTTGGCGCTATATAAAATGTATTATTATTATTTTTGTTAAGGGGTTAAATGTAAATAAAACAATATAAATTTGGTATCCCCACAATCGTACCGAAACACAGAATACAGGTGATTTGTCATTTTGGCTTCACAGTGAACGCTGTAAAAACGAAGCCCGTAAGAAAGTCGCAAAAATGCACTTTTTCTTCAAATCCCCTCATTCTGAATTTTTTATCCAGCTTTCCAGTACATTGTACAGAATAAATAATGGTAGCATCATGAAGAAAAATTTGTCCCGCAAACATTAAGACCTCCTATGGCTCTGAGAGTGGAGAAATAAATAAGTTATGGGGTTTGGAGGGGGGGGAGTCAAAAACGAAAATCAGATTGAACTGACACAAACGGAGACTAACAGACACAAGATAAAATCCAAATAATATGAGTGGAAATTTTAACGTATTTCTGACAGTTCAGCTAGTGTCTGTTGATAAAATCTTAACGGACAATAGCTACAGACACTACTGACAGTCACCAGCGGTAGTATAAACGCTCCCTAAGATGTCACACACTGGTCACTGCACACAGTATAATGTCCTATAGTGACCCCTCAATACAGAATAATATCCCCTAATGGCCCCACCACACAGTATAATGACCCATAGTGGCCCCTGCACACAGTATAATGGCTCATAGTGGGCCCTCTAAGCAGTAAAATGTTCCATAGCAGACCCCCCACACAGTGTAACGTCCGATAGTGGCCCCTGCACACACTATAATGTCCCACAGTGGGCCCCATCACATAGTATTATCTCCCATAGTGGCCACTATAGCATTTGTTACAGATATTGTGACAATTTGGGGTTCGGCAGAACCTGAAATTTTAGGGGTAAACCACCCATGAACTATCATTATACACTGGGGTTACAATCATAAAAAACAGTGTTTATTTACAGTCCTATGAAAAAGTTTGGGCACCCCTATTAATCTTAATCATTTTTAGTTCTAAATATTTTGGTGTTTGCAACAGCCATTTCAGTTTGATATATCTAATAACTGATGGACACAGGAATATTTCAGGATTGAAATGAGGTTTATTGTACTAACAGAAAATGTGCAATATGCATTAACCCCTTTCCGACATGCGCCGTAATAGTACGGCGCATGTCGGGTCTGTAACTATGGCGACTCTATGGGGACCAATCGGAGGCATTAACCCCTCTGGCGCCATGGTCAAAGGTGCCGGAGGCGCCATTTTGTCGGTGATCGCCAGCTCCTGCAGCATGCTCCAGGGCCGACGTCATGTTGGCATGACAGCCAGGAGCTGTCCAGGCTCCCAGGCTTGTCTGCAAATTCTTTCTTTTGCAGGCTGGTCTATGCAGCCTGCAAAAGAAATGATGATTTATTGCAATGCATTAGCATTGTAATGCATTGCATTAGTGATCAGACCCCATGGGGTTCAACACCCCTAGGGGGTCTAATAAATGCAAAAAAAAAATATATATATAAAAAATTATAAAAAGTATTAAAAATTCTAATCACCCCCCTTTCCTTAGAACACATATAAAAGTAGTTAAAAACTGTGAAACACATACATGTTAGGTATCCCCGCGTCCGAAATCGCCCGCTCTACAAATCTATAAAAATATTTTTTCTGTTCGGTAAACGCCGTAGTGGCCAAACCGCCATTTTTTCACTGTTTTGATTCTGATAAAAATTTGAATAAAAAGTGATCAAAGCAATAACATTTCCCGAAAATGGTAGAACTAAAAAGTACACCCGGCCCCGCAAAAAATGACGCCCTATGCATCCCTGTACACTTACGTATAAAAAAGTTACGGCCGTCGGAATATGGCGACTTTTAGAAAATAAATTTTTTAACACAGTTTTGGATTTTTTTAAGGGGTCAAAATGTAAATAAAACCATATAAATTTGGTATCCCTGGAACCATACCGAAACACAGAATACAGGGGACATGTCATTTTGGCTGCACAGTGAAGAAAAATTTGTCCCGCAAAAATTAAGACCTCATATGGCTCTGGGAGCGGAGAAATAAAAAAGTTATGGGGTTTATAAGGAGGGGAGGCAAAAACGAAAATCAAAAAATGCCATCTGCATTTGACCGGTGCAAAAGTATGGGCGCCTCAATAGAAAAGTGACATTAATATTTAGTAGATCCTCCTTTTGCAAAGATAACAGCCTCTAGTCGCTTCCTGTAGCTTTTAATCAGTTCCTGGATCCTGGATGAAGGGATTTTGGACCATTCCTCTTTACAAAACAATTCAAGTTCAGTTAAGTTTGATGGTCGCCGAGCATGGACAGCTTAATTACCTTTAGTATCTCCTTCTTTTGTCCTTTGTATTGGTTAACAGTACTTTGCGTTTGGATGTAAGGGCTCTGGGGCTGTCGGATGTTCCACCTTGAACCTGTATATCTCCTTGCCCCGCCCGAAAGCCTAAAAAAGAGGAACCACTGCATTCCGTATCAGATAATAGAGAAGTAATAGAGTTTGATCTAGAAATAGATCATGAATCTCCGAGATCTGTTCTGATTGCTCCTATTCCACCGATAAATTTTATTATTTTTATAATCTTCTAAATCTCGAGAAAATTTCTTTACTTTAGTGGCCTGAATTTCCTTCTCTAATTTCTCTATCTCTGCTTCCAGTTCTTTCTCGAATGCTGCAACCTCCACGTCACTTAATACCTGTTGAGCTTTTTCTTTCTGTATTTCAATATCCTGTTCCAGTGATTCCAAGGTTTTTCGATCTGCCCCAATCAACAATTCAATTAGTGTCTGTGAGCATTTGGAGAGTGTCTCTTCCCACCTGCCCACAAACACAGTATCTTCGTAATCAAGAGTGGGAAACAGCTGGATACGCAGTCC
This sequence comes from Leptodactylus fuscus, assembly GCF_031893055.1. Taxonomy (NCBI): domain Eukaryota; kingdom Metazoa; phylum Chordata; class Amphibia; order Anura; family Leptodactylidae; genus Leptodactylus; species Leptodactylus fuscus. The sequence continues at coordinate 80,272,768 of NC_134267.1, forward strand.
CCTAGGAATAATATTTTCTTGTAAATAGTTTTCAAGAGCAACCTTATTCCACCAAATCCTGGCTCTTTTTTTTATTAAATTGTGTATTTTCTGCTTTAATTCTTTAGTGTCTTGTGTCTCACTTAAAACTGCTGTATTTTCTCCAAAAATGGACCCCAATTGGGAAAGCCAATGTTTATCTTGTTTCTTATAGTCCATGAAGAGGGAGGAATTTTCTGAAAAACCAGAATATAGTTTCAACACTTCATATAAAGGTACCTCACATTATATCAAATTTGGCTTGAAACAATTTTTTTTGGCAGACAACACGGAAAAAGCGCAAGCCAATAAACCAGATCAACAGTCCAACTATTAATAAAAATTATCAAATATTTATTGAATATTCGGTAAATAATTACCACTTAAAAACAAGTCATACAGCAGGGCAGATGGATTTAGCCAATGACGTGCCGGTCACATGTCCAACAACACAAAACCAAGTCACATGATTGGGAGATCAGAGTGCGCACTTCATCAAGACAAGGTAGATATAGTGAACTATAAAGTGAGAAAAAGGGGAGAAATAGAGTCCTGACATCCAACGAAGTGACAAAAAATAAAATATATATAAAACTAACAAGATTGCATGGATTTGTAAGATTGCGACTGCTATGTAATTACACAATATAATATACCATGTTATATTATCTATGCAGAATCCAATAAAGATGTAAGGAAGCGCATAATAAATTATCTTGTGCATAATACAATAAAATGACCCAATATACTTAAAAAATAAAAAAAAAGTAATAACCACATAAGTTCAAAGAAGTCTATGCTACTATATAAAAGGGTAAAAATCCCCTTTCAAAAAGTGACACATACATACATTAACCCATCAAAAATAGTATATGTACAAATATAATATAGTGTAGGCATGAAATACCCTAATTGTCAAGGCAAGACAAAAGGTATGCAACGAACAGAAAACTAAGTAAAAAAAAACAAAGTGAAAACAACTAAAAATATATAGAGAGAGGGACAAAGTCCCAATTAGGACAGTGAAAATCACTGAAATAGGTACAAAGTGAACAGATACAATACATGATGATAAGTGATAAGTTAATCAATTGGTTGATTATCAGTCAACCAATGGATCAAAAAGTCAAAAACAATAAAATAAAAATACAAAGTGCATATATGAGTCATTTGCGCAATCAAGAGATCGAAAGTATGTAGATGAAATCTGATAGATGACAGAACCATCGATTTCTTCATAAATTGAAGTTTTTCATATATAGAAGTTTAAAAGCCGCAGTGTAGAATCGACATGTCAAACTACCAAAGAAGAAATAAATAGTCGATCCAATCGAAGGACAATCCCCATATCTCACCATAATTCTACAAAGAAAAAAATGATAATGTGAATAAACAGACAACAGCACAAAACGCAACAACTGCCATATTCAAAACTACATGTCAGTCATAAATTCATAGAAAAGAACCAAAGTTAAGTTCCTCATTCAATCCATAAGGAGACATCGTATTTAAATTAACAATCCAGCGAGTTTCACGTTGTAATAAGGCTTTCTTAAGATTGCCACGCCTGGATCCCAATGATACATGGTCAATGCCACTAACCTTGAATCCACGGGGGTTGCAGTCATACTCTTTAAAGTGTCTAGGAACACTTTGCAACCGTTCAAGATCAGAAGCTGCAGCTCGTATCTTACTTACGTGTTCGGATATACGAACCTTGAGGGCCCTGGAAGTCATTCCAATATACACCAAACCACATGGGCATGTAGCCCTATAAATCACTGATGTGGTGTTACAGGTAATATGATGTCGGATTTTATAACTTTTTACCTGTTTGGAATCAAAGAACTCAAAAGCTCTCACCATGCGTATGCACATCGTGCAATTACCACATGGGAAAAAAACAATCTGGGGTCCCCGAGATCCAAAAGGATTCACAGGGGGTGCAACATAATGGCTACTCGTAAGAATATCACGTAAATTTCTTGACCTACTTGGGTATTTGGTCAGATGTAATGCTATATCCTCATCAGCTAACAAAATAAATATTTGATCATTTTTATTAATAGTTGGACTGTTGATCTGGTTTATTGGCTTGCGCTTTTGCCGTGTTGTCTGCCCCCAAAAATTTTTTCAAGCCAAATTTGATATAATGTGAGGTACCTTTATATGAAGTGTTCACACGGAGGAATCTGCCACGGATATAGGAGCAGACTCCTGAATCTGTGGCAGACTCCATCCCGAATCTGCCTCACATTGTTAGAAAAAAAATCAGCGCCCTGCTCGATCTTGCTTCTGATTCTGTGGCTGATTAACCATGAATTCCACATCTTAGGTGTCCCTGCTAATTAGTCTAATGTATCTGAGCCTAATAAACTGAGGAAAGCTGCAACGGAATGAGATGGCCTGCAATCCTGCAGCCGAATCCAGCGGCAGAAAAGGAAGTGGAATTTTTCTTCAGTTTCCACGTGTGAACTTAGCCTAACAGAGGACTCAGTGGTATAGGAAAAGATGTTCCAGAATTTGTATTTTATTGAGAGTATAAGTATATACTAAAGCAGACATGGCAGCACATGTCCTTTTAAAGGGAGCCTCTCAGGTGGCTTTTCTACCATAAAGAGTTGGCAATTCTTTTTCCTGGGGGACATTATTACTTTCCTGGGGGCTACTGGAGAACATTGCTATTTGTCTGGGTGCCAGTGGAGATAATCACTTACCACTGAGGAGCTTGGCAATGGTAAACTTTGAATTTTTGTATGTGTTGGGTGGAAAGTATAGGATAGTGTAGCTTTGAGAGTGCATTCACATGATGCAGTTACAATCGCATCATGTTTTCTAAATTTAAAAGTGGAACAAATTTATACTCCATTTGTAAATTGTAAATTCAAAAACTGTGCTAAAAACATATCAAAATGGGTTTTAGGATAAAAATTATTTGGTAGGGATGCCCTGAAGAAATTTTTTTTCAGGGGTACTTAGAGTCTGAAACTATCCAAATTATAAAGCAATCCTCCACCCTCAATCTATAATTTAATATCCATTATCTATGTGAAGTATGTATATTTTCCTGATGCCCTCTGTTTCAGCAGCTATGTCCCCTCTGTAGAGATTGGCTCCTCTGGTTCTCTATCACAAAATGGTTGTTGGCATAGTTAGTTGAGATTATTTTTTTTTTGTTATCACCTGAGCGTCTTCATTCCCCAATAAAATGTAACGGAAGGTTACATTCCGATGTCAAGGAGTGGGATAGGACCTGCTCTATGATCATTAGAAGGGAGCATTGAACTCAAATCAGAAGAGCCTCATTTGGTCATGTGCATGAGGCTTTAAAGGACACTGTAGGACACATCTGTAAGTCACAGACACACCACTCTATCCTGTCCAGTGGCACAGGATGTACCAGTACCCAGTTGCACAACTAGGAATGGTGGGGCCCCGTGGCGAACTTTTGACATGTCCCCCCCCCCCGACTGACGCCCACCCAAGACCCTGACTGAATCCCCCCTGCATTCCTGTGCTCTCTATTATGCCCCATTGTGGCCCCTGCACACACTATTATGCCCCATTGTGGCCCCTGCACACACTATTATGGCCCATAGTGGCCCCTGTACACAGTATTATGCTCCATAGTGGCCCCTGCACACACTATTATGCCCCATAGTGGCCCCTGTTCCCAGTATTATACCCCATAGTGGCCCCTGTACCCAGTATTGTGGCCCCTGCACATAGTATTATGCCCCATAGTGATCCCTGCACACAGTATTATGTCCCATAGTGGCCCCTGCACACAGTATTATGACACATAGTGACCCCTACACACAGTATTATGCCCAATGGTGGCCCCTGCACACAGTATTATACCCCATAGTGGTCCCTGCACACACTATTATGGCCCATAGTGGCCCCTATACACAGTATTATGCTCCATAGTGGCCCCTGTACCCAGTATTATGCCCCATAGTGGCCCCTGTACCCAGTATTGTGGCCCCTGCACATAGTATTATGCCCCATAGTGATCCCTGCACACAGTATTATGTCCCATAGTGGCCCCTGCACACAGTATTATGACACATAGTGACCCCTACACACAGTATTATGCCCAATGGTGGCCCCTGCACACAGTATTATACCCCATAGTGGTCCCTGCACACACTATTATGGCCCATAGTGGCCCCTATACACAGTATTATGCTCCATAGTGGCCCCTGCACACACTATTATGCCCCATAGTGGCCCCTGTACCCATTATTGTGGCCCCTGCACATAGTATTATGCCCCATAGTGATCCCTGCACACAGTATTATGTCCCATAGTGGCCCCTGCACACAGTATTATGACACATAGTGACCCCTACACACAGTATTATGCCCAATGGTGGCCCCTGCACACAGTATTATACCCCATAGTGGTCCCTGCACACAGTATTATATTCCATAGTGACCCCTATACACAGTATTATGCCCCATAGTGGCTCCTACAAACAATATTATGCCCCGATATGGACAACCATGAACAATTATTATACTCTGGGGTCTTTTCAGACCCCACAGTATAATAATAATCGGAGACCGAAGGGGGGGGGGTACCAACATAAAGAGCACTGTCACTCACCTATCTTCGACTCCGTTGCAGTACTTCGTGGCATCTTCCCGGGACGTCACATGACCCGGGACGCAGACCCCGGTCATGTGACGTCAGGGAGAGTCACAGAAGTAGGCCAGAACCTGCCCGGAGAGGTAAGTAACAGTATTTGTTATGTTACCTTACCTCCCCTGGACCTCTGATCATTATACTTGGGGGTCTGAAAAGACCCCCGAGTATAATAATGATGTTTGTTGGGCCCCTGGCGTCACTTACCGATCCCGGCCACTGCCAGGATCGATAAGTAAATAGGGCCCGTTACCGGCTGGAGTAACTACAGCTGGTAATAGCCTATTAAGAAAAAAAAAATGCAGCGGTGGCGGCTGTCGCTGGGCCCCTAACGTCCCGGGCCCTGTGGCAACAGCTACCCCATGGTCTTCTTTTTGCGTGCAGGTATTAGTAGAAGATCACTGCATGCAGCATTTGCTCTCGCATAGCCTGTGCATAAGCTCTACATAAGCCATTTCAGTGTTGATCCTTTTTGCGGTTATCTTCTACTAATGCCTGTGTAAAAAAATGAAGAATGGAATGCATATGGAACACGGGAGAGGGTCCATCCCGTTCTAGTGAAGAGAATGGTGGCATGTCTGTGACTTACAAACAGTGTCCCTAAAGATGCCTATGGCCATTTGTGAGAAAGAATTGGGAATAGAACGGGAGCCGCTGGAACAGATAACAGGTTAGTGTACTTGATCTAGGTAATGGATGATTAAATAATAGTTTGAGGCTGGAAGGTAACTTCACCCAAAGACTAGAAACTATTGCTATGCAAGTTCTAGAAACATGTTCAGAGGCAGAGACTGAATCCTATCTTCAGGAATTTGGCACTGACTTTGAGCCAAATTCCATAATGAATTATCCACCCATTGTATTCAATGAGAGATGGAGACTGAAACAAGACAGTTAAAAAAAAAAAATCATTCTGCTAGTCCTTGCCCCGGATTCTGCGGCTGATTAGCTACAAGACTTGCAGTCAAAGACACTCAGCTGATTAGTCCCATTCATCTGAGGCTAATCAGCAAGTAAAAGCAGCCGCGGAAAGTCGAGTACCGGAAAATGGAAAGCAGTCTGAGACAAAGTGTGCCTTAAATTCCTCTTCATTTTACAACGTGTGAATGGGCCCTAATAGCTCTGTACACAGTGAAACAGCTACTGAATGGCATTACAGTCAACAAAAGTGGCATATCTGTAAGGCAAATCAACTTCATAGTTACCTAACAAACACACTTGTCAGAACAAATGCAAATTGCTTCTATACATGGTAACATAGTACGGTTGTCCATCAAGTTCAACCAAGGGAATAAAAAGGACATGACTGAAGGAAAGAACTATTCTGTACATTTCCATAAATGATGCTATTTTGCTCTAAAAAGTCTTCCAGCTGTGACTGCTGTGACCAGCTCCTGGGGTAGGCTATTCCACAGATTTACAGTCCTTATGGTGAAGAAACTTTATAGTCTCTGGAATTAAACCTTTTTTCTCCCTGTACCCCCATGGCGTTTGAGGTGATTTTACATGGAACAGCTTTTCTCCATTGTTCTTGTACAGGCTATTTATATATTTATACAGGTTTATCATGTCTCCCCTTAAACTCCTTTTCTCCAGACTAAACAAATTTAATCACTAATCTCTTCTCATAAATGTGGTGCTCCATGCCCCTTATCAATTTTGTGACGCTCCATTTAACCTTTTCCAACTTTAGGATATCCTTTCTATGAACTAGTGGTGCCAACGCCAATGGCAGCAACTTTAGATGCTGCGGCGAATCTAGCTTTGTCTCATCTACACCAACTGCATCAATGTGTTTCTCCTGGACTATGGCCTCTGGCTCCCACAGTTTGCCTGCTAGGCTTCTGGCATTTGTGAACATACACTTTAACTTGCCATCCAAGTTCACACATTCATTTCCAGAAATTTGTGTTCTTGAAGTTTTTTGGCCAGATTAGTCTATACTGTTCGGCTGTAACAAATGCGACTGAGTTGCAACAGGTTTTATTCCCCCACCAAAATCTAGTTCTCCATCCACCTCTACAACCTCTCTGACAACCCACTGCCCCCTCTCTGATCTATCTACCTCTATATTGTCTGCCTGGCACACCTCTCACATTTCTAGTTTGAATGCTCTGCCACCCCAACTAGGATTTTCTCCCCGAGCATAGCAGACCCCCTTCCATTCAAATGCAAGTTATCCATGGAAAATAACTTGTATCTCAAAGTTAGCCCAGGGTTCTAGGAACCCAAATCCTTAGTTCCTGCTTCAAGACTTGAACCATGTGTTTATCTCCCTAAGATCCTGCTGCTTTTGTGTTTTGTATGGCACAGGCAATGTTCCATAGAATACAACCATGGAGATCCTTCCCTACAGCTTGGAACCTAGTTTTCTAAAATTATTCTTAAGGAGCCTCATCCGCTCATTGGTACCCACATGGACCATTAGAGCTGTGTCTTTCCCGGCCCCTCCCAGAAAGTTGTCCACATGCCAAACTCTGGCACCAGGGAGGCAGCAAATCATTCAGTTGAATTGGTCTTGGCGACAAATTATTCTATCCATCTTCCCCTATAACCACTAACTGTTAAGACCTACCTGCACTACTGTCCCCCAACTACTAGCTGGACTGTCATTCCGGCTGTTATGGAGATAAGTATCCACTAGGGATGCCATTTCTGACACTGTCATTAAAGGAATTGTCTAGAGAGAATAAATGTTTATATAATGAAAAGTTATAAAATTTTCCAATATACTTTTTGTATCAATTTTTCACTGTTTTCTAAATCTCTGCTGTCATCCATTGTTTACTTATAGTGGATAAAAATCAGTCCATGGTCATGTGCTGGACACATAGGTACAAAGCCTATTACGAGACAGAGCTCCGTTTACTGTGCTGTGACTGTAACCCATGTTTCCATCGCTTGACCATGGACTGATTTTTTCCGCTGGAAGTAAATAATGAATCACAGCACGGAGAGATCTAGAAAACCATTGGGAACTGATACAGAAAATATATTGGAAAATTGTATCACTTTTTATCATACAATCAATATTTATTTGCTGAATCTAGACAACATCTTTAAGACCTCAAACACAACAGCAGATTGGCTTGTTCAAGTTACTCTCATCTCTTATATGGTATAATATGTGGCTACTAAATAATTAAGAGATTTAACAGAGCAAAAATTAAGGAGAAGTTCCACAACTATTACAGCAGTATGTATAAGTGAAAGGGAGTCTGTCAGCAGTAAATTAGTTATAAACTTGAAGGGATTGCCAGGAATTTTAGAAGTCAGGGAAGAAACCGAGGGTGAAACATTTAAGAAAATCCTATTCACTTGTTCCCACGTGCCGTGCCTTTACTGTTGGAAGTTCTGCAGTGCACATGAACACTGAGGCCAATCAGCGCCTACAGGAAAGGAATCAGTTACGTATGTGAGTGACATTACCAGTTCTTTTTTCCATTATCTCCAATACAAAACTACCTTCAGAAAGAAAAACAAGGCCATTTCCCATCAAACTATACCAACTCTAAGATGATCTAGACACAACTCATTTTAGGAATTGTAAAACAACATAGGTACAAATTGTTTATGTATAAAGAGTATGGTTGCCACTTACTATAAAGGCCATATTCTGGTTCTATTTTTTGAGTTACATAACTACATTCTCTGTTAATCTTGTTTTAATTGACATAGTTCAGAGTTAATAACTATTATCACCTTCCATTTGGTTTTGGGAGCTAGGCAGAGAACGTGTGGTCTCCCTGAACTACATGTAAAAGCATATTCACTGAGTTCTAATAAACTGCAACACAGATTTGGAAAGGATTTTTCAGAATGCTTTATTCCAGGAAATTCATACTAATAGTCATATGGGTAGGAGTGTTTTAGATGATGTCTACAAAATGTATTATGAAATGGTGTCATGTGTAATATGTCTCACATGCATATTATAGGCATTGTACCAAGTTTTGAAGAGACTCCCTATTGATGGGTACCAATACAAATAACATAGCACAAAGGGAGGAGTGAATAGTAGCCACAAAATAACTTCCCGAATACACCTAAGGTCCTCTGCAATAGCGTGTCTGTACCAAAACTACAAGACCAAAAGCAAAACAAAAAAAAAAAGGTAAATCAGACACTCAACATATCTGTCATAAACACTATGACTCACGTAAATCCAAAATACTAAATTTTATTGAATAACAGTATATAAAATCACATATAAGAAAAATGCGAAGGATGTAGTAACCAGACATGAGACTGAGTCAGCAAAGACTTAACCCTGCAACCCCGTACATAATAACCTCCAAAGTAATCTGCATGGAATATCAAGTGTTAAAAAGATAACACTGATGGAACACAAGCCACATAGTTGATAACATTGTTAAACACACCATGCCCACAGAACACATGTACATGTAAACAAAGAGTCATTTTGTGAAATTGTGGGAGTCCATGCAGTAGACAAGAGTATATCAAATGGAAACAAGAGTCTTACCCATATTGGAGCAGGTATAGGTGGAGGGGAGAGGGGCAAAGGGATGTCCCTGTGCAAGAATACAGAAATTATTGTGAGAAGCAAAGGTGTCCTCCACATATAACAAGTGAATAGGCTGACACACACTAATAAGCTTATGCACATGCCCAAGAATATGAAAGTATCACAATATGATAGACAACTAAAAAAAAATAATGACTTGTATTTAATTTTCCATAAATGAATTAACCTGGTGTGAGAAGTTGAAAGGCAATGTGCTGGAGTCCCTCTATATCAGCCCCAGATTCCTGACTTATGTGTGGTCCAGAGTGGGTCTGGAATAGGTTTCAGTCCCAGGTGTGGGTCCTGAGGCTCATAACTGGCCCATAAAAGGTTGCAGAGCCTGCCCTTCAGGGTAGATCCAGGAAGTGAGGAGGTGGCTGGGTCTGTCCTGTAACCCTGAGTGTGGTGAGACCAATTTGTGCTTGTGTTTTTCGTGTGGCTGGTTGTAAACCACATGTATAGTTAGGTTATTATTTCTGCTTACTTAGTCGTTCAGATGAGAAGAAATTTGTTTTATTTTTGCCTGAAATTAAGGCTGTATTTTGTGCCTCAAGTGAAGGTTTATTTATTTTCCTGTTTTTTTTCTAAATACACCTGTTTGCTGCATAGTTTGTGTCCCTGTTTTGACTGCTTGAGTCCGCACCACTGCTTCTACCGAGCTATCTTCCTCACACTCTATATATTCATGAAATAAGTAAGTTATAAAATCTTGAGTTAATGAGTCCACAGAATGACTTTTTTAAATAATAAGGACAGGGGTTAGTTTGACAATGGTCCCTAAAAACACTTCCATCGAAACATCAAAGTAGTATATAGCAATGTAATTCATCCCAAATTCTCCAACAAATTTTGCTTGCTGGGAATATGGCCATAAGATTGTAAATTCTAGATCATAGTCCAAAGCAAAGGATGGTTGTAGTAGGTGCAGGCCCATTATACATATATATATATATTGAAGAGGCCTGAATTGGAAAATTCATTTCTTCCCGGGTTTATGAGGTGACATTAGTGATAGGCTGCCCAGGAACAGGAATGCTGGTGATATAACAAAAGGACCAAATAGATGAAGGACCACCAAAATATTCTAAATACAAAAAGCAAAATTAATTAACAAAAATAAATTGAAAAAAATAATTAAAATAACAAAATTTAAATAAAAAATAACCAAAGAAAAAAAATCACATAACCATAAAACATACAATGAAATATGATCTCAACCAAGGCACCTCCTTTTATACCGAAAAGGAGCTCTCCCAAACCCTGTATGTGCTTTGGTGTCTTCCTGGAAACCAAGCACTCTGGTTCCCTCTACTTTACCTGTATGCTTGCCCGGTTAATGTTTGGCTATTATCATGAGACTTTTATCTTCATCATGATCCCATTTGGCTTGTCAGATAGTAGATAAATGTTTTTGAACTCTTTTTCGAAGTTCTTGTGTAGTCTGCCCTATATATACCTTAAGACATGGACAGACTATTGCATAAATAACATTACAACACTTATAATTAATATATTCCTTAACGTTATATATCTTGTTATCCCCAAAATTTTTAAAAGTGATGGCTGGTTTGATAAATGAACAGATATTGATGTCGTCACAGGGACATATCCTCTTCATTTTAAGACCAAATTTCAACTTTCTAGTGTAGTGGTCTATCAGGCAATAATTGTGAAATCCTTTTATCTGCTTGTAAAATTGGTTAATGTAGTTCTAGGATTTTGAAAATATCTCGCTGTTGATTGTTAAAGTTAGTGATGCAAAAAGAAATAAAGGAGGAAACCGAGCGCCACTAAGTGTAGTATTAGAGTAGGAAATGCAACGTGTTTCAGGCTCTAAAGTAGCCCTTTCTCAAGTGCAAATTTACTAGGGCACGTCAGGCCAGTTAATGATGACTCTTTCATGAGAATCATAATCAAACAGAAACATGTAATGACATGCAGGTGTGTTGAATGTAATATAACACCAAAGAGAAAAACACCCTGCAGAGTATTATAAAACTATATATTTTATTAATGAGATACTAACAAAAAATTAGACAAGAAATAACAAAATAGAGTAACATAAGGGAACCAAACAATACCCAGGCCAGAATGGTAGGAGGTACAAGACAACATGTAAAAGGAAGTGATGGGTCCCAGTAGCAATGTACATACATAAGAATAAATGCAGGTGAGGTACAAAGAATATACAGTTAGGGCCAGAAATATTTGGACAGTGACACAAGTTTTGTTATTTTAGCTGTTTACTAAAACATGTTCAGAAATACAATTATATATATAATATGGGCTGAAAGTGCACACTCCCAGCTGCAATATGAGAGTTTCCACATCCAAATCGGAGAAAGGGTTTAGGAATCATAGCTCTGTAATGCATAGCCTCCTCTTTTTCAAGGGACCAAAAGTAATTGGACAATGGACTCTAAGGGCTGCAATTAACTCTAAAGGCGTCTCCCTCATAAACCTGTAATCAATGAAGTAGTTAAAAGGTCTGGGGTTGATTCCAGGTGTGTGGTTTTGCATTTGGAAGCTGTTGCTGTGACCAGACAACATGCGGTCAAAGGAACTCTCAATTGAGGTGAAGCAGAACATCCTGAGGCTGAAAAAAAGGAAAAATCCATCAGAGAGATAGCAGACATGCTTGGAGTAGCAAAATCAACCATCGGGTACATTCTAAGTAAAAAGGAATTGACTGGTGAGCTTGGGAACTCAAAAAGGCCTGGGCGTCCACGGATGACAACAGTGGTGGATGATCGCCGCATACTTTCTTTGGTCAAGAAGAACCCGTTCACAACATCAACTGAAGTCCAGAACACTCTCAGTGAAGTAGGTGTATCTGTCTCTAAGTCAACAGTAAAGAGAAGACTCCATGAAAGTAAATACAAAGGGTTCACATCTAGATGCAAACCATTCATCAATTCCAAAAATAGACAGGCCAGAGTTAAATTTGCTGAAAAACACCTCAAGAAGCCAGCTCAGTTCTGGAAAAGTATTCTATGGACAGATGAGACAAAGATCAACCTGTACCAGAATGATGGGAAGAAAAAAGTTTGGAGAAGAAAGGGAACGGCACATGATCCAAGGCACACCACATCCTCTGTAAAACATGGTGGAGGCAACGTGATGGCATGGGCATGCATGGCTTTCAATGGCACTGGGTCACTTGTTTTTTTTGATGACATAACAGCAGACAAGAGTAGCCGGATGAATTCTGAAGTGTACCGGGATATACTTTCAGCCCAGATTCAGCCAAATGCTGCCAAGTTGATCGGACGGCGCTTCATAGTACAGATGGACAATGACCCCAAGCATACAGCCAAAGCTACCCAGGAGTTCATGAGTGCAAAAAAGTGGAACATTCTGCAATGGCCAAGTCAATCACCAGATCTTAACCCAATTGAGCATGCATTTCACATGCTCAAATCCAGACTTAAGGTGGAAAGACCCACAAACAAGCAAGACCTGAAGGCTGCGGCTGTAAAGGCCTGGCAAAGCATTAAGAAGGAGGAAACCCAGCGTTTGGTGATGTCCATGGGTTCCAGACTTAAGGCAGTGATTGCCTCCAAAGGATTTGCAACAAAATATTGAAAATAAAAATATTTTGTTTGGGTTATGTTTATTTGTCCAATTACTTTTGAGCTCCTAAAATGTGGAGTGTTTGTAAAGAAATGTGTACAATTCCTACATTTTCTATCAGATATTTTTGTTAAACCCTTCAAATTAAACGTTAAAATCTGTACTTGAATTCTGTTGTAGAGGTTTCATTTCAAAACCAATGTGGTGGCATGCAGAGCCCAACTCGCGAAAATTGTGTCACTGTCCAAATATTTCTGGCCCTAACTGTATATATATATATATATATATATATATATATATATATATATATATATATATTAGCATAGGTCAATAAATCCAACAACCCACATATAAACCAAACGCAAATGTAAAAGGGACCCCCTGGAAGTCTACTACCTAGACCTCCACAGCAATGATGAGTATGATCCAATATTGATGGAAGCAAAGCAGCAACCTGAGAATGACACAAAAGTACAAAACAGTAAAACATGCCACAAAAAAAAATATCACAAGACCACACACATACAGAATCAATGTGTATAAACCAACAAAAATGTCAGAATATATAACTATAACAATTTTTTTAAAAATAAAATGATAAAATTAAAAGTAAGGAGACACAACCAAAAATCAAAAATAATAGTGGTGCACAACCTGCTACAAAAATGGGGCGAAATTGATATTCTCATTTAAACCAAGTGGCAGGGTATATATCCAGCGTTTTTCTTTTTGGATCTTTTTCCAATTACCTACTCTAGGGCCGGGGAGAACTTGGTCTATGACCCGAACCTGAAAGGAAGAAGGATCAGAGTTATTGGTGTAATCGGAAATGTTTTGGAATGGTCTTCAAAGAATTGACATCGTCCACCTCTCTTGCATTAGTGATCCCCAAAACGTGTTCCCGTACCCTGCGGCAAAATTCACAGTTGGTCATACGCACGTATATAAGATTGCATGGACAAAAGGCAAAATATATCACCCTTGATGACTGGCAATTTAAAGATTCTGGAATCTGGTAGGTGTGATTATGACCAGAGTCCCAAAACGTATTAACCGTGTCAACATTGACACAAGCCACACAATGGCCACAGGATTTACAGTCTGGTTTGGGACCATGTATGCTCAATACTCTCTGGCCAGAGTCACCAGAAAAGTGGCTTCTGACCAGAGAGTCTCTCAGATTACAAGGAACGTCTATATGTAATTGAGGGAGATGGATTCAAGTATAATTTAAGGACAGGATCAAGTAATAATAATAATAATACATTTTATTTATATAGCGCCAACATATTCCGCAGCGCTGTACAATTTATAGGGTTCAGATACAGACATACATAACAAAGAACGTCATTTCACACAATGGGACTGAGGGCCCTGCTCAAAAGAGCTTATAATCTATGAGGTAGAGGGGGTGACACAAGAGGTAGCAGGGGCGGCATTGCTTATACAGTGTTCAGACAATTTTGTGCATTAGGAATTGTGATAGGCTTGTCTGAAAAGATGCGTCTTTAGTTTGCGTTTGAAACTGTAGAAGTTGGGAGTTAATCTTATTTTCCGGGGTAGAGCATTCCAGAGAAGTGGTGCAGCTCGGGAGAAGTCTTGTATACGAGCATGGGAGGTTCTGATAATAGAGGATGTAAGTGTTAGGTCATTGAGTGAGCGGAGAGCACGGGTTGGGCGGTAGACAGAGATGAGGGAAGAAATGTAGGGAGGTGCGGCATTATGGAGAGCCTTGTGGATGAGAGTAATAACTTTATATTTTATTCTATAATGAATAGGCAGCCAGTGTAGTGACTGGCACAGACCAGAGGCATCTCTGTAGCGTCTAGCCTGATAGATGAGCCTGGCCGCTGCATTCAGAATAGATTGTAGAGGAGAGAGTTTAGTGAGGGGAAGACCGATTAGTAAGGAATTACAGTAGTCAAGGCGAGAATGAATCAGAGAGAGTAATAATACTCCCCAAAATTTTTGAAGGATGGCACGTTGTTTAACCCATTGAGAGTTGAACATAGTAATAAAACAAACCTTGTCCGATGATGAGTCAGACGTGGGAGTGAAGAATTTCTTTTTTCTGATTAGATCAGTACGATTGGTGGCCCTTGCCCTGTTGTAAACACGTGAGAGAGTTTTCTCGTCATAACCCCAAAGTTCAAAACGTTGCTCCAGGTCACGGGCTGTTCTTTTGAAGGATGTATTGGTGGAACAAATCCTTCATGCCCGTAAGAACTGACCTGTGGGAATATTGCAAATTCATTGTTTTGGATGAGCAGAGTGATAGTGGAGCAATGAATTTGTTGCAGTTGGCTTACGATATAGATCAGTATTAACGTATCCATCGGCACCCACAACAAGCTTGATGTCCAAAAATTCATTTTAATGGCGACTATATGACTTTTTTTTTTTTTTTAAATGTAGATTGTGAGCCCCACATAGAGCTCACAATGTACATTTTTCCCTATCAGTATGGGGTTTTTTTGGAATATGGGATGGAAATCCATGCAAACACGGGGAGAACATACAAACTCCTTGCAGATGGTTTTTTGCCCTTGGCGGGATTTGAACACCAGGGCCCAGCGCTGCAAGGCTGCAGTGCTAACCACTCAGCCACCGTGTGGCCCCTATGACCAAGTGACTTTGATGTTACTATCATTATGGTTATCCCATGAATTTCTCCAAATCTTGAACAGATCCCTGCCAGATGAAAACAACATCATCAATGAAGCACCACCAGTTTTGCATGTGTTCAATCAGGGGGACTGGGTCAGGGAGGAAGATCGATCTCTCCCACAGCCCCAGGAACAGGTTGACGTATGAGGGCACACAAAATGCCCCCATTGCTGTTACCTGGAGCTGCAGCAAGATCGAATCCTCAAATATAAAAAAAATTACGTGTGAGAATAAATCTCAACAGTTTTAAAAACTCACCCAGAAGCCGCTCTACGTTGGACATATCAAGAAATGTTTTCACTGCTGTGAAGCCATCACCGTGCCGAATGGACGTGTACAATGATTCAATATCACATGTGACCAGTAGCATATCCTCATCTAGATGTAATCCATCAACCTTTGAGAGAATGTCAGAAGAGTCCTTAATGTGTGATGGAAGAATCTCAATTAAGGGTTGTAAATGATGATCAATGAATTTGCACGCTGGATCACAAAGGCTGTCTATTCCAGAGACAATGGGGTGTCCCAGGGGGCATGTGGGATTTTTATGTACCTTAGGCAACATGTAAAAAGTGGTGCATGATGGAAACTCGGGAAGCAAAAAGGAAATCTGTTTTTTGAGAGTTAACTCCCTGATCAACGGCTGACTGTAATAAAAAAGACAACTCAAACGAACATTGTATTAGGGGATTATATGTTAGTTTTTTATAACATAAAACATTTCTTAGTTGTCGTAACCCTTCCCGTTTGTAGAGGGTCTTAGGCCACAGTACCACATTACCCCCCTTATTGGATTGTTTAATTACTATATCTGTCATAGAGGAAAGTTCTTTAATCACCTTTCTTTGTTCCCATGTGATATTGTGATCAATTATCGTAGATGGAATTTTTTCAAATTCCTTGTTTACCAGTTGGACGAAGAGATTGACATAATGCACCATAGTCAAAGATGGAAATTTAGTGGATGATGGAATAATAGAGGAAGGAAACAATGTTAAAGGAGGTGGCTCTTGCTCATCCAAAAGTTCTTGTAAAGTGATCGCATGATATTCTGGAATTGTATCTGGAGGTAAATCCCTGTGATCCATCTTTGTGAAACAATTTTTAAATAGTGGTTTCCTGGCAAAAAGATGTAGATCCTTAACTGCCGTGAACACGTCAAACCTAGTAGAGGGCACAAAATATAAACCTAGTTCAAGAATTTCAAGCTGTGATTTAATTAGAACAACATCAGATAAATTAATTACCTGTAATGTGTCCGTAGTGCGACTAGATTCTGCCCCCGCCGAATGTAAGATTTTCTTTTTAGATCCATTATCACCAGAATCCTGCTTTCTCATATGTTGACGTGTGAAATCTTTTTCACGTCTAAATGATATCATGGATTCGCCACCAGTGGAACTAGCAGAGGAGATAGATGAGGAACGAGTCTTGTATGAACTATCCATGGACTGCCACCTGTAGACACGGTTGTTTTGTGCATCAGTCGGATCTCTGGTATTTTTTGCTTTTAGCGAGCTGAATCTGCTTTTCCCAGGTGCAGGCAGCCTCATCTAACTCCTTTTTAAAGGCATCAAAATCATGGGACACCAATTTTTTCTAACTTTTTTTAACTCAACCCGTCGGATATCCACAGCTAGTTCATCCAAAGTCCTAGAATTATGTTCTATGATCAATTGCATAAGGTCTCGGCTACAGTTATAACAAACTTCCTCCCACCTTTTGATAAAGTCACTGTTATCAATCCCAAAGGAGGTAAAAATCTGCACCCTTAATCCCCTAGGGATTAACTGTTTCGCCACATAGTTACTCAGTGATGCTTTGCTGCACCACAACTTTGTGCATTTGTGCAACATCTGCTTAAGGTTGTGTCTGAACTCATGAGTTTCAATAGGTAAGTTGGTTCCCCCAAAAACAGCATCCAAATGGGACTGCCAGCAGCAGGGTCGGACTGGCCCACCAGGGAACCTGAGCCCCAACTGTTAATTCCCCATTTAGCCACAGCAGATGCTCTGGTTGGGGGCCCGAATGGGATCCTGAGCAATGCATTTGCCTCAACATAGGGGCCCCCATTAGCTGATGCAGAAGCTGTACATGGTGTCCTCCCGATATATAGGGAAAGTACATATCAGAGGACACCATGTGCAGCTTCAGCATCAGGTAATGCCCATGGACACAAAATTCTGCATGTAGGATTTTGTGTCTGCGGAAAAAAAACGGAGACCAGGCGGAGAGGCTGAAAATGCTCACGGGCGGTCACTTTTGAAAACCCATTCAAATGAATGGATTTTAAAGCCGACCAATTGCAAGCCGTCTGCTGTCCGGTTTCCCTGGGGTTTACCATGGACACCCCAGGGCAGACAGCAGCGGCAGTGTGAATGCCGCTTTAGCGGTGTGGGAAAAACTGATGCATTGCCGCCAGGATTTTTCCCACAGCACGTTTTTTTTGCTGTGGGATACTACATGGGGCCTTAGCCTTAGTGTCCATTCACACGGAGGAAAATGGCGCTGAATTTGGTGCTGAATTTCTGAGCTGAAAAAAGCCTTCCATTAATTTCAATAGTTTCTTTTTCTGCTAGCAAAAAAAGGAAAAAGCAATCCATTGAAATCAATGGGAGGCTTTTTTTTCAACGCTGAAATTCCACACCAAATTCCTCACCATTTTCCTCCATGTGAATGCACCCTTAGAGTGTAGTACACAGTATATTGAGATGATAAGGATGAGGCCCAACAGCGAGACTCATCTAAAAACCCTGTGGAAAAATAATAGCGGTGAATCACAGTGTATTTTTTTCCACAGTATTTTTCATTGCGCTTTTAATGCATTTTCCCTGTACATTCTCCCGATTGTGTAGCTGAAAGTAACCGGCCATGTTTTTTTGAAGCGCACACACTTTATTTAGAGTTTGCGGCTGTTCCACATCTTTTTTTCTTACAACGTGTGGATGAGGTAAATTTAATTCACTTTGCTGATTCTGTAAGACACTTTTTTTTTCTGTAGTAGCCAAAGATGTTGCATCTCTGCAATGTGGGGTTTCAGGTATTTATGACCTATACTGAGCATAGGCCATAAAAAAGATTAACCCTGGACAACTTCTTTAATATGTCCCACACTGTGAAACGTCCCCCATCCACACATGATGTTAGCCCCATCACTACTCCCACACAGTATAATGGCCCCATCACTGTTCCCCATACATTATGGGGAACCAGTGAAGAGGCCACTGAATGGGGGGAGCAGTGAAGTGGCCATAAAAAATTTGGCCCAGACAACCCCTTAAAAGAGGTTGTCTATAAACGGGAGTTATCACTGTGGTGGCTACCATGGAGGTGCATACTCACCTGTCCCCAGCACCCTTTTGTCCCCTGCCTGTGTCTGTTCAGTCTCATGGCGGCAACTCATTTCTGGAAATCCTGTACCTAATTGGTCTCAGCGATCACAGGACGTGCAGGACTCCCAGCAAGGAGGTGCCAGCATGAGACTGAACGGACACTGGCAGCGCACAACGGAGACAAATGAGTATACTTTTTTATTTGTTTTTTATTCCTGGACAACCACTTTAAAGGATTTATCCATGTTTCTAATATTGATGGGCTGTCCTTAGGGGGGTACTGAAGGCTCCCAGGCCTGTCAGCAATATTACTATCGCAGCTAGTCTATGACCAGCCGAGATACTAATGGAGAGAATCTCCCATAGACGGCAATACACAGGTATCCCTGTGTCCGAAAATGCCCAGTCCACTTATAAAATATTTTTCCTGTACGGTGAACGTCAAAATCAAAAGTGCCAAACCCCCTTTTTCTTTCACTGTTTCGCCTCTGATTTAAATAAAAGGTGATCTAAGCAATAGACATTCCCCAAAATGGTATATCTACGGTAAACAAGAAGGAAGAAAAATCGGCATCACTCCGTGGACAATAAAAGGTTATTCTTTAATCCATATTAACAACAAAAATAGAAAAAAAGACAAAGAAATGAAAAACAAGGAAGAAAAAACATTAAAAAACGCCAACGCGTTTCGGAACACGCAGTTCCTTATTCATGGCATCCTACGCTATTGAAATACAGACTGGTATATAAAGGAAGTAGCGAGGTCAATCAAACGTGTGTAGAATAAAAAACACACCCACATCCACTTGAAACCTAAGCGAAAAAGAAACCCCTCCCAACACTCAATGAACAGTATAGATATACATATGATGAAAATAACCTCCAAAGTGGTGATACATAATGAATACTGTATAGACACATCCAATAATTTATAAATACAAATCTTTCTCATAAAACAAATATCAAAAAACAGTCACGGTATATAGGTCTTTTCTTTATACCGCATAGTCCGGTCACGTGTTATAATCTGACCAATGAGGTCCAACTATGATGTCCCACGTAGTTCCAAGATGTCAATGATTGGTCCATATGGATAGTCTTTTACTAAGAATTGACCAATGAAAGGAACGACACAGGACATTCATTCAAAGAAAAGGCCTGGTCACGTGATCCAAGATAGCCAATGAAATTCCATTATAGCAAAAGAGGGCAGTACTGTCCCCCGTGGTGTCCGGAATGCTGGTGTAAAAAGCGCACATGCGATATCAATGTGAAGAAGCGCCACATGAAGATGAAAAGACCAGATATGGAATACCAAAGAATACACATTAAGGTAGGTAAGAGATCTAAATGGCAAACAAGATGTAAAATTAGAATGTATACATGTATAAACAAGCATAAATAAACAAAACCAATGCTTATTAGAAAAAGAGAAGAAAAACACCAATTGCCACAAAATTCAATAAATATAAGTAAGATCCGACTTTATGTTCATGCCACAGGGGATTCTAGAGTTAAATTTCAAGATCCAAAAGGCCTCTCTGATGAGAAGCTTTTTTCTCCAATCCCCACCTCGGGGAGGCCTTTTGACCATTTCTATACCACAAAAAATCATAGTATCAAGACTTCCCCCATGTGCTGAGAAAAAATGCCTAGATGCTCCTGAGCAGTTTTCTAAAGATTTACTGCTGTCTGTAACATGTTCCGAAATACGTGTCTTGGCCGCCCTAATCGTGCAGCCTATGTAGTCTAAACGACATGTAGTACATTTAATACAGTATACAAGATGATGTGTATTGCAGTCCATATGGGATGTAATTTTAACCGAACATTGTGAAGCAAAACTTTGAACACATTCTGTTTTATATGCATATTTACATACCGTACACCGCTTCTTTCCACACATGAAAAATCCTTTATGGTTTAACCATGTTTCGTTTGGAATATTACTGGACTGAAAAAGACTAGGAGATAATAAGTCATTGAGAGACCTTCCTTTTTTAGCTACATATGTAATCCCTTTGTCCAAGATTTTATCAGTAATCCCATCTGTACATAAGATAGGTATGTTTTTTTTAATAATAGTAACAATGTCGTTGTACTGTAGGCTATATGGTGTAGAAAAAACCAAATTGGGGTTACTGTTAGTTTGTATTGGAGAGGAATTTTGTAATAATGAGGAACGATCTCTATTCTCAACCAAATTATCGGCTCTTTTTAACATCCACTGGGGATAATTTCTTAGCTTCAATCTTTCAAAAGTATCATTGGCTATAGCCCTGTAATCTTCAGTTCTAGTGCACGACCTCTTGGCTCTAACCAGTTCACCTACGGGAATAGCTCTTGCGGTATGAGGTGGGTGACAACTATCACTCCTCAAAATGGTATTACCTGCAGATTCCTTTCTGTAGAGTTTGGAAAAAACTTTACCTGCATCTAAATCTCCAGTGAGGGTGATGTCCAAAAAATTAACAGAAATAGGATCAAAATGGTAAGTAAATTTTAAATTAAACTGGTTATCATTCAAATAAACCAAAAAGTCTGGTATGGGCGCTACATCTCCGACCCACACGATTAGTAGGTCATCGATGTAGCGCCCATACCAGAACAAATTAGAATGAAAAGGATTGGAAACGGAAAAAATATGATTTTCCTCCCAGAATGCCATATAAAGGCACGCTAGGGAGGGAGAAAAAGGGGCGCCCATAGGCGCCCCACAAATTTGTAAAAAAAACATGCCATCAAACATAAAAAAATTATGTTCTAACAGATACTTAGTTACCGCAAGGACATATTCGCAAACTGGTTCAGTATAATTGCCATATTTATAGAGACAGTGTGCCAGTGCTTCAATAGCCTGGTCATGTGGAATGCTACGGTAAATCTGGCCTCGCCAGATTGTCCATGCAAAAAAAAACGGTTATCCAGGTGGATACGGACATCGGCAGTTTGCTTTACAATCCATTCAAATGAATGGGTTGTAAAGCAGACTGCCAGCAAGCCGTTGCCTGTCCAGTTTCTCCGGGGTTTAGGACGGAAATCCCAGGGCGGATAGCGGTGGTGGTGTGAACCCTCCTTTATATAAAAGATGGTTTGGGACTAGAGATGAGTGAATAGTATAGCCGGCCTGCAACTTTAAAGGTATGGGGCCGATAAGGACCAGCTCCGGGGGTGTTTTTGCACTTGGAGGGGGTTGTTAAGTTTTAATTCAATTAGAATGCATTCTGATTGCGGGCATTAGCATTGGGCCTTTGCATATAGCGGAGACCCGGTTGCTATGGCGACCGCTCTGCAGCAGAGAGGTCGCCATTAGCTTTACACACCCGGCGGATGCTGTGGAGACCAGGGCTGCAGCATCGCTCCACTCCTGCCACTCCACTCCCGCTCCTTCACCCCCTGCCCCAACGTATACCCCAGCGTATAAGACGACCCCCAACTTTTCAGAAAAGTTTTGGGGGTTAAAAAGTCATCTTATACGCCGGAAAATACGGTATATGTGGTAAGAAATCTTTTTTAGTTATGATGCCATAGAAAATTGCTGTATTGATAAGCATGTCAAGTATTTTCTTGAAAATTGTAGTGGAATCTAATAGTAACCTATGATAGTAAACAGTATTTCCAAATTGTCTCTGTACTTCTTGAAGATGTAAATAAGTAGGCCACAAAACTCCCTTTATCAGCCTCTTTAATAAAAAAAAAAAGTCCAGATTATTCTGTAATGAGACCATAGCTCCACGTTACTACTTATTTAGATTTTGTCCACTCAAACCATGAGGGTTGAATGTTTTTTTTGCATGCGATATAGTCGTCTAGTATATCACAATTCTTACATTTTCATGCATATGCACATAAGCCTATAAGGGCTAGTTCACACAGGGCAAGAGAGGGAGGCGCGGAATCCACCTCAAAATCTGCCCCCTCACAATAGTGGTCTATGTAGACCACTAGCGAAAAAAGAAGCGAGTTCCCCTTTCTTGAGGCGGACATCGCCGTGGTGCATCCGCGTCAAGGCAATCCCTCTGGACTAGGCCCATTCATTTTGGCCTACTCTGGACCGGTAAGCAGCAACTGTCGGAAGCCGCGACAGTCGCGGCTAGCTGCAGCAGGCGCATTTTGGTCCTGATTCTGATGCGCTTCCTGTGTCAAAATTAGGACCAAAATACACGGTCACTAGCCCGTGTGAACTAGGCCTTAATGAGTGTCAGCATATTCACTTGTTATATGTTGGGGGCACCTTTGCTTTTCGCAATACTTTATGTATACATGAACCTTTTAGTTATTATCAGCACCATGACTACTGAGGCATATCGAATGTTACTTTTGTGATTTAGTTTCTCCATATTTCCGGATACTGTCATACCTGAGCACATACACACAAGCTTATGGGGATCTATTAGGAGCCATAGCGGAACTTACATGTGTTGCACACCTGTTAATTACTATATGTTTGTTATCCCTGATGAAGCACTTGAGGGTAATATGCACAGGAATTCTTTGCAAACCAACCTCTGGGGATCTGTGCCTCGATGGTAATTGGTAATCTGTGCTTCGAATGATCATTCCATTTTTTTTTTTTTACTATTATGTTATGGTTATGGCTATTATGGTTTTTCATCATTGTATTTTTGTGATACTCTACATGAAGTTATGCTATTTTCTGATAACACTGAACAGTGAAAATTTTGCTTCCTGAACATTTTTGAGTGTTTCTTTCTTTTTTTTTTGTTTTTTTTAAACAGTGATTTTTATTGAAATTTTCAAATAAACAGTAAACAAACCGGGGTAAAGATTACCGCCAGAGCAACAAAACCAAAGTTGCAATACAAAGCTGCAATAAGAACCAATGCAAAAAGGAAAAATTGACAAGAGACAAAGACAGGAAGACCCAAGGAGGGAGGAAGGAAGGAAGGGAATCAGAGACCACGGGTAGCACAATACGAATCCTAGGGTGCCCAAACCGCTCAAAACTTCTCAACTGTATTGTTTAGAGAAGCTGTGAGGTATTCCAAGCATCTAACATCTCTAATGCGGGATAAAAGGAAGAGAATCGGAGGTGGCTGGGTAGACTTCCAATGGCGGGCTGTTAGGGATTTAACTGCAGTACAGATATACAAAAATAAGATAGAGGGACGTTTGCTCAGGGAGCGAGGAGGGAGATTGAGGAGGTATACCATAGGGTCCAAAGGAATTATAAGGGAAAAACTTAAGTCATCATAGTCTGGACCTCCAACCAAAATGCGCGAATCAGGGAGCAATCCCAGAAAATGTGAAAAAGAGTCCCCGGGGCAGACAAACACCTCCAGCAGGTAGGGAAATGCTGGTATTTAAGGTGTGGAGGAGGGCTGGAGTATGATACCAGTGAAGCAGAATTTTAAATTGGGTCTCATGGTAGGAAATACAGGTGGAATTTTTATTGGCGCGCGACCAGATGATCTGCCGTTGAGGTAGATAAATTTGCCTTCCTAGATCAGAGGACCAACGAGTCATATATCTGTGGATCAGGGGAGACCGTCCCTCCAGAGAGGATAACAGCCGGTAAATGTCTGAAATAAGACCTTTAGCAGAGGTGCCCGCACGGCTCAGCCTCTGAAAACCAGTGGGGACGGAGACCCGCAGGCCCCCAAACATTACTATGTTACAGACTAGGCACACCTACATAGAAAATGTGCAATCTGTTGATAGTGGAACCACTCTGAACAAGTCATGCCCAGGGAAGAGATGAAATGAAGGGTCTGCGTTCCAAGGAAAAGGGGTCGATGAGGTCCACTACATGGAAAAGACCAAGACCACCCCAAGAGCGAACCATGCGAGAGCCCAGCCCCTCTGGGAGGAGCGGGTTGTACAGGAAAGACACCATGGAGGAGCAAGGCAAAGTTTGAGTGTTTCTTATGTAATTTAAGCTGCTGATCATGAAAACCACCTCAAAATTTTCCTGTCACATACTGTTTTTCAGAAATCTTCTGTTTTAGCAATTTTTTTTTTCAGATTTTAAAGCTGTTTAAGTATTATCCACAATATATGTGCTGTGCTGTTATGTAATTTAAAGGCAAGCAAAGGCATGACTTCTTTTCATTTCATTAAAGTTGGAAAACTTCAGTGGAAATGTTACAGACTAGGCACACCTACACATGTCTAGACATGACTGGTCGCTGCCTGCAGAGGCTGTGATATCTGCTTGCAGAGATTCTGCAAGTTATTTCAAATCTAAGGAGCTAAAATCTCTCCTCAGTATTGGAATAGTCACAATACCCTCTGTTACATTTGTGGTGAGAGCACGCTTAGGCCTCAAAGACGCACAATGACAACTCTTATCTTCAAAGCCTATGAGCTGTACTTTGGATACAAGATTGGTGATCAAGACAAATCCTGGGTTCCTCACATCTGTTGTGCAAGATGTGCTGTTGATCTTAGAGGTTGGCTGGTTCTCACAAGTCAATGCCGTTTGTTGTTCCTTCGGCAGGAACCAAAGGATTATGTGAACGACTAAATAAAATATAAATAATAATAAATACGAATAAAAAATGTGTTGAATATACCCCTATCTGCCAGCAGACCGTCTTCCAGTACCAAAGCCACCAGAGACAAGGAGTCTAGAGGAGAAAGCCAATGCAGATAAGATAATCCTTTAAAGGGGCTCTATCATTGGGAAAAGTCATTTTTAACTATCCACACATCCTTGCATAGTCTTTAGGTGTAATCAATTTTATTGAAAATTTTCAAAAAAGGAATTAACATACAATATCAAATGTAAAACAACAAGAAAGAAGATAATACACCCCGGGAGTGAATGTGGCAGCCCCACAGGGCCACAATACCAGGTAAATGTCCAGGGGAAATCCCTGGTCGGGTAGGGTGTGCACACAGAACTGAAACAAAAACTCCAAAAAAGAAGGAACACGGGGGCTAGCCCCTGACTGACAATGAACGGGGGGGGATGACAGACAGTATCAGACACACACACAAGAAGGGGGAGGGAAGACCGGACAAACAACAGGTGCAGGAGAGGGTAAAAGAGGTCGTGAACAAGGCCAAGAAGAAGAAGGTCAAGCCAAAAGGGTCCTAGACTGTAGAAAGAGGGGAATCAGCCGAATAAGGAAACACTCCTGAAACACCAACCACGGCCACCAGAGGCTTTCAAACTTTGAAGCATCAGGTGAGTCCCCTGCCACGAGTCTCTCCATTCGGCGAATAAGGAGAAACTCCTGTAGCCATTCCAGAAGGGAGGGAGGAGTGGAGCTACGCCAGTGGCGAGAGATAACCGAGGAAGTGGCACAGACGGTCGCCCTTCACCTTTTAAAGTTTACCAGGGATAAGGGAGAGGAGAGCTACCTGCGGGGAGGGGGTCGCAGGGCGACCTGTAACCTTTACGTACAGGGAGAACACAGCTAACCAGAAAGGTTGTGTCAGGATACGGAGTCGCTGCGGTCTCCTTGCTGCGCGGCACCTCCCCGGGAGACGTATTAAGAGTTCTATTGGTTGTGCTTAAGTTATTAAGGGTTAATCTTTTCCTTGCTCTCAGTTCTCCATGCCATTAGTCATCACAGGTGTTGTGGGTGTTTTCTCTGCTGCTATTTAAACCCCACCCAGGCATGGATCCTTTCCAGCCATTCACTTTGTGTTGTCCTGGTCTCCTGCTCTGTCAGTTTTCCTGTCTGAGAGTCTTTCAGTCTGTGTTTTGGTTATTGTATCCTTGGCTTGTATTTTGACTATTCCTTGTCTTCTGATTCGGTACTTTACTCTTATCTCCTGGCTTGACCTCTGGCTCGTCTGACCTCGCTTTCTCTACTGTGTTTTTGCTGGGACTTGTGGTCCTCCCTAGTTCCATGCTGTTTTGTCTTTTGTTTTGCATTCCATGTTACACTGTGCTTTCTGCTTAGGTGTGACCCTCGTGACTCCAGTCCCTACCACTTTCAGGGCCTCCTCTTCCCTGACCCTAGCCGCCTGGACAGTAGCGTAGGAGTCGTGGCAGGCGCACTTCAATTAGGAAGTGCATTGGTCTGCCTCATTTCAGATCTACAGCATAGTAATAGTCGCAGGGCCTACGACCCCTTTTGTCATTAGTTGCACAGTGTTGCTTTCCCAGCTGTGTCACTTTACACTGCCTGACCCTGACTCCGGTCCTTACAGGTTGAATCCCACCACAGTCCCACTAAACGTGGAGAAGAATACCCTCCACGGAGCCACAGTGCCAGCACATGTCGGAGACCATAGGATAAAATTTATGAAGGAGGGTCGGGCAGAGGTACCATCGGGTAAGTATTTAAAAAATTTTCTCCTGAGCACTACAGGGTAAGGGCAGTTTGTGCGAAAGAAGGAAGCAGCGATCCCAATCAGCAGCAGAAAGGTGACTTCCCAAGTCAGACTCCCAAGATCTAACATAGGGAGGAGGGCCCTGGATAGCGACTTTCAATAAAACATCATAAAGAAGGGAGAGGGCATCGGCCTGTCCCGGCAAACTCTCCAAGGCCGTCGGAGCCAGGGAAAGCAGAGACTGCAAGGAGAACTTGCGCTAGAAGGCGGTTAATTGATGATATTCCAACCAAGAAAGGGGGGAATCTGGGCAGGCAGCTTGCAACTGGTCGAAAGGAGGAAGGGAAAAGGAGGGGCCGGAGAGCAAACCCAAGCGGATGTCATCAGAGACGAACAAACCCAAGAAACAGCGGGCAGATATAACTGGTGGAAACATGGGGTTCCCAAATAGGGGGCTTAAGGGATTGCCTAACCTTTAGAAAGGCTATTTCACACATACCTTTTGTATGTAAATTGCCTCAGTAGATTTTGAATAAGTCAATTTTTATTCATATGCTAATTAGCTTCTCCGTGCACCCTGGAAGTCTCTTCATGAACTATCTTCTGTATATAAAGCACAGACTGCTGCAGACTCCTCCTCCCTGCTCTCATACACAACACATAGTGGCACACAGCAGGGAGATGAGAGCTGGCTGACAACTTCCTGTGCACGCTGGATCCTAATTAGCATATGAATAAAAACAGACTTATTCAAATACTACTGAGGCAATTTACATACAAAAGGTAGGTGTGAAATAGCCTTTCTAAAGTCTATGCAAGGATGTGATTAGTTAAAATGACTTTTGCCAATGATAGAGCCCCTTTAATAGTCCCACATTGGAAAATTCAGTGTGTTACAGCAGCATAGATAATACAGTAATAATACAAAATACAAATACAAAAGCTCCACAGTAGAGGCATTACAGAAAATAGTAGGAGCGATATCACAGCTTAAAGATCTTTCAGTTCTCTGTATGGTATGATCTCCGCTTAGCTCAGTGTTGGTTGTACAACCTAACCACAGCGGGGCGGAAAGACTTCTGATACCACTTCTCACACTTAAGGTGAAGCAGTCAGTCACTGACAGTACTGCTCAGTGCTATCCATATGTCAGAGATGGGGAACGACGTTGTTTCAGACTTTACGCCATCTGGTGAACCTCATCTTATAACACAGCCAGAACTGAATGACTTCGTCCAAGACTTACATTTATCAAAAGCAAATGTAGAGTTACTGTCTTCAAGACTTCAAGGATGGCATTTGTTACTTATTGTACCCTCAATGTGTTTGTTTTAGATTTCTCACATTTAGACTGTACACCTAGGTACATAGCATAGGGAAATATTTCGGGTTTATCTCACTTAGATATATATTAGTTTTTTTCAACTACATTGGGTTCATGCCTAGTGATATATGTACCACTTCTGATATAATGAGTTGGTTGTGCTGTTATTTTAATTGTTTTTATTTTATTTTATAAACATAAAAGATACTTCACTCATTTCTTATCAGACCTCCGTTTCCAATATGTAGGTCCCCTCACCAGTGATGTCCCATTTTACTAGGGAACATCTGCAGCCCATCACAGGCCTCATTTGCGACACAAACAGCCAGGGGACTTGTTAACTGAAGATCGCCGCTGGAAAAGATTTCCCTGGGAGAGGTGAGTAAACCTGTTTTATGTTTATGGCTACTGCAGCAGCACTATTAAATGCTAAACATATTGGAATTGGAATATTGGGGTTGGAACTTCCCTTTGGACAAAAGAATATAAACCAGTTTGGGCAAGGGCCCCACTTGGGTTTAGAAAGATAGCAGCAGGAAGTTAGCGACAATTACAAAGTAATTAGATGCCAAAACAGACCTTATATAGTTACAAAGGTGGTGGAGAAAACGTGAAACCTGAAATATTCTAAACATTGTCTTCACATTTTCACATTATTATTTAACTAGCTGGTACCCGCGACTTCGTCTGCGGTGATTGTAGCAGTGGGTATATACAGGCGTGGGTAAGGTTTACGTACTGTGTATAAGGTATGGGATATGAAATGTAAGTTTGTATCTTGTTTTTGCTGTAATTCAGAGAATACGTGAGACTTTTGTGTTGAAGTTATTTTGTATTTGAGCTGCTATACGGTGTTGTGAGAAACTTTACATAGTGCCTTTGGGACAGAAGTATTTGAAGTTAACCCTTTCCCGCCGATGGCATTTTTTGATTTTCGTTTTTGACTCCCCTCCTTCTAAACCCCATAACTTTTTTATTTCTCCGCTCCCAGAGCCATATGAGGTCTTAATTTTTGCGGGACAAATTTATCTTTATGATGCCACCATTAATTATTGTATATAATGTACTGGGAAGCAGGGAAAAAATTCAAAATGGGGTGGATTTCAAGAAAAAATGCATTTCTGCGACTTTCTTACGGGCTTTGGTTTTACGGCGTTCACTGTGCAACCAAAATGATATGTCCCCTGTATTCTGTGTTTCGTTACGATTCCGGGGATACCAAATGTATATGGTTTTAGTTACATTTTGACCCCTTAAAAACATCCCAAACTGTTAAAAAATTTTTTTTTGAAAAGTCGCCATATTCCGACAGCCGTAACTTTTTTATACGTGCGTGTACGGGGATGTATAGGGCGTCTTTTTTTGCGGGACTGGGTGTACTTTGTAGTTCTACCATTTTCGGGAAATGTTATTGCTTTGATCACTTTTTATTAAAATTTTTATCAGAATCAAAACAGTGAAAAAACGGCGGTTTGGCACTTTTGACCATTTTTCCCGCTACGGCGTTTACCGAACAGGAAAAATATTTGTGTAGCTTTGTAGAGCGGGCGATTTTGGAAGCGGGGATACCTAACATGTATGTGTTTCACAGTTTTTAACTACTTTTATATGTGTTCTAGGGAAAGGGGGGTGATTTGAATTTTTAATCCTTTTTTTTTGTTTTTAATATTTTTTTTTACTTTTTTTAAACTTTTTTATTTTGCATTTATTAGACCGCCTAGGGGTATTGACATGGGTGAGCGGTGTCGCGGATTGTCAGAGCGGTGGGGGTTGGCAAACATGGCTGCTCCGGAGCGTTAAAGAGAGCCTCCTGGAGTATCGTTAAGGTGAGGGGCAAAGTGGTAAAATATATGTATATGAGATTGTGTGGGGTTAGGGGCGAGGCTGTAGAGGGCAATATGAATTTTGTGGCTTGCTATGGTCCAAAGTGTGTGAGATTGCAGAGATGGTGGTGTGAGTTTGGAGTTTGTGGGGGTCCTGGGAAAAACGTATGTGCGCTATTCTGACGAAAAGTAGCCTATTGCGCAATGGTGGTGTATTAACTATGTTTGTGGAAAATTTCAGCCAAATCGGTCAAGCAGGTTTTGCGTGATTGACTAACAAACATCCGAACACACAAACCCACAAACATCCAAACTCACAAACTTTCACATTTATAATATTAATAGGATTTCATGTAAATTATTTTTTGTTGTTTTCTTGGATGGGTTGGGGGTTTAACTTGCTTTGTATTTTCAAAGAAAATACTGAAGAATTACACTATTTGCAAACTTAGTTTTCTTTATCTACAAAAATACATTAGTACATTTAAGGAAATTGATTACTTCACTTGATAACAATCAATAGGAGAACAAAAAGTTAAGAAGAAAACAAGGAACACGGAATGTGATCTTATCTCATATCTTAATGGTTGTTTCAAATGAATTGTGGAGATTGCTTTTGCCTCCTTGCTGCCCTAGATAGAGCGTGTTTTTTTTGTTATTGTTTTTTTTTTTAAATCTGAAAAGAAATTGAGCAAAATGGACCTTTAACCCACGTGCCAGGTTTAACAGCGTTACTGGCAGCTTGATATATTAGATATATTAAAAATGGAATGTTTCAAATTACATTATTTTGAACATGCATTGAAGTACAAGATGATGTTTTATTGTTAAAAAAACCAAAGAAATCTTGATAGTGATGTATATTCTTGAAAGTATATAAATCATGTTAGCTTTATTATTGGTATTATTATTATACTTATTGGTTCATTATTATACTTATTATATAATATATCTATGTATTATATATATTATCTATCTATATATAATTATTATATTGGTTTTATTGTTATACTTTTTATTATATTATTATTATACTAGCCTCTGCGCCAATGATCCGCCTATATTCAGCAAATTGCTGCCGTCTGGTTTGCCTGCTCTGGCGTTTCAGCAGCTCTTCAGCTGTCCTGCTGCTGAACTTGTTCCTCATGCCATGCCTGTGATTGTTCCGGCATCTCAGCAGCTCGCTGGAACACCATATAATGAGCGTATTGTTGGCGTTGATGATCTGCCTGCTCCGGCGTTTCGGCAGCTGTCAAGCTGGCCTGCTGCTGAACTCATTCCTCCCGCTGTGCCCATGATTGTTCCGGCATCTCAGCAACTCGCTGGGACGCCATATAATGAGCGTATTGTTGGCACTGATGATCCCTCTCAGCTCCGCTTGAGGAAAACTCTGATGACTTCTGGCTACCTTCATAGCTGTCGTTGTTTTAGAATTTTGCAACAGATTAGTTTTTCTTTTGCCCCCGGCATGTTTAAAAGTAGTAAACTGCCAATTTGTACTGTACTCTAGTATTGCAATATTATTATGATACATAAGAAATTGATTGTTAATTACAACATTTTGCAAGACTTAAATGGGTTTTTAAGCGGACCGCTCGCAAGCTGTCAACTGTCCGGTTTCCACGGAGTTTACCACAGACACCCCGAGGCGGACAGCAGCGGCAGTGTGAACACCGCTTTAGAAAAAAAAAAGTCATTGCCCTGGGAAATAATACTTTTCGCTCCTTTTCCCTGCTTTGGGAAGCTTGGTCGAATTCTAAACATTATATCATATGATTGATAACCTATGTTATAATATCATACTGCTGCCTCAACATTAACTGCAGTACTGTTTGTTATTGGACCTGCAGACAAACTGAATGCCCTCTTTTTCAAATCCTAACACATTATGTACTGGTTCCTCTAGTTTTTGTAAAAAGATAAAATGGGAGAGATACCGAGCGCCAATATAGTGTAGTAATTATAAACACTCTTGGTGATGATATGTAGTTAGTCTCTTACCTATTGGTGTTGTGAAATAGTCACAACTCCATATGAGCATATAAAAGGTGTTAAAGCAGCAGCTCTTTCCCTTAGGGTGCATGCACACTACGTAACGCCGGGCGTGTATGAGAGCCGTACACGCCGGCATTACAGCAGACTGCCGAACACTTCCCATTCACTTCAATGGGAGCGCTCGTAACAGCGGCGTTTACGAGCGCTCCCATTGAAGTGAATGGGAAGTGTTCGGCAGCCCTGCTGTAACGCCGGCGTGTACGGCTCTCATACACGCCCGGCGTTACGTAGTGTGCATGCACCCTTACACTGTGAAACAGCGTGATGCAATGATAGGTGATTCCTCAGGCAAGCCCGACAGGTGTGGAGGAGTAGGGAGTAAGCGCGCACACCCTACTCCTCCACTCCTGTCGGGCTTGCCTGAGGAATCACCCTCTAGTTTTTGTGTCTTTGTTCTTTACTGTGTAGATATTTCATATTAATTTACGAGCAGCTCAACTTCCACTTATGTTTACTAGCTTTTGATACAGGATTTGTTACCGTAACTGTTTTCACAGTTCATATGGATCATTTTCTTTGTGTGTGCATTGTATTATGCTTTGAGTACTTACAATATTCAGATTCATCAGATGACTTTGTCGTAATATCTGCCACTGACAACATCCCTATTCAGTTCTAAAGTGTCTGATTTACTATTTCTATAGCAACTGACTTTGTTTATATAGCATATACCGTTTTTTTGCCTTTCTACATCTCCTTACATTATTTATACAATGGTTATATACTCACTTAAAATAAAATCTCTCAATAAAAATTATTGAAACGGAAAAAAAAAAATCAAAAATAAATTATAAACACAGAAAGGGAATCCAACCAAATACTTAAAATGTGTCCTTAATAAATTACAACATGTTTTAGTTCATGGAGGTCTAGTTATATGTAGAATTGTAGTCTGCTGTAAAAGATAAAGTATACTATATTTTATTATCACACTATCATAGGTATGAAGAACTGCTGTAATCCTAATGGCATTTAAAGTAACTTTTGGGTATTTAGAATTTTCTCCTATTGAAGAGAAAAAAATATAATTCCAATTTTGCTTACATAGCATAGACTATACAAACAACACTAAAAGAAATATATGGACAGACTGGTCCAAAATAAATTAAATACCTCGGCTCATTCCACATCTGGTACGCAGGAGATTTCCACTTTTATTGACAAAAGTTGTCTGGTTGGTTGTGATAAGAGAACAAACAGAAAATTAATAGACCTAGATCGTCAATACTTTAAAAAGAGGTGACTTGTATTGTCCGTTTTTTGCTTGCTGCATGAGATTCCAATGTTTTCGTCTCTGAAAGATTAGTGTAGATTTCATGAAAAGTCAGCTCTGTACATCACTAGACATAATTCCTTCAAGTTATATATTATGTACAATTTCTACAAGGCTTTTCAGATAGAAGTTGACAATACAGTATATTTTGTTTTCTTGAAACTTTTACACTATATTTAAAGGTGAGCTGCACATCATCTGAAATGGAGCTAATTTCTGGTTATGTTTCTCTTACAGAATTTCTTAAATAAATGAAATGTCATGGAAAAATGCAAAGGCATAAAGTAAACTCTCCATTAAATCACTACACAGTGTGAAGTCCAAAAATTGAAACATATGAGCCTTAGAAAAATGGTAACCTATACAAAAAAAAAAATTATGTGCAGGAGGAGCTACAGAAAATCGATGAGATATTTTGTAACAACATCGTTTTCTTTATAATGCTCTTTCTGCCAACGTTGTAGGAAAACTCTCCCTGGCGCTACGACAGCTGACTAGGCCCTTCCTGAGGGTGTTGGTCAGCTAAACCCAAGCTAAGCTTGTCCCCGACAACTTCTGACTCTCTAAACGCGAAGACCTAAGAGACAGGTGGGGTAAGAGCTGAAAGAGGTTAGGGACTGGGATGCTAAAAGCGGTCACCCATAATGAAAGAATAGGCACAGCTACAAACAGAAACAACCAGGATGGGACATGCTGGAAAACAAAAAGATGTATCACAACCATAAACACACAACAGGAGTTTGAGGAGAGGAACAGTGGAATAGTGAGGAAAGGGTATCACAGGACAGGGGCAAAATAAACCTGAAGCCCTAAAAAAAAATCTCACTAATACCAAGACAGTGTCAGGCAACCAGAAATACAGGACAGGGGTTGAGTAGAAATGTTGAGTGTTAAACAGACTCTCACACAAGGCAATACTCACACCACTTTCAAATCAGCTCCCGAGACCGTGAAACTTCCACAAAACTCTCTTCCTAAACTGGGCCAAGAATCCTGGTTGGTAGCAACGAAAACCGGCGAGGTCTGAAGCCAGCCGTGAGTCTTTTACAGACCCGAGAACTACTTGATTGGTTGATGACAATGTCAGACACCTGAAGCTCGCATCTACTGAGACACCCAGCCAACTCAAGTATATACTAAGGCAGATACTAAACCCCTAACTCCACAGCTCAGTGGCAAAGAGAATGACCAGTGAGCCACAGGACACTATCTCAAATCCCCAGAAAAAACAGCAGCAGCAAACACACAACAATTTTACATACAACTCAGGTCCTGACACAGTCGTTCTGAAAATAACTTATTAGTTCATATTTAGAAGCATCTTCTTCTGGAAGGAATTCCTCCTCATATTCCACTGAACGAAGCTTCGGGTCATTTACTGTGCAAAATGTACAATAGGGATCCAGTTCACCCCCTTCTAAATTAAACTCACACAAATTTGGAAGAAGCTGAGGAATCTGCTGCATTATTCATTGTTCAGAAGAGCCAGTGGATGATGATTATGTTGACAAAACTTGGTCTCCACGTGAAGAGGATCAGGAAACTACTTCTGATGATGAGGTTCATGTTCGTTTGCCAGTGCCACCAAAACATCATCCAATTAACGCACAAATCCCAGTTATAACACACAGACCAGTAAACAGTACTCCCGCCGGCATTGTGCAACCTAAAGCGCCTAAAAGTGCTAATACAAAAAAGAAAGGCTCCAAACAAACTGTGTGGTTATATTTCACAAAAGATAAAAATGATGATGGGTGATATGCAAGACTTGCAAGCAGTCACTTACCCGAGGAAAGGACACTAGGTACCTCAATGCAAATGCTATGCCGAGGCATTTGAAATCTGTACACCCAGCAGTTTTTAAAATATTTAATGAACAAGAAAGTAAAGACAGGTGCTTGTGAACGTTGATCCACCACGAGCTTTAGCTAGTTCTTCCACCTACTTTTCCAATGCCAGTTCCAAGTACACACCAACTTCATGTGTGCTAGTCATCAGTGCTGGACAGCAGTCAAGTAATTGGCATAAAAGAATTACAGGAACCACTGGCCAAAGAGCCACATCAGAATTTCACATGCCAATTGCTCCAACATGTTCCTCTGTTTCTGACTCTAGTATTCAGCCCACCCTCCAGCAAGTAATGGAAAGGAAAAAAAACTATCCAGCCACACATGAGCATGCTAAGCTGCTTACCCCCAGCATTTCAAAACTACTGGCCTTGGAAATGGTCCCTTTCCTCTTTGTGGATTCAAAGGCTTTTCACTCCCTGATGGCCCATGCCCATGTCCCAATGAGTTGTACCCAGCTGCCATTACTTTTCACGAAAGGTGGTCCCTGACTTGCAGGAGCATGTCAAGCAACAGATCAAGCGTGGTGCCCTAAAGCAATCTGTTAGTGCATGTGTGCATTTGACAACGGACACGTGGACTAGCCAGCATGGGCAGGGCCATTACCTATCTCTGACCACACATTGGGTCAACATTTTTGACCCTTATCAGATTGTGGACAGAAGTTTCTCGTCTGTTCTTCCAACACCAAGGAGAGTCGTTCTTAAGTCATTGGAAGTTCCAACTTCACCTTCAACAAATTTGGAAACTTCATTTCCTGAGAGTTCCGGGAACGGAATGAGTTCCACACCAGAACCTCCACCAAATCATGGGGCTGGAAATGCACCTCATTTGTATTGGCGTGCTAGTGGGCGAAGGCAGCAGGCAGTACTCAAATTAATTAGTTTAGGGGAACTGAGTCACACTGCAGAAAACATTAACCCTAGAATGTGTGACGTCAGAAATATACACCTTTATGTAACAAAGCAAATCATATGGAGAACATCTCATAAATAACTTTTACAAGTTTATTTCAAAATTGCAAAATAAAATATGAATAATGTACAACATTTTAATTATAATTTTATGTAGAAAACATTAAAAAACATTTTTTTCCCCAAATTTCAAACAAAGATATGAAAAACACACAAAGGTAAATAAATCGAAAATAAACTACATTTCTTTTTTAACTTTTTCTTTTCAATTTTGTTGGTCTTCCAGCAATAATCGATCTTTTGATGATGAGAGGGGTCCGATGTACAAATGTTCCCCCGATAAACCTCCATCTTATGGCTGTGGAGTGGTCACAGCTGCATGATGTCTGTTTGGTTCTTCAGTGTCTGGAATATGCACAAAATTGGTCGGCGCAAACAACACCAGCGTCAGCATGACTGTGCCACTTTTGTGCACATTGAAGGACAGCCTCATAACTTTGAGGGATCAGGTGTATGCAACAGAGGAGGAAGAGGAGATTTACTTTGAAGACAGCAAGGACTTGGAAGACCAACATGGCCACAATGACTCCAGGGCTGGACGGATCAGGCAATGGTTGGAGACTGGGTCACAGACTCGAATATTCCATCAGTTCCAGTCAACAGGCATTGTGCCTGGATGGGGGGATGCAAAAGAGACTATAGTCAGCTTAGATGAGTTGGACAGTCATGAATCGCCACCAGGTACATTGGTACACGTGTCATTTCATGCTTAATTGTCTTCTGGAAGATAAACGTGTGAAAAACATCCTGGCAGATCCTAAATACTGGGTGGCAACCCTACTTGATCCTCGCTTCAGGGATAAAGTTCCGGGCTTCATTTCCATCACACCACAGGCTTATAGGGATATCGATATGTACCATCAAAAACTGTTGGACGACTTAATGGACACATTTCCTACATAAAGCAGTGAGTCAAGATCATCTCCAACTCCTGCACACCTTTCACAATGCCGTGGTGCTCCCAGAGACAGAAGCACAGCCTGTTTCAAGGGAAGTGTGGGCATAATGGCCAGTGCTTGGCTGTCTTTGTTGAAGCCTGCTACACCAACATTAAATGTATCAGACTGGAGACAGCATTTTTTGTTGCAAGTTTGATGCCGACATAAAGCAGAGATCTGGAACATGAGATTTATGATATAATTTTGTCGGTCTGACTATCTGTATACAATGCACATTATTTCAAACTTTTTTAAAATGCATATTTTTCAAAATTTCCACCAAATTTCCTATTTTTTCATAATTAAACACAAAACATATCAACCAAAATTTACTACAAATATGAAGTATAATGTGTTACGAAAAAACATTTTCAAAATCACTTTGGTAAGTTAAAGCGTTCCAAAGTTATTGCCACATAGAGTGACACATGTCAGTTTTGAAAAATCGAGCTTGGTCAGGAAGTCGAAAAGTGCCATTGGCGGGAAGGGGTTAATATGAACTTCCTACATACACTCACCGGCCACTTTATTAGGTACACCTGTCCAACTGCTCGTTAACACTTAATTTCTAATCAGCCAATCACATGGCAGCAACTCAGTGCATTTAGGCATGTAGACATGGTCAAGACAATCTCCTGCAGTTCAAACCGAGCATCAGTATGGGGAAGAAAGGTGATTTGAGTGCCTTTGAACGTGGCATGGTTGTTGGTGCCAGAAGGGCTGGTCTGAGTATTTCAGAAACTGCTGATCTACTGGGATTTTCACTCACAACCATCTCTCGGGTTTACAGAGAATGGTCCGAAAAAGAAAAAACATCCAGTGAGCGGCAGTTCTGTGGGCGGAAATGCGTTGTTGATGCCAGAGGTCAGAGGAGAATGGCCAGACTGGTTCGAGCTGATAGAAAGGCAACAGTGACTCAAATAGCCACCTGTTACAACCAAGGTAGCCAGAAGAGCATCTCTGAACGCACAGTACGTCGAACTTTGAGGCAGATGGGCTACAGCAGCAGAAGAACACACCGGGTGCCACTCCTTTCAGCTAAGAACAGGAAACTGAGGCTACAATTTGCACAAGCTCATCGAAATTGGACAATTGAAGATTGGAAAAATGTTGCCTGGTCTGATGAGTCTCAATTTCTGCTGCGACATTCGGATGGTAGGGTCAGAATTTGGCGTCAACAACATGAAAGCATGGATCCATCCTGCCTTGTATCAACGGTTCAGGCTGGTGGTGGTGGTGTCATGGTGTGGGGAATATTTTCTTGGCACTCTTTGGGCCCCTTGGTACCAATTGAGCATCGTTGCAACACCAAAGCCTACCTGAGTATTGTTGCTGACCATGTCCATACCTTTATGACCACAATGTACCCAACATCTGATGGCTACTTTCAGCAGGATAATGCGCCATGTCATAAAGCTGGAATCATCTCAGACTGGTTTCTTGAACATGACAATGAGTTCACTGTACTCCAATGGCCTCCACAGTCACCAGATCTCAATCCAATAGAGCATCTTTGGGATGTGGTGGAACGGGAGATTCGCATCATGGATGTGCAGCCGACAAATCTGTGGCAACTGTGTGATGCCATCATGTCAATATGGACCAAAATCTCTGAGGAATGCTTCCAGCACCTTGTTGAATCTATGCCACGAAGAATTGAGGCAGTTCTGAAGGCAAAAGGGGGTCCAACCCATTACTAGCATGGTGTACCTAATAAAGTGGCCGGTGAGTGTATGTATTTTGATATTAGTATCTATATATTTGATTGACATTATTTCTTGCTTTTAACTATCATTAACACTTCCTATGAGTTGTTTAACCTGCCTCTCTATAGCAAGCGGACACTAGCAACGCTGTTGCCGCTTGCTACTGACTGCGCATGCGCAGGGGGAACTTTTGCGTTCCAGCCTGACCTGCAGGCCGGTCTCAGAAGACGTGGGCAGGCTGGGGGAAGTGAAAACAACTCCCCTATTGCTTGTGTACATGGCACCATATAAAAACAGACTGTTCTGATATAGAACATGCACGTTTGATTTCGGATCGAGGTAAGAGAAGTCTTTTTGGGACTTTCGATAAGACAATACACTACGAGATCTCTAATCAAGCCTGGTTTTTGTCTGGTTCACTTCGGCTTATGTCAGACAAGTTTAGAGCCTCTATGACATTGTCTTTGTATTTATTCTCAGGATGGGTTCCACTATCTATGGGTGAACAATCGCTTTTTGCCAAATGACATGAGTAAACTGTATGAGTCTGTAACTGAAGGAGCAATCACACTTTTCAATGGAGTTCTATTTATGGATGTATTTGCTTATTTGAACTGCATATTTTGCTATTATGCGATATACCATATGCCATATCTTTTTATTTATGTGTTTTTATTGTTTTATTTTGCTAATAATATTGATGATTGTTAAGTATGCATTGTTTTTTTGTTTGGTTTTATCAGTTTATGCACTTGAGAAAGGGCATTAGTAGCCTGCAATAGAATAAATAGAATGACAGGCCAGGGAGCCTATACTAGGCTCCCGGCTATCATGGCAACATGATGCTGGACCTGGAGATTACTCCGGGTGTTGGTGATCACAGGAAAAATGGTGGCGCTGGGAAAATGCTGTCTCGGTCAGCTTTGACCGAGACACCGGAAAGCGTAATGCATGCAATCAGTGTAAAACAGTAGACATTCACCATACTAGTATGGCAGATGTCAGGAAGGGGTTAAACCCCTGAACTCCCTGCAGGGGTGAACCTACCCCTTTTGCCGCCCGAGGC
Source organism: Leptodactylus fuscus (assembly GCF_031893055.1). Classification (NCBI taxonomy): domain Eukaryota; kingdom Metazoa; phylum Chordata; class Amphibia; order Anura; family Leptodactylidae; genus Leptodactylus; species Leptodactylus fuscus. The sequence goes on from NC_134267.1 coordinate 80,312,792, forward strand.
GAACTACAGAAAGCCGCCCCCCCGGAGGAGGGGGCAGAGCGAAGGGGCGTGGCCGAGCAAAGGGGCGTGGCGTAGCGAAGGGGGCAGGGCTTAGCGCCGTTCGCAGGCAGAGAGCAGGCATGGAGATGACCTGCTCTCTGCCTGAGCGTGAGGGGAGGCTGCTGGAGCAGCGCTTCTCCAGTGGCCTCCCCAAACCACCGCTCGGTGCTAAGCCAGTCCAGGACAGCTTGTCCTGGACTGGCTTAGGTAATCAAAAAATGCCGCCCTCCCTGGGGTCCTGACATAGCGCCGCCTGAAGCGCTCGCTTCAGGTCGCCTAATGGGAGGTGCGGCGCTGTCTCCCTGGGATAAGATTTTGTACTATTTGAGAGAAAACATACCATTTAAAGTTCCCTCTGAAGACTTGAAAAAAAATCAACTAAAAATAAACATCAAAAAATGCCAAAACTATTAAAATAGAATGTATTTATCCCATATAATGAACAATATAATAAAAAATAATCACTATTCTGGATTTTTTTTTAACCATACCTCCCTCCCACAGTAAAATGGAATGAAAAATGATCAAAAACTATGAAATACAGCTCACCTCGCAAAAATAGCCCTCACTCAGCTACATAAATGGAAATATGAAAAAGTTATTGCTGTCAAAATACAGCGATGCCAAACATTTTTTTTTAAACTTTGATTTAAAAGTAGTAAAGCATGAAAAGCTATATAAAAATACTAAATTGTACTGAGCCACAGAATAAAAGTAACATGTAATTTTTTATAGCAATTGAATACTGTAAAAAATAAGTATGTGTTTAATTTAAGATGGTGTAATTGCACTCCAATTCCATCCCATATATTATCGGTTGCAGATTTTACTTTGCGTTTTTTTCAGCCAAAGCCAATAATAGCTATAAAAGGAATGGGAAATATATAGGAAGTTCTTAGGGGACATTCACACAGGGTAATGTGGTGCTGATTCTTACACAATAACTTGCGTAAGAATCAGCGCTGCAAAACAGAATTCCATTGACTTCAATGGGTTCCATTTAACACGCGTAGCACATTGAAGTCAATGGGAGGCTTCTTAACCTATTGATTTCAATGTGTTATGCGCGTTAAACGGAACCCATTGAAATCAATGAGATTCTGTTTTGCAGCGCTGATTCTTATGCGAATTATCGTGCAAGAATCAGAGCTTCGTTACCGCATGTGAATGCCCCCTTATACTTCTACTATCTGCTCAATCCACTCTTGGCTTTAACTCAAAAAACTGCAACAAAATCTGCAACAAAAGAATTTCTGTAACGTGGGGCCTCAGTCTAAATCTTTTTTTCTAAACTATGTAAATTCTTAATTACCATTTTATGATTCATCTTTGGTGAAAAAACTGGAGACTATTATTTTCAAAAAACATGTATGAAGATTTTTAGCATATAAAACTAGAGCGATAGAGATTCTAGAAATATTTTGAGCACCGGTATAAAATAACTTTCTATATGAACATTCTTATTCTTTTGGTAATGTAAGACCTATAAAATGTATATTCCATAAAGCTTTGAACATATACACTCAGTGTGTTGGTTTTCTACTTACCAGGCTTATGATGGGTAAAAGACAATTAACTACTTTAAATTTAAAATAGATTCCTACATTATCCTCTTTAATCACTGGATTATAAAATAGCTCAGATATTTAATAGAGTTCTTAATCTTGATTTGCAAAAGAGACAGATTGTGGAACAAGAATAAATTGTCTCCGCTTGTTGTGATGTTAGGTCATTTTTATCTTAAACATTTTTAAAGCTGGATTACAGCTGTGCAATTCATACTTACCGTAAATATCCTATTTGCATTCAAGCTGCTTTTGGATTATAGCTATAATGCAATTGGCTAAACCTTTGGCTCTCTTTCATAAAAATGGTTTAATTTTTTACTGATTTACAACTCTTTAAGACTACAATTACAAAATATGACTGCTGCCTTTTCACATATTGCATTAATGTAGAATTTGCAATTAATAGAGTTTGTATATATACATTTATAATTGTCTTTCAAATTCATGGAGAATCAGAGAAATGTGTTACCTTATTAACGCACTTGACAAAATAATGCTATCATATGTTGTTGATAATCTAGAGTTTAACACCTCTGAGTATCAAACTACCTTAAATAGGAACATTAAAAATGGAGAAACTGATCATGTTTTCCCAGTTAAGCCTACAAAATTAAATTATATTGGCTCCAATCTTAAAAACTAAGAACAAACGTTGTGTCCTGATACAAATAAATAAATAAATAGGGAGCAAACAAAGATATAAATTTAGGAAATGCAGCATTCCAAAATGTAAGTCATGTAAGGGTTGCAATCCTTTTTTTGCAGCCCAGGAATTAAAAATGGAACATATCCATAGGCATAGTTCCAATTGATGGACTTTTCTCTGGAGAGAGAGAGTGTGTTCAGGAAGGCTTCAGAAAGTCCTCTAGACCACAGTAGGGACTGGTCAACTTCCAAGCTGTCAAGTTGAACGCTTTCAGATCTGGGCAGAGCTGAATGTCCTGAGACACAAGGTTCTGAATTGAGGGAAGCTTCCAGTAAATCCCATGACTCATCTGTATGAGTTGGGAAAACCAAGCTCTTTTCAGCCAAAATGGTATGATGGAAATGACCTTGGCTTGGTCCTGTCTGATTTTCATTGATACCTTTGTTATTATGGAAACTGGAGGGAATATATGAGCCAGCCTGAACCTCCAAGGGGTGGACAGGACATCTGTTACCAAGAGATTGTCCTCTTGGTAAAGAGAGCAGAACTTCTCCACCTTGGCATTGACCGGTTGCCATCAGATCCCCTTCTGGGTAACTCCACTTCTGGGTAATCACCTGGAAGATTTCTAGATTCAGAGACCATTCCCTGGGAACAGAGAGACGTTGACTCAGCTGGTCTGCTATTACATTTAGTGACCCATTGATATGTACTGCAGAGAGGTGAGCTCCCATTTCAAGATTCTCCTTACCTTTCTGAGAAGGGGTTGAAATTGAATGTCTCCCTGCTTCTTTATGTAGAGAACTGTACTCATGTCTCTGTCTCAGACTCTGTCTGCTTTCCTCTTTAGTTAGTTGAAGGAGTGCCAACTGTACAGCTCAGAGTTCTCTCCAGTTGGACAACATCACCTTTCGTGGCTACATCACCTTTACATAGTTTTCCATGACCCCTGGACAGGAATTTTGTCTAGATCGGCTCCCCAACCTGACATAGATGCATCTGTGGTCAACAGGGTCCAACAAGGTTGGACCATGGACTTCCCGTTTTTCAGATGTATACATCATTTGATGGGTTTTTCTCGAGATAGGAAGAACTGTTTATCCAGTCCGCTGGGAGCAAGCCATAGAGATGAAAATGCAGAAGGAGTTAGAATAAAGAAAATGAAAAATATTTAAAAATGGTAAATGAATATGGGGAAGGAAGAACCTTCCCCCTCAACTGTCCCATTGCACAGGACAGAAACAGAAACAAAATTACACAGTTGGGAAGGAGGTTCTTCCTTGCTTATATTGAAAGGGGGAGGGTCTAATTAATTAACTGTTTATAGTTATTCTTTAAATTCCATATTGTCCTACCAGCATACAGGGGCAGAAATACGCCATCATTGTGCTGCTGGTGGGATGTGAAGGAAGTAGTTGTTTTCCATTCACACAGTTACCCCTTAGCTAACTATCCAGAAAGGCAATGCTATCTTTAGATATACACTCTACAAATGTAATTTACATAGCATTCTACACTCTACATTTAAAAAAATGTGTAAAACTAAATTACTACCAGGCAACATTTTTGTAATGTAGGAGTTCATGAATTTCATGCCAGTTTGGTATGCAATAAATGTAAAGATAACTTTTGGTAAACAGATCTTTCTTTATACCCTCCTAGCTTGCAGCAGGATAGTATGATAGTACTATAGTATGATAGTACTATCCTGTTGATCCAGTTGATTTTACCTATTGTAATCTATGGCTACAGTGCTGGACAAATTTCCATTGCTTTTAGAGAAGGCCCTAAAGATCTTGAGTGACTGTATTGCTATGTCAAATTTTAAAGGCCCCTTTACATGATCCAGTGTTTAGGTAGATTAACATGAAAAGTCATTGTTAATAACACTCATAACGATATCTGACACTGATTCTGATATCACCAGAAATATGGACAAAATGCTTGTTTGTCAGACAGATTGTTTATTTTAACCCTAAAGGAGGCAGATCAGTTTGTACATTTATGCTCATATACTTATGAGTTTTTTTCATATTTTCCTTCCCTGCCCTGCTTATTCTTTGTGTGACAAGTTATACTTTCATTTGGCACCATTTTAGGGTAAATGTAATATTTTTGATTTAGCTTTTATTAACATTTTTTGGGTGTCAATGTCAAAAACTCTACAATGCTATGATAGGTTTTTGCATTCTGCATTAAATATGACATGGCTACTTTCTTTTTTTATGTAGATTGTGAGTCCCGCATAGGGCTCACAATGTACATTTTTCCCTATCAGTATGTGTTTTGGAATATGAGATGGAAATCCATGCAAACACTGGGAGAACATACAAACTCCTTGCAGATGTTTTTTTGCCCTTGGCGGGATTTGAACACCAGGACTCCAGCGCTGCAAGGCTGCAGTGCTAATCACTGAGCCACCGTGTGGCCCCGACATGACTACTTTCGTCGGGTCATTGCGATTATGGAATTACCAGATTTATATTGGTTTTATTATGTTTTGCTGCTTTTACAAATAAAACATCACTTTTTGAAAATGAACAATTTTTTTGGGGTCACCATATTCTGAACCGGATAATTTTATTTTATTTTATTTTTAATGAACATGTTTGTTTAACGCCCACAGCATTTCAGTGCCATACTAATACTCGCAGACATTAACCATATGCTCAGCGTGATGTAATAGTATGGCACAGAGTGGGAAGGGGTTAAGAAAAAACATGTTTGATTATCAGCAACACATTGTCCCGCATAAACAGGGCAATGTGTTGCTGTCAAACGCAAACTATATGTGGGTGAATGATTTGTTTGTCCCCATGCAGCAGCAATAATCTACAGATAAGCAGGAAAAAATTAAAAATGAACAATCCTAAGGAATATCTGCTATCGTTGCTGTCTTGTCAAGACTTGTAAAGATTCCTTTAATCACAAGAATAATTTAATGAAAAAACAACAGACGCAATAAGCTTAAAAGCAATAAAAAAATCTTATAAATAAGAAAGCAGCTGTATTCCAAACAAGTTTATGAGATTTTAAATAACAGTATTACTGAAATTAGTTTCACACAAACCTTGTACTGCCCATTGTTCTGATCTGTCATAGACTGTATTGTCATCATAGACAGCAGTGTTAAAATAAAAATAGAAGGGATCTTCCACAGCACAGAGTAATAAAACAAGTAGTCACTCAGTGTATGGCATGTTGAACTATAAAAAAATACGAGAAACAAGAGGTAGAGATAACAACTGCTTATACTGCCGCATTCATATATCGATGTATGTTAGAAAGCCCAGATGAAAACAATAAGAGGTGCTCAGGGGTGTAGAGGAGGGGGGATATAGGGGAGGAAGAAAAAGGCGTCTCAATATGGGGAGTTCATGTACCTCCTAACTATAGAGGATAGCTAGGAGTCAAAGTCATCTATTAGTGTACCTGGGGATCGCATATCTTAGTGAATTCCTAATATGTACGATGAACCCTGGCAGACAGCTCCTCCAATATATATATATATATATATATATATATATATATATATATATATATATATATATTTCGTTGAACTTATTCATCTTTCTGGAACCATCTATTGGGAATGAGAAGACTGACAGCTGTCAGTAAATATGTAGCCATGGATCCAGTGGCATAACTAGGAATGGCGGGGCCCCGTGGCGAACTTATGACATGGGGCCCCCCTGACACTGAAGATCTCGACCGAGTCCCTCCTACGCATTGCTGCGCGCTCTATTATGACCAATAGTGGACCCTGCACACAGTATTATCCCCCATAGTAGCCCCTGCACACAGTATTATACCCCATAGTGGCCCCTGCACACAGTATTGTGGCCCCTGCACACAGTATTATGTCCCATAGTGGCCACAGTACACAGTATTATGTCCCCATAGTGGCCCCTCCACACAGTATTATGTCCCCATAGTGGCCCCTGCACACAGTATTATGTCCCATAGTGGCCCCTGCACACAGTATTATGTCCCATAGTGTCCCCTGCACACAGTATTATGCCCCATAGTGGCCCCTGTACACAGTATTATACCCAATAGTGGCCACTGCACACAGTATTATGTCCCATAGTGGCCACTGCACACAGTATCATCCCCCATAGTGGCCCCTGCACACAGTATTATGCCCCATAGTGGCCCCTACAGGACTAAATACTGTCACGTCACCCGCTGACCGCTATACCAGGACAATTGTGGATAAAAAAATCTGGTCATGTGTATTACAATTTAGTAACTCCATGTGCCTCATATTAATAGAAGTTAACCCCATCATGTCCCTCACATTAACCCTTGTGTACCCCACATAAGAGTTACTGATATGTGAGAGACATGGAGGTAATAATAAAGTATCTTCATTATTATTACCCCCATATGTCTTACATATCAGTAACTCTTATGGTGAGGCACACAGGGGTTAATGTGAGGGACATGATAGGGTTAACTGCTATTAATATGAGGCACATGGAGTTACTAAAACAAAAGTAATCACCCCAAATGCCTGATATTAATAAGTATAGTAACCCCAGTATGCACCTGTTTTCTTTCTTTAGTTTCATTTTCCTGGAGCAGCTTCTTCTTCTTCTTCTTCTTCTCTTGTGTGCAGCTCGGCAGGGATAAGCCCCGCCTCCTGGACTCTCCTCAGCCCTCTCATTGGTGGGCAGAGGACAGGCAGAGAAAGGGAGGGGGGAGAGAGGGGGAGGGGGAGCGTCCTGAAGCGCTGAGAGGAGCCAGACCAGCAGCTCCTGTATGTCAGCCGTTGCTGCAGCTTCGGGGCCCCCTGTTGGTGGAAAGTATTCCACCAACAGGGGGCCCCGATCATTATACTCGGGGGTCCGAAAAGACCTCCGAGAATAATGATAGCAGCGGTAGCAGCTGTCACTGGGTCCCTGATGTCCTGGGCCCTGTGGCAGCTGCCTCTACTGCTATGGTGGTAGTTACGCCACTGCATGGATCTCTGGTTCAGGCTGAAGTTGGGCTCATCAAACTAGAGTAGAATCACTGTGGGTGACAACAAAATCTGATCTTTTCAGATAGTATTGGTAAGTCTAGAAATTTTTGTCCAAAAGAGAGTAAATTTATTACAGAACCACCATTTGTTGGAGATAGTGCCTGAGGCCAACCAGCATCGCCAGCATAGATCAGTGCAAGTTAATCTACAGAATAAAGGAACAGATGTGTTTTATACCATCTGAATGTGACCTTATATGAGTTCTCTTGTATTAGAATGGACTGCAAAAAGCCATGAATTCTCCTCAAAATCTGTCAATAATCCTCATCTGAGAAAGAACAATTCAGTTCCTTCTCCCATGCTTCTAAGGGTGCATTCACACGGAGTAACGTGCCGCGTGACCTGGCACGTATACGCCGTGTGAGATTTTGAGCGCCGTATATGCTCCCATTGATTTCAATGGGAGCCTGGATCGTATACGCCGTGTTATGCGTCACGTTACTCATTCACATGGAGGAAAATGGTACTGAATTTGGTGTGTGATCTGTGTCAGATTCAGTGCTGAAAAAAAAGCCTCCAATTGACTTCAATGGGTTCCTTTTTCTGAAAAAGGAACCCATTGAAGTCATTGGGAGGTTTTTTTTTCAGCACTGAATCTGACGGGGATTCCACACCAAATTCAGTACCATTTTCCTCCGTGTGAATGCACGTTAAGGGTCATTGCACACAGAGTTTTTTGGCGCTGATTTTGACATTGAATCTGCCTTAAAATCAGGCTTCAAAAAAGGCCTCCCAATAGAACTCTAATGGGAGGCTTTTTTGGAGGCTTATTTTGAGGCGGATTCAGAGTAGAGTCTGCAGGACAGGTAGAAAGTAGATTGGAATTATATGGTGGTTTCATCAAAAAACCTCAGAGAAATCTCCAACACATGGACTTAAAATCTAGAGTATGGGTTTTAACTCATTCAGAAAGTGCTGCAAGGCAAAGAACTGTGCCATCGGTGAAGAAAGTTCCAATTGACTGGTCAAGTGAGCATTGCCATAAATTTACATAACAAACTGGCAATGTTTAACCCCTTCCCGCCGATGGCATTTTTTGATTTTCGTTTTTCGTTTTTGACTCCCCTCCTTCTAAACCCCATTACTTTTTTATTTCTCCGCTCCCAGAGCCATATGAGATCTTAATTTTTGCGGAACAAATTTTTCTTCACGATGCTACCATTAATTATTCTATATAATGTACTGGGAAGCAGGAAAAAAATTCAGAATGGGGTGGATTTGAAGAAAAAATGCATTTCTGCGACTTTCTTACGGGCTTTGGTTTTACGGCGTTCACTGTGCAGCCAAAATGACATGTCCCCTATATTCTGTGTTTCGGTATGGTTCCAAGGATACCAAATTTATATGGTTTTATTTACATTTTAACCCCTAAAAAAAATTCCAAAACTGTTAAAAAAATTTTTTTCTAAAAGTCGCCATATTCCGACGGCCGTAACTTTTTTATACATAAGTGTACGGGGATGCATAGGGTGTCTTTTTTTGCGGGGTCGGGTGTACTTTTTAGTTCTACCATTTTCGGGAAATGTTACTGCTTTGATCACTTTTTATTCAAATTTTTATCAGAATCAAAACAGTAAAAAAACGGCGGTTTGGCACTTTCGACTATTTTTACCGCTACGGCGTTTACCGAACAGGAAAAATATTTTTATAGATTTGTAGAGCGGGCGATTTCGGACGCGGGGATACCTAACATGTATATGTTTAACAGTTTTTAACTACTTTTATATGTGTTCTAGGGAAAGGGGGGTGATTTGAACTTTTAATTCTTTTTATATTTTTTTTATATATTTTTTAACTTTTTTTTTATTTTTTTTTTGCATTTATTAGACCCCCTAGGGGTGTTGAACCCCAGGGGGTCTGATCACTAATGCAATGCATTACAATGCTAATGCATTGCAATGCATTGCAAAAAAGCATCATCTCTTTTGCAGGCTGCATAGACCAGCCTGCAAAAGAGAGGCTTTGCAGACAAGCCTGGGAGCCTGTACAAGGCTCACGGCTGTCATGGAAACGGGACGTCAGCCCTGGAGCATGCTCCAGGAGCCGGCGATCCATGCCAAAATGGCGGCGCCCATGCGCCGCCGGGAAAATGGCGCCTCCGGCGCCTTTGACCGCGGCGCCGGAGGGGTTAATGCCTCCGATCGGTCCGGGGACTGATCGGAGGCATTAGAGCCGGTTGTCTACTGCTTAAAGCAGTAGACACCCGGCGGCTATGGCGGCCGAATGGCTCCCGGGCGGTCGCCATAGTTACAGACCCGACATGCGCCGTACTATTAACCAACCTCATATCCTTGTTAAAGTATTTTCAACCATAGTTAGGACGGGTTTACATCTGCGTCCTAGTCTCTGCTTTCAGGTTTGCGTCTTCTGCCCGAGAAACTGGACAGGAGACGGAAACCGGCAGTTACTTTTCAAACCCATTCATTTGAAAAGAAATGCTCCCGAGATGGATCCCAAGTCAGCCAAAAGTATGGGTCCCATGTATAGCAGTTCTATGTTTTAAAAATTTTTTTTTGTTTTACCTTGGTATCAGCACTCCTCCCATTCAGCCCAGATGTTTTTAACTAAGGGAGCCTTCTACTGGTCTGCACCTCTGACCATATGGTAAGGTGAGGTTTTTTTGAGAACCGTTTACATGATGAGGTCCTCTGACTGAGATTATATAGTAAGGTGAATTATTTGAGATATGTTCACATGGTGTGATACTGTGTGGCGTTTGACATTTCTGTGGTGCGGTGAATGTGAGGTGATGAGGCCGAAAGCCGGGCAGCAGCGGTGTAGTTGGAATGCTGCGTCTGTGAGAGCTAAGTTGCAGTGGTAGTTACTGTGCAGTGCCACACACAGTACAGTAAGAACCCACTAGATAGAGGTCGTTGGGAAGTGGCTAGTGGGCTTATACACCTCGATCAATATGTATACTAAGACCCTCGTTCAGTTTTGTAGATTTTGTTGAGGTATAAGGTTGGGATATGTGGGATTTTAGTGTCATAGAGTCTCATGACATGGTGGTGTGCATGTGCCTGATATGTTGTACATATTGCTGCAATCATAACTGATTCCTTAAAATCAATGTTCTGTGGTGGTTGTTGCTATGTGTCTTAATAAATTGTAATCTAATCTTTGTTTCAACAAAGTTTTCACTAGAAGCGGACTGAAAAAACAATATGAGCAGAAAAAAATGTTATTTATTTGTATTTATCAAAGATTTTTCATTTCACTTCACGGGGTATATATATGTCTGTAGTTGGTAGAGTATCATGTATTGGCATTAATTCATTTATGAAATGTACTCTGTATTTGTGTATTTGGGTATTGTTTTATTGGTAATAATTGTCTCACAATTATAAAATTATAAAAAACAAAAAATAACAAAAATGTCACTGTTTATACAAAATTACTTTTCCACATTTAATAATGATTCTTAATATCTCTATTTAGTATAAGATATTCAAAATAAAATTAAAGATTTTTTTTTTGTGGTGGTTGCACTATTCTTTGTTACAGAGATACATACAGCCCGTAAATGCTAACTTTTCCAAATTTTTGAAATCCGCGATTCTTATGTTAAATGAAGTCATATTTTATGTTTAGTGGTCATTTAAGCCAAATGCACTTTATGATGCCTTTAAAATCAGATTTAGTAGACACAGTTAAATTTTATAACCAATTAGCTTCCCTATCAATTGAGACATATACATCTAATGATGCACATTATTCTGCTTAGTATTCTAGCTGATATTTGCATTGTTAATCATCTAAGAACCCAGAATATGTCTGTTAAAATATATGAAGAAGTAAAGCAAGGAAGAAAGCTTGAGGAAAAATTACATACTGCATTGTATTAGGAAATGCCAAAATAAGAATTGGTATAGTAAAGCACCATAAAAAGATTATTTAACCCCTTAAGAATGCAGACCTTATAGAGTGCCAGACTTTTCTTCTATTTATCATGATTGCAGTTGGAGAACTATATCATTTACAAGACAATTTTTGTGCAGTCAATATCTGAGAGCTGTAACTTTTTAATTTTGCTTTTGGCTTTATGTCGCCTTGTTTTTTGTTGGAAAATTGCAGTTTTTATTAACTCTTAGGCACATGAGGCAGCAATTCTAGTTCTTATTTAATGTTGTACAGCATGCGGTAGACTATCAGTACTAAACTGGTGTGAATTAGACCAGGGGTGGGCAATTAATTTTCGGGACATGAAACTGGGGGCAACTAGAGGGGGACATTAAAATCGAGAAGCTGGACGCAGACATTAAACTGTAGGGGTAGCTGGAGGGTGACATTAAACTGGGGGCAACTAGAGGCAGACAGGTCCCCCTACAGCTTCCTCCACAGTTTAATGCCCCCTCCAGTTGTCCCGAGTTTAATGTTTAATGACAGTTTAAGTGCCCTCTTCATCTACCCCCAGTTTCATGTCCCCTCCTCCATTTCTCCCTCAGTTTCATATCCCCCTTTATTTGCCCCAGTTTCATGTCCCCCCCTCCATCTGCCATCTCTGCCCTAGTATAACATTCCTCTTCCATCTCTGCCCCTAGGTTACTGAGACACACACACAGACACATATAGACACACACACACACACACACACTCCACCCTGCATCTCACCTTACATCTTTCAGTACCTTATGACACACACCACATGTCTTCAACTTCTTGCACTGTCCTGCCGGCACTAAGACACGCCCCCTAGACACGCCTCCCTAGTCAAGCTGTGCAGGCCGGTCTGAATCAGTCAGAGGGCCGGATATGGCCCGGGGGCTGTGCTTTGCCCAGGTCTGGATTAGACTCTAGAAAGCCATGCTATTCTTTTGTTTAATTGGGTCGCAATGTTTGTGCCAGTGATACATTGCCTACAGTGACTTGTACTGTAAAGTATCATATTTTTTATAATAGTTATGTTTGGTATTAGACCTTTGTTCCATTAACTTGCAAACAAACTAAGCATTGCCAAACTTCCAAAATGAATGCAAATGACAGTGCAGTCCACTGTAAACTATGAAGTAGTGCTGGTCGAAGGATAGGAGTCCTATCAAGCAGATGATAGGCAAAAATGCAAAGAGTCAGAGCTATACCAATCTAATAGTTATGGATTAACTTAACCCTTTCACTGCCAATCACGTAGCTCTACGTCCTCCCAGGGTGTCACTTGCATAGCCGAGGACGTAGAGGTACGTGCTTAACTTCTAATGCCCATATCTCAGGATTCGTTTGGCCTATGAAGATAATTTTAGATTCATTTTAAAGATGAGAATCTCATCTTTAAAATGACACCAAGATCTTCATGTTAACCCTTACTGTGCCAAAGCGATTCACTGTTGAAAATGCTATTGGGGATTTAGATCTCATTGAAGATCTCAATTCCCGACAGAGTTTTTAACAGCAATTCGCTAAAAAACTGTAAGGGCTATTATGAAGATCTTGGTGTCATTTTAAAGATGAGATTATCATCTTTAAAATGAATCTAAAATTATCTTCATAGGCCAAACGAGTCCTGAGATACAGGACTTTAAATTGTCCCCCCCCTCCTGTCTCGGGAAGCATTAGTGAGACAGGAAGGGGAGAAGGACTTGCAGCTGCAGCAGCTTGCACGGAGACACAGAGATAGAGAAGCATTTTCTCTAATCTTTGTGGACAACCTCTATGTGACCCTAGGAGGAGGGGGGAGGAGGGATTTAGTCCCTATTTCCCCCCTCCTGTCAATCAGATAGCATACTGATTTGCTGTCTGATTGTCACATACAGGTATAATATAATTGTCCCCTGAGCTTTACTACTGGGGTATTCTTTTGTTATACCTCCTGAACACAACCAGGAAGGTTATTGGCGCTGTGACCCAGACATTTACCATTGTCCAGGTCGCAGCGCCAAAAAAAAGTCGCACCAAACACTTACACAACACATACAAAGTCATGAATAAAGTTTACATTTCACCCAATCCCTGTCCATATCTGAGCTTTCTAGAGTAAAATACGCCTCAAGCGATATCCGTTACATGCTAAAATAATAGTAAAAACTATTATCACTAGAGATGAACATATAGGTTTCTAAATTTTTATAGGGGGATGGAAAATAATATTTTTATGTAAAGTCCTATTTAATTTGCATGCACAAAATGGAATGGCGCATTTCTGCGATTTTGGCGTTTCTTTAACACCCGCCCCTGTAAATATATACATGTGTGGTATGTATGAACTCCTCACATATTGCAGTTTTTTGAAAAGTACATTATGTTTGCAAAAAGGGATTGCTTGAGCCGCACTTTAGTGGCAAATTTGAATTTCTGCGCAATTTTTGCTTTCAATCTCTGTTTGCCGCAACATTGCATGAAGGTGGTTGTATATATGAACTATTAAATTGTGTTTTTATATACGGTATGCTGTGCAATCTCAAAAAAGTTAGATTTTGGTATCACAGTCACAGTTTGGTAGGTGCAGTATAGCTTTATAACATATTAGTGAATAACAGCAAAATCCTGCCTATCTTCTGTATTAGGGTTTTTGGGAGTCCGAGCTCTTGTTGTAGTTGATGTTTGCGGTACATATAGTATATATACACATTGTATACACCTTAACTTATTATTTTAGATGTATTTTGTATATGAATCTGAGATTGAACATGAGTTTTAGGTGCAAAAATGTGTTTTAGTGCATTTTTAAAAAAACATGTTTTGTGTTTGTCACTAAGTTGCATGAAGGTGGATGTGGCTATTGATGACCCATTGAGATATATGTAATCTTCAGGTTGTCTACTTTCAAAAAATATATAGGGTTTAGGTGTTCACTTGCTTTTCATGGTGTGTAATCCCTAGATTTTATAGGATGATACTTTTTTAGCATTTCCAGCTTCAAAGCAGATTTTTGTTCCTTCCAGTTATAGCAATTTTCTGAAGACATGTGCATGCGGGTGCAGGCCATAGTGATATGTATGAACTCTGCACATGTTGAATTCTTATTTTTAGGAGGTTTGGTGCATATAATTTATTGTTTGGTTTCCACTTTTAACAGCTAATATAAATTTATTTGCATTTTTTCATAAAACATTCACTTTAAATCAAAATTGCATGAAGGTGCCTGTTCGTATACAGTACCAAGTTACATTGAGACAATGCTGCAGGTGTCTAATTTAAGAAAATATATAGGTATGGGGGGGTTGGATGCTTTTTTAATATTGCAATTTAGCTTTGATTTATCCATCTCAAAACTGTGAAAATTGCTCTAGCTACTGGAGGTGCAAAATTTCAAGAGACCTTTGGCAGCGAAAAGGTTAAAGGATAAGCCATTAGATGTTACTCCATTACAACAAAAGTGTTTGTGCTCTGGAGGTCCTACCCTGCCTCTGCTTACTTTTCTTCATTGTTGATGTGCTCCTAGATTTCTGTTAAACAATGTATTGAGCGTTTAATACTTAAAAAGGACAGTTGGTTTGTTCTGAGATATGTTTTGTCATTCAAGTAGTGCCTGGTTGTAGTTATGTGCAATATTAGAGTCTTATCTTGATAGCATCTTTTCCAGAATCCTTCTCTTCTCCATAGAAGAAATTCTATTTCTTTAATAATTTATTTTACAAGTTATAAGTTTCTTATGAATTGTACTATACGATTATAAAAAATTGCCTAATATTTTGAAGTATGTTTTAAGGCATATGGACACAACAACTTCATGCAAACTAAGGCTACGCTGGCATGTTCCAAAACGGCATTCACACCTGTGAGCATTGTGCATGTGTACCCAGGGGCATAACTTGAGGGGGTGCAGATGGACAATCGCACCCAGGCCCAGGAGCCTTAGGGACCCATAAGCCCTTGCATAACTTACAAGGCTAGTTCACACAGGGGCAAAGAGGCTGATTTTGACAGCGGCTATCGCTTCAAAATCCGCCCCTTTACAATAGTGGTCTATGTAGACTGCTAGCTTTTTTTTTCTGCTAGCAGATTTTTCTGCTAGCAGAAAAAAAGAAGCAACATGACCTTTCTTCAGTCGTTTTCCGCCTGAAGAATGCAATAGAAGTGAATGGGAGGCGAAAAACGCAACATGTTTTTTTCAGCCCATTCACTTTACAAGAGGAGAAAACAGTCTGGTGTTTTTTGAAGCGGTTTTTACAAACAAAAAAAAAAGCTCCAAAAAGCGTGGCAAGGTCCAAAAAAAGCTTCCTAATTAGGAATCGTTTTTTTCCGGTGGCGAAATAAGCCACACGTAATTTACGTGTGAACTAGCCCAAATAGTTCACAGTGGTCCCATCTACCACTGGATCCATAAGCCTAGGGGTCCATAAATCACCCTCACTACACAAAGGTGGTTAAACTTTTTTGATCACCTTTTTGAATTCTTCTGATCACTGGCATTTTCAATATTGTAAATTTATTACCACTGTCCTCTGGTGAACTGGAGTGAGAACATTTATGACACTTAGCCTTCCACTGTCAAAAACGAGAAAATTAATTTAATTTATGTCAAATGGAGCAATTGGTCAGAGTATAGTCAAGGACCGATTTCTGGGAGGGGGGGGGGAGTTGTACCACGAAAGGGGAGAAAATTGTTGTGGGGAGCCCAAGATGAACTTTTGCATCAGAGCCCTTAAATCTCTGGTTACGCCACTGTTTATACGCAATATTTTTATGTGTGATTGCTGAGGCCACTAAAGTCGCTCTAATTATGTTTGAAATATAATCTGCAAATTAAGAATACTTTTCAATGGTAACTAGGGTTAAGCCGATCTTAAAATTTCAGGAACATTTTTAAAATCCGATTTCCGATCATTTTCCATTCGATACCGATCCCAATTCCAATCCCAATGCAAGTCAATGGGATTTTTTTTAATAATCGAAGAATGGATTTTAAAAAGGGTAAGTCCCATTCTTCCCCTACTGAGTGTGCTCAGACCTTTTTGAGTCACTCGGATGCTAAGTCCCATTTTGCCTCTACTGAGCATGTTCAGTGAAGTTATTGCCTTTTTATAGCTTAAGTTTATGCCCGCTGGGCGCTCACACTTTAACTAAATGACTTGGAGACAGGAGGTCAGAGCTAGGTTCTGGTGAAGGCAGGTTGTCACACTAGGCGTCTAGGATAGGACTCCTTGGCCCAACCAGGGCACTGCCGGTAGGGACCAGAAAAGCCTTTTGAATTGCCTATTTACATTGTAGCTCCTAGCTGTTGTGGAGCCCTTTATATTACTGACCAGTGGTGACATTTAACCCCTGGCAGCCTTTATTGTGTAGCAGGGTGAAGCATTTGCTAGTGCCTATCTCTCTGCTGTAATTTAGCAGATGCTAAGTCCCATTGTCTAGCTGCTGGGTGAAGGCTTCATTCGGCTGCACTTTCCCAGTGAAGTTAACTGGTGAGAGTTTGTTGCAGTCTGTTCACACTAGAACCGCTCAAACCCCACTGCCAGTGTAGTTAACTGGTGGTTCGCATTTCAGTCCTCACACACTAACCGCACCTGTGAGTTTAACTGGTGCGGTGTATATTTGTAAACTGCTGCTCTGCTCAGGCAGACGGCTGCCCTCTGGGGGTTTGAGGACCTCACTGCAGTGTCTTGCAGTCTAGTCGATGTCAATACTATTATTTTCATATATATAGTAACACTGAGTTGAGTATACAGCTCTGCTACATCTCAAATGTAGCAGAGTTGAGCATACGGTAAAACAGAGATGAAGCAGTGGCAGGCTGCGTTAAATCCATAGGGATGAATGGACGCAGCCGGCACGCAGGGTCGGTAAAGTCTGACGCCGGTCAAAGTCTGCATGCCGGCTGCTTCCATTCATTCTTATGGGTATGTGCTCACTCATCTGATACTATAGCTTTTCCCACAATGATTGGCCAGTAGCCAAGCATTGTGGGAAATAACCTCCGACCTCGATCCCGCCGAAAAAAAGATCGGGATCGGAATTCCGATCGCGATTGTGAAATTTACTCAATCACTGATCGGAATCCGAATATTTCCGATCCAGATCGCTCAACCCTAATGGTAACTCATTGCCAAATTGTTTCTTGATGAGAGTCAAAGACTGTGGCACCCATGCCAGCTACTCTAGATGTTTTCATGTTCTCTGGTGCGTGTGTGGCTACAGCCACCTTCTATATTGACCCCAAATTCAAGGCATACCTGTTATTTCATTAAAAACTGAAATATCTTGGACAATTGTCACTGAAAAAAAAACATGCTTATGATAGTTTACTCAAACCTAGAGATAACCACTAAAATTACATCAACCTAGTTGCACTGGTTACAACTGTCCACTGCTTTTAGCGGGCATTTACATAGAGCTCCTGCCAGGAGTATCCTCTTCTATCCTCTTCTGTGCAGTCTGTTCCCTATATGCACTGCACTTCCCTTGGGAATGCCCACATGCATCCTCAAATAAAATGCCAGCCCCACTCAGAAACCCCTCTTCTCTGTTTATTGTTGCATGTTGCCTGTTTTAGAGAACAAGGAAAGCTGGAGCTCAGATAGCTGTATCTTCCTAAAATACTCAAAATATTAAGAAGAAGATCAAAAGATTCAAAAATCAGGAAAGGAAGTATCCATGTGTACAAAGGACAAGGCTAATGGTCAGTATTGGTTGCTTGTGATCTACATACCCTCAGTCAGCACTGCATTTAAATATACATTAATTAGTAATTATAAATTCCAGTAAAAAATTCCCACTCCTATCAGGAAAGAATCCAAGATGATGAATTAAATATAACTTTTTATTGTTATCCAATAGTTTAAAAAGTTACATCGTAACTATGGAGGTAAGTCAAGTCATGATAGAGCTACGCGTTTCTGTACAGACTTGTACCTTCCTCATGGCCATGACCACTCATGACCTTTTGTTAAATCTATACTTCAGCCAGTTCCACATTACATATACTGGATATTGAATTTGATAACTATGAAATTTTTAGTAGTTTTAAGACAAATTAGAATGTCTAACTTTTTTTTACAAGCAGTTTAATAATTAAAATAAGGTCCCTGATATACATAAAACTTTTAATAATTAAAAATTGAAATGATATATAAATCTTTGCAAAAAATGAAGAAACTTTGTCATTGGATTGGTTCAAACATTTGGATTGTTTTGTTTGGCTACTATGCATATATGTCATACTTGTTTTTGCTGCACACCTTACTGCAAGCTGAATGAATGTAAGAAAAAGGTTGGAAGGGAAGATGCCAGCAGCATCACACTACAAAGGTATTCCATAACCGTGGGGTTATGTAAGCATGCAGAGCAGCTAAAGAAAGAAAACATGACATTTTTAATCAAGACATATTGCTGCATTTTCATTTTAGAAACATTAGAACAATAAATAAATAAAACTTGGTTTTAAAAGTATGCAAATCTGTATTCATCCACAAGTCACAATCTCCTTTACTCACTAAAATACTTGTTTCTCTTACAAAAATGTTACAGTTATGTAAATATATCAACTTATGGTTTACTCAGAATTTGCAGTTGACATGTGATTGAGCATTTCAATAAGGGGTTTTCTGGCCATAAACTGATTTATATTAATACTGATAACTTTATCTACAGGATAGGTAATCAGTATGTGACCTATGTATGTGATACAAATGAGGGGAAAGTGCTAACACAGGCTTGGACCAAAACTCTAAATTCCCGCTATAAAGCGCTCACACCCCTTCATTTGTATATGAATACAATGGCGATAAAATGAAGCTTAAGCTTACTTAGATCTGTAAACACCTCAGATCCATGTAGGAAAGACAATTAGAATACAGCAGATACTTTTTTTTTTTATTATCAATATACCAGTATAAATGCAACAGAAATCTTATAGCATATCTGTTGTTTCATGTGACTATTCAGGATAAGATGCTATATGTGTGTGCATCAGAAGTAGCACTAACCTAACTTAGCGTATCAGTATGTAAACCTTTTAATTATTAATTAAATTATTATTAATTATTAATTAAAAGATAATAAGGGAAAAAGCCCAATTCCATATTAATATGTATCCTGTAATATGTTTAACCACTCAAGTGCATGAGCATGCTTTAAAGACACAGCCTCATTTTTCATAATGCCCTATCAATTTTTCTGTTGCTGATAATTGTAGCTGCAACACATTTTGCATTTATCTTTGAGGCAGTGGTCATGTACAATAATAATAAGTTTGGTTTGTTTACATGTAGTTCTGCCAGGAGTAACTGTACAATAGCAAAAGAAATAGCTGAGAAAAGCCTAAATAACAATAATAAAGGAGATCCAGGAACACTGAACTGTAAAAGTAGGGAAGATACATGCCGGTACCCACTTCACTCTAGCATCTACCATACAGGTATGACACGGGAAAAGAGCAATCTTTGAGTGCAGTGTTATGGTTAGATACAAAGCCTCACAAAAGCAACAGCAATAGCTGCCTAATAACTGCAAGCAGTAGAAACAGCTATTTAAAATCAGTACAGTACTGTTAGCCAAGACAGACTCCCAGATGTCTTCAACAGAGACTGCCATGAAGCCAGGATGGACTTTAGCTGAATCAAAGAGTCTGAATTGTCATCACTAGAAGGATATACTAATAACACACAACAATAATAATAATAAATAATAAATTTTATTTATATAGCGCCAACATATTCTGCAGCGCTGATTTTGCTACTTAGAGAAAAACATGTGATTCATACTAAAATTAGCTTCTGTCCGCGACTTCAATCGTGTGTTGTTGGCGTTGATGTTCCACCTATAGTCAACAAATTGCTGCTGTCGATGGTTCGTCTGCTCCAGCTTTTCAGCATCTCTCAAGCTGGCCTGCTGCTGAACTTGTTCCTCACGCCATGCCTGTGATTGTTCCGGCATCTCAGTAGCTCACTGGGATGCCATATAATGAGTATTGTTGGTGTCAATCATCCACCTGCTCTAAGAGCTGCTTGATGCCTAGCTTGTTCAATCCTCCTCAGCTTCCGCTTGAGGAGAACTCTGTTGACTTTCTGCTACCTTCATAGCTCTCGTTTTTTGAGAATTTTGCTACAAATTAGATTTTCTTTTTCCTGGCATATTTAAAATTGAGAAACTGCCAATTTGGATTAAAGGGGTTTTCCCATCTCAGAGTGTCAGCACACTGCCTAGAGTGTATTTGTCTCCCCCCCCCCCCCCCTCCCTCTGGCTGAACAGAACACTTATGCAGATCAGGTAATAAGAATGGACTCAGTATATATAATACTTTCAGGACTTTCAGGACTTTCACATATATAATACTAGCTGCTACCCGCGACTTCATCTGCAGTGATTGTAGAAGTGTGTGAATAGAGGCACGGGTGAAATTTGATTCCTGTGTAAAAGGTATGGGATATGAATGTTGGGTAATTGAGAGAAAACGTGAGGCTTTTTTGTTGAACGTATTTTTTATGAATGTGAGTGTTATTGTTAGGGTCCATTGAGACTGCGTAACGCGGCGGTCATTTGGTGCTTATTTTAACGTTGAGCGGCGCATTACGGCACTGCGTGTGTTTTACGTTTGCATGTATGATGGCGTTAACGTTGCGTACAGGTGATCCTAAATGCGCAGCGTAAATAGCGTGGTGCAAATGGGGCGTAAATGCCCTGGTAACGCGGCGGTCGTTGTAAGAAGCACCAAATGAGCGGCGCGTTACGCCGTGTGAATGTGCCTTTATACGTGTATTTGTGGCGGTGTATTTTCAGCAAATGCATGGGCTTTTATTGGGTGTGAAGGAGAGCAGGGGGTGCGCTGAATAATGCAATGCATTGCAATAGTAATGTATTGCAATGCATTGCATAATAGTGTCAGTGTATGCAGGCGTAATGTTTAGTGGGCGATTTTGGAGGCGGGGATAGGAAATGTGTGTGTTTCACAGTAATTTTTTTTGGTGTTTGTTTCTTTTTTTTTTTAATGTATGGCTAAAGGAGCTCTATCAGCAAAATCATGCTGATAGAGCCCCACATATGCATGCATAGCCTTTAAAAAGGCTATTCAGGCACCGTAAAAGTTATATTAAACTACCCCCCCCCCCCCCCGTTTTTAGCCATAGTAGAAGCCGCATGCTACTGCGCATGCGCCCAGGCTATTTATTTTTATCAGTGTCCGCGAGCGAGCGCCGGAGGAGGACAGGACCGGAGGACATCGGAGGAAGAAGAGGCGTGGACGAAGATGAAGACACACCCTGAATGCCCGCCCAGTGTGCACAATCCGCAAGTAGAGCACATTCTTTTTTAGGTTATTATTTTAAAACGGGGGGGGGGGGGGGGGGTAGTTTAATATAACTTTTACGGTGCCTGAATAGCCTTTTTAAAGGCTATTCACGCATATGTGGGGCTCTATCAGCATGATTTTGCTGATAGAGCCCCTTTAATGCTAAAGTGGTTTGCAGGCTGCATCCAGCAGCTTGCAAAACACTACCATTGTACACCAGCAGGGGGTGTCGTTTGCAATGCAATGCATTGCAATACTACTGTATTGCTATGCATTGCATAACCGTGCCAGTGCTATTGCAGGCTATGTTGCCTTGCCTGCAGCAGCCTGGCCAGATGGAGGTGTGTGGGTGGTGTGGGCGAGCTAGCGGCTGCTATTGCAACCCTCGCGGCGGCCGCCTAGCTCAGTGTCGGCGGCGGAGATCTACAGGAGGATGCCTCCGCGCAGCGTGGGACAGACGGGAGCCGCGGGACAGGTAAGAGAAGGCGTCGGGGGCCGGAAAGTGTGCAGTATCCGGAGACATGATGGGGGTAGCGCAGTGTAGGCGCGACCATGACAGGGAAGGGCTATGGCAGGCGTACGGCTACTGGGCACCTGGCAGACGGCAAGTGGCGGCATGCGGCGTACTATAAGGGGTTATGCCGGCAGGGAGCAGAGGCAATGTCAGCGGTGGTGTGGAAGGCAGCGGCGGCAATGGCAGGCGGTTGCCATAGGAACAGGAGCAAGGGGGGTGACATGAGCTGCAAGTAAGTGTGAGGTGTGTTCGGAGAAGTGGAACGAAAGGGCACTGAGGGAGAGGGGTCAGGCTATTGTGGAGCGTAAGGTGTTGGCACTGTTGGAATTGTAACGTGCACTTACCAGTGTCGGCCTGGTGGATGGTTTGTGCCGTGGCAGCAGCAGGGAGGTGATAGCGGCGGCGGGGACTGTTGCGGCCTGGAGGCAGGATATCGTGTGCTGCGGGCTAAGGTGGAGGCGCAAAATGGTGGCGTGCTAGTAGCACGTTGTTTATGTCTGCAAAGTGCGCATGCTCCTGTGGAGTAGTGTGGTGGGCGGTGCTGCGGATCCTCCCAGCGGTGGGGGTCGGCAAAGATGGCTGTGCCGGAGAGGGAACCAGGTCGGCTCCTGCAGGATGGTGAAGGTGAGGGTGAAAGTGTGAAAGTATATGTCAATGTGAGTGTGTGGGGTTAGGGGCTAGGCTGTAGGGGGTAATGTGAAGTTTATCGGCTTGCTATGGTCCAAAGTGTGTGAGAATGCAGAGAAGGTGATGTGATTTGGTTTTTTGAGCGGTTTGTGTGGAAAACGTATGTGGGTTATTGTGTTGAAAAGTAGCCTATTGCGCAATTGGGTGTGTGAACTATGTTTGTGGAAAATTTCATCCAAATCGGTGGAGCGGTTTTTGCATGATTGACTGCCAAACATCCGAACATCCAAAGCCACAAACCCACAAACTCACAAACATTTCACATTTATAATATTAATAGGATTAGTAGGATGAGAGCACTGATTCCAAATATGAACTTGGAATTTCCATGACATGTCTGGATTTTAAGTTATACGTGTAAAGCCTATACAGTTGTGACATTAATGCATTATACAGTCCTATGAAAAAGTTTGGGCACCCCTATTAATCTTAATCACTTTTAGTTCTAAATATTTTGGTGTTTGCAACAGCCATTTCAGTTTGATATATCTAACAACTGATGGACACAGTAATATTTCAGGATTGAAGTGAGGTTTATTGTACTAACAGAAAATGTGCATTATGCATTAATCCAAAATTTGACCAGTGCAAAAGTATGGGCACCTCAACAGAAAAGTGACATTAATATTTAGTAGATCCTCCTTTTGCAAAGATAACAGCCTCTAGTCGCTTCCTGTAGCTTTTAATCAGTTCCTGGATCCTGGATGAAGGTATTTTGGACTATTCCTCTTTACAAAACAATTCAAGTTCAGTTAAGTTTGATGGTCGCCGAGCATGGACAGCCCGCTTCAGATGTTCAATGATATTCAGGTCTGGGGACTGGGATGGCCATTCCAGAACATTGTAATTGTTCCTCTGCATGAATACCTGAGCCGATTTGGAGCGGTGTTTTGGATCATTGTCTTGCTGAAATATCCATCCCCGGGGTAACTTCAACTTTGTCACTGATTCTTGAACATTATTCTCAAGAATCTGCTGATACTGAGTGGAATCCATGCGACCCTCAACTTTAACAAGATTCCCGGTGCCGGCATTGGCCACACAGCCCCAAAGCATGATGGAACCTCCACCAAATTTTACAGTGGGTAGCAAGTGTTTTTCTTGGAATGCTGTTTTTTTTGGACGCCATGCATAACGCCTCTTTGTATGACCAAACAACTCAATCTTTGTTTCATCAGTCCACAGGACCTTCTTCCAAAATGAAGCTGGCTTGTCCAAATGTGCTTTTGCATACCTCAGGTGACTCTGTTTGTGGCGTGCTTGCAGAAACGGCTTCTTTCTCATCACTCTCCCATACAGCTTCTCCTTGTGCAAAGTGCGCTGAAAGCGGTGATTGGCCTACAGTTAGGGTTAGTTCACACGTTGCCCGTCCGTGCGGGTTTTGACACAGAGAGAGATGCGTCGAGGGACGCGGCTTTCCCCTCCTATGTCGGCTCAAATGAATGAGCCGACATAGGAGGATGCTGCCGCTAGGCCGTTTCCGCCTGGAGATAGGACATGTCGCTTCTTTTCTCCGCTATCAGCAGCCCGCCGCTAGCGGAAAAAAGAAGCCCGGCGGTCTGCATAGACCACCATTGTAAATGGGCGGATTTTGAAACGAAATCCGCTGTCAAAATCCGCCCCTTTGCCCACGTGTGAACGAGCCCTTAGGGTACACAAAGCATATGTGTTTCTTGTACGCATGGAACAGTCATGATGACAACAATCATTACAAAATAAGACAGTGGCCTCTCAGAGTCGAGCACACAGTTGGTCAGTACAATGTACAACACAAATCACTGGTCGATCCTCTTCGAGTTTATCTTCACCACTTCACATTAAACTTGGTTTAATGGAAAATATTGTAATTGCACTTGATTGTGATGGAAATGGTTTCCAGTATATGAAGGAGAAGTTTAGCACACTGAAAACTGAGGCTAAAATAAAGGCCGGGATATTCATTGGCCCCAAAATCAGCAAACTAATGTGATGACACATTCAGAACAAAACTCAACCCTATGTTTCTTGCAGCTTGAGATGCATTTGTGCTAGTAGTGCAGAACTTCCTTAGGAACAAACAAGCTGAAAACTCTTCTGAATTAGTAGACAACATGCTTATAGCATATGAACAACTTGGCTACCGAATGTCATTGAAAATGCATTTCTTACATTCCCCTCATGACTTTTTCCCACCTAATTTGGGACAAAAGTGACAAACATGGAGAGTGGTTCCATAAAGGTATTTCTACAATAGAGAACAGATAGCAAGGCTGCTGGAATCCCAACGTGATGTGGGACTACTGCTGGTTTTTGCAAAGTGAAAATATGACCATTCTCAAATGCAACAGAAGATGCCTAAAGCACTTTTAACAGTCCTGGGCTTGCTCAAGTAGAGCTTTTTTTTTTGCGGGGCCAGCTGTACTTTTTAGTTATACCATTTTGGGCGATATCTATTGCTTAGATCACCTTGTATTGAAAAAAAAAACAGGAGGTGATTTAGAACTTTTATTTATTTCATATTTTTAAAGCTTTTTTTTTTTTTTAACTATTTTATTCCCCCCCGGGGGCTTGAACCTGCGGTCACTTGATCGCAAGTCCCATAGACGGCAATACAACTGTATTGCCGTCTATGGGACATTCTGTGTATTAGTATTACGGCTGGTCATAGAGACCAGCCGCAATACTAATATATAGCAGTGACAGGCCGGGGAGCCTCATTAGGCTCCCGGCTGTCACCCGGACAGGTCGGCTCCTGCGATATCGCCGCGCAGGAGCCGGCCTGCAACTTTACAGGTACGGGGCCGGTGGGGACCGGCCCCGGGGGAGAAGGGGCCGCTGATACTGACCCGGCATCCGCTGTACTAGAGAGGCGGATGCCGGGGAGGGATAGACGCCGGGGCCTGAGACATCGCTACGATCCTCTGCCCTTCATGAAGCCAGCAGCGGGGGGACGGAGGAGCCCCTGCCGCTGCCTGGCTTCATGCAGGGCAGAGGAGCGCAGCGATGTCTCAGGCCCCGGCACCTGTAATGGCCTGAGACTTGCCGGCTTCTGCCTCTCTATTACAGCGGATGCCAGGCGCCACCTTCAGACTATAAGACGCACCCTTCTTTTCCCCAAAAATTTTGGGGAAAAAAAGTGCGTCTTATAGTCTGAAAAATACGGTACATAGGAGACTTTTTTTCTTATACTCAAAGCTGTGAAGTTTGCAGAACGTTCAGTCCTTTGTACAGAGAAGTCTGCATGCATGACTTTTTCTTCCTTTACAAAAGTAAACAAACATAATGGAAGATAGTGTCCATCATGTTGTTTACATTAGTGTGAATGGGAATGGACACAGAATCAGTCTGTGTCCGCTGTCTTCAACAGTTAATGTCCTTGGTGTCATCCTATGGTGGAAGACAGCAATGGATGTTAACAATGGTAATGTGAACCCAGCCTTAGTTGTCTGAAAAGTTATTGGGCATTTAATGCGAGCATGATACAGTGGGGTCCCATAATTACACTGGGGAACACAATCTTTGTTGACTTAGAGCTGACACTTGTTTCAGACTTACTTTTAGCTCCAAAAATGGTTTGGTTCCAAAAATGACCCCCATTTTTCTCTAGCACGTCAAGTTTTTAAGATACAGGATACTCTCCATTTTTTGTGAAAATCTTACAAAATATACACTTACATGACAATGAAGCAGAAATTAATCTGAATATACTAGAGTTATTTTCTTCCTACAATTGCTATTTATTGCTCAGTTTGGTCCATTGTTTTAGAAGTAGTAAAGTTTTGACTTAGAATGGTGAAACTGCCACAGATGTAACAAAACGAATCAGGGCTGTTGAGGCACTTACGACGAGAAGATGAAGCTGCAGACATGATTGAATGGAAAGCAAAAAAGTACTTATGTCTATAAAAGAATAAATTCTGTTAACTGCTTGTCTACAAACAAGAACTCACAACAAAATTCAGAAAACGATAGCTATCTAGACCAGGGGTGGGCAATTTTCCCATGGGGCCACATTAGAAATTGGAATGGTTTCAGAGGGCCGGACTAATAGACTTAAGGCTTCCCGCACACAACCGTGAAAACAGATCCATGTGCGAGGCCTTCTCTGTTCTATTCTGTGGTAGTAGACTAGAACAGGACACAGGATGTCTGGAGCGCAGGGCACAAAGCCTGCCCATTGCTCCATCACAATCACATTCCCCATTGCAGCCCCCCTACACACACAGTGCAACATTGCAGCCCCACTACACACACAGTGCTACATTGCAGCCCCACTACACACAGTATACTGCCTATCGCACCCCCGCCCGCACAGTATAGTAACCATGGCGCTCCCCACAGTCCGACACTGAGTACTGACCTCTCAACGTTTTCTCCCAGTCAGTCGGGACAGTTCTGACGCGTGCGGGAGACGGGTGCACAACCTCCCACCACCTTGTCGCATGCGTTAGTAAATAGCCTAGCGTGGTCACATCAAGATACGTTGTAAAGAAAAAAACTTGACGTGATAGAAGAAAAGTAACTGCAGATTTGAGTTCAGCATGTCAATTTCAGTATTAAACAGCTCAAAAATTTAACTCAACAGAATTTTTTTTTTTTTTTGTTCCCCTGTTATTTGTTTTGTCCCTAAGTATTGTGTATGATATAATGAAGACAATTTCAACATTTTTAAATCCACAGTACTTTAATTTATTGTATCAAGATTGAGAGGTGTTAGCATCTCATTAACCTACTTCTTATTGCTTTAATACATAAAAAAAATCACCATTTTCAGATATGTAAATTGAACTTAAGCATGTATTAAAATACTTACAAATGAGTATGTTATCTTTTAATACAGAGTGAGAAGAACATATTTTTGCCAGTTTTATTTAATTACATAAATATTTAATAAACAATATCAATAATCTCCAACAACATATCATGCACGCAATGTAAAGTGTTTTCTTCTCTGGGTCTTTAAAACCTTCCATATCTGGCTCAAAATGTAGGGACAATATCTTTGTTTTACTCTGAATTGAAGACAGAAAGGGCCTGTAGCCATATTTTGCCTAAGACTATTCACAATGCCGTTCCATGTTTCACGGACCTAATGTCCATGAAAAACTTCTGTGTCACAAGTCATGTATTCACATATTTAGTGAATAATGACCATATAACAGGGCAGTTTCTTAAAACATGCCTACAAAAAGTTCCACTCAACGAGGTCAGAAGAAATCCATGGATCATTATTAGGGCATACAGTATCTGTATATTCCAGTAAAATCTTTGTATATTGTTATTCATAGCCCTCCTAGGCATACACCCTTCTGACATTCATGCAGCACTGCTGGGAAAAAATGCAAGGATCTAAGCTAGCAAAATACAATCTAAATTCAGAAAGAATATTTCCCTTTTTCAAAATCAAAACTATGAAGTCCTCATATTGATAGTGGCAAGGAATAGTCAAAAAGCAAAAAGGATTGCTACTAACTGCAAAAATGTGAAAAGTTTTATGACTGCAAATAAATCAAGCATACAGTTTTTATATTATACAGCTAGAAGTTACACGCAAACACCATGTCATAGGCAATATTTCATTTTATTAATAATGTTTGCTTTGTAGAAATAAACTGTTAATAATAATGAGAAGTAGGATACATAAGGTGCCTGTGGCTTTGTGGCCCGTAGCAGAAGAAATGTAACATTTTGATGAATTGCCAACATGCTCCCATGTTACCTGCTTTGTTCAGTATAGTCAGAATGTCTGAAAAGTATTTTACGGAAAGTAATTTCTTGCAACAGATCAACTCATAATTCCAAGTCAATGGCAAATGCCCTTCGTTCCCATGATAATAGAATGGATTACTTAGATGAATGCTGTAAGTTTATGCATACAATAGAATTCATTTCTGATGAGTATAGAAAAACACCCCAAAAAAGGATAATTTTTTTAGTTTAAGCAACATGTATCACAGTGATTATTTAATATATGCAATATGTTCAAGTAAATAAGTAGAACAAATCAATATGCTGATAAAGTGGTTTTTAGTATTACATTAGGTGTATTCAGCATCAAGATTAAAGCGTATATAGCATGTTTGTAACCACATTATTTAGTACCAATGTTTCGGCTATATACCTCTGTCAGGGTATATCTGGTGTCGGCTTGTTGAAGGAGGCAGTACACAATCTGGCAGCCACAATATGGCTACAAACATACTATATAGGCTTTAATCTTGATGTTGGATAAAACTGATGTAATAAGACTTTATCAGCATATTGATTTGGAGTGCTGTGATTTCTACTTATGTATATGTATGGACTGAAGTATCCTCTCACTGGCACCCACTGAATAAATAGAGGTATACGGTACCACCATTCTAGCATACAATATGTACAAGGTTATTTGAAATCTTTCTACACGGTATTAAAATGGAATCTTTATCCGAGATGAAAAAAGAAGAAAAAAATTGCAATAAGTTGTATCTTTGACCACAGCTTTTATAGTTGGTAAGATTTTATGGTGTGCTCAGAAAACTTTGCTTTGCCCTTTCCTTGGATAGTCTGGCTGAGAGCGAAGGTATCCTCATTAAGCAAAAGTTAAAAGACTCATGCTGAACAAGAAGTGGGCCAAATTAGAGGTATATAGAACAGCAGGTGGAAAACAAATGTCATTGATCAAAGAATTTGCAATGTGCAAATAAAGCAATTACACAGTCTTGAAATTTGTTCCATATTTAAAAATATTTTTTTATAAGATGAAAAAAGTAAAATGAAGAAATCAGATGTATTAAAATAATTGTATAATGATATCTCATTAGTAATATCTTAAGTGATAACTGTTGTTATGAAGACACTTATTTCGATAAGAATACAGTATACTGTATAATACACCATGAAGACCGTGATTAAAAAAAACAACTCTTAGTAGTTTATGTTATACAATATGAATGGAGAATTTTCAAATGTAAATTCATTATTTTACTATAACTTCTCGACTAATTTTTCATTATAACAGATCTACATTTTACCCTAAGTTCACACTCTGGCCTAACCAGTAACTTTGGTCACTTGACATCGAGTCACATACAAGTCACACAATATAAAAATGGTTCCTGGGCTTGGCTGGCATTAGCTTCTTATTAAAAAAAAATACAAAAAAATTAAAAAAGAAATAAAATTCAAATCATCCTCCTTTCCTAGAACAGTGGTTCCCAAATTGTGGGTCCCGAGTCATCAGTAGTAAATAGGCTGTGCTGTGCAACAGTCCCGATATGGTGGCTGATAAAGATCAGTAGCACAACACTGCACAGCCTATAGCGATGGGCCCAAGGGAGGTGAGTGAAAATAACAAGCACTTATATTTACCTCTCCTTGGCGATCATCCTTTTCAAGCCTCTTCAGGCCTCCTATGACATCACACATCCCAGGGGTTAGCACTGAGGCCTGTTATTGGGCCTCAGCGAGTACATAGAGCACAAAACTTCACTAAAATGATGAGAGGTAGCAGCAGGACACAGCCAGATGCTTAGAGGAAGCTCAGGAGATGTGAGACAAGGTGAGTATCAATGTTTATTAATCTCCCGTTTATTAATCTCCCTCACCTCTTCTGGGCCTCCATTTATTATACTCTAGCATTTGGGAAAACAACACGAACCTGAGGGGGGCAAATTCATGAATATTCATTGAAACTGTTATGTCAGTCCAGGTAGCTGCAACGGGGCTAAGGAATAGCAGTAGGGAATCTCGCCCTGCACTACTCCCACTAGCTATCCCGGTCCCTGCCTCACGGGTGTGGGTCGGCTGTTCTCAGGCTAAGCCTGACCCCGACAGCTCCTCTCTCACTGATACCGTAGGCCTAGAGGGAAGTGGGAGAAGGAACGCCCTATAAGATCTCTAGGGACTGGAGACTAAAGGGGGTCACCCCTAACGAACAAGTGAAGCTGCTAATGACAGGGACTGACAAGGGTGTGCGCTGACTAACAACACAAGCAGCACACAGG
Organism: Leptodactylus fuscus; assembly: GCF_031893055.1. Classification (NCBI taxonomy): domain Eukaryota; kingdom Metazoa; phylum Chordata; class Amphibia; order Anura; family Leptodactylidae; genus Leptodactylus; species Leptodactylus fuscus. The sequence goes on from NC_134267.1 coordinate 80,343,394, forward strand.
AAAAATGTGGGAAAGGATTCCCCCAAACCAATATGGGAAGGAACCTTACACTAGGAAACAAACACAGGGAAACTGAGTAGAAATCAAAGTATAAGGCAATTCACTCACACAGTCAATTATACACAGAGGGAGGATTGGTGAACACAGAAGGGAAAACACACTAACCAACTCGTTCACCCAAACCTCCCAAAAACCAACCACGGAACTTCCTCTATCCAAGATAACCACCTACTCCTCCTGCAAGGCCTAGCTCTGTAAAAGCGACACTCAGCACAGAACCATGGGAGGCATGGGTTTAAATACAGAGTAGAGACCACTCCTCCCAGGTGCAAATGGGAGGACAGACTAATCAACCAGGAAATAAAGCTGCCTACCAGCAGTGCGTGCGTGCAAGTCAGAAGGTGTGCACCAATACCCACGACAGGACAACCCCGCAGCGCCAGGATGCCACCCCAGACACTGCGCAGCCAAAAACTCCCCAGGTAAGAAAAATAGAAAGCAATGAACCTAAATACTCCTAACAGGATCCTCCCCTCAAGGAGAAGACTCCGGATTCTCTAGGAGCATCCTTCTTCGGGAACTCCTTGTGGAATTTCTCCACGAGTCTGGGGGCTGACATATCCGACTCCAGGACCCAAGAATTATCCTCAGGACCATATCCCTTCCATGCCACCAGATACCGTAGCTTCCCCCGAACATATTTGCTATCCAGAACTCGGGATATCTCATACTCCCCGGACTCAGAAACTGGTGGAACCTTAACTGGAGACGTTCCCTTCTTGGCCTTCTTTAACAAGGAGACATGGAACACCCGGTTTATCTTCCACCTTTTAGGTAGTTGCAGCTGCGCCGCCACTTCATTTACCATCTTGATGATCTTAAAAGGACCCACAAACCTGGGACCCAGCTTCTTGCTAGGAACCTTCAACCTGATATTCTTGGTGGACAACCAAACCATCTCACCAGGGAAGAACTGCAACTCTCCTCTCTTCCGATCCGCCTGGACCTTAGCCTGGTGCGACGCCCGCACCAGATTCTCTCGGATACGGGACCATACCCCTTGCAGCTTTTTAGAAAATAGCTCCTCCTCCGGAACTGGGGAAGAAATGGAAGAAAATACTCCGAAAACAGGATGTCTACCACCGGAGCAAAAAAAAGGTGTGGTACCTGTGGCATTGGAATCATGGTTGTTTAGGGAAAATTCTGCCAGGGGGAGAAAGGCAGCCCAATTATTCTGGTTCTCTCGAACAAAACACCTCAAAAACTGTTCCACATCCTGATTCTTCCTCTCTGTTTGTCCGTTAGACTCTGGGTGAAACCCGGAGGAAAACGACAGTGTAACTCCCAACCTGCTGCAAAAAGCTGCCAGAATTTAGCCACAAATTGCGGTCCCCTGTCCCAAATGATCTCCTCAGGAAGACCATGCAACCTTACAATTTCTTTAATAAACGCCTCTGATAGTGTCTTGTCACATGGCAGCCTGGAAAACGGGATCAAATGGCACATTTTCGTGAAGCGGTCAACGACTACCCAAATGACCGTGAAACCCTTAGACACCGGAAGGCCCGTGATGAAATCCATAGACGGATGAGTCCAAGGTGCCTTAGGAGGTTCCAATGGATGTAGAAGACCGTGGGGACGGGTATGCGACGCCTTGGCTCTTGCACAGACCGAACAATTTTGAACAAACTGCAAGACATCCTTACTCCACCCTGGCCACCAAAAATTCCTAGACACCAATCTCATGGTCTCTGAAACCCCCGGGTGACCAGCAAGAACCGACTCGTGACACTCCCTCAGGAGATTTTGTCGGAGAGTAGTTGGGACAAAAAGCTTGTTTCTAGGTATCTTGGAAGGTGCAGCGTGTTGCGCTTCGATCAAGGCCTTCTCCAATTTCGCGCCCAATACTGCTACCACCACTCCATCCCCAAGAATAGTGGCAGGCGCCTCTCGTTCCTCCTCAGTCGACATATACCGGGATAAAGCATCAGCCTTAACATTCTTTGAACCTGGCACATAAGTCACGGTAAAATGGAACCGCGCAAAAAATAGAGCCCATCTGGCCTGCCGTGCATTTAATCTCTTTGCTGACCCAAGATAAACCAAATTCTTGTGGTCAGTAAATACCTGGACTGGCCTTCTGGCCCCCTCCAGGAAGTGACGCCAATGTTCGAACGCTAGTTTTATTGCCAGTAGTTCCCTATCTCCGATGTCATAATTCCGTTCAGAGGCAGAGAATTTCTTAGAAAAGAAGGCACAGGGATGCGTACCCTCCTCGAACTCCGGAGAAAGTACTGCTCCCACCCCCACCGAGGAGGCATCCACCTCCACTCGGAAGGCCAACCTCTCATCCGGCTGTCTCAAAATGGGAGCGGACGAGAATCGCTTCTTCAGTTCTTCAAACGCAGCTAGCGCCTCTGGCGACCACTTAGCACAGTCAGCCCCCTTCTTAGTCAAGTCCGAGATGGGTTTCACAACCTCAGAAAATCCCTTGATAAACTGGCGATAATAGTTGGAGAATCCCAAGAACCGTTGGACCGCCTTTAGGTTCTCGGGTCGCGGCCACTCCAAGACTGCCCTGACCTTCTCAGGGTCCATCTCGAACCCCTTGTCCGATAGGATATAGCCAAGGAAACATAATTTATTGACCGCGAACACACATTTCTCCAGCTTAGCACTTAATTGGTTAACCCTCAGGAGATCTAAAACCTCTCTCACTCTCTCCCAATGAGTCTCCAAATCCGGGGTGTAAATGAGTATATCGTCCAGATAGACCACAACCCCCCTCCCTATGACGGCACTTAGTACATCATTAATAAAATTCTGAAAAAACGCAGGCGCATTGGTTAGACCAGCGGTTCTCAACCTGTGGGTCGCGACCCCGGCGGGGGTCGAACGACCAAAACACAGGGGTCGCCTAAAGCCATCGGAAAATACATATTTCCGATGGCTTTAGCAGCTGAGAAGCCGCGCTACTGTCCACAGCAGGGAAGATCCTAGTAGGCTGAAGGACCTGAAATGATGTCACGACCATGTGATCGGACTCTGTGGGCGGAGCTATTCAGTACAGTGCCGAGTTACACAGGAAGAGCCAGCTGCAGTGAGTGGAGACTGGAAGGTAAGATGGAGAGTGTGTGTGTGAGGGGGGGGAAGGGGAGGAGGTGCAGGCTGTGTGTGAGCAAGATGGGGGGGTGTTCAGGCTGTATGTGAGCATAATAGTGGGGTTCAGGTTGTGTATGAGCATGATAGTGGGGTTCAGGCTGTGTGTGAGCATGATAGTGGGGTTCAGGCTGTGTGTGAGTATGATAGTGGGGTTCACGCTGTGTGTGAGCATGATAGTGGGGTTCACGCTGTGTATGTGAGCATGATAGTGGGGTTTAGGCTGTGTATGTGAGCATAATAGTGGGGTTCAGGCTGCGTGTGAGCATGATAGTGGGGTTCACGCTGTGTATGTGAGCATGATAGTGGGGTTCACGCTGTGTATGTGAGCATGATAGTGGGGTTCAGGCTGTGTATGTGAGCATGATAGTGGGGTTTAGGCTGTGTATGTGAGCATAATAGTGGGGTTCAGGCTGCGTGTGAGCATGATAGTGGGGTTCAGGTTGTGTATGAGCATGATAGTGGGGTTCAGGCTGTGTGTGAGCATGATAGTGGGGTTCAGGTTGTGTATGAGAATGATAGTGGGGTTCAGGCTGTGTGTGAGCATGATAGTGGGGTTCAGGCTGTGTATGTGAGCATGATAGTGGGGTTCAGGCTGTGTGTGAGTATGATAGTGGGGTTCAGGCTGTGTGTGAGTATGATAGGGGGGTTCAGGCTGTGTGCGAGCATAATAGTGGGGTTCAGACTGTGTGTGAGAATGATAGAGGGGTTCAGTCTGTGTGTGAGCAAGATGGGGGGTGTTTCAGAATACATAATGCATATCAGGTATTTAAATTCCGAATCATAATTGTAGCAAAATTAAGGCCCATTTACACGGGCACAGAGGGGGCAGATTATGCCGCGAAATCCACGTCATAATCCGCCCCCTCACAATGGAGGTCTATTTAGACCGCCAGGCTTGTTTTTTGCGTGAGCGGCATGCTGCCCTTCAGGCGGATTCCGCGTCTCGGTGAGCCATGGCGTCCGCAACCTCCGAAGTCGGCCCGTTAATTTGAGCCGACTCCGGGGGGGAAGCCGTGACAGTCGTGGCAAGCGTGTTTTGACCCGAGAGTGATTGCGGCGCCCTGCGTCACTCTTAGTGCCTAAATCCGCTATTAATCCGCTATACCACCACCTGTGTGAACTAGCCTTTACAGTTATGAAGTAGCTACCAAAATTATTTTTTGGTTTGGGGTCACTGCAACATGAGGAACTGTATTGCGGGGTCACGGCATTAGAAAGGTTGAGAACCACTGGGTTAGACCGAAAGGCATCACAAGATTCTCAAAGTGTCCTAGGGGTGTGTTAAACTCTGTTTTCCACTCATCCCCCTTCTTGATTCTCAGCAAGTTATACGCCCCACGTAAATCTATTTTACTAAACCAGCGAGCTCCCGTAATCTGGCTAAATAGATCCGAGATCAACGGAATGGGATAGGGATTCCGCACCGTGATTTTGTTAATCTCCCTAAAATCCAAACAAGGGCGCAACCCTCCATCTTTCTTCTTTACAAAGAAAAACCCCACTGCTACTGGGGACTTAGATGGGCGAATATGCCCCACCTCTAGACTCCCCTCAATATACTCTTTGAGCGCCTCCCTCTCGTGTCTTGGGTAACACTGCATTTGGTATAAATTTAATCGAGCAATCATAGGTGCGATGTGGTGGTAATGTCTTGGCTGCCCTTTCCTCAAAGACCTCCCTGAACTCACATATTTCTTGAGGCAAATTGTCTATAGACAAAGACATAATGGATATGGGCAGACATCGACCATTACACCCCTGCCCCCAAGAAACTACTGACTCGGTCTCCCAGTTGATAATAGGGTTATGCTGCTTCAGCCAGGGCCACCCCAACACTACTTGTGCTGGTAACTTAGACAACAAGAACAAGTCAATCTCTTCCCTGTGGCCACCCACAATAAACTCCAGACCCTCCACCTGTTTGGAGATGACAGCTTGCTGTAGAGGGGTCTTATCAATAGCCCACACCGGTATCTGAGACTTCAAGACCAAAGGACTCACCCTTAATTGCTCACAAAACTCTGAGTCAATAAGGTTGACTGCCGAACCACAATCAACCAAAATCCGGCACTTCTGCCCATTTACCCATCCTTCAAGGGTCAACCCGGCAGTCTGAGTACAGGAAATATGCACACCTCCCTCCTTAGTAGGTTTTCTCCCTTTACCCTCAATAGACCTTGGCGAACCATTCTCTGGAGGGGCATACCCTTGCTACATGTCCCATCCCTCCACACACAAAACAGCGTACTGTGCGGGACCCTTCACTCTTGGGTCTAGCACTTCGCACAGTGGCCCCAATCTGCATGGGTTGGTCCCCCGGGTCCTCTCTAAAAACAGAGAATTGTGGAGGGCTAAGCCCCCCAGGACTCTTGTCTCCACGCTCCCGGAGGCGCCGTCCAACTCTAATTGCCAGCTGCATGGCCTCATCTAGATCTCCCGGAACAGGGTGAGAAACTAGATGGTCTTTAACCTGGTCCGAGAGCCCTGTCTCAAACTGACTAAGTAGAGCGGGGTCATTCCAGTGTACTTCTGCTGCCCACCTACGAAACTCTGCAATATTTCTCTATAGCGTGATCCCCTTGCACCACACGTCGTAGGTTATACTCAGCCATGCGTACCCTGTCTGGGTCGTCATACAGTAACCCCATTGTGGAGAAAAACGCCTCTACAGTTAGTAAGCAAGCTGAGTCGGCTGGTAACGAATGTGCCCAGATGAGGGGATCATCTCTCAATAAAGTAATAATAATCCCAACTCTCTGTACCTCAGAACCGGAGGAAAACGGCCGTAGCCGGAAATACAAAAGACAGTCCTTTTGAAATCGGAAAAAATCTGACCTCTTACCTCGGAAGGGTTCAGGTAAGCTGACTTTTGGCTCCAGAGGCCGACCCACAGGGGCGCTACTCACCTGCCTCTTTATGCCCTCCACCTGAGAGGCTGTGTGTTGAGCCAACTGCTGTAACTGAGATACGCCAGAAGCTTGAATGGCATCCACTCGTAGCTTGATCCCCTCCATCTCAGTGGAAATCTGCTGCACCGCCTGGTACAACTGTTTCAGGTCCGTCATAATGCAAACAAACCTTTTTTTTTTTTTTTTTTTTTTTTTTTTTACCAGCTGAGTGTACTGTTATGTCAGTCCAGGTAGCTGCAACGGGGCTAAGGAATAGCAGTAGGGAATCTCGCCCTGCACTACTCCCACTAGCTATCCCGGTCCCTGCCTCACGGGTGTGGGTCAGCTGTTCTCAGGCTAAGCCTGACCCCGACAGCTCCTCTCTCACTGATTCCGTAGGCCTAGAGGGAAGTGGGAGAAGGAATGCCCTATAAGATCTCTAGGGACTGGAGACTAAAGGGGGTCACCCCTAACGAACAAGTGAAGCTGCTAATGACAGGGACTGACAAGGGTGTGCGCTGACTAACAACACAAGCAGCACACAGGAAAAATGTGGGAAAGGATTCCCCCAAACCAATATGGGAAGGAACCTTACACTAGGAAACAAACACAGGGAAACTGAGTAGAAATCAAAGGATAAGGCAATTCACTCACACAGTCAATTATACACAGAGGGAGGATTGGTGAACACAGAAGGGAAAACACACACACCAACTCGTTCACCCAAACCTCCCAAAAATCAACCACGGAACTTCCTCTATCCAAGATAACCACCTACTCCTCCTGCTAAGGCCTAGCTCTGTAAAAGCGACACTCAGCACAGAACCATGGGAGGCATGGGTTTAAATACAGAGTAGAGACCACTCCTCCCAGGTGCAAATGGGAGGACAGACTAATCAACCAGGAAATAAAGCTGCCTACCAGCAGTGCGTGCGTGCAAGTCAGAAGGTGTGCACCAATACCCACGACAGGACAACCCCGCAGCGCCAGGATGCCACCCCAGACACTGCGCAGCCAAAAACTCCCCAGGTAAGAAAAATAGAAAGCAATGAACCTAAATACTCCTAACAGAAACGAATTATGTGAGGTGCTCCCATCTCTGCTAATTAAAGTAGTCTGAGATATTATACTGTGTGGGGCCATGGTGGAGAATCATTCAGTGAGGGCAGCTCTTTAGTACTATACTGTGTGAGGTCACTCTGGAGCATTATACCATATGGAGACACTTTGAAGCATTTTATACTGTGTGGAGACAAAAGGTTAGGAAACTGTAAAATACATCAGAAACAAATTTCACCGGTTTAGGACCCAAAATTTCTAATGGTAGAATAGAATAAAAAGCAGAATACAGTTAAAAAAGGCAGAATAAAAGGAAGATTACAGTAGAATAAGAGAACACAAAATGACACCGAGCAAACCAATGATAGTATAGTATTTTTGTATAACGATCTAATATATAGACAAAAAAAGATTGATAGACCAGATGGCCTCTCACCTGCTCTGGTTGTGACAATTGCGTTCACAACCACGTTTAGAGCTTTGCCATAATGGGCTGAAAGAGCAGATGAAGGGGGCAGCACGCCTTATATCCACCGGTAAACCAAAAGGAACCCGGGAACGACAATGGAAAAAGAAGAAAGAATATTGGCGGCCCTCACTGATCGAAAACAGGTCCTTTTATTGGAGAACAATAGGCACAACACTAAAAACACCAAAGCGTTTCGGGCTCCACTTGGCCCTTTCTCAAGTGCATAAACTGGTAAAACAGACAAAAATTTGTGTCAATAAAAATACATAAAACCAATTACATAATAAATATATGTGATCCCATAACAAATTGTCATTAATCGCATATATATGACATATCGCATATCGCATATATATGACATATCATATAATTTAATTTAACAACACACATATACTGTATATACACACACACACATACACATAGTGATCTTTTTGTAAAGTACCAAACTGCCACAGTAATTTTCATATGTGTAGGATGGTATAACCCGTATAGACTATAATGTATAGGATGTTATGACCCATATAGACTATAAGCAGATCTTATTCCTGCATAGTTCATACTTGGAAACATTGCACATTTACAAATATAAATAAAAGCGCATAAATAGATGCTAGCGAGACCAAGAAAGTTTATAAGCTAGCAGGCAGTAAACCCATGTGCTAAAAATAGGGATAATAATCTTACCTTAATCTCCTGAAAGTTAAAATACGGCATAGGATTGAGAAACATGTCAGGATGGTCCCATTTATGTGTCCCCCGCTGTGTTAGAGACCTGCATGCTTGAGGAGAGGCTTCTGCCTCCTCCCCCTCACTTCGCTCGCGTGTCAGCATACTGCGTTCCACCATGGAGCGCAAGCCAGACCTCGAACGCACAGGCGCGCGCGCATGCGTGCTTTTACAAAGCAGAGACTTGTGTTCTGCTGTTAATATATGCCGAATATAGGAAAAGAAGAGGAAGGGGTGATGGTATAAAATAAGGGATATATTAAAGATATAAAATAGGGAGGAGAAAATAGTATTTGTCTGGTAGGACAAAACATTGATAAAATAGAAATACAGAGATATTAAAAAATATAGTAATGTTGAATAACCAATATATAAAACTCCAAGTACATATAATCACTATAATTAGGGGGGGAGGGGGAGAAGGAAAATGGGGGAAAGGGAGAAAAAAAAAAGAAAAGGGGAATGTATTTTATTAAAGAGGAAATGTTGAAGTGAATTCTTATTTATTGACATCTTCCGATGCTATATTTAAGCCTGCTGGATGTAACGTATTAAGTTTGTACATCCAAAACATTTCTCTTTTATTTAAAGTAGAGATTCTGTCAGTTGTATCTGATGGTATCCAATCTATTGGTGTCACGCGGAAACCCCTAAAATCTTTATTGTGGCATTTTGCTGCATGGAGCGACACACTATGTCCTTCAAAGCCATTAATGACATTAGACCGATGTTTATTGAGGCGCTCATTGAGCTGTCTAATGGTTATCCCTATGTACTGGAGCACACATGGGCATTCCAGAACATAGATAATATATGTAGAAGTGCAATCCAAATGATGTTGTAATTTAAACGATTCACCAGTAGAAAAACTGGTAATCAATTCAGTTTTGTTTCTTATTGTGCTGCAGCATTTGCACCTGCTATGTTTGCAGGAGAAACTACCTTTGCTATCAGTATTATCAATACATTTTTCTTTTCTAGGAGCCCGTAACTTACTCGGGGCCACCATGCTTTTCAAAGTCCTAGCTCTTCGGTATGTAAAATTAGGCTTATCAGGAATAATTTTTCCCAAAAAGGGATCGTTTTGTAATATTGGCCAATGTTTCAATACAATCAGTGGAGTGGGTAGGAAATAATCTGATATCCTGTTTGTTAGAGGTCTTTCTTTTGTATGATATGTCAACAAAAGGGTGAGTTCTTGGGGTAGGGGTAAAAAAAACACTGACATGGAAGCATTTTGGATGGTGTTAGAAAGAGACGGATTGTTTATTGTGTTGGGATGACCTGACGTACTGGGTTGAGGGCTGGCTGGTGCCAAAGAGTCTTCCAGTCCACTCCACGACAAAAAAGGAAACTACAAGAACAAACCCATTCTCCACCTCTAGAAATAGATCCAGACGTGGGAACAAGAGGGAAGGGGAGATCTATCACAGAAAGAACACATAAGTCCAATCAGAAAGAGGAACAAGAGCCTATAAAATGTATTTTGAACTTATCTCAACATATTCTGACAAAGGCAGAGAGGGACCTTCTTTCTAAGGGTTTATCGTTTTGTCCCACACAAGGTTCAAACGAAGTGAATCTCTTTTTAGATCTCAATGCGTTCACCAGGAAACCTTAAAATGTCATTTCTCCATAGTACAAATGGGCAGATAGGAATAATCTAAGCCAATGAATACTTTCGAATATTCTGACCTTTCACGTCATGATAACCATCTAGACATGGAGGGCCAATCAAACCCGCTCACCAAAAATACGGGATTAAAGCCACCATTCAAATTCTACCCAATCCACCATCGGGGTAGCAACATAGAGACATTCTATTCACTTGTAGCGGCAGATTTCAGACGCCTTAGAAGTAGTGATCGTCCATCTCATAATAATCTGACTCTAGCGGAAAAGCAAGCCTGCAAATCCTTAATGGACAACACAAAAATAGTTATACGGGCGGCTGACAAGGGAGGAGGAATAGTGATACAAGATCGTGACGTGTACATTAAGGAGGCCGAGCGTATACTATCGGATACAGATTACTATTCCCCCCTTCAGTCGGATCCGTCTTCTCTACACTTACAGGAATACAAAGCTCTGGTGAATGTTGCCTTCACACAAGGGATTCTAACAGAAAAAGAAAAAGCATTCCTAAACATAAAAGATCCAACAGTGGCACTTTTTTATCACCTCCCAAAGATACATAAGGATGTGAGAAATCCACCTGGGAGGCCCATCATATCAGGACTGAAAGCCATAACACGCAACCTATGAGAGTATGTAGATACTATTTTACAAAATTATGTGGTAAAGCTACCTTCCTATTTGAAAGATTCAGCGAAATTGATTGAGGATTTATTACCTTTAAAATGGAAACACACTTATCGCTGGACCACGTTAGACTTGACCAGTCTGTATAGCAATATTTCTCACAATTTAGGTTGTACTGCAATAAAAACCTGTTTAGAAGGCGATTCATCCCTTCCCCCATTACAAAAAAGTTTCATTTTAGATAGTATCAAATTTATTCTTGAAAGAAACGTCTTTCAATTTAATGATAAATTATACATACAAAATAAGGGGACAGCTATGGGGAATAGGATGGCCCCCAGCTACGCAAATCTCTTTATGGGGCATTTTGAAGAAATTTATATCTATGGAGAACATGAATGGTCAAAAAAATATAATATTTTATAAGCGTTATATTGATGACCTGATTTTTATTTGGGAGGGTACAGCTATGGATTTAGAAAATTTCACTGCCCACCTAAATTCAAATACGCAAGGCATTACATTATCCGGCAGATTGGAGGTCGAAAGCATTGAATATTTGGATCTAATACTTATAGGTGAAAAAGATAAGATTTATACTAAAACTTTTTTAAGTCTGTTGACTGTAATGGCCTATTAGATTTTACTAGTTTACACCACAAGAAATGGAAACAAAATGTACCATTTGGCCAGTTTCGCCAGATTAGAAAAAATTGCACTAAGGATACTGACTATTTATTACAGAGTTTGGTTCTAAAAAAAAAGTTCTGTGATAAGGGATACCCAAAGAAACTAATCCATAATGCATATCAGAAAGCTAGGACCCTCACTCAAACCGATTGCCTTATCCCTAAAAAGAAAGCACCACTAAAAAATTTTGATATAAATTTTATAACGGCATGCAGTTCTTCATGTCACCGTATATGAGAGATTGTATTGAAACATTGGCCAATACGATCCCTTTTTGGGAAAAATTATTCCTGATAAGCCTAATTTTACATACCGGAGAGCTAGGACTTTGAAAAGCATGGTGGCCCCGAGTAAGTTACGGGCTCCTAAAAAAGAAAAACGTATTGATAATACTGATAGCAAAGGTAGTTTCTCCTGCAAACATAGCAGGTGCAAATGCTGCAGCACAATAAGAAACAAAACTGAATTGATTACCAGTTTTTCTACTAGTGAATCGTTTAAATTACAACATCATTGTTAGGACTGTGCGGCAACTGCGGCCGAGGGGTCGGGTCGCAGCCCATCTCTCTGCGGTAGCGTATTGCCGCCTGTCACTCCCTCCTTGTGCCGGCAGTCAGGTTTAGCAAGGGTTAAACCCTCTTGCAGCCGGAGGTTGTGGTCAGGCTGTGACTGACAGTCATATCGACCAATCACCTCCGCCTTGGGCAGCTGGCTTGGCCGAAACTGGACCGCCCTTTCCCTTTATAAAGATGGAGGTTCCTCAGCCCGCTGCTCTAATGTCAATTCACAAATGCACTGCGTGTGCTTAGGCTAACTAGCTAGTTAGAAATTTTGTTAGGCAGAAATTGTAGTTCAGGTAGAACTCTATTTCAAAAACTTTAAGTTGGTAGCTGCTTGGTGTGCCTCAGGAAGCCACTGTGTGCACACTAGCTAATTGTGGGCGGTCTAGCACAGGAGTGCTGTCTAGACTGAGTCCTTGTGCGGCTGCTCTGACCTACACAGGCCGCTGTGATTGTACAGAGCGAACTAGGGTGTGTAGAGGACTGGCAGTGACGTCTAACTGTCAGACTCTGTTCACACCAGGGCGCTTCTGTGGTCCAGAGCCCAGCGGGCTCCTTAGGGTTTCATTTGTTTTGTTTTTTTAATAAACCCAGCAAACCATAACAATCATTTGGATTGCACTTCTACATATATTATCTATGTTCTGGAATGCCCATGTGTGCTTCAGTACATAGGGAGAACCATTAGACAGCTCTCTGGTTCACTAAGAGTTAACATTACTTGCTCCAAGATTGACAGTTCACGTTCCAATCACATCTAGAGCTTCCCATATACAGCCCAATAGTCCACACAGCTATTGTGTCTTAGCGCGTGCTAGCGTATTACTTTTCTCATATCTGTATTCTGACCTTCGCTTTGATCTCTTGACTTTTCTTCTTGATTTTGATTATGTACATAGTTGCCCATCTGGTTCAGACCCCTTGGCTAGTTTGACCTTCTGTTCTTGTTGTTCGTCTTGTCTGCGTTCATTGATTCACTTATAATAGGAAGGAACTGTCGCCCACTTGTCCTCTACCATTTAAGGTAGTTGAGGCAAGTAGGTAGAGACTTAATCTTAATTGAACACTGTATCTTTTCCATTTGTTTCCTGGATGGAGAAAAATGTAAACTAAAAAAAAATTATCTCAATCTTATTCTTTTAGAAAGAGAAGAAACCATATCTAGATTATGATAGACTAGTGGTGAAAGATAAAGTTGGAGTTTTCAGCCTACCAAATACTTACTATAATCCTATAGTCAGATGATGGGTACATTTGACCAGCCCGTCTTTTGGGCTATGTAGGTCCTTAACCTCTTACCAATAACAAGAAGACATAGAAATGCCACATTTATTGGATGAGTCCAGCCTACATAATATAAAACCAGAGCAATTTTTCACAGTAAAATTGTTACTATTATTAAATTTAGTAGCTAATACATCTACACAGGCAAAATCTATTCACAATAATATGTCCCCATCAGTTATAAACACTGCTTTCTTCCAAAGGCTCAGATAGGAAACTAGCTGTCTAATTAATTTAGACGGAAATTAAATATTTTTAGCCTAAGGTGACTTACTGTAGGTGTCTTTCTTACTGCTGTTTTGGAAATACAGGAAAAGGTTATAATAAGTTTCTTGTAGAACTGGGGATGAAGCAATTACTTTGTATCTGATTAATAAAAAGTAACACGCATAGAACAATGTTATTCTGTTTTCAAGAAACATGAGTTTTAAAATGTAATTATTATTAATAGGTTCAAATAATTGCTTTTATCTGTACAATAACATGTCAATATTTGATTTTGAGGGGTTGAACTTCGAGAATACCACTCAAGTCAGCAACTTAAGATGACTTGATGTATAATATGAGCGGCTAGGCCTGGTACCACAGCTTATTTCAGTTATGGTACATTTAGCTTTGTAAATCTGTCCTAATAAAGGGTGATTTAAAAAGGACAATGCAAAAGGAACGGCCTGTAAAGTAACATCAATGTTGAATGGCCAATGACTGAAAATCAAAGCAAAACTAGCTTAGTGTTACGGTTCTGTGCATATATATAAAAAATAATAAACTTTAACTACAGAACCGCTAGTCTGCAGACACTGCAGCGAGGTCCACAGGCCCAGATGAGTGGCTGTAAGTCTGAACAGCGTGCTACCAGTTAAACTGCACTGGCAGCCATGTGGTGCGGTACACAATGTGAACCAGCTGCAACAACACCCTGCCAGTTAACCTCACTGGACAGGTGCACAGTACAGCTGAAACAGCAAGGCTGCCAAGAGTTATATATATACAGAGCAGGCACAAAGGGTGTTAGATTTCAGGAGGAAGGGGGGGGGGTTGTTAGTAATTGGTAGAGACAATGTAAACACTTAAGGACCTGTAAGTGTTTACATTGTCTCTACCAATTACTAACAACCCCCCCCCTTCCTCCTGAAATCTAACACCCTTTGTGCCTGCTTTGTATATATATATATATATATATATATATGCATCCTTCAGAAATGTTTTTAAATTTACTTTGATAAAGGAGCCTAGCATTCCGAAACGTCAGCCATTTGTCATCATTATGAGTTAGCCATTAAAAAGGTATCAACTACTGAAGGTTATCAAGTTTTCTTGTTGTTATTATTATTAACAGAAAATTAAAAAAAATAGAGTTTATCAATGTCCCTATGCCATTATTTACAATTTAAAAAAAATGCACACAATCCCAGACACTGACACAGACCCCACTAGCGGTGTGGTGGTCCGCCTTTAGCCTTCAGAAGCACCGCAGCACATCATGGGAAAGATTCTGAACCAAAATTAGTCTGCAGGAATATTTTTCCATGTGTATAGGATATCTTCTCACAATTGACCCAGATTAAATGAGGTACTGACAGCCTGTCCTACTTTATCTCAGAGATGCTATATATACACTATTACACACACAGATCACCTCTAACAACACTTGGAGTTTTCATAATGTAGCCCAGTGTAACAAAGATGCCACGATTACGAGTTTATAAGTCAAACTTAGTTCCTCCAATTCCAAACTAATTCTATAAATGACTGATAATGATGACAACTGAAGGAGTTAACAGTACAAATAGACAATGACCAAAACATACCACAAAGCAATCTAATAGTAGTCATTGAATATTATCCAATGGTTGAGCCACATGACTTTAACCAGATTAGACATATTTTACACCTACTAAAGACAAAACTGAATGAAGATAGACCTATAAACAAGCAGAGGATGGAACTATATGATCTCCTTTTAGTTTGTACATTGTAGATATTGTTTCCATAATTTATGACATATGTTTTTATTCTAATCACGCTCTTTGGAGCAATTAGCGATTCACAGTTTTTAATGTATCCTCCAATGTGACAACACAGGCAGAAGCTAATGCTATTTCAGGGGAATAAATGACTGTCTTATGTCACTATCTGTCAATTATTGCTGAAGGTTTCTAAACCCTTAGGGTATGTCCACACTGGAAGCAAACACTGCAGATTTTCTGCTATGGAATTACTGGCAGGAAAATCCACATTCTTTACAGTAGCATCAGAGTAGATGAGATTTTATCCCTTTCCCAAATGCGACATACTAGTGCTGTGCATGTCAGGTCTATAAAACTAGCATCCACTGAAAAGCTGAGTGGTTGCCATATCCAGCAGGTCTCTGTCTATGATCAGACTTCCAACTATGGCACTTGAGAGGTTACTTTTACTTTGTTTTCAGGCATCCAGAGGACACTTCTATAATGAGATCTGGAGAGCTGTGCAGTTGCCATGGTAGTATGGGATCCTCCTGAAGCCTCCAGACATGCCAATGTTATGTTCCTATGCAGCTCAGCCTGACAGGGATCAATAGTATAAACTATGGAAAAAGTCCCACACTCATATAAAATGCACATATGTTTATTGATCCAATAAAAACGCATAAAAGACATATACATGTGCAAAAGTAATAGGAGTAAGACAAAAAAATGTTCAAAAGTACAAGTAATACTTAGAGGACCTTTCATCACTTGGGGCACATGCGGTTTTATGTACCGCTAGAAAGCCGACAGTGTGCTGAATTCAGCGCACTGTTGGCTTTCACGATCTGTGTCCCAGGTGAAGAAGAATCGGTGCCGGTACCATAGCTCTTCACCGTCATAAGGGAGTTTCTAACAGTCAGTCAAGAACGCCCTTTCTCACAGCAGCGTCTATAGCCCTGTACTGTGAGAGGGAAGGAAAGCCCCCTCCCCAGTACTCGTCTATGGGGCGGTAAGCAATGCCCCCTCTCACAATACAACACTATAGACGCTGCTGTGAGAAAGGGCATTCCTGACTGACTGTCAGAAACGCCCTTCTGACAGTGAAGAGCTATGGTACCAGCACCAATCGCTCTTCACCGAGGGCACAGATCGTGAAAGCCGATAGTGCGCTCAAATCAGCACACTGTCGACCTTCTAGCGACATGTTTAAATATGGTTACATATGAGATTGGAGTCCTTAATTAAATTAGAGCAAAGTAAAGAGTGAACACATCTGTATTTCAGTGTAGGGTTATGTTTTATGCAATTTTTTTTTTCTATTTAGCATCAATTTTTACATACCAAAAAAAAAAAAAAGAAGAAGAATAAATTGACCCTAAGACCTAGGCAAAGTTGTTTTATGTCACTGCCGAAAAGATTAGTACTGGTAAGAAATACCAGTGTTAGGGGCAGGGCATGCATGGGTTAGTCTCACACAGTACATGTATAAAAAAAACCCCATAGATATAACAAGACACAGACGGAGCAGTGACTGTGCCCATTAATAGAACAAATAATGAGAGCCATTGACCAAAAGAATATCACCTCTACAGGAAACATCCCGTGAATAAAATAAACCATTGGGTTAAGACTAGTGTTGAGCGAGTAGTATTCGATCGAATATCTCACCGGCATAGGAATGCGTGTAATCGGCCGAACACCAAGGGGTTAAACGCATCGAGTAGTTGAAGCGTTTAACCCTTTGGTGTTCAGCGGATTACACGCATTCCTATGCTGGCGAGGTATTTGATTGAATACTATTCGCTCAACACTAGTTACGACCTGGAGTGTTCATACAAGGACACCATTGGTCTAAAATCTTTTAAGCATACTGTGTTTCTGATTCACATATTTAGTCACTACAAAGCACAGTGTTTATTCTAGTTTTAAGCTCAGATATCTTCAGGGGATCAAAGTTCTTCCAGATTGATTATCCCATAACTTATTGTTCTTTTATTTTATACATTGGATCTGTGCACAATATTATAAAAGTGTTGCTAAATCATGTACTCACAGCAGTCATTACAAGAGAATTATATTGTCATTAAGAATGAACTGAGAAAATGTGCAAAACATTATGTATGACACTGATTCCAATGATAATAGACAGAAAAGGGTATTTCATATTTGTTTATGGTATATATTTAAAGACTGAGGTTGAAAACACCCATGAGTCACACACATATTGTTTGAGACGCCGCATAATAATGCAATTAATTGTCTATGATCCAATTACCACAAATCCAGACTTATGTTAATTATTAGAACAGCGACTAATATGATCTACCACAATGTAGCAGTAGGGACAGATGGAATTTAAAACTAGCTAGCAGATTTTTATTAAATATTTGCCATGAATCACAGAAATAGATTCATTCTTCTATTTGGTCTTACACTTACTAGGACCTTCGGGATACAAAAACAGCTGTGGAAAAGTTCTTAACAAAAATTATTCAGATAAGATGAAAGATAGGTCCATTTATAAAAATGGTAATCTCTATTATAGTTTTGTGTCATTGAATTTGTTGAGATTCAAGTAAATCATAACTCTGCAGCATTTTAAAGATTTTCTATAACCATCTTAGTGGTGTTAGACTGTTGTCTGATAGTTCACCAGTGAATATGACCATGAATATAAGAACTTTCTATTAGAGATGAGCGAACACTAAAATGTTCGAGGTTCGAAATTCGATTCGAACAGCCGCTCACTGTTCGAGTGTTCGAACGGGTTTCGAACCCCATTATAGTCTATGGGGAACATATACTCGTTAAGGGGGAAACCCAAATCCGTGTCTGGAGAGTCACCAAGTCCACTATGACACCCCAGGAAATGATACCAACACCCTGGAATGACACTGGGACAGCAGGGGAAGCATGTCTGGGGGCATAAAAGTCACTTTATTTCATGGAAATCCCTGTCAGCTTGCGATTTTCGCAAGCTAACTTTTCCCCATAGAAATGCATTGGCCAGTGCTGATTGGCCAGAGTATGGAATTCGACCAATCAGTGCTGGCTCTGCTGGAGGAGGTGGAGTCTAAGATCGCTCCACACCAGTCTCCATTCAGGTCCGACCTTAGACTCCGCCTCCTCCGGCAGAGCCAGCGCTGATTGGCCGAAGGCTGGCCAATGCATTCCTATGCGAATGCAGAGACTTAGCAGTGCTGAGCCAGTTCTGCTCAACTACACATCTGATGCACACTCGGCTCTGCTACATCTGATGCACACTCGGCTCTGCTACATCAGATGATGTACATCTGATGTAGCAGAGCCGAGGGTGCACTAGAACCCCTGTGCAAACTCAGCTCACGCTAATGCTAAGCACACACATTCAGCTCTACTTCATCGGGCTAATAGAATCATCTGATGTAGCAGGGCCGAGTGTGCATCAGATGTAGCAGAGCCGAGTTTGCATCAGATGTGTAGTTGAGCAGAACTGGCTCAGCACTGCTAAGTCTCTGCATTCACATAGGAATGCATTGGCCAGCAGAATTCCGTACTCTGGCCAATCAGCGCTGGCCAATGCATTCTATTAGCCTGATGAAGTAGAGCTGAATGTGTGTGCTTAGCACACACATTCAGCTCTACTTCATCGGGCTAATAGAATGCATTGGCCAATCAGCGCTGGCCAATGCATTCTATTAGCGTGAGCTGAGTTTGCACAGGGGTTCTAGTGCACCCTCGGCTCTGCTACATCAGATGTACATCATCTGATGTAGCAGAGCCGAGTGTGCATCAGATGTAGCAGAGCCGAGTGTACATCAGATGTGTAGTTGAGCAGAACTGGCTCAGCACTGCTAAGTCTCTGCATTCACATAGGAATGCATTGGCCAGCCTTCGGCCAATCAGCGCTGGCTCTGCCGGAGGAGGCGGAGTCTAAGATCGGACCTGAATGGAGACTGGTGTGGAGCGATCTTAGACTCCGCCTCCTCCAGCAGAGCCAGCGCTGATTGGTCGAATTCCGTACTCTGGCCAATCAGCGCTGTCCAATGCATTCCTATTGGAAAAAGTTTATGTCACAAAAATCACAATATACACACCCCAAAAAGTTATTTTTAATAACATTCCTACCTAAATAAAGGTTATCCCTAGCTATCCCTGCCTGTACAGCTATCCCTGTCTCTTAGTCACAAAGTTCACATTCTCATATGACCCGGATTTGAAATCCACTATTTGTCTAAAATGGAGGTCACCTGATTTCGGCAGCCAATAACTTTTTCCGATTTTTTTCGATGCCTCCGGTGTCGTAGTTCCTGTCCCACCTCCCGTGCGCTGTTATTGGTGCAAAAAAAGCGCCAGGGAAGGTGGGAGGGGAATCAAATTTTTTTGGAGTTTGCCACGTGATGTTCGATTCGAATCGAACACATCGAACAGCCTGATATCCGATCGAACATGTGTTCGATAGAACACTGTTCGCTCATCTCTACTTTCTATGGTTTGCTACAGGCATAATTCCCTTATTGTGCTCAGGTTATCAGGTACACTACTTGCATGAGTTTATGAGCAAACTGCAATTAGCTGAAATGATTGTCCTGACTGCATAACTGTATATAGCAGCTTTGAAAGCAAGCTCAGTCTAGAGAACTTTTATTACTTTACAGAGTATGGTTTGGCTGCATTTCCAGATGGTCACTTTAGGGCATAGTTCCTGCACCACATTCCCACACAGAGCAACATTTACCTTAATATACATCAATTTTTACCCTCTTGAGCTCACCTCATTACTTCAGATGATTAAGAAGAGAGAACAAGTGGTTTGACTAGCTAAAATTTCATATATGTTTTATTTCTCATACCACTGTGATGAAATTCAAGATGGCTCAGATTAAGGTTCCCAGACATTCACCCTTACCTTTGGACCTGCACTACAATCTCACTCTTATACTGATGAAACCCCAGTGGGATTTCACCAGGGGCACACCGCTAATGAGCCGGGTTGAGGCGGTCACCTCAGGTGGCACTTCTTTTGGTGATGCAGCAATTTTATCTTTTTTATTTTTTTTTTACTTTTTTCCCTAAACTAGCCCAAGACAGGCCGCTCTGAAAATAAAACTGAGCGGTCCTGTCCTCGTAAGACATCATCATGCCTCCTGTGCTGAGACAAAGACATTTTCACAGCCGGGTGGAGAAGAGGAGGCAGCAGCAGCTCCATCTTGAGATCACAAGGTAGGTGAGTTAGGATATATATATTTTTTTAATTGGCTGAGTATCCCCAACAGGTAGTGGCCTATTTAAGTACCTCCCTCGGCCTGCTTATGGCTGTCCCCCGCCTGCCTCCCCTTCTGCTATAGGACGCAGAAGAGGGGAGCAGAAGCGGCTGTGAGCAGGCCTGGGCCCACGAACCCCAACAACTACCACTATTATATTCCAGGGTCTTTTGAGACCCCCAAGTATAATATTTGGAGAATAAATATACACTGCTACTCACCTCTCCTGGATTCGATATTATTCCTAGCAGGCTTTGAGCCTTTAAGATAAAGTCCCAGACATCACGTGGGCTGTCTACGTGATGTCTGGGACATTACCAAGGCCTGAAGCCTGTGCTTCTTCATCTCCCCTGAGTCTCCAATTATTATACTCAGGGGTCTGAAAAGAAGAACAGGAAATATTTGACACATTGTTAGACCATATTTATTTCCTGTTGTTCTTTCTGTGAGCTGCCTACCCTCCATTGTACAGTTGGTACTTATGGGTTTGGAAACTTTCCCCTCTCTCCTCTAGTATTTATCACACATCCAAATGATGTTATTATGTTCGTTGTGGTGTGACTATGGCTTTCCCTACATGTTGTTTTTGTTGTTTTGTTTTAAGAATTTGCACTTGAAAAAGGGCCACACCAGGCCCGAAACGCATTGTGTTGTCCTTTAATTTTCATGAAGTTTTATGTCCATTCCTGGGTGAGCGCTGTTCCCTCTCGACTAATCGCTGGATGAGGCTGGTCCAGTTCACTATTGATGCTTCTATAACATTGGAAGTTTTGAATACTAAACCAATTGCAAAATATTTTCAAGCACATTTTCGTGACAATCCCCTTGGCCTTAAAGAAAGAGCTATAGATCAAGTTCGTCTGGGAAATAAGGGAAACTTTTTACAACTTGAAACTAAATGGATACTAATGTTTCAAACCCTTGCCCCTAAGGGATTCAATGAAAAGCTAAGTTTTAACTACAGGTTTCCAGTAGTGCATATTGCGACACGTACCCATTGTTAATTTTTTTTATTTTTTATTTTATTTTATGTGGAAGTGCTATAATCTGCCTTTCTTTGTCTGGCTGTTTGTAGTCCTAGCTTGACTGTGGATATATTGGAAATATGCTTGCAAGTCGACAATAACATGTATTTACCTTATGGGAGGATATTTAGTAGTTTATATTTAATAAATGTTTAATGTTTTTATATTTTTGATTATACAAACTTTTATATATAATTTTTTGTCATATATTTTTAGTTTTTCATATATACTTTACACATTTCATATTGTTTCACACTCACATTTAATTTTACACATCAGTTACACATGTCACAATATACTAAATAATTTTAATAATAATTTTTTCTCTATATATTTTTTTGCACACCTCACATATTTCTACACATGCTTTTGTCATGTTTTTGAGTATTTACTGAATATTCTAACAGTGTTGGCTGGTCTGATAATTGGTTGCCCCTGATATACAGTACATGTATAATTGTTAGTTCTCAGTATCTATAACACTGTGCACTTTGACATATTCATATTAACATATATATATATATATATATATATATATATATATATATATATATATATATATATATATACAGTGGGGCAAAAAAGTATTTAGTCAGTCACCAATAGTGCAAGTTCCACCACTTAAAAAGATGAGAGGCGTCTGTAATTTACATCATAGGTAGACCTCAACTATGAGAGACAAAATGAGAAAACAAATCCAGAAAATCACATTGTCTGATTTTGTAAGAATTTATTTGCAAATTATGGTGGAAAATAAGTATTTGGTCACCTACAAACAATCAAGATTTCTGGCTCTCACAGACCTGTAACTTCTTCTTTAAGAGTCTCCTCTTTCCTCCACTCATTACCTGTAGTAATGGCACCTGTTTAAACGTGTTGTCAGTATAAAAAGACACCTGTGCACACCCTCAAACAGTCAAACTCCAAACTCCACTATGGTGAAGACCAAAGAGCTGTCAAAGGACACCAGAAACAAAATTGTAGCCCTGCACCAGGCTGGGAAGACAGAATCTGCAATAGGCAACCAGCTTGGATTGAAGAAACCAACCAAATTTTACAGTGGGTAGCAAGTGTTTTTCTTGGAATGCTGTTTTTTTGGACGCCATGCATAAAGCCTTTTTGTATGACCAAACAACTCAATCTTTGTTTCATCAGTCCACAGGACCTTCTTCCAAAATGAAGCTGGCTTGTCCAAATGTGCTTTTGCATACCTCAGGCGACTCTGTTTGTGGCGTGCTTGCAGAAACGGCTTCTTTCTCATCACTCTCCCATACAGCTTCTCCTTGTGCAAAGTGTGCTGTATTGTTGACCGATGCACAGTGTCACCATCTGCAGCAAGATGATGCTGCAGCTCTTTGGAGGTGGTCTGTGGATTGTCCTTGGCTGTTCTCACTATTCTTCTTCTCTGCCTTTCTGATATTTTTCTTGGCCTGCCACTTCTGGGCTTAACAAGAACTGTCCCCGTGGTCTTCCATTTCCTTACTATGTTCCTCAGTGGAAACTGACAGGTTAAATCTCTGAGACAACTTTTTGTATCCTTCCCCTGAACAACTATGTTGAACAATCTTTGTTTTCAGATCATTTGAGAGCGGGCTGTCCATGCTCGGTGACCATCAAACTTAACTGAACTTGAATTGTTTTGTAAAGAGGAATGGTCCAAAATACCTTCATCCAGGATCCAGGAACTGATTAAAAGCTACAGGAAGCGACTAGAGGCTGTTATCTTTGCAAAAGGAGGATCTACTAAATATTAATGTCACTTTTCTGTTGAGGTGCCCATACTTTTGCACCGGTCAAATTTTGGTTTAATGCATATTGCACATTTTCTGTTAGTACAATAAACCTCATTTCAATCCTGAAATATTACTGTGTCCATCAGTTATTAGATATATCAAACTGAAATGGCTGCTGCAAACACCAAAATATTTAGAACTAAAAATGATTAAGATTAATAGGGGTGCCCAAACTTTTTCATACGACTGTATATGAGTGGATTAGATTTATTTGTATGTCCTGTATGATGGTATTTTACTAAAATTTGGTAGGCTTACTACTCCATTTTTATAAAGATAGTTCTATATCACTTTTCAACTATCGGGTCCTGCCACAAATTTTTTTGAAAATTGTATAGTCGCCAAATGCCACTGCCACACTGTTGGCATAATAATAACAAAATAAAACAAACCCACCATTGCTTCTTCCAATTCTAATGCCATGTTGGTGTAGCATTCTGCTCCCATATAGGGATAATTCTGAAGCTTTATTTTGGAAAGCCACTACTTCATCACTTTTCAAACATAAATCTCTCTTCAAAATAAGACTGTTGAACTCATAAGCCCCCAAAAGCCCTGTCTATCTATCTATCTATCTATCTATCTATCTATCTATCTATCAAAAAAGAAATGTAAAGCAGCACTAAATACTAAAAACAGAAACTGGTCTTAGCTAATGGGTGCAAATCCTCAGGAGTCTGGTATCTGGTCCCAAAATAGTAAAATAGAAAAATGGATAGCACTCCAGGTATATGCAAAAAATTATAGTGGTTTTATTCCATACTTCTACAACATTTCGGTCCTAATGGTAGAGGTGGAGTGTGCTGGCATAATGACTTTAGCGTGCCAGGCATAATGACGTCAGCGTGCAGGGTGTAAGGACATCATCGTGCCCCATGTGACCACTGAGGCCCAGTCACAAGTGCAAGACTTCAGTCACAAGCCAGAAGAGGAGCCAGGAGGATGCTGCAGACTGCCATATACTCAAAAGCTGCCGCGGGGGAACGGGGGGCATTCAGGACCCCAATATATAATAAAACCCCTGAGATGCCGCAGTCATCTTTGACTGCAGTATCTCAGGAGTTAACACCCACGATTGAAGCTCATCTCTTACCAGGAGTGTTAGGGTTGGTTCACACTAACGCTTGTATTCCGTCCGGAAGGAGTTCACATGGGCGGCAAGCACACAGAGCCCATTATAATCTATGGGGTCCATGTGCTTTGCCAGCACATCGCTTGCAATTGCGATTGTATTCCATCTGGAGGGTGTCCATGTGGACTGCTTCCGGATGAAATACAAGAGCTAGTGTGAACCAACCCTTAGAGGACAGTGTCAGCCATTACATCTGGCTGACGCTTGCAAAGCAGCATGCTGCAGTGCTGCTGACTTATCTCTCTGCTTTCATACACACAGAGAATAGCAGACTGTGATCACAGACACTTCCGGTGCATGGAGAAGGCTAATTAGCATATGAATAAAAACGGACTTATTCAAAAACTACTGAGGCGATTTACATTCAAAAGGTATGTGTGAAATAGCCTTTCTAAAGGCTATGCAAGGATATGCTTAGCTAAAAATGACTTTTCCCAATGATAGACCCCCTATAAGTTATGTAGGGACAGTGATTTCTAGGAATCTTCAAAAACTGATTTCAAACTGTCCAGATGAAAACTGTGTCAGTATGTAATCAGTATGTAGTCAGTTTTTGTCTAATCAGTTTTTCTTTTTCTTCCCCCTTCTTCATTATGAACATGTGCAAAACAGATACAAATTGATTGCTATCAGTATGTAAGGGCTCGTTCACATATGCACCTGGGGGCCCATTCTGAAGGTTTCCGTTTCCTGCACAAAACTGGGCAGGAGACGGAAACCTGCCAGCGTCTTTTCAAACCCATTCATTTGAATGGGATTGAAAAGTGTCCGGCCGTGAGCGCTGGTGAGCGTTTTATGTTTTCCGTGGCGAAACCGTTTTTTAAAAAAAACGGACACAGAGTCGGACATGCAGTACTCTGTGTCCGGTTTAAAAAAAAATGGTTTAGCCGCGGAGAGCATAAAACACTCACCGGCGCTCACGGCCAGACTCAGCATGACAGGTTTCCGTCTTCTGCATGCAGAAGACGGAAACCTGAGAACAAAGTGCCGAACGCTGGTGTGAACCCAGCGTAATCAGTATGTAATCAGTTTTCCATAGACCTCAATATTAAAACAAAACTGATTGCTTGTTGTCTGGAATCCTTATGGCCTTGTTCACATCTGCATTCGATATTCCATTTGGTGTGTCCGCATGAGGACCCCCCAAACGGAATACCAAACGCAACTGCAAGTTGTGTGCCAGTGAAAGCACGAGGACACCCCTTAGACTATAATGGGGTCCGTGTGCTTGCCGCACGCTGCTCGCACGAATCATGCGGACAGGAAAGTAGATTGTGAACTATTTTCCTGTTCGCATGATCCCTGCGGAGATCTGGTGGCAGGCACACGGACCCCATTATAGTCTATGGGGTCCATATGCTTTCACTGGCACACCACTTGCAGGTGCATTCGGTATTCTGTTCAGGGGGTCCTCATGCGGACTCCCTTGAACATAATACCAACGCAGATGTGAACGAGGCCATTTTCATTATGGAGACAAAGTTCTGCAAGTTCTACTTTTCTCTCCGCACAAAAAAAAACTGAAAGCAGACGGAACGGCACAAACTGAATTACATACTGATTACTTTTAAAACCCATTGAAATGAATGGGTTTTCATTCAGACCGTTTGAAATCAGTTTTTGAATATGTCAAATACTGATTACCATTGGAATGGCCAAATGCAGATGTGAACCAGGCGTAATAACTTCTCATGACCATGAATGAGTAGGATTTCCCATTACAAATAAGGAAATTAACATGTCTAAAAATAAAGGTAAAAACAATCTATGATTTTTCTCCTAAAATTCTAAAGGAACTCCATTTATACCTGGTTATCTCACTCAAAATTTAAGAAAGAAGGGATGGCTACATTCATTCTATGAAGGACTAACACATCTGGTAGTATTATTTAAATTCCTGTCTAATGAAGTTTAAAATATGTCAAGTTTATTTTTTGAGTATTAATTGTCAATGGGAATGATTAATTACCCAAAAATGTAGACAAGAACTTGCCAGGTTTGGCTCCTTCAGAATGTTGCAAAATGTTACTTGACTGCGTCTTCCTCTGCTATCTTAGCCACTTCCCGACATCCGCTGTACTATTATGGCAGATGTCAGGTCTGTAAAGATGGTGGGCAATCTGCGAGAGCTGTCTTATTTCTTTGACAGCCTACTGAAGGCTCCGAGGTTTGTCACTGTATTACACCTTATAAAAATACATAAAGCAGTAAATTACATAAATGCATATATTGCAGGGGAAAAAGACATATATTGTATAAATAACAGTAATCACAATAATGACACAGTAGCTAACATAGGTATGACCACAGAATATGTGGTATATGGAATATAAAAAAATAACAGGTCACATAAGGGTAACGGATACATTTATTAATAAAATGCCCCCCAAAATAATAATATGCAGAGAACATTATTACAATTAGTATAATATATAGAGGACAACATCAGAAGCAGTAATAGACCAATGTAATATCAATTAGTATAAAATGCCATACTAAGGAGCGCGTTTCACCTATACAGGCTTAGTTTGGCGAGTCCTTTCCATGCCACAGATGGCTCTTCTAATTAAGAGATTTCATCAATTGCCAAATGGAAGGAGTTATTTAAGTCGCATCTTGTCTTATGGGAAAGACAAGAGGCAGTTTCGTGAATATGTATTAAATTATGTAGAGGATATTTCCCTTAGGGAGGATAAACCATTGGCTCCACACGTCTGTGATTGCCATGGGGGCTATGCTTTGTTGATCATGTTTCAGGGGTTGACTGGGATTGCATAATTCTTCCAAGGAAGCACAATGTCAGGATACGGAGTCGCCGCGGTCTCCTTGCTGCGCGGCGTCTCCCTGGGAGACGTGTTAGGAGTTCTATTGGGTGTGCTTAGGTCATTAAGGGTTAATCTTTTCCTTGCCTTCAGTCTCCATGTCATTAGCCATCAGGTGTGTTTTTCTGCTGCTATTTAATCCCCACCCAGGCATGGATCCTTGCCAGCCATTCACTTTGTGTTTCCTGGTTCTCCTGCTCAGTCTGATTCTCTGTCTGTTTGTATTCCATATGTTTCTTGGTTTTTAGACCCGGCTTGTATTTTTGACTATCCCTTGTCTTTTGATTTGGTACCTTTTTATTATATCTCCTGGCTTGACCTCTTGCTCGTCTGACCTCGCCTTCTCTTCTGTGTCTTGCTGGGACTTGTGGTCCTCCCTGGTTCCATGCTGTTTAGTCTTTTGTTTTGCATTGCATTTACACTGTGCTTTCTGTTTAGGTGTGACCCCGTGACTCCAGTCCCTAGGACTTTCAGGGCCTCCTCTCCCCTTATCCTAGCCGCCAGATAGAAGGTTAGGAGCCGTGGTAGGCGCACTTCAATTAGGAAGTGCATTGGTCTGCCTCATCTCAGATATTACAGCATAGTTATAGCTGCAGGGCCTGCGACCCCTTTTGTCATTAGTTGCACAGTGTTGCTTTCCCAGCTGTGTCACTTTGCACTGCCTGACCCTGACTCCAATCCTTACATAATGGCTGGCCCTTACCCTAGACAGACCGCCCGGCGGTTTAGTGTGGATGCCGAACACTCTGTAACTGACCGCCTGGACGAACT
The DNA here is from genome assembly GCF_031893055.1 of Leptodactylus fuscus. Lineage (NCBI taxonomy): Eukaryota > Metazoa > Chordata > Amphibia > Anura > Leptodactylidae > Leptodactylus > Leptodactylus fuscus. The sequence continues at coordinate 80,371,232 of NC_134267.1, forward strand.
GTCAAGGCAGGTGCAGGGCATGGCTGGGTTAATTAACCAAGTCTCGCAGCGTCTGGAGGCTTTGCCTGATCCAGCATCAGTCGCTGCAGGTTCTTCTATTCAAACACCAGTTTTTCCCATATTGAATACCCGTCAGGATCCTAAAATGCTCTTGCCTGACCGTTTTGACGGTAAACCAGACAGATTCCGAACATTTCGGGAATCTTGCAGTTTATTTTTCCGTTTTAATTTCCTTTCTTCTGAAGCAGAGCAGGTGGCGCTGGTGGGGTCCCTTCTACGAGGGTCACCACAAGACTGGGCCTTAGCTCTACCTGCTGGAGCTCCAGAATGGAATTCGTTAAGTAAATTTTTTCAAACATTAGGTCAGATTTATGATGACCCTAATAGAGTTGCCTTGGCCGAGTCCCATCTGTTGTCTATTCAGCAGGGAGTTAGAACTGCCGAGGACTATTGTACGGAGTTTCGTCAGTGGAGCTCTCAGTCAGGGTGGACAGACACACCTTTGTTAACCCTTTTTAGACAAGGCTTATCTGATTCTGTAAAAGATGCTCTAGTAAGTCATCCAGTCCCTGAAAATTAAGGAGACTTTATGTCCTTGGCTATTTCTATTGATAGGAGGCTTAGGGAAAGGCGTAGAGAGAAATTAAGCAAACCTGGGTACTCAGCTAAATCCTGGTCTGTCCTTTCGGAACCTATACCTCCTTCTGCTCTCCTTACCTCTAGTCCTATACCTGAAGAAGAACCGATGATATTGGGGTCCACAACCACCTCCAGGAGAAAGTATCACCTAGAAAATGCTCTGTGTCTGTATTGCGGCAAACCTGCACATATCCTGAGAAACTGTCCAACCAGACCTAAACCACCGCCGGGAAAACGCCAATGCCTGAATGATTTCCAGGAGGGTCACTCAGGCACACAGGTACCTCCTAATAATATTGAGAAATGTTTACTCCCTGCTATTCTTGTTAATGGTAATAAAACTTTTGCATGTCAGGCGATGGTGGATTCAGGTGCCGCCATGATCTTCATCCATGAAGTTGTGGCACAAGCTCTAGGAATTGAATTAATTCCCTTGAAATACCCATTTCAGGTATCTGGAGCAGATCTAACCCCTTTGTCTGAAGGGAAAATCTTAGCCCGTACTGCTGAGGTGCAGTTTTTTGTCGGCAGTTTACATGTTGAAATAGTGTCATTTTTTGTTATGAAAAAACTTGCTGCAGACGTTATTCTTGGTTTACCCTGGTTGCGTGTACATAATCCAGTGTTTGGGGAACTTCGAAGTTGGTTAGATGGGGAGATTCCTGTACTTCTCAACTTAATACTGTTTGTACTATCAAAAACGATATCAAAATTCCGGAATTTATTACTGAGTTCAAAGACGTCTTTGACGAGCTCAATGCGGAGGCCTTGCCTCCACATCGACCTTATGACTGCGCAATTGATTTGGTTCCTGGAGCTAAACTAACCAAAGGTCGCATTTTTAACCTTTCAGCTCCAGAGCGCGAGTCCATGCGCCAGTACATTAAAGAGAGCCTATCTAAAGGACATATCCGACCTTCAGTTTCTCCTGTGGGGGCGGGGTTTTTCTTCGTTGAAAAAAAAGATGGTGGTCTCCGACCTTGTATTGACTACAGGGAATTGAATAAAATTACGGTCAAAGACCAACATCCTCTGCCACTCATCCCGGATCTTTTTAACCAGGTGGTGGGGACTCGGTGGTTTTCTAAAATTGACCTCCGCAGAGCTTACAACTTGATTCGGATAAGAGACGGGGATGAGTGGAAAACCGCATTTAATACCCCTGAAGGTCATTTCGAATACCTAGTTATGCCTTTTGGTTTGAGCAATGCTCCGGCGGTATTTCATCGTTTTGTGAATGACATTTTTAGGGATCTGTTAGGTAGATATCTAGTAATTTATTTAGATGACATCCTCATATTCTCTCCGGACTGGGAGTCACATCAGCAACATGTAAAAGAGGTTCTTCTTAGGCTACGTCAAAACCACCTCTGTGCTAAGTTATCCAAGTGTCAATTTGGAGTCCAGGAGATAGGTTTTTTGGGATACATCCTTACTCCTGGTACCATTGGTATGGATCCCAGAAAGGTATCTGCAGTACTTGAATGGGAGAAACCTACTACCTTAAAAGAAGTTCAGAGGTTTCTAGGTTTCGCCAACTATTACCGAAAATTTATCCGAAATTTTTCTTCTATTGTTAAACCTCTCACCGATTTGACCAAAAAGGGGGCGGATCCGGCCTCCTGGACACCAGAGACGGAGGTGGCGTTCACCACCTTGAAACAACTCTTTACTTCTGCCCCAGTCCTGGTCCATCCTGATCCGGAATTGCCCTTTATTGTAGAGGTTAATGCTTCAGAAGTAGGTGTAGGAGCGGTCCTGTCTCAGGGCACCGAACCATTTACCAACCTCCAACCTATCACCTACTTTTCCAGGAGGTTCTCCACTACCGAGGCCAATTATGATGTTGGCAATAGAGAGCTTCTGGCGATTAAGTGGGCCTTTGAAGAGTGGAGACACTTCCTGGAGGGGGCCAGACATAAAATTACTTTGTCAACAACAAGATTATGTGTATAAGCTCACCGGATCCACGTAGCAGGGTGCACGATCCAGTATTCCTGGACTTAGGGAAAAAGGAAATGTCGTAGACGCTTGTGTAGAGATGAGATCCGCAGCTCTTGCTTGTAGTAAAAATTAACTTTTATTTTTTCATTTTAAAAAATGGTAGAGACACCATGACGTACAAGTGAAAAAAAAGATAAGAAAAAACATGCAAGTGAAGTAAAAAAGCGCAGTGGCTACATCTTAGGCTGACTGACGCGTTTCGAGACACAAAGAAGGTCTCTTAATCATAGTCTTGTGAATGCCATCCCAACTATGAGAGACAAAATGAGAAAACAAATCCAGAAAATCACATTGTCTGATTTTGTAAGAATTTTTTTTCAAATTTTGGTGGAAAATAAGTATTTGGTCACCTACAAACAATCAAGATTTCTGGCTCTCACAGACCTGTAACTTCTTCTTTAAGAGTCTCCTCTTTCCTCCACTCATTACCTGTAGTAATGGCACCGGTTTAAACTTGTTATCAGTATAAAAAGACACCTGTGCACACCCTCAAACAGTCAGACTCCAAACTCCACTATGGTGAAGACCAAAGAGCCGTCAAAGGACACCAGAAACAAAATTGTAGCTCTGCACCAGGCTGGGAAGACTGAATCTGCAATAGGCAACCAGCTTGGATTGAAGAAATCAACTGTGGGAGCAATAATTAGAAAATGGAAGACATACAAGACCACTGATAATCTCCCTTGATCTGGGGCTCCACGCAAAATCTCACCCCGTGGGGTCAAAATGATCACAAGAACGGTGAGCAAAAATCCCAGAACCACGCGGGGGGACCTAGTGAATGAACTGCAGAGAGCTGGGACCAATGTAACAAAGCCTACCATCAGTAACACACTACGCCGCCAGGGACTCAGATCCTGCAGTGCCAGACGTGTCCCACTGCTTAAGCCAGTACATGTCCGGGCCCGTCTGAAGTTTGCTAGAGAGCATTTGGATGATCCAGAAGAGTATTGGGAGAATGTCCTATGGTCTGATGAAACCAAACTGGAACTGTTTGGTAGAAACACAACTTTTCGTGTTTGGAGGAAAAAGAATACTGAATTGCATCCATCAAACACCATACCTACTGTAAAGCATGGGGGTGGAAACATCATGCTTTGGGGCTGTTTCTCTGCAAAGGGGCCAGGACGACTGATCCGGGTACATGAAAGAATGAATGGGGCCATGTATCGTGAGATTTTGAGTGCAAACCTCCTTCCATCAGCAAGGGCATTGAAGATGAAACGTGGCTGGGTCTTTCAACATGACAATGATCCAAAGCACACCGCCAGGGCAATGAAGGAGTGGCTTTGTAAGAAGCATTTCAAGGTCCTGGAGTGGCCTAGCCAGTCTCCAGATCTCAACCCTATAGAAAACCTTTGGAGGGAGTTGAAAGTCCATGTTGCCAAGTGACAGCCCCAAAACATCACTGCTCTAGAGGAGATCTGCATGGAGGAATGGGCCAACATACCAACAACAGTGTGTGCCAACCTTGTGAAGACTTACAGAAAACAAAGGATATACAAAGGATATATAACAAAGTATTGAGATGAAATTTTGTTACTGACCAAATACTTATTTTCCACCATAATTTGAAAATAAATTCATAAAAAATCAGACAATGTGATTTTCTGGATTTGTTTTCTCATTTTGTCTCTCATAGTTGAGGTCTACCTATGATGTAAATTACAGACGCCTCTCATCTTTTTAAGTGGTGGAACTTGCACTATTGGTGACTGACTAAATACTTTTTTGCCCCACTGTAAATTTCGCCAACAGAAAGCGCCGCCCTGGACCTGACTTTGTGGTGGGTGACAAGGTCTGGTTTTCCACTAAAAATCTCCAACTTCGTGTTCCATCTACTAAGTTTGCCCCGCGTTTTATTGGTCCATATCCCATTTCTGAAATAATGAACCCTGTGTCATTCAAATGATCACTTCCTAGGTCCCTCCATATTCACCCAGTTTTTCATAAGTCCCTACTCAAAAAGTATGTTCCGGCAATGGTCACTCGTTCCCCACCCGAACCAGTGATCGTTCAATTCTATTTCAGATCCATTGAACCAGGAGGTTTGAATGACTCGATATATTTTACCCTTTTTATTTGACATTTATCCCATCGGGGAAGTGCTGTATTGGCACTGACAGTATGTTGGTTGCTGGTAGTGTTTTTCTGCAGTTTTAGTGGGTAGGAATTGGACCTTGGGGCTATTAAATCTTATTTATGGATCAATTATTTAGTTTTGTAGCTGTGGGAGGATCTCAGTTAGTTTCCATGGTGGTGGCCATTTTAGGACATTTGCCACGTTTTTATGTGTGGCTGTTTATTCTCCTATGGGCGGTTTACACTTGTCTTGGGTCTCGTATAAAAGGGAGTGATAGATTTTTTTTAATCATTTTACCCTATTTTTCAGATATCTAGCCATTATATTTTTATACAGATGGTTGTTGTCTAGCCCTGTCTACTTTATTACCAGCAGACATGATAGAATATCCATATACAATCTGAGTTATTATATGACCAGCGGCTATAACTGTATAGAGGTAGTCTTCAATATGAACATATCCACTCTGATGTTTGATACGTATCAAGTGTCCACTGACACATTTACATCTAATTATTAAAATCTACTACTGAGATCTGAGCTTCTCGTGTTCTGGCGTTTTGTTATTTACTGTATACATATATCTTAATGTGCAGAAAGTTTGGGTGGAAAATGATAGGAAATCGGATTTTAAAAACAATCCTGAAATTATAAGATCAGCTCAACTTTACTAGTCACCTGAGATTAGATATGCATTACAAGAACCCAGTTTCCGAAAACAGTCATTACTGGTCCCAAAGGAACAGGAAACATCCGATATTATCCACATCATCGGCACATATAACGATGCACATGAGGAGATTAAAAAGGTCCTGCAAAGCTATTGGGGTATCCTTCAATCAGATCTGGATGTGGGGCATTTGGTTGAGGAGAGGCTGAATATAACCTTAGGAGTGGTACCAACCTAAAAGATCAATTAATTCATAGCCATTGATGCTCCAAACCACGTTTGACCTGCTTTAATTTGAACATCTTAACAGCCTGTTCCTTTATCAATACCTCTAAGACATATCCGAATCACAGTAACAGACTTTCTCAAACTGTAGGACTTGAGGGTTGGTATAACTTTTGACTTGCACGTATTAGAGATGGCAGAGAGCTGAATTGGAAAAAATGGTTACCTGATGCCAAAGAGGCATTTTCTAAAGCTGAACTCACTATGCACACTTATCAAACTAGCATTGTCCCATGTTTTAAGCACTTCACCAAGATATATAAGGACCATTTAAAATCATGGTGGGAGGTCCAGACATTAGAGACATATATAAGAAATAGGATTGTTCCTAAGGGTTTGAGGATCTCTTTAAGTCCATCTCAACGATTGAAAGTCATCATTAAGACTGATGCACATTTTTCTGGAATGGGAGAAAACTTTCCTAAAAGATAGTACATGAACGCTGCAGAAGGCCATTGATCCTATCCTGTCTAATGATTTCACATCTGCCTGTGTAATTGCTTAATTTTCTGACTGAGTTCTCATAGTCCTTTAACTTAATCCCTATTGCTTTTTCAGAGCTATGTTCTGTTTGCTGTAGTGGAATGGATTATAGATATATTTGCATGTCCACCATTACAGAAATAAACGCTACTCATGAGTGTACAACCATTTATAGTCTGTATCAACACTGTAAGCTCCACTTACCACTGTCTGTTGGCTGAGTGGCTGTTAGGCAGTGCTACATACAAGTTATCACCACAGAAACTGATACAAGAAATAAGCACTTCACAAACTGAAGTCAAACCAGAACCCATGATACATTAGAAGGCACATCAAAATCAGAGGATAAATCAGGAGTGTTAATGTCGAAGCCAAGATTCAGTCTGTGAGGTACCAACAGAGCCAAAATCGCAAAACTAGAGGATTTCTAATTACATGCCAAAAGGTCAGTCCAAAGAGGTAACATCAGAATCAAAAGACTGAAGGATTTGCAGTAACAAGACAACTGTTAATTTAAAGCAGTCCAGTACACACAATCAGGATATAACAGCCACACTAGGTACAACCAAATAGCAAGCATCTGGATGAGGAGGAAGAGGATTTAAATATGCCTCCTCAGCTGATAAATGTATAAGCCCCTAGAGAACTCTTCCCAGGTTAGCACAATAACCTTAACCCCTTAAGAACATGACTAAAAACCACCTTAAGGTCACAAAACCATTTTACATTGCAGATTTTGAATTTATGACAAAAATAAATATGACTGACACATAACTCTGATGCTGTATGTTTATTTTAACCCTTTAGCGATCTAGCATTTAGCCTTAAACCATTAACACTTTACTCCTCTCTACATTCCTACGTGCAGGGCCGGCGTCAGCGCACGGCATAGTCGGGCAAGTGCCGGGGCCCACAGAGCCTCTGGGGGCCCCCCAGCACTTGCCTGTCACAATTTCAGCTCATCGGCGTCCGTCCGCCAATGAGCTGAATACATACGCGATACAGGAGCTGTGAGATCAGCTCCTGCTTTAAAGCTCCGGCCCGGCTTGCGTGTGTAGGCGCGATGACGTCATCACATCGTGCCTACATACGCAAGCTGGGCCGTAGCTAAGCAGGAGCTGATCTCACAGCTCCTGCATCGCGTATGTGCCTGGAGTGAGAGAGAGGAGCGTCGGGGGAACGATGGAAGGTGAGTGATGGAAGGTGAGTGTGTTTGTTTTGTATTACATATTAAGGTGAAACATAATGAAGGGGGCCCATGAAACTGGGGGGCAAATGAAGGGGAGTGGGGGGAACGGCATGACACTGGGGAAGATGAAGGGGGTGGGGAGAGAACGGCATGAAACTGGGGACAGAGATGGAGGGGGCCCAATGAAACTGAGGGGGCAAATGAAGGGGAGGGGTGGAACAGCATGACACTGGGGCAGAGACGGGGGACATGAAACTGTGGGCAGATGAAGGGAGAGAACGTGATGAAACTGGGGACAGAGATGGAAGGGGACATGAAACTGGGGACAGAGGAAGGGTGTATATGAAACTGGGGGAGAGATGGAGGGGGGGCATATAATTTACAGGTGACTGTAGGAGGATTATACTGTGTGGGAGCACATGATAAATGAATGAGAATGGGTGGAATCAACATAAAAGTGGGTGGAGCCAAATTTGCAGCGGCGCGCAGAGCCCCTCTTTCTACTCTTTAAAAGATTGGGAGGTATGGCGTTGGTGACGCCACACTCCTGCATGACGTCACTCGCTTCATCTGCAACGCATAGTGTCTCGACTCCCCCACCTCCTTTACAAGGGGGCCCACTGAGGCTTTGTCGCCCAAGGGCCCATAGAAACCTGGAGCCGGCCCTGCCCACGTGCATAAATTTTTACATCGGATTTCAATGTAGCTTTATGAGACCTTTTATTTTGTGGGCACACAAGACTTTTTGATCAGTTTTTATTACATTTTGAGAAGTCAAATGATCATAAAACATTCAATCTGGTATCTGAAGTTTTAAGGTGTTTGCTTGTATAATAAAAACTAATTATAATAATAATGAATAATAAATATTTTTATTTTAGGTATGTTACTGATAAGGTGATATAAGTTGTGTGTGTGTGGGTGTGTGTGTGTGTGTGTTTTTCCCCATGAACTAGGGGGGAATAAAGTGTATTTTCACTTTTTTTTCTGTAATAAAACCCTTTGACCTCAGCATATAAGTGGCTAGATAGCATGTATTCTTTTGATTTGATCAATAACCATAAAGTCCATGATACCCCTTCTCCTGGGGTCATGGAATGAACTGTACAAAATAAGTTTTTGAAGATTTTGAGATGGTTTCAAACAGTGATTTCGAGTGAGCCAAACACTGATGTGAACCCAGCCTACTGCAGCTCCATAGAAGCATCCCCTACAAGGTACTGTCATTAGTCTAATACTGATTTCCTGCTGACATACTCCCTTTAAATCACATTTATTTATTTATTTGCATTTACTGTACTTTCTTAATGAAAACAGTTCTTCGTAAATTTAGTGACTTGCGTTTATGTAGATAATATTTGTTTTCCTACTGTAGAGAAAAGAGCTGACACTTATTCTTAACTATGATTTATACTAAATCTTTGAAGCTTACAGAATTCACAAGATGCATGCTGAATTATCACTCTAAAAAGTATCTATAAACACATATTTATTACTTTTCACATTCTCACATCAGGAGTGGAAAGCTGAAGCTTGTCAGAAAAAAAAGCCGTTAAGGACTCTGAGCTCTCTTTCATAAATCCAAAGTGTCTGACTTTGATATTGCAGTTTACTGAAGTAAGCCTTTGTCCTGAAAAACAATAAGTCATATTCCTTAAATTCAATACAGATTTGCTATTCAGTGGGTAGTCTTGGCCTTCTTACAATATCAAGTGATTATAGCCTGAGTAGTTTTATAAATTAGTTTTATCATGGAAGAAAATAAACCAGTTTGTAGATATCACACAGTGTTAAACTTGGCTATCTTTGAGTTATTGTTAATAAGCAAGCCTTGAAAAGTCTTCTGAAGTATCTTGAAATGCATTGTTGTTCGGGTAAATTCACATATGGCAAATTTGTTTCAGAAACTTACGCAACTGTCCTATTATTTCAAGGGGTTTGCTTGCCTTTAAAACACCTCCATTGACATCAGTAGAATTGATGTTTAAATAAACCTGTATACATGATATTGAGACAAGGTCCCAGTACACCGATTTTAACTGTTCAATTCTGTTCCTTGATGGCATTTATAAGCTAAATAGTCTTGTCTGCTTCTATCTTGTTCCCCTATCACAAGCAATGCAACCAATCAATATTGCTACGAACTAAAATATGCCTTAGGCCTCATTCACATCTGCACTGGTAATCCGTTTAGGGAGTCCGCATAGGGAACGCATTGGCAAGCGGTGGGCAGTGAAAGCACTACGACCCCATAGACTATAATGGGGTCCATATTAGAGATGAGCGAACAGTGAAATGTTCGAAGTTCAATTCAAGTAGCCGCTCAATACTCGACTGTTCAATCAAACATCGAACCCCATTATAGTCTATGGGGAAAAATACTCATTTAGGGGGAAACCAATGTTCGACTCACGAGGGTCACCAAGTCCACTATGACACCTCAGCAAATGATGCCAACACCTCTGGAATGCAACTGGGACAGCAGGGGAAGCATGCCTGGGGGCATCTAACAAGCCCAAGTCACAGTTTTACCCCAACATCACAGCCTATCAACTACACACTTTCCACACTCAACCCACTATGAAAGTGGAAAAAATACATGGACAGAAACCCAAATTTTACTCTAATGAAACCTTAACAAGCACCCCTTTAAATAACGTTGCCCATGAACCCCACAGATGGAATAGACAATGGGAAATCCAACAGTACCCACCCTTAACTGTCATAGTGGATGTGTGTGTGTGTGTGTGATGTGGTAAGACCTTCCAAAATTCACTTTCCTGGCCCTTAACGTGAGCCCTTCCAAATTAAGTTAGAGGCCCATAAGCTGAGTTACCAGCAGAGATTGAGGCCCTTTAGGTGACTTCAGCTTCTTACCAGCAGAGATTGAGGCCATTTAGGTGACTTCAGCCTCTTACCAGCAGAGTTTTAGGCCCTTTAACTTAGTTGAGCCTTGCACCAGCAGTGTTTTTGGCCCTTGGAGTGAGTTGAGCCTCTAACCAGCAGAGTTGGGTGAAATCAGGGTGGATTTGGCCTCTAACCAGCAGAGTTTGGTGAAATCAGGGTGGATTTAGCCTCCAACCAGCAGAGTTCGGGGAAATCGGGGTGAATTCAGGCTCTAACCAGCAGAGTTTGGGGAAATCAGGGTGGATTCAGCCTCTAACCAGCAGAGTTTGAGGAAATCAGGGTGAATTCAGCCTCTAACCAGCAGAGTTTGGGGAAATCAAGGTGGATTGAGCCTAGAAGGATCAGAATTGTGCAACGCAGATGGTGGAGGAATATGAGCAGGAATTGCAGAGGTTGAGCGCAGACATGACAATTCATGTTGGGGTGCTTGACACTGCTGGGCACGAAAATGTCTTTCCAATGGCTGTTCATTTTTATGAAAGTCAGCCAGTCGGCACGCTCAGCTGACAGCCGGCTGCGCTTATCAGTGATATTACCACCGGCTGCGCTGAAAATCCTTTCAGATAGCATGCTGGTAGCAGGAGAGGACAGCACCTCCAAGGCATATAGGGCAAGTTCAAGCCACAGGTCCAACTTCGACACCCAATATGTGTAGGGCACAGAGGGATCAGAGAGGACAGGGCTGTGGTCGGACAGATATTCCCGCAACATGCGCCTATACTTTTCCTGCCTGGTGACACTAGACCCCTCAGTGGCGGGAGTTTGGTGAGCCGTCTCAGAGCTTAGACAGTGTACCCCTTGTGGGTGTGGACCAGATGGCACGTGTTCGCCTCATAGAGGAACTCTCCTCTCTGCCGCCAACTACACTCGATAGAAACATCTCCATCATGTTCTGCCCCAATTGCTTGTGGCAGTCATTAATGCGATTGGTCCTCCCCTCTACCGGAATAAAAGACGAGATGTTATTTTTATACCGGGGGTCAAGGATTGCAAATATCCAGTATTGGTTGCTCTCCATTATTGTGACTACGCGCTTGTCACTTGAAAAGCACCCCAACATGAAGTCAGCCATGTGTGCCAGAGTGTTACTTGGCATGACTTCGCTGCCCCCACAGGAAAGGTCACTCTCCATTTCCTCCTCTTCCTCCTCCTTCTCTTCCCTTTCGCCCCATCCGTGCTGCAAGAAAGGGACACATTGAACTTCCCTGGTAGCCTACTGTGTCACAATCATATCATCTGCCACGTCTTCATCCTCCTCCGTCATTAAACGCTGTGAAGCGGACAGGTGTGTGGAACTACTCTCCTGCTGTGACGGTTCTGCTGCTATCCTTGACTCCTCAGTGTAATCTGCATTATCCCTGATGGCAATGAGGGATTCTCGCATCACACACAAGAGTGGGATTGTTACGCTCACTAGTGCGTCATCACAGCTGACCCTCTTGGTGGACTCCTCAAACACCCGTAGGATTTCACATAGGTCTCCCATCCATGGCCACTGATGGTTGAGAAACTGAGAGAGCTGACTTTGTGGCACCCTAGGGTTTTGGAGATGGTACGCCATCAAAGGTCTCTGCTGCTCAACCACTCTGCTCAACATATGATATGTTGAGTTCCAGCATGTGGGGACGTCGCACAACAGCCGGTGTTCGGGCACATGTAGGCGTTGCTGGTTTTTTTGAGGCTAGCAGTGGCTACTGTAGACTTGCGAAAGTGGGCGCACAAGCGCCGCACTTTCACCAGTAGCTCATGCACATTTGGGTATGTCTTTAAAATCGTTGCACCACTAGGTTAAAGAAGTGGGTGAGGCATGGAACATGTTGGAGGCTGGCAAGCTCCAGAGCTGCTACCAGGTTCCTGCCGTTATCACACGATCATGCCTGGGCCCAGGTGCAATGGCTCAAACCATATTGCTGTCTCATTGAGGAGGGCATCCCTCACCTCGGAGGCAGTGTGCTGTCTGTCCTCCAAGCTGATGAGCTTCAGCACGGCCTGCTGACGTCTACCCACGCCAGTGCTGCAATGTTTCCAGCTCGTAGCTGGAGTCAATTTAACGGTGGCAGAGGAGGAGGAGGGTGTTGTTTCAGAACCCCTGCCAGGAATGATAGGCGGGAAGACGAGGTACACCGGCCCAATTTGTGACCCAGTCCCAGCCTCAACTACATTCACCCAGTGTGCCATCAGTGAAATGTAGCGTCCCTGTCCGCATGCTTAAGTGGACCTTTATGCAAAGCGCAGAACTTAGGGCCCGCCTGATGTTGAGTGACACGTGCTGGTGCAAGGCGAGGATGGCACAGCGGGAGAAGTAGGGACGGCATAGCGAGGTGCCGCACTTGCCATCAGGTCCCGGAAGGCTGGAGTTTCCACAAGCCGTAACAGCAAATCTCCTGGGCCAGGAGTTTGGAGATGTGCGCGTTCAAGGCTTGTGCATGTGGGTGGTTAGCGCTGTATTTTTGCCTGCGCTGAAATGTCTGAGAGATGGTGGGTTGCTTGGAGGAGGTACATGATGGTGCAGGAGAAGGACCTGAGACAGGAACAGGGGAGGATGAGGGAGAAGTCCCCAAAGTGGCGGAGCCAGATGTTGCGGTGTCCTGGTTGGTGCTCTGGACTGCAGCGCCAGCACTGGCAACAGTGGGAGAGGCAGTGGCGGCAACACCGGACGACGATTGTCCTGTGTTTGCTCTCTCCCACTGAGCCCAGTGCTTGGATTCCAAATGACGGCGCAAGGAAGTGGTCGAAACGTTGCTTTTTTCAGAGCCCCTACTCAGTTTAGAGTTGCAAATTGTGCAAACCGCACTATATTTGTCCCCCGCGCATTCCTTGAAAAATCTCCACACCATCAAGGAATGTGCCTTCGATGGTGGAGTTTTTCTGGACTGGCTATGATAGGGAACATCTTGGGCCATTTTGGGTGTGGCCTGGTGTTATGGTTTGCTGGGTTTATTGAAAAAACAAAAACAAATGAAACCCTAAGGAGCCCGCTGGGCTCTGGACCACAGAAGCGCACTGGTGTGAACAGGGTCTGACAGTTAGACACCACTGCCAGCCCTCTACACACCCTAGTTTGCTCTGTTAAATCACCGCGGCCTGTGTAGGTCAGGACAATGGAGGGACAGGGAGAGGGACAGTTAAAGGACCAGAGAACAGCTCCTGGGAGCAGGGAAAGTTGGGATTACTCTGCTGGGAAGATTGGGCATTTTGGGAGGAAGGCTGACCAGTGTTGTGTAGGAGGAGGAGGAGTTGAGGTAGAGGCTGACTGGTTGGGGAATAATGTGGTAGAAGCATTATCTGCCAGCCATTGTAACACATGTTCCTGGTGCTCGGGCCTACTTAGGTTTGTGCCCTGCACACTACTTAATGTGGCCAGCAAGCCAGGAACTGTGGAGAAGCGCAATGCTTGCTGCCCCTGAGGAGTAGGCACGGAATGCGCTGTGGCTTCACCGCGACCTTGCTCCCCAGCAGCATTCCCATGCCCCCGGCCTTGCCCTTGGCCTTGTCCACGTCCCTTACCGGTAGCCTTGGCATTTTTAGATGGTTTTGATGGTTTGGTGGGTACACACTGTGACAACATGGATGAAGCATTTATAGCCTGATAATTAGAATGTATATCCCACTGATTTGTTTTTTGGGTACACACTGTGACAACCTGGATGAAGCGTCTATAGCCTTAGAATTAGAATGTACAGTATATCCCACTGATTTTTTTGTGGCTACACACTGTGACAACCTGGATGAAGCGTATATATCCTGAGAATTAGAATGTATATCACACTGCTTTTTGGGGGGTACACACTGTGACAACCTGGATGAAGTGTCTATAGCCTGAGAATTAGAATGTATATCCCACTGATTTATGGGGGGTACACACCGTGACAACCTGGATGAAGCTTCTATAGCCTGAGAATTAGAATGTATATCCCACTGATTTTTTTGTGGGTACATACTGTGGCAACCTGGATAAAGCGTATATAGCCTGATAATTAGAATGTATATCCCACTGATTTTTGGGGGTACACACTGTGACAACCTGAAGTGTATATAGCCTGAGAATTAGAATGAATATCCCACTGCCTTTTGGGGGGTACACACCGTGACAACCTGGATGAAGCGTATATAGTGTATATGGGCTGAGAATTTTAGTGTATACCCCTTATTTTTGGTGGGGGGAAACACACCATTGAACCCTGGATTAAGCGTATATGGGGTATATGGGCATACAATTTCTGTGTATCCCACTTAACTTAATCCACACCATGGAAAGCTGGGTTGCGCAGATTCAGCCTTGCTTAATTGCTGTGAATCCCACTTTAGTGTTTGTGGGTAGACACTGTGCCAAGCTTGTTTCAGCTTCTCCCTTTAGTGTAGCTGTTGTGGTTCTTCTTCTTTGATATTCCTGCCTAGCAGAATCTAAAACCTAACTAGCCCTCAGCAGATGTCTGTCTCTAACTAAGTGCAAGCACAGAATGAATCGGAGCTGATGCCACCTGTTCATTTGAATCTGAGGTCACATGTCCTCAGCAGCCAATGGCTTTTTCCTAGATTTTTCAATGCCTCTGTTGTCATAGTTCCTGTCCCACCTCCCCTGTGCTGTTATTGGTGCAGACAAAGTGCCAGGGAAGGTGGGAGGGGAATCAAACTGTAAGTGCATTTTCAACGCGGTGTTCGTATCGAATCGAACAGTGTGAACACTGTGATGTCCGATCGAACATGTACTCGATCAAACGCTCTTCGCTCATCTCTAGTCCATATGCTCTCCGCATGGTCTCTGCATGAGTTATGCGGACAGGAAAGTTAATAGTCGCTGAAGTTTGCGAGTAGATAGATACTACTATACATTAACTTGTCTATCTACTCTTCTGCTTCGTCCCTGCTTTACCGTATGCTCAGCTCTGCTACATTTGAGATGTAGCAGAGCTGAGTATACAGTAAAGCAGGGACAAAACAGAAGAGTACATAGACAAGTCAATGTTCAGTAATGCAGATGTAGCAGAGTCCAGTATACCGGCACAGCAAGGAGAAAACAGAAGAGTAGATAGTATCTCTCTACTCGCGAACTTCAGCCATGGCTTATTATATGGTGAGTGCCTCGTCCTCCTCACAAACTGATTAAAAAACAATGTTTCATGGCCATTTAAGTGTTCCCTTCTTTTTTTAGAAAAAAAAAATCTCATTGACTTGCATTAGGATCGGAATTGGGATTGAGATTGGGTTTGAACAGACAATGATCGGAAATCGGATTTTAAAATTGATCCTGAAATCTCAAGATCGGCTCAACCTTAATTACTGTAATCAAGCACTAGATTTAAAGAACACATGCAAAAAGCACAAGAGGCCCAAAGCAGAATTTACAATCGTTCTGCCAGAGTCCGAGAGTTTAACCCAGGGGATAGAGTCCTTATTTTGGTGCCTACTATGGAGAGCAAGTTCTTAGCGAAATGGCAAGGCCCATATGAACTTGTGGAAAAAATAGGGCAAGTCAACTGGTTCACCAACCAGGAAAAAGGAAGCCTTTTCAAATCTACCATGTGAATTTAATTAAGTCCTGAAACCAGAGGGAATCCTTGGTGGCCTCAAATACAGAGGTGGGTGATTCGTTGCCACCAATCCCTCCAGTCCGTGTGAATGAGACACTCTCAGTACCCCAGCAACAGGAGGCGAGAGAGTTCCTGCAGAAGAATAGACACAAGTTCTCTGATCTACCAGGGCGTACACACCTAATAGAGCACCATGTAGTGACAGAACCTGGGAGGAAAGTAAACCTCAAATCCTACAGAATACTGGAGGCACATAGGGAGGTAGTGTCAGCTGATGTTAAACACATGCTTAAGTTGGGAGTGATTGAGGAGTTCAAAAGTGAGTGGTCTAACCCAATTGTCTTGATACCAAAGCCCAAAGGTACTTGGAAGTTTTGCAATGATTTTAGAAAATTGAATGAGATTTCAAAGTTTGATGCTTATCCCATGCCCAGGGTTGATGAGCTGATTAAGAAGTTGGGTAATGCCAGGTACATAACCACACTGGACCTGACAAAAGGTTACTGGCAAATACCTTTGTCTAAGGAAGCCAAAGAGAAAACTGCCTTTGTGGTTTGCATGGAGATCTTGAGGCCACATCGTGACTACGCAGCAGCTTACCTGAATGATGTGGTCATTCATAGCCCAGACTGGGGAAGTCACCTCTGTAAGGTGCAGGCAGTACTGGACTGGATATGTTGTCGTAGTCCAAATTGATGATGTAATCACGAGCGCTCATAGAACAGACAGACAATCAAGTATCGTAATCACAATGTTCCAAAGTTTATTACATATTACTTAGCTTTTATAGAGAAATAATGGCTGTATGCTAATTTAGGCATAACAAACTACATCATATAGAAATATGAATTATCATTGTTCAAAGTACAAAATGGGCATTTACAAACTATGAATACATGTATAAACAATACATGAGTTAACACATGGTTGTCTGTGTCATCCATTTTAGTGTGTAGTTAGGTTAGCACAGTCTGATGAAATGGATGCCATGACCTTCCAGGTTTCATGCTAATGGATGACAGGCAAAACAAGAGATTAGAACTAACTTCATATCTTGTGAACTTTATGTGTCTTGTTATGGCCATCATGTATTGCGATGTACAAATATGGTAACTTACATCCGCCAGCATGTAGTACAGAGGGGCCGCGAAAAACTGGTTTTAACTAGATATATTCTAATACGCACATAGACACAAAGATCAGCACATTTAGTCAAAACATAGGCCTCAGGGTTACTGGGGAAGCATCTTATCTGTTACTTCTGGCAATACTCTCAGGGTGAGTGGTTAGCTTATTTTTCTCTATTTTTCTAAGTTACAGTTTAGGAACTGGAACCCTCACAAGGGTTATACCATTTGGTTTGCATGTAGAGATGAGCAAACACCGTTCGATCAAATAGGTATTCGATCAAATATCAGGCCGTTCGAGGTATTCGTTCCCAATCGAATACCACGCGGTAAAAATTTGTATCCCCTCCCACCTTCCCTGGAGCTTTTTTTGCACCATTAACTGTGCAGGGGAGGTGGGACAGGAACTACGACAACGGAGGCAGTGAAAAAAAAATTGAAAAAACCCATTGGCTGCCGAAAACATGTGACCTCCTATTCGTAAGAACGGCCGCTGCCATATTTGTGTCATTTCTTTTTTTTTTAATGTAGATTGTGAGCCCCACATAGAGCTCACAATGTACATTTTTCCCTATCAGTATGTCTTTTTTTGGAATATGGGATGGAAATTCATGCAAACACGGGGAGAACATACAAACTCCTTGCAGATGGTTTTATGCCATTGGTGGGATTTGAACACCAGGGCTCCAGCGCTGCAAGGCTGCAGTGCTAACCACTGAGCCACCGTGTGGCCCCTATATTTGTGTCATTTCGCGGTGAGAGATAGTGAGAGAAACATATCTGCTGAGGGCTAAATAGGCATTAGCTTCACATAGGCAGGGAAAAAACCGAAGAACAACAACAGCTTTTCTCAGAGCTATACACTGCAGGGAAAGGAGTCCAGCTTTCCATGGACGGTAGAAAACAGGGATACAGAACAGTTACCTCCTGCTATATTTGTGCAAACCAGCTTTTATTAGGGGTGTCCCCCACAAAATAGCAGGAATCCACAGCAGTTATTTCTTGCTATATCCATGCAAACCAGCTTTTTCTTTGGGATGTCCCCCCCCCCCCCACACACACACAAAATAGCAGGAATCCACAGCAGTTACTCCTTGCTATATACGTGCAGACCAGCTTTTCTTTGGGGTGCCCCCCACAAAATAGCAGGAATCCACTGCAGTTACTTCTTGCTATATACATGCAAACCAGCTTTTCTTTGGGCTGCCCCCCCCCCCCACAAATTTACAGGAATACAGAGCAGTTATCTCCTGCTATATAGGTGCAAACCAGCTTTTATTAGGGGTGTCCCCCACAAAATAGCAGGAATCCACAGCAGTTATTTCTTGCTATATCCATGCAAACCAGCTTTTCTTTGGGATGTCCGCCCCCCACAAAATAGCAGGAATCCGCAGCAGTTAATTCTTGCTATATACGTGCAAACCAGCTTTTCTTTGGGATTCCCCCCCCCTCAAAATAGCAGGAATCCACAGCAGTTACTCCTTGCTATATACATGCAAACCAGCTTTTCTTTGGGATGTCCCCCCCCCCCACAAAATAGCAGGAATCCACAGCAGTTACTTCTTGCTATATACGTGCAAAGCAGCTTTTATTAGGGGTGTCCCCCACAAAATAGCAGGAATCCACAGCAGTTACTACTTGCTATATACTTGCAAACCAGATTTTCTTTGGGGTGTCCCCCCACAAATTTGCAGGAATACAGAGTAGTTACCTACTGCTATATACGTGCAAAACCATATTTTATTAGGGGTGTCCCCCACAAAATAGCAGGCATCCACAGTAGTTACTTCTTGCTATATACGTGCAAACCAGCTTTCTTTTGGGTGTCCCCCCACAAAATAGCAGGAATCCACAGCACTTACTTCTTGCTATATACATGCAAACCAGCTTGCAAACCAGCTTTTCTTTGGGGTGTCCCCCTCCCACAAATCTACAGGAATCCACAGCAGTTACTTCTTGCTACATACGTGCAAAGCAGCTTTTATTAGGGGTGTCCCCCCAAAAATAGCAGGAATACACAGCAGTTACTTCTTGCTATATACGTGCAAACGAGATTTTCTCAGGGGTGTATAGACCATAAAAAGGGCATTACTATACATCAAAAAATGCGTAAGGCTAGCGCAAGGGGACGAGGATGGGGACGAGGATGGGGGTGTGGAAATGCAGATGTCGAGCAAGGTTGCGCTCAACCAACTCAAAAGGGCCATAAAAGTGAATTTTGGAAGGTCTTACCACATCACACACAGACACACACACATCCACAATGACAGTTAAGGGTGGGGGCTTTTGGATTTCCCATCTGTGGTTGTCATGGGCAACGTGATTTAAAGGGGTGCTTGTTAATGCTTTTTTTTAGCTTAAATTTGGGTTTGTGTCCATCCATTTGGGGAAGAAAGAAGGTTTCCAGGTATTTTCCAACTTTGATAGAGGTTTTTTTTATGTGTGGAAAGTGTGTAGTTGATAGGCTGTGATGGTGGGGTAAAACTGTGCCCCCAGACATGCTTCCCCTGTTGTCCCAGTTGCATTGCAGAGGTGTTGTCATCATTTGCTGAGGTGTCATAGTGGACTTGGTGACCCCCTGAGTCGAATGGTGGGTTCCCCTGAAACGAAGCATTTTTCCCCATAGACTATAATGGGGTTTGATATTTAATCGAATAGTCGAATATTGAGTGGCTATTCGAAACGAATAACGAATATCGAATATTTTACTGTTCACTCATCTCTATTTGCATGGAGCTCCTGCTACCTTTCAGAGGTTGATGGACCAGATCTTGTGGCCACATCGTGATTAGTGGTTGGTGATCTGACAGTATTGCGGTGGCCCTGCCGGCGGTCAGATTACCAACCGCTAACTTAATAAACAGCAGTTGTTACTGCTATCTGTTGTGAGACTGCTGAAGATTAAACCACTGATGATTCTTTGTTATTAAAGATGAAACACGTAGGGTCAGCAAATACGGTCATTTAGTGAATCATCATAATTGAGCTTGAAAAAGTGCCATACAGCAT
Source organism: Leptodactylus fuscus (assembly GCF_031893055.1). Classification (NCBI taxonomy): domain Eukaryota; kingdom Metazoa; phylum Chordata; class Amphibia; order Anura; family Leptodactylidae; genus Leptodactylus; species Leptodactylus fuscus. The sequence goes on from NC_134267.1 coordinate 80,391,159, forward strand.
GAAACAGCTGTCGCTCAACCTCAAGTGTGCCTCCTCCCGTACTTATGTTATTTTAACCTGGACTGTTAAGAATAAACATTGCATTTCACGCATTTGGGTGAGTGCCAAGTATTTTTCTACTTATCCACATTTATTTAGTGAATCATACCTCCACTGAGTGAGTGTCTGAACAGGTATCTAGCCGTCAGAACCTCCCATCTTTGTTGGCGTGGCGTTAGGCCAGTAACCTCAGAGGGGTGGGGGAGTTTTCTGCCGAGCTTTACAAATATAGGTCCTGTGTTTTCTAGACACATGTGGAAGTTGTGAACACTAGGATGTGGAAAGGGAGGTAGGATACGTGACCTAGGGTCAGTATAATGACAGTGTAGCCCCCTCTCCCAGCTTTATTGTCTTACTAGAGATATTAGCAAAAGCCTTGGTGTGCATGTTTTTACACAATTTGAGTGGTTTTAATAGTAAAAATAAAAGTGACGTTTTATATTTATATTCCTATGGATGGATATGTCAATCCCTCTTCTGTGAAGTACGCAGTGGCTTAACTGGACGATGTGGTCATTCATAGCCCAGACTGGGGAAGTCACCTCTGTAAGGTGCAGGCAGTACTAGACTCCATAAGTGAGGCAGGTCTTACTATCAACCCTGAGAAATGTGCTTTAGGGCTAGAGGAAGCCAAGTACCTGGGCTATGTCATTGGCAAAGGGGTAATAAAGCCCCAAATCAATAAGGTGGAGGCAATACAAAACTGGCCAAGACCACTGACCAAGAAGCAAGTCAGAGCGTTTCTTGGCATTGCTGGCTACTATCGAAGGTTTGTGCCAAATTTTGCCTCCATTGCAGCTCCTCTCACTGACCTGTTGAAAGGTGGGAAGTCAGTGATGATCCACTGGACACCAGAGGCAGAGGAGGCGTTCCAGAGGTTAAAGCAAGCTCTATGCCAGCAGCCAGTGCTGATAGCCCCTGACTTTACAAAACAGTTCTTGGTGCAGACAGATGCCCCAAATGCAGGTTTAGGAGCAGTGCTGTCCCAGGTAGTAAATGGCGAGGAGCATCCAGTAATGTACCTGAGCAGGAAGCTATCCCCTGCTGAGAAAAATTACGCTATTGTGGAAAGGGAATGCTTGGCCATTAAGTGGGCACTAGATTACTTCCTGGGCAGAAAGTTTAAATTGATCACTGACCATGCTCCCCTTACATGGATGAAAATCAATGAGGACAGAAATGCTAGGGTTATCCAATGGTTCCTGTCTCTGCAAAATTTTGCGTTTGATGTAGAACACAGGCCAGGGAAATTATTGGGAAATGCTGATGCCCTGTCAAGGGTGCATTGTATGATGGCCACAAATGCCCAGCCCTCTGGTCTGGAGAAGGTGGGGGGGAATATGTAAGCCAATGGCTGGTCAGGTAATGGGGGGGTGGGGCTACTAAGGTGGGTGATATGAGAAAACTCCAAAAAGATTTCTAAGCAGATAACTATTGACTGCTAAGGGTTATTTCAAAGTTCCAGTTACTGGGCTGAAATTTGTAGGAATAGCAGGTAGGATTGGTAGTGCGACCTGTCATTCCAGCCCCCTCCAGTCCATACTTTGGGGATGTTCCAGCTGCGACTCAGCTGCAGAGAGTCTCCTCGTCAAGGAGGCTTAAGAAGTTGCTCCAGCAGCAACACTTGGGCAGAGCTTGGCAAACAGAAAGGTCATATTTTTGGAGCTGTGTCCTGAATTATTCTATTGGCTTTTGGATTTCTGTTATTCTAGGTGAGGTAATCTATTCTATGTTTAGTTAAAGCCTAACTAAAGGTTTTAGAATGCTCTTGGATGCCACAGGAACAGGCCGGCGAGATCACGGGAGCTGGTCTGTAATGTGATGTATTCAGGGTTGGAAAGGACTGGCATCAGGGGAGGTTTTATACTTTGGGGGTGAGGGTGGGGCTGGACTTTGATCATGGGGTATTGACTTTGGGTCTCTACTGTAGATTACAGCAGGAACCCATTAACCATGGCAAACACTCTGACCCAACATCTGACATAATACTATGAGAGTTGATAAGAAGGGATTAAGGTATTTTTAAAGGTGTACTAAACCTCTATCCCACTGTACCAGTTGGTCACTGTTAGTATTATATTTGTTCTGTATATTTTGTTTACCGTATGTAAACCCTCAAATGTACAGCACCATAGAATTAATATAATGTACAGCACCATGGAATTAATATAATGTACAGCACCATGGAATTAATATAATGTACAACACCATGGAATTAATGGTGCTATATAAATAAACAATAATAAACAATAATAATAGTTTAAAAATTAATGTTATCGCAAACTTGTCACAAGCTACATTGATCTTAAATATGCTTTCCTGAGAAAGTTCCCTTAAATTTTCTTTATTAAGTTTTCCATTGAACTTTGTATTGTGCTATTTTTATTTAAATTCAGCCTTTTGTAACATTTCAGAGGGGCTTACTCTAATTGGATCTCTCAGTGGAATACTTTAGGAAGAAACATATGCTCTGAATTCCTAAGTAATTACAATATCACTAAAAGCTCTGCAATGAAATTACAGAGACTAAATGTTAGAGAAATTAGATTTTTGTTGATCTAATTATGTCAATTTCATTTTAATATCTTTGATTGATTCTACAATATTCTACAATGCAATGTCAAAATCTGTTTAAGCCAAACAAAGGATACACCAGGCAACTTATTTGGTAAATTGTATTTCAGAAAAATAAAGCCTTAAGCCCACATGTTTATATTTTACCTTTTTGTTGTTAAGTTTTTTTTTATTTCTTTTATTGCTGGAACACATTCTAATACTTGTATTTCTTTTTAAAAATAATCCAAGTATGTTCAAAAGCTGTTAAAGGGAAACTATCATGTAGAAAATGCGGAATCTGAAGAAAATACAGGCAGACAATTATAGATTAGCTAGAGCTGAGCAGATTTATATATACCTTTGTTAAAAAATCTCCAATTGGCATTTATTTAGTCCCTTTAACAAATTGCAACTTTCTGTTATTGTCTTCCCACATTCCAAAAGTTAGCATTCATTTTTTCATTCACATAACTATAGAGACTATAGAGACATTAGAGATGGTTTTCTGCTGCCACCATATAATTTTACATATTATGTTTTGCACAATGGCAAAAATAAATATTTCCAGGGTGGAATTGGAAAAAAAATGCAAATGTTTCAGGGTTTAGTTTTTAGAGCATTTAACAATAAAATGATGTTGCCTTAATTTTGAAAACCAATAGGATTACATTCATTTCATACATTCAAAGAATTCAACCTCTTCCCACGACAGCCATTTTTGCGCATTCATTTTTAACTCCCCTCCTTCCAAAAGCCATAACGATTTTTATTTTTCCATTCACAGAAGCATATGGAGCTTAATTTTGGTGGGACAAATTGAACTTTTTAATGGTAGCATTTAATTTTCCGTATGATGTACTGGGAAGCCAGAAAAAAATCTGAATGGGGTGGAATTAGAGAAAAACTGTGTGTTAGGATTCCGATGCAGGGCCAAAATGACATGTACGAGTCTACAGGGCAGTACCAGAAATGGGCTGACAACTGGCAGCAGTAGAAGATGCTACTTATAGGCAATAAACTCAAGAATGGACCCAAATACCTTCACCAGAGCTCCTCACAAGAAGAGATAGACTTTCACTGAATCTGAAGAACGTAATTGTCACCAGAACAGGTAAATCTATCACAAATCCGCACTGCAGCAGTCAAACACCAGAACAACAAACTACTCACAGAAGCAAAGATCAAAGAATGGTCGTCAATCAGTAGCTGAAGAGGGGGAAACAATGAACCAAATCATGAGATGAAAACAAATCCAGAAAACAAGCCAGAAGTCGAATCCGATTGGGAACACCAGAACAAAATCATAAGACAGGGAGGAATCGAGGAACGTAGCCAGAAGTTTAGATTAGATCTGAGCAAAACAAGCTCAGCAAACAAACTGGAGTATATCAAGGTTTACGAGCAACCTGAGTAAGGAGAGATGCCCTGACTCAGGCCCTGACTGATTAAGACCTTAAGGAGGCTTCCCTATGTTGTTATGGCAAGCTTAAAGAAGCAACAACAATTCCTAAAAGGAAGCATCCCTATGTTAACATAGCAACCTTAAATCAGCAACATTTCTGACAATCAGTTTTCATGACTACCTTATGAGTTCATTTTTACAGGGTTCACTGTGCAGCCAAAATGACATATTACCTGTACTCTGAGTCGGTATGATTGGAATTGCCATGTTCTGACACCCATAACGTCATGCATAAGCTTCTGTTTTTATTTATGTCAATTTGGGGAATGTCTGATGTTTTGAATGCTTTTTATTAAAATTTTACATGACGTGTAACAGTAAAGAAAAAAATAAAAGTCTGACTCTTTTGACTTTCATCATAGGCTAAATTTTTTTTTTATATCTTTGTAGACTTGCTATTTTTTGGAAGTGGGGATGCATAATTTGTTTATGTTTGTTTTGTTTATTCTTATTTCAAGTCTAAGGAAAAGGGGGTGATTTGAAGAAAGGTTTTTATTTATTTTTTAATTACTTATTCTTTTACTATTTTATTATATATGCAATCTTTAAATTACTTTTCCCATAGTCTATAATACAAATGTATTGCAGTCTATGGACTGTAGACAAGCCTCAGTAGCTATATTCCTATGAAAGGCCTGGGAGACTTTATAGGGCTCCTGTCTGTCATAAGAACAGGACCACTTCTTCAGAGTAGGTACGGGGTCAATGGGGACTTATGCAAGGGGGGCTCCAGGGTACTTCGGGGGACCATAATTTGAAACAATTCCCATTAACAATGGGCATTACCGTTGGGTCTCCATTGTGTAATACAGAGATGACCTGGTGGCTATGGCTGCCAGTTTTCACCGTACTATCACAGCGGATGTCAGAAAGAGTTAAGGAAATCATTTTTTTGCTCTATTTACATGCACTGCAATTTGCTGTTAGTAAGACCTTATGTTACCTCTCACATGCAATGTATTGTGTTGAAACAGAATACCTTCTATTTAACAATGTTTCATGCTCATAATATGAATTTTTACATCATTAACTGTGCATTACCCCACTTCTTACTACATTGACCAGGGACTATTAAACAGAAATGAAATGTAACATTTTAAAAAGTTCATTCTTTGTATCAGACCATTAAATCTTTACTAAAACTGAATTTCTAATTAGCAGAATGTAATGCATACTTAAATAGAAGATAGACTAGTGAATAAAATTCCTTTCTAAATTAAAGGAATGAATAGAACATATTTTACAATTGCTAAATTTACATAATTATTCTAAATTACACGATAAAACAACAAGACAAGTTTATTGTAAAGGAGAACATACATACTGCATTCAGTACAGTTGAGAAAAGTCATATAGTACTTTATGAATGGAAAAATTAAATCTTATGGCTTTGGAAATGTGGGGAGTTAAAAAACAAAATGCAAAGTCAGAAAATTCCTGCGGCTTAAGGGGTTAAGGACAGGCATTGTATTTCTTGTACATTATACATATAATTAACTAGGGATGGGAAGATTTGTAGTGTTCATACAAATCTTCTGGTTCCATTCGAACTTATTGTACTCTGAGGTCCCATCAGAATCTACAGTATAATAGGAATAGGCCCAAGTGATGTTTAAAAAAACTATACTCATCTTTCCTCACCTCTTTCGCCTCCTCGTGATGTCTGAAAACCTGCTTGTTCCTTTTTCTGGGCACGTGAATTCTCAGAAGACCAGAGCCAGTGTGTGACACTTTTCTGTGATGTCATGTGCCTAGGGTAAATGCTGAAGCTTGTGATGGAACTCCCTTAAGCTTACTTCTGTTAAACTCAGGAGTCTGCAGAGACCCCAAAGAATAATAATTTGCCACAAATCATTTCACAGCGGCCATTTTAGTGCACCCGAAATAAATCCCAAATTGTTCGGATTTGGTAAAACCTGAACAAATTGGAATATTCTTTGCGAGTCAATTCGCCCAACAATATAACTAACCCTGATAATTAAACAAAACACGGAAGTAATAAAAAACACATTGCACAGTTTTATTAAAAGATCATAGTATTCCATATATACATATATTAAAAAAAGGACTTGAAAGAGAACTTCTGAAGGTAGCACACCTATGGTATTATCTTTAACAAGGTACAAATAGAATAATCAGGTTAATAAGTTGTGAATTACATAATTAGCACTGGTCAGTCTATTAAAATACTGAATGAGTGTCTGATGAAGGTTGAACTTGAAGGTGACGCCTACAGCTCGTGAAGGTGTACTTTTTCAGCTCGCGAAGCTGCCGTAGATCTAGTTAAGTCTACTCTGACATATAGCGGTGATTCTTGACTCACAATTTCATACCATTCTTTGTTGGTGTCTCTAATCCAACAGGCTAATGATGCTTTGTTAGCTTTATGACCTTTGACATTGCAATACAATTCTACAAACATATGTTCTGCACTGCTAAAGGGGTGAGTAATATGCAGATACATGAGAACAGCTCTTTTCACATCTAAAGTATAGATTATCTCCTAGTGTTTATCCTCTGAATCAGGAAAAAAAATTGGAAATCTCCCCATTGAGAGATGGACAGCACCTTATGAGTGAAACTAGGTAAGGTGTAAAAGATGATACTGTTTTCCAGAATGTGTACATAGGATTCTTTGGATGACAAAACCTGTAATTCCCCCAAGCGCTTGGCTTATGTTATGGCTACTAGAAATAATGTCTTCAGTGATGCTTGCTTTAGGTTTTCTAGTGCCAAGAGTTCAAATTATGAACCCATCAAAGAATGCAGCACCAGAGAAAGATCCCATGAAGGAACTGGATTATGCACCTCTGACTTCAAGTTATCTATGCCCTTGAAGAATCTTCTTACGGAGACATGGCTATAAAATGTATACTCCATCCAATCATTTATGACTGACTAGCCTTGGTATGTGAGTGTTTGTCAGAATAAGTTAGTATAGTAATAGTTTGCATGAGTCATTTGTTCTTCACTGAGACTAGTAGTACTTGACTCTTGTTACACAGTTGTCTAATATTGGTGAGTGTCTATATCTGTAGTTGTAATAAGGAATCACTACAACAAATTCAAGTGTAAAAAGCATGAATTGATAAAAACTCAACAGACCACCTTGTAAGTCATTGGGATCTGTTGTGTAAAGGTGGTGTCAGGCCTTACATTTGCAGAAGCCACAATGCAGATGTGAAAGAGATTATGCATGGCAATTGTAATGATGTATACATCCATCTAGTGCATAAAGTACGAATAAGGCTAGATTCAATCCAATTTTCATTTTCTTGTTCTGATGAATGAAAGATGCGGATAGAGCACCCTCCATTTGCAGCCAAAACCATTTACTGCCATGTTAAAAAGACAGAAGCTTTCTTTGTCCACTCAGAGCAGATATGACACTCTTTATGAATGAGAGCACTCCATGGACTGGACTCACTTTCACTTTTGGATTTTCTGCCTACGTCTTCCAGTCCTGCATATCAGTTTTGTGCACTGCTATCAACTTGCCTATATACATATCTTTTTCTAGTTGGACTGCTTACATGTATGCTGTTTTTGTCTTTTACGTATCTTATCATGACTGACAAGAGGTCTCCTGACATCCAAGGTCCTGCCAAAACCTGGAGCTGGACCTGGATGAGTCAATCCATTTTTCAAGGCAATTTGCATCTCTCTTGGACTTGTCTTTACTAGAGATGAGCGAACACTAAAATGTTCGAGGTTCGAAATTCGATTCGAACAGCCGCTCACTGTTCGAGTGTTCGAATGGGTTTCGAACCCCATTATAGTCTATGGGGAACATATACTCGTTAAGGGGGAAACCCAAATCCGTGTCTGGAGGGTCACCAAGTCCACTATGACACCCCAGGAAATGATACCAACACCCTGGAATGACACTGGGACAGCAGGGGAAGCATGTCTGGGGGCATAAAAGTCACTTTATTTCATGGAAATCCCTGTCAGTTTGCGATTTTCGCAAGCTAACTTTTCCCCATAGAAATGCATTGGCCAGCGCTGATTGGTCAGAGTACGGAACTCGACCAATCAGCGCTGGCTCTGCTGGAGGAGGCGGAGTCTAAGATCGCTCCACACCAGTCTCCATTCTGGTCCGACCTTAGACTCCGCCTCCTCCAGCAGAGCCAGCGCTGATTGGCCGAATTCCATACTCTGGCCAATCAGTGCTGGCCAATGCATTCTATTGGCGTGATGAAGCAGTGCTGAATGTGTGTGTTTAGCTCAACTACACCGGTGGAGTAGTTGAGCTAAGCACACAGATTCAGCTCTGCTTCAATCAGCGCTGGCCAATGCATTCTATTAGCTTGATGAAGCAGAGTGTGCACAAGGGTTCAAGCGCACCCTCGGCTCTGATGTAGCAGAGCCGAGGCTGCACAAGGGTTCAAGTGCACCCTCGGCTCTGATGTAGCAGAGCCGAGGGTGCACTTGAACCCTTGTGCACCCTCGGCTCTGCTACATCAGAGCTGAGGGTGCGCTTGAACCCTTGTGCAGCCTCGGCTCTGCTACATCAGAGCCGAGGGTGCGCTTGAACCCTTGTGCACACTCTGCTTCATCAAGCTAATAGAATGCATTGGCCAGCGCTGATTGAAGCAGAGCTAAATCTGTGTGCTTAGCTCAACTACTCCACCGGTGTAGTTGAGCTAAACACACACATTCAGCACTGCTTCATCACGCCAATAGAATGCATTGGCCAGCACTGATTGGCCAGAGTACGGAATTCGGCCAATCAGCGCTGGCTCTGCTGGAGGAGGCGGAGTCTAAGGTCGGACCAGAATGGAGACTGGTGTGGAGCGATCTTAGACTCCGCCTCCTCCAGCAGAGCCAGCGCTGATTGGCCAAAGTACGGAATTCGGCCAATCAGCGCTGGCCAATGCATCCCTATGGGAAAAAGTTTATCTCACAAAAATCACAATTACACACCCGATAGAGCCCCAAAAAGTTATTTTTAATAACATTCCCCCCTAAATAAAGGTTATCCCTAGCTATCCCTGCCTGTACAGCTATCCCTGTCTCATAGTCACAAAGTTCACATTCTTATATGACCCGGATTTGAAATCCACTATTCGTCTAAAATGGAGGTCACCTGATTTCGGCAGCCAATGACTTTTTCCAATTTTTTTCAATGCCCCCGGTGTCGTAGTTCCTGTCCCACCTCCCCTGCGCTGTTATTGGTGCAAAAAAGGCGCCAGGGAAGGTGGGAGGGGAATCGAATTTTGGCGCACTTTACCACACGGTGTTCGATTCGATTCGAACATGGCGAACACCCTGATATCCGATCGAACATGTGTTCGATAGAACACTGTTCGCTCATCTCTAGTCTTTACCCACAATTTCAATTGGACTGTAACCTCTCCCCTATATCTTTGGGTGATTGAAAAAATGGGACATTAGACACTTACAGTTTAGCTCTGGCTGAAGCAGCTGACTTACTTCTTCTCCAGAAAGTAGAGCTGTGCTGACATTACACAGCAAGAGAGAAAGGAGAGAAGCCCATCAGTAGGACCTGTGCAGGAAGCTTTGCCAACCTAATGTTTATTCCCTGTATTAAATATATTTTCACTAGCCTCTGCCCGCGACTTCATCTGCGTGTTGTTGGCATAGATGATCTGCCTATATTCAGTAAATTGCTGCTGTTGGTGATTTTTCTGCTCTGGTGTTTCGGCAGCTCTTAAGCTGTCCTGCTGCTGGACTTGTTCCTCACACCGTACCTGTTCTGGCATCTCAGTAGCTTACTGGGACACCATATAATGGGCGCGTTGTTGGCGTTGATCTGCCTGCTCCAGCGTTTCGGCAGCTGTCAAGCTGGCCTGCCACTGAACTTGTTCCTCGCACTGTGCCTGTGATTGTTCCCGGCATCTCAGAGGCTCTCTGGGACACCAAATAATGAGCGTGTTGTTGGTGCCGTTGATCCCCCTGAGCTCTGCTTGAGAACTATGTTGACTTCTGGCTACATTCATAGCTGTCATTGTTTTAGAATTTTACAACAAATTAGATTTTCTTTCTCCAGGCATGTTTAAAAGTAGCAAACTGCCAATTTGGATTAAAGGTGTTTTCCCATCCAGTGTGTCAGCATGTTGCCTGGAGCAGATTAGATAATATGCAAATGCATGTACAGAATGAACTGAGGGTTCATGTGTGTTTACATAGAGAGATAACAGACCTGGCGTTATCAGGACCTGAGATAAGCTGCTGAAAGAGCAGTTTAATATAGTATGTGAACATAAATTCATAACAGTTGTGAAGCCATGTTGTTTACCGGGATAAAAAGTAGCTTATGTTTTAATAGAGGTTACAAACTATCTATGTGCCAAATTTCATTCAAATCCATTCAGCCATTTTTGCATGATTGAGTAACAAACACGCAAACATCCACATTTATAATAGTGGGAATAGGATTGTTTCATACTCTTTTTTTACTGGTATCTTTGGTGTTCTATATTATCTTATCTCCTGATAAATCATGTGGGCATGTGTCTGGACAATTGTCATGGTATTGTTTATGTAATTGTCATATACCCTTTAGCAAGGTTTATTTCTATAGGGTTAGTGGTTTATGTGGGACTTTTCTTTTCTTTTAGCAACAACCCACTTTTCTCTTGAATAATGAGCAGACAAGGTCATGTAGAGTGATCTAGGTCATCTTCCACTAAGCCATGACTTACCGGGCTGAGTATTAGTACACTGTACATGTATGTACCCAGCAACAAAAAGCTGCTATAGGCATAGATATAGATATGGGTCTTGTTCATTGCAGACAGGTTTTTTCGATGATCAAATCAAAGTCCTAAATTTATCACTCCATGTTAATGATTTTCCAACCATAATCTTTGAATTTCACCCATTCCCATCTCCTGTTACATCTATCATCTAATGACATCATCAAGTCAGCTCTTCAGTGGCCATTTTACTTGAAACTTGCTTTCCAGCTAGCTGAATCCAATACCATCTTCCCTGTCTAGGCCTACAGTAGCATCGCTGTTATGTTCAAGTTGTAATCTAGCACTATAGTCTATGTGTTTATGCATATTATTATGTTTGCATGTCTCCGAGTGTAATTTCCCCACCCAAAGTTACTATAGCTGGAGACCATGTGTGTTACAGTTAGGACAGCACCATTAAGGAGCACATGCACAGTATATGTCTATGGATGTACTTTATCTATTTACTAGCATACTGTACTGTATACATCTTGTATTTCATGCATATGTCTGTGTATACATTGTGTGTAGTGTGTTGTTACATGCTTGTATGCATTAGTAAATGCATTATCTTTCTTTTTCCCAGTTTCACCCTATCTCGCTAGAAGTTTAGCTGCATATCAATTTATGCCTCACACACATAAGGAGGACAGAACACTCAAAATGTACCACTTCTCCCACGTGCAAAGATGGTAATATCCTTGAATTGGTCAACTTATGACTCTGTTCTATCTCTGAATTTACTCATTCTCCCCTACCAAGCTCCTATAACAAACTTCTTTCCTTTGATACAAAAGGCTCCTTGTCCTTCTCAAAACACACCAACCTACCGGTCGATCGCGAAGGACGTATGGGTCGATCGCGGGATGCAACCAGGGATCCCCGGTGTCTGCAGGCCCCGCCTGCAAGGGTCTGGAGATGACTCTCAACCTGAGCTGTGAATAAGCACTCCGGACACTTGCAGGCCGGGCAGCAGCAGCTCCGGGGGATGACGCGCTCCCCGCTCTTAGGGACGAAGGAGTGCTGCTTGTTCACAGCGCAGGCTGAGAGTCATCTCCAGACACTGGCAGGCGGGGCTGCCGCAGCCCTGACTGCGAACAAGTGTAAGGCCCCAGCCTGCCAGTGTCCAGAGATAACTCTCAGCCTGTGCTGTGAACAAGCAGACATCCCTGAACGCCGCTGTCTCCTGCTCTGATGCTCCGCCAGACCCCACCCACATGCCTGACCACGCCCACAGACACACCCCGCCCAAGGCCTGTCCCAGCCCCGCCCACAGGTCCACCCGGTCCCACCCACAGGCCCACCCTGGCCCCGCCCACAAGAAGTGGGTAGTAGATCTTATCCCTTGGTCAGTTTATAAAGTAGCTCACATGCTGAAAAAGTGTGAGCACCCCTGCCCTACAGCAATTACTGTTCCCCTGCAGGTTTCCTTCACTTTAAGTTCAAGTCTATAACTCAGCCATTCATCTTGCCAAACAAGCCTTCTTCAATACTCTCATCTCTTCCTCCTTATGCCAAAGTTGGATGCTACAGAGCTCAGTGCTCAAGACATGAGCACGTACTTCAAAGAACAATTAACACCCATCAGGAAATAACCCAATCTCCAAGTAGTATCAGTCTATTTCCCTTTGTCACTCTTCCTTGAGAACTCTCACTCTTCTACCTAGTAACAGAAGTTTCTCCTTTCTTCTCGCTGTACTACTTGGACAAATGACCCTATCACACCATCTGTACTCTGTCCCCTGCTGTCACTACTTACCTTACATGTTTTTTTTAACCTCTTTATTTCTTCTGGAATCTTTCCCTCCTCTTTCAAACATACTATCATTATCACATTACTGAAATAAACCTTCCTCGACTCATCCTGTACTGCTAACTACTGACCTGTCTGTAACCTCCCCTTCATCTCTAAACTGCTGTAATACGGTCTATTCTCACCTAGTCCGCTATCTCTCAGCTAACTCTTTTCTGGACTCCTTACAATCTGGTTTCTGTGCACTACACTCAACAGAAATGGCCGTTGCAAAAATCTACACTGATCTTCTGACAGCTAAATTGAAAGACAGCTATTTTTTTCTTATTCTTCTGGATTTCAATGGGATGTCAATGGGAGGCTTTTTTTTCATCACTGAATCTTAAGCAAATTCCACACCAAATTCCTCACCATTTTCATCTGTGTGAATCGACTCTTATATATGTGGAGCAACCATCTGATCTCCAGTTTGGGGCCCCACTATCTTTCCGCTGATTTACAACTATTTAGTAATTGAGTTTCATAAAGATGCTGCAAAAACATAAATATCACCATTTAAAATTGAATAGCACATATGGTACCTAACATACACAGTATTGCAATATAGTAACAAGATTTTCCAAATTTAGAAAAACGGGGACAAATGCAGACAGCGCTAGAAAGAGATCATTATATAATTATTATAACACCTGTATTATAATTCATCAATGGCAGTGATCATTTTTTGTGTTCCATAAAAAATTAAGCAGCCCCCTCTTTTCCTGTCATTCTCATGTGACTGCAGACTATAGGGAGGAGATGGATAGAGACTAGAGATGAATGATTGGCGTTCGATCAAATTGGTATTCAATCGACTATCAGGCTGCTAGAGATATTCGATTCCATTCGAATACTACGTGGCAAACGCCGTAAAAATTCGTATCCCCTCCCACCTTCCCTGGCGCTTTTTTTGCACCAATAACTGTGCAGGGGAGGTGGGACAGGAACTACAACAACGGAGGCATTGAAAAAAAAAAATTGGAAAAAGTAATTGGCTGGCTAAATCAGGTGACCTCCACTTTATATGAATGGTGGATTTCAGATTTGGTTCATATGAGATTGTGAACTATGTGACTGTGAGATAGGGACAGATCTACCGGCAGGGTTAGCTAGGAATTAGCTTTATTTAGGTAGGAATGTTACTCAAACCGCTCTTTGGGGCTCTACCTCGTGGCAGCCCATTATATGCTAATCGGGATCCCTGTCAGCTTGCATTATGTGGGAGCTGACTTTTTCTCATAGGAATGCATTGACCAGCGTTGATTGGCCAAATGCCATACAGTGTACAGCATTTGTCCAATTAACACTGGTTCTGCCGGAGGAGGCGGAGTCTAAGATTGGTCCACAGCAGTCTCCATTGTGGTCCGATCTCAGATGTAGCAGAGATGACACAGCACTGCTACATCTCAGGTATAAGCAGAGTTGACACAGCGCTTCTACATCTCAGATGTAGCAGCGTTGAGCGCACAGCACTGCTACATCTCAGGTGTAGCAGAGTTCAGCGCACGGCCAGCTCTGCTGCATATCAAGTGTAGCAGAGTTCAGCGCACGGCCAGCTCTGCTGCATCTCAGGTGTAGCAGAGCTCAGCACACGTCCAGCTCTGCTGCATCTCAGGTGTAGCAGAGTTCAGTGCATGGCCAGCTCTGCTGCATATCAAGTGTAGCAGAGCTCAGCGCATGGCCAACTCTGCTGCATCTCAGGCATAGCAGAGCTCAGCGCACGACCAGCTCTGCTGCATCTCAGGTGTAGCAGAGTTCAGTGCATGGCCAGCTCTGCTGCATATCAGGTGTAGCAGAGCTCAGCGCATGGCCAACTCTGCTGCATCTCAGGCATAGCAGAGCTCAGCGCACGACCAGCTCTGCTGCATCCCAGGTGTAGCAAAGTCAGTGCAAGGCCAGCTCTGCTGCATCTAAGGTGTAGCAGAGTTCAGTGCATGGCCAGCTCTGCTGCATCTCAGATATAGCAGAGTTGAGCGCACAGCTCTGCTACACCTGAGATGTAGCAGAGCTGTGTCAACTCTGCTATACCTGAGATCGGACCACAATGGAGACTCCTGTGGACCGATATTAGACTCCGCCTCCTCACAGATGAGCCTCCGGCAGAACCAGCGTTGATTGGCTGAATGCTGTACTCTGTATGGCATTCGGCCAATCAACGCTGGTCAATGCATTCCTATGGGAAAAAGTCTGCTCCAGCATTATTAGTGGCGTAATACAGGGACTTGGGCATGTTAAATGACCCCAGGCATGCTTCCCCTGCTGTTCAAGTTGCATTCCAGAGGTGTTGTCCTCATTTGCTGAGGTGTCACAGTGGACTTGGTGACTCTTCTGAGTCGAAGAGTGGTTTTCCCTGAAACAAAGCTTTTTTCTCCATATACTATAATGGGGTTCGATATTCGTTCGAATAGTCGAATATTGAGGGGCTCTTTGAACCGAATATTGAATATAGAATATTTCACTGTTCGCTCATCTCTAATAGAGACATGTAGCTACAGCAATCTACAGTGAATCTTCTGGGGTGTGAGCGAAAGTGATCCTCACAAATATGAAGAAATACAGACCGGTTACAAGTCTGGATTGTCTCATGTTTGTAGATGGGGGACAGAAGGGTGAGGGAAATGCCAGGGGGGAGCATCTTCCCAATTTCTCTGACCTCTGACCAACACCTACTCCACAATGCTGACCACAGAAACTCTTTCAGATAGGGTCTCTCACTAACTTCTTTTTCAGTTGCACTACCCTCTACTGCTTGCAATGCTCTTCATGCTACTGGAGTGTTGTTGAAACCTCTTTGTGATTACATTTCTATTGAAGCAGTGTCCACCTGCACATATAGTTCATACTGTTTGGTATTGCTGACTAATTTTATTTGTAGCATTTCCAGTAAACTGTAAGGGGGCGTTCACACTACCGTCAGTGTCCGACAGGTAGTGTCCGCTCCTAGTGTAAGTTCAACATCTTGCACGGACATTAGGAGCGGACACTAGCTGTGTCCGTGACACTTGTTATTCATTTAAATGGCGATCGGGTGCGTGCCTGTCTTTCACTGTCCGCTTGTAAAGATGTCCGACTTTTCAAGCGGACAGAAAAAACCTACATGTCGGGTTTTTCTGTCCGCTTGAAAAGTCGGACATCTTTACAAGCGGACAGTGAAGGAAATTAAAGGAACACAAGAGAAGGATAGACAATCATACAAACAGCACAAACAAAAACAAAACATGGATCCCAAGACGGTCCGGCCATATTACAGTGCTCTGCAGTGTAATATCTTATCACAGATGACAAGAAAAGACAATGAAAAGTCATGGGAAAAACATTGTTTTTTTTGTTCTCTTATGTGATAAGCTATCGCGCTGTAGCAGTTGAAGCAATTGCAGAAGTATGAGCTAACTCTTCTACGTCTGCACATCCTCTTAGCTCCTCCAGTTCTATAACATGCATGCAGATTGGACTGCAATTTCATGTGACAAGTTCCCTTTAAAATATCACTTTACTAATGCAAATTTGGAAAAGTAATATTGGCTCTGTGAGTTATTACAAAGTTATTATATTAGACATAAAATATTCCTTTAACTTTTATGGAAATAAAGACTTGTCAGACTTGACACAGAGGCAAAGTGAGAAAAGTACATTTTTGTCTTCATTATTTAGTTCCTGACAGGACCAAATCAGTTCTATTCATTGAAGCACTTATATGTTAATCATCTGTCAGTTTTGTGTAATTATGTTCTGTTAATATCCTGATAACCTTTTTGTATTAAAAAAGAGAATATTTAAAATAGTCGAAAGCATTACATAACCCTAACTAGATGTGTTATAGTTTACTAGTGTTTAGTTCTGAAATAAAAAGAATGATTAATTATTAATATATATATAACCTTTTTCTACCACCCTTTTTATTCCACTCAACTTTCCCTATATATATCTATTAAAATATTTGATAAATTTAATAGTTAAAATTAAATAAAAAATGCTTGCAAAATTAACAATTTTATTTTTTGAATTTTAACTATGAGGAGCACTTGAAACTTGATGTTTTTTTTTAAAGCATTTTTAAAAAAGACCCTGGAAAAATTGTATTTGAAAAGGAACCATAACAAACAGATTTAATAATGATATTTTTGTTGCAGATTTTTTTAGCCAAAGTTGGAAGTGGAAGGAATGTACATCAAAATCCGTGCCAGTTGCAATTGAACATTTTGCCAAGGATATATTCACAATAAGTAACTGAGGTTCAGTTTAAAACTGCATCAAAACCACATTTGAGAAACATAATATGATTGACAATGCAGTTTTTATAGGTAAAGGTCAGTTATTGTAACATGTTTCACCTTTATAAAATATGCAAATTCTATAGCTATAGTTGAGGCTACGGCCCCACACAGCAAAAATAAATAAAAAAAATGCTGTGTCTTACCATAAAAGTGAATGCGAGCTCAAGAACCGCAAATAATGAGTTCTTTATACATTATCATGCATATTAATCATTTTTTGTTATTCATATCCAGAAATAAACTGGCTGAAACCATGGACCCTAAAAAATGACCCCTTGTAGCTACAGGTGCATCTCAATAAAATTAGAATATTATTAAAAAATATTTTTTTTAAGTAATTCATTTGAAAAAGTGAAACACGTATTGTCAGAATCCTGTTGTCAGAAGCCTGTATTTTGCTAATCTACCACCAGTGGCCGCTATTTCTCTCACTCTGAAATAGTGTTTGACTTCCTCTCCTTACCACTGGAGGCTGCTGTGTTCATTTTAGGAATTGCCTTAACAAAGATGTCTGATCTGTACCAGTGTGAAGCCTTCTTGTTTTCTGTTTGAGCCCATTTATACCCATGAGGCACTACAACCTATTTCTACCACACTTTTTCATTCCACTCAACTTTCCCTGAATATGTTTTGATACAGCATCCTGCGAACAGTAGGCTTCTTTAGTAATGACCTTTTGTGGCTTACCATCCTTGTGGTGTGTGTGAATGACCGCCTTCTGGACATCTGTCAAATCAGATGTGTGTGTGTGTGTTTCACTTTTTTCACTTACTAAAAAAATTTAATTTATTTAGATGCACTTGTATATACAACCATTTTCCAGGGCTTTGTCCTGCAATAGAATGGGCAAATGTAAGGTGTGGAGAATATGACTTTTTACTGTCACAATTAACAAATTTTCACGCTATCACTTTAAAGGGAGGTCTAACATTTCCTGGCTACTTTGGTGATGGTTTTCTTTTTATGAATTTAGTTATTATACTGATTGAGTTATTATTTGTTTATGGAATATTATTTATATTGATGCTAATTGTGCAGAATCCCTGCCTATGAGTGCAGATGAACAAAACAATTTGGATCAAACCAGATTCAACCTGAATTTTGCAAAAATATTGGACTTGGCCCGACTCCTAAACATTTTGCATTTGTCACCCACTATTGTCAAACACTATTATATTCTGGGGACTCTTCAGACCCCAAAGTATAAGTGGAGGCCCAGGGAAGGTGAGTAGATGTAAAACACAGTTACACACTTCTAACATCACCTCTCCTGGGCTGAATGACATTGTCATTCTAGCAGGAAGTTTGTTTTTAGACTTTTTTAATGAATTAAATAATATTTTAATCTTAGTCATATTTTGATTGATATTTTTGAGTTTTGTTGTAAAAGTGGCATGGTCTTTAATTTTTCTATGGTCTATTACTGGACTAGTTATTTTGGGTATTAACTTTGTCTGATTGTCTTCTGAATGGGATGAATATTTTAGTTACAAACAATTGTTCGCTAGTCTAAAATATAATGTGTATGTCTAGCCTTACTCGTCGCATGTAAGGTGGTAATGCTATCTGACTCTTCTTTAATGATCTGTATGAACCTGTTTCTTATCCAGATCGCTAGTGAGTGTGATACTAAGAATGACATATCGGTAACATGAAAATTACTAGCAAATTTAAGATTGAAATTGTTATTGACACCAGTCAACCAAACATGTAGCTCCTGTACTAGCAAATGCTCCTCCAAAAAAAGTTTGGAGAAGGAGTAAATCCTCCGTCCACCACATGAAAATATTGGGCACAGAGAATTGAAAAATATCTAATGGAGCTCCCCTGGTTTAAAGAAAGCCGTCTAAACAAATTTTAATAATCGTTGGTTATGTATGATAACCTGTTTCTCTTAGTCCAAACAGCAGCACAACAAATGGGGTATTCCTGCCCCTGTGTGCAGTTTAGGACAGGTGGATTTTTAATTAAATTAATAAAGCAATTAGCCCCCCCTCCATAAGAAGGTAAGAGGAACCTCCTCCCCTTGTGTTAGTTATAAAGTAAACAATAGCAAAAATAACCATAATAAGGAGGGAGTCTTGTGCTGCTGTTTAGACTAAGGGAAACAGGTTATCATACATAACAAACGATTCCCCCACGTCCAAACCGCAGCACAACAGATGGGGATGTAGTGAGATAACCCCTAGGGCCCCCTCGGCATACAGATGACAAGACAGTTTGGCCGAAGGTGGTAGCCTTTGACTCTTGAAGGTCTAAATGGTGGTGCTTAATAAAAGTGGTTTGAGACTGCCAGGTAGCAGCGGAACAAGTATGTTCTAATGAGATCGAGTGCTTTTCCGCCCATGAGGTAGACATTGCTCTAGCAGAGTGGGCTTTAACACTCTGATATACAAAGGAAAGCCATATTGCCTCTTTGATCCATCTGGCTAATGTGGGTTTTGACACCCAGCGCCACTGGAAATGATGGTTGACCACCATCCTGATTTTCTCCTTCCTCTGAGGAGGAAGAGACACTGTCATCTGGATGGAATCTAGGACGCAACCTAGGAAAGTCTTACTTGTGGAGGGTACAATGTCTGACTTGTCCCATTTGATTATCCTCCCGAGATTCTGGAGGAAGGAGGTGGTCACTTGTATTTGGTTTCTTAGTAGCTCCTCTGAGTGAGCTTTCAACAGCCAACCATCCAGATATGGGACTATATGAATAACCCTTGAAGCCTGAGGTAAGTAGCAATGGGTGCTATGACTTTCGTGAAGACATAAGAAGCTGAGGTGATGCCGAACGGCAGAGCCGCAAACTGAAGATGACCTAATTGGCCGTCTAATAGCACGACTATTCTCAGATATTTCCTGTGGGGAGGAAAAATCGGGATGTGGAGATAGGCATCTTTGAGATCCAAGGTGGTGAGGACGTCGCCAGGTTGCAGAAAAGCGACTACTGATTTTATAGTTTCCGTGCGGAAATCTAACTTGCGGATGAAACAGTTCAAGTACCTGAGGTCGATTATCATCCTCCAGCCTCCTGATGCTTTTTGTACCAGGAAGACTGAAGAATACACGCCGGCGCCTCTCTCATCTCGAGGCACTGGTTCCAGAGCCACCTTGTCCAGATACTCTTGGATCATGCCTTCCAGGCACATTTGTTTTTGATTGGAGAAAAAGCAGGTTGCGATATATCTGGCACGAGGAGGAGACACAAAATCTATGCGGTATCCATGTTGAATTAGTTGGAGGACATAAGGCTCCTGGATGTTTCGGCGCCAGTCTGGAAGAAAGCTTTTTAGGCGACCTCCGACGGGTGGAGAGATCTCCACAAGAGGGGTACAGTGATTGTCAAAAAGATGACTTCTTTGGTTCCTCCTTGGAGAAACGGTGGCCAGATCCCCTGGACTGGAACCCAGATCTTCTGGCATACCGCGGCCTGGAAGAAGACTGGCGCTGGGAACCTCAACCATGAGATGATGTACCAGGCCTACCTCTGTAGGACTGAGGAAGGGACTTTCCCTTGCTATCTGCCAGCCCCTACATGATCTCATCCAACTGTCTGCCAAACAGTCTGCCGGGTTCGAATGGAAGACCACAGATGTTATATTTAGAGGCATTGTCTACCTTCCACGGCTTGAGCCAGAGAGGCCTTCTGGCGGCAGATGATAAAGCCATACACTTGGCGGCTACTTTCACTTGGTACGTGGAAGCTTCGGACAGAAAATCGGCAGATCATCGTGAGGGACTCCATCAATATCCCGCTGTAATTTCGCCAGACTTGACCGTAGGCTGTTAGAAACTTCAAAGGAGGCTACACCTATGGAAGCCTGAGAGGCAGCTGCCGTGTGAATATGACTCAAGACACACTCTGAGCATCTATCCATGGCATCTGGCAAGTTGGACCCATCTTCGGATGGAACAACGGTACGCTTGGAGAGCTTGGCCACAGCGAAATGGCGGTGGAAACCAGCTGGTTCGTTCAATTCCCTCTAAGGGAAACATCAGCTTAAATTTTTTGGATTGAAAAAATGCCTTGTCTGGGCGCTTCCATAGCTTTCACCAGAGTTGGATCCACTTGGAACACCCTAGACCTTCTATAGGTGGAATCTGAGGCTTCCTCATCGTGAACATCGCTCCCGCTTGGGCGGATGGACTTAAATAATTTTGACATTTTCTCCATTGGAAATGCGGTTTTTGGAGAGACAGAATCTTCATCAGAAGAAATTTCAACAGTATTGGAACCTTCATCAGAAGGATACGTTAATGGCCGCGACTCCCTATGGGGTCTTTTGGCGGAGTGGGAAAGGGAGTCCTTCATATCACGCATGGAGTCAGTGACAAACTCTTTAACCCATGTCACGAAGGGCAGTTTCCTCGGGAGGAGGGGCCCGACACTGATAGCATCTATTAAATTCATATCCGTCAGGAAGCGGAATGTTGCAATCCCTGCAGGCGAAGTGCCTGCGCTTGGACGACCCTTTCCTTCTTGGAGCTTCATCCCCTTTGGAAGAGGAGGAGGACATCTGCAAAGAGAATAAAACAATAAGTATTTGGAGAGCAAACACCATAGCCTAGCTAGGGTTAAAACAGTACCGTGATTATTCTGCCACAGATGCACGTTAGAGAAATCTCTGAAGATGTGAGATTGTAATTCCCGTGTGTAAGCTAATGGCAGATAGCAGAACGCGCTGACATATCATTCCCAGCGTTCCCAGGCTGCATGTGGAGAGATGCAATGGAGTTGCTTCAGGTAGTTTATTTGTCTTTACCTTGAGAGATGATATACCATACGGTCAAACACAATCCTTTTCTCAGCTATACAAGATGACTGCTCAGTGGTTACAGACAGAATAACACATAACCAGGAAGAAGATGATGCAACAAGAAGGGAGGAGTAACAGAAACAGAGAGTTATGGGAGAAGACTACTTAAAGAGCCCTTCACACAATATCAATGTCTATGAACCAGCATTACACAAGATATAAAAAAACACTGTATGAAAGTCAAACAATCAAGCATGAATGATAACAATATGAACAGGAATCATTACTTCAGCAATACCCCTGCTGCAACAGCATAGTGATTGAATAAGCACAAATGCAGCTTTGAGCAGAGAACACACAAAGCGCTACCAGAGCAGCAGAGCTTGGTACTAACAACAGAGCAAGCACCATAGCTCTATCTTGACAGGTTTTATATAGGACCAAGAGGGGAAGGGGAGGGACAGACTCCTAAAGAAAAAAATGTGTACACTTTCACCTTTTATGAAAACAAAAAAGACACAGGCAAACCTGGTTCAACCCCAGGTATAAACATTTCCTCTTTTTTTTTTTTTTTGCATTATTTTTTAACCCTCTTTATTCTCCCAGGAGAGCGGAGGGTAATAGTAAAGAAAACACCCTCCCCGGAAACACAGGGGAGGGTGCCGACGGAGCAGCCTTCAGGCTGTGCAATCAGACGGCATCCCGGATACGGAGTTCTCACATACGCGCTGCCTAGTGATGCGCCAGCATAGAGAAGCCACCAGCATGCCGAACACATTGCAGGAGGCAGTGAACAGGAACGGGGAACAGGTAAGACCGTTCCCAGACCAAAGAGAGAAGGGTAAGGAGGTAAGAGAAACCTCCTTCCACCTGTCCTGCATACAAGACAGAATAGAACATAAGGGGAGGAGGTTCCTCTTACCTTCTTATAGGGAAGGGGGGGGGGGGGTTAATTGCTTTATTGATTTAATTAAAAATTCACCTGTCCTAAACCGCACACAGGGGCAGGAATACCCCATCTGTTGTGCTGCGGTTTGGATGTGGGGGAATTGCGTTTAAGGAGGTATTCTGTTACATCCATCATACATTCATAAATTTCCTCAGAGTATTTGGAATATTTATATAGATGATATGTCAATGCTGTTGATGTCAAGCCATGGGGGATGCTAGAATAAAGGGTACAAATGTCACATTGTGAAGGTAAACCCATATATTCCTGTTTTTATATATCTCTTATATTGCTTAAGAAATTATATTTTTCTCTATGCAAGCTTATTATACCTTATACACATTAAGATGGCACCTGTATCCAGTACTGCACCCAGATGCTGACGCACACGATTGTCATGTGATTTACAAGAAAGACAATATCATTTTCCTGGGAATCGAAACTGGAGGAGATGTTGAAAATTCAAGAGCCAATGACTGATCGCCAGTGTATTCGGATACGAGACGTATATGCTTACAGCCTGCCGTTATCTTATCTTTCTTGCATTCCTGTATAAGATTTGTGCTTTTCTCAATAAACCTCAGTTCTGTGTGAATAGGCATCACGCTCATTGCATGGACTGGGATTAACCCTGATATACTTGTCAGAATTAATTCTATTCAGCGCGCACATGCATGATTAATTTGGAGCAGGTGACTGACCACTGTAAGTGACCCGTACTCTGGCGGGGGTTCTCCCTCAACAAGTGGTGCCGAAACCCGGGACCGGCCATAGGACCACTGTGGACGACTGACCCGCGCCGGACCCTGGACGCTGGACAACGTCTCACCGACCCGAGGCCTGATCACCCTCACTAGAGTCACGGTAAGTGTATGCATATTCATATATGTGTCATTTGCTGGTGGCCGTCGGTGTGTTGTTGTCTGGCTGACAGGTGATCCAGTTGGATCGATTGTCCGGTCTGAGTGATACAGATAGGTGGGTCCTAGAGCCGTAGTCTGAACTTGTTTTTCCTCACCGATATATATATATACCTATCACCGAGTGTTCAGTCACCTGTGATGCTGCAGATTCCGGGAAGTGAATTTCTTGCCCTCCTTGATATAGAGTAGTATATGTGATCTTTTTGGACAGTCGCAACTAGTGGTCCCTGGCATTAAGCCTTGCTGTTGTGTGATTTGACTGTTGATCCACTGCATGAGGCCGTCAGGGAGGAGGACGGGTGCGGTGGTGTGATTTGACTGTTGATCCACTGCATGAGGCCATCAGGGAGGAGGATGGGTGCGGTGGTGGGTGTGATTTGACTGTTAATCCACTGCATGAGGCCGTCAGGGAGGAGGACGGGTGCTGTTGGATTGTTTTAGGCTTTTGATATTGCCCAGTGACTGCAACCTGTGGTCAGGGACCTGACAACAAGAGTCAGAAACCGGTAAAGGTGACTTTGTTGGTGGTGAGGTTGTGGGGTCACATATCCGTCAGTGCACAGGCGGATAAGCAATATCGGGACTCTGACAATGTTGCGGCTGTTCAAGAAGAAACATGTCTTGCCTGATGGGGCACAGACTGCCGTTGATTTAGTTCGAATCAGGGAAGGCAAGAAATATGTGAAGGAAGCTTTGAGAATGTATAAACTGGCTGAGGTGCCTCCTACGGGCCGATTGCAGCCCAGTCTGTGGAGAAAAATGTTGGAGGAGTCATGAGGAATGTTGGAAGATAAGGGTCTCTTGGAGACGGCTCAAGCCCACCTCCGAGTGGCACGAGCACTGCAAATTGAAGGATTTGAAGAAGTTACAGGAGAGATGGGGGGTGAACAGATTTATGGCTATGTAATGAATGTCATGGAGTCTGAGATGGTTGTTTCCAAGAATCCTGCGCCACCGCCCTACCAAGATGGCGCTGAGAGCGAGCTGAGGGCGTGGACATGTTTTAACTGTGGTATGCAGAACCCTGACTGGCGTGACGTCTGTTCTAACTGTGGAACGCACAGACCACAGCTCGAGGGAAAGGAATCAAAGGCCCCCCTTCTTCCTCCTTCTCCACCACCTCCTCCTTCCTCTCCACTACCTCCTCCTCCTCCTCCTGGTGACGTGCCACACACTCAGCCCACCGCCCCTCTATATCCAGTGCTTACTCCTTCCGGTGCTTACTACCAGGGCCCTGCTTCCACCCCGGCCTCTGGTGAACCGCATGGTGACACACAAGGCCTCAAGCCTACTACTGGCATTTTTCCAGTAGTACCTAATATGATGGACTGTTTTGGCACTCCGGAAGCATTAGCTGTGCTCCGGGCTAGAAGACAGGTGGTTGACCCTGAAGCCCAATCCACCAGTGACAGATCTGAGTGGGCTGACCCGGACGATGATACTTTGCCTCTTCCACCCAAACCTCTTCAAGAGCCACTGATCCCCCTTCCGCAAACCAACCCTAAGCGCAGGTCCTCAAAGCCTCCTCCTCCTCCTTCTCCACCTCCTTCTCCTCCACCTCCTCCTCCGGTTGTTACACCAGCCACTCCAGTGCAACCGGAAAAGATCATGCCAGCTAGGCCTCCGGCAGCCCTGCTCCGGCCCGCTGAGCAATGGAGCAACAAAACCTGCAAGAGCTATGTAGGGAACACAGGCCGCCAGATTGTCTTGACCGTGGGATTAGGGGATATTACCACCACCACTGCTGATGTCATTGTGAATCCTGCCAATGAACAGCTGAAGCATACGGGAGGCCTAGCTAGAACACTGTCCCTGGCTGCCGGCCCAAGTCTTCAAAGAGACTGTGATCTGATAGTCGAACAGGGTTCAGTCCCTACTGGTGGGATAGCTGTTACTGGCCCTGGAAACCTTCCAAATGTTCTGATTGTGCATGCAGTGGGCCCCTGTTATGACTCAAGTCAGGCTCATGAATGCGAGAAGTTATTACAGACAGTTGTTTGGAATGTACTTGATTACCTGTCCTCCACATCCTGCAACCAACGGGGTATCCAATCTGTCATCTTTCCACTGATATCCACCGGTTTGTTTAAATTCCCGGCCCAGAGGGCAATACCGATCCTCATGGATACTATCAAGACCTTTATCGCTACCCAAAATACACAACTCAATGATATCCGGGTGGTCACTGATGACCCAGACAAGTTGCCACTACTAGAAGCGTGTTTGAAGGAGAATTCCACAGTCAAGCCCGAGAGGTCTGATACCCCCTCTCTGGCGTTTCCACCACTCATGGTGAGTACGCCACCCAATCAACCTCTGAAGGAGTCACAGACTAATCCCGACATGGAATCTTATCTCCAGTCACCAAATCCACTGCCGCCCCCGGAGAAAGGAGAACTGAGATATGTTAAATTTACTCCTCAACAAGTATCTACCTTAGTGGCCACCATGCCTGACCCTGAAAAACAACCTATGCCCTTTTATAGACGCATGTGTCAAATTCAGAAGACATATGCAGCCACCTGGCAAGATCTGCAGGCCCTAACTGACATCAAGGCCTCTGACAGCTTCCTTCCACTGATGGCCTCAGCCTTTGATGCCAGCCAATCACCAGCAACTGATACCTTTGCATCAGGGCAGTCTTACTGTCAGCAACTGAAGTTGTGGGCACAGGAAGCTCTCACTGAACAACAAGGGTCACTGCAAGATGTGGTACAGGGCCCCCAAGAGACAGTTGACCAATTTTCCTCCAGACTTAATCAAATGTTCGATGATTTGGGATTCTCACACCAGGCCAAGGCACACAGATTACTCCTTACCAAAGCCTTTGTGGAAGGCCTCCGGGAACCACTGAAGGACAGGGTTCTTGCCATCCGACCTGATTGTGTAAGTGGTACCATTCAAGATGCTGTGACAGTGGCCAAGGGGTTTGCCCGATCATGACCAAAGAAGGGCCTGAGAAAGCCAAAAGGAAAGCTGCGGCCCTCATGGTGCAGGAAGAAAATGATGCTGATGCAGATGATTCCATTTTATGCCCTGTTCTTCCTGCGGTCCCCACATCAGCTCCCACTGGTCAGGTACCCCCACAACAGGCCCTGGCCCAGCAGGCCCCTCTTATTGGCCCGTATCCCCCTCCAGTCAATCCTTATCAGATTTATGGCCAATATCAACTACCGCAACTACATCAACTACCTCAACTACCTCAACTACCTCAACTACCTCAACTACTTCAGCCTACACAGATGCAACCATTTAGGGGAATCCCTAATGGACCAAGACCACTCCGCGGTTGCTGGGAGTGTGGACAGCTCGGCCACCTAAGGAGACAGTGCCCCCAAAGACCCAGGAACATCGGATACCGTGGAAATGATGTGCCCACTGGACCTGTCAACCAAGTTGGCTGGCCTCGCCAGTGACGGGGAGGACAACCTGGGCCCGCCATGGCTGTTGTGGGCTCATCTCCCACGTGTGGCAAAGTTACTTTGAACGTGGCTGATGTGCCTATGGACTTCTTGGTGGATTCAGGGGCGTCCACTTCTGTTATTCACAAGTCCAAGTTGCCTCCTACAGTTGAACTCTCTGATGATTGGATGTCCTGTATAGGACTTGAAGGCAAACGCCAGAAAAACAGGCTAACGGTCCCAGTCCCCTTGGGTCCTTTCCCAGATGTCACCGCCAGATTTCTTGTCTCAGACACGTGCCCACTGAACTTACTAGGCTCAGACTTACTGAAGAAACTTCGAGTACAGATTACCTATGATACTGATGGTATGCAACTCAGACTCAAGCGTCCGGATGATGATGACCCCACCACAGGAGTCTGCGTCCTAAAGGCTCTGCCGTTGATGATTCTCCAGGAGGAACATAACCCAGATTCTGGAATTCCTCAGTATGTTCTTGAGAGTCTCCCCACTACCCTGTGGTCTACCGGTCCTGACGATGTGGGTCTACTCCCTGTGCCTCCTGTAATGGTACATTTAAAGGAAGGTGTCCCTTTCCCTCGTGTTCCACAGTATCCACTCAAACAGGCCCAAGAAGTCAGCCTTGGAGAGCAGATTGCAGCATATCTGACCATTGGGGTCCTCAAAGTCTGCACATCGCCCTGCAATACGCCCTTGTTCCCAGTCAAGAAGAAAACGGCCAAAGGCCAACCTGACAGATACCGCCTAGTACAAGATCTCAGAGCTGTGAATGCTGTCACTATACTTGAGACTCCTGTGGTACCCAACCCAAACACCTTGCTCAGTGGGGTCCCTCAAGATGCGTGTTTGTTTACGGTAATCGACTTAGCAAACGCATACTTCAGTGTCCCACTACATGAAAACTCACAGCTACTTTTTGCCTTCACCTTTCAAGGGTCCCAACTCACATGGACCAGAACTCCACATGGACCAGAACTCCACAAGGAGCGCAAAACAGTCCTAATAAGTTCACCCAAGCTTTGAAACTTTGTCTTTCACCTTGGACTGCAATGCACCCTCAGGCCACCCTGCTCCAATATGTGGATGACCTTCTTTTGTGTGGTCCCTTAACCTACCCTGAAATGGAAAATTTGTCAATCTCCCTACTGCAACATCTCTCCATCATCAACTGCAAAGTCTCAAAGGCTAAAGTCCAGTGGTGCCTTCCAAAAGTTGTATTTTTGGGACATTGTGTTTCACAAGGGGTCAAGCATCTCACGGATGAGAGGAAACAACACATCTGGTCCATATACCGTATCCCACCACAACTGCTAAGATGCAAATTTTCCTGGGACTAGTCACCTATTGTCGACAATGGATTCCAGATGCTTCAGAGTACATGCAGCCTCTCTATGAGACTCTCAAGTGCAGCCCGTTCCCTCCTCCTGACCCAGATGAAATCTGTGACCCCCTTACGCACCAGACTTACATGGATTGTTTCCTCTTTTTGAAGAATGCCATAGTCCAAGCACCTGCGTTGGGCCTGCCAGACTACACCAAGATCTTCAACTTATACAGTCCTATGAAAAAGTTTGGGCACCCCTATTAATCTTAATCATTTTTAGTTCTAAATATTTTGGTGTTTGCAACAGCCATTTCAGTTTGATATATCTAATAACTGATGGACACAGTAATATTTCAGGATTGAAATGAGGTTTATTGTACTAACAGAAAATGCGCAATATGCATTAAACCAAAATTTGACCGGTGCAAAAGTATGGGCACCCTTATCATTTTATTGATTTGAATACTCCTAACTACTTTTTACTGACTTACTGAAGCACAAAATTGGTTTTGTAACCTCAGTGAGCTTTGAACTTCATAGCCAGGTGTATCCAATCATGAGAAAAGGTATTTAAGGTGGCCAATTGCAAGTTGTTCTACTATTTGAATCTCCTCTGAAGAGTGGCATCATGGGCTACTCAAAACAACTCTCAAATGATCTGAAAACAAAGATTGTTCAACATAGTTGTTCAGCGGAAGGATACAAAAAGCTGTCTCAGAGATTTAACCTGTCAGTTTCCACTGTGAGGAACATAGTAAGGAAATGGAAGACCACAGGGACAGTTCTTGTTAAGCCCAGAAGTGGCAGGCCAAGAAAAATATCAGAAAGGCAGAGAAGAAGAATGGTGAGAACAGTCAAGGACAATCCACAGACCACCTCCAAAGAGCTGCAGCATCATCTTGCTGCAGATGGTGTCACTGTGCATCGGTCAACTATACAGCGCACTTTGCACAAATAGAAGCTGTATGGGAGAGTGATGAGAAAGAAGCCGTTTCTGCACGTACGCCACAAATAGAGTTGCCTGAGGTATGAAAAAGCACATTTGGACAAGGCAGCTTCATTTTGGAAACAAAAATTGAGTTGTTTGGTTATAAAAAAAGGCGTTATGCATGGCGTCCAAAAAGAAACAGCATTCCAAGAAAAACACATGCTACCCACTGTAAAATTTGGTGGAGGTTCCATCATGCTTTGGGGCTGTGTGGCCAATGCCGGCATCGGGAATCTTGTTAAAGTTGAGGGTCGCATGGATTCCACTCAGTATCAGCAGATTCTTGAGAATAATGTTCAAGAATCAGTGACGAAGTTGAAGTTACGCCGGGGATGGATATTTCAGCAAGACAATGATCCAAAACACTGCTCCAAATCCTCAGGCATTCATGCAGAGGAACAATTACAATGTTCTGGAATGGCCATCCCAGTCCCCAGACCTGAATATCACTGAACATCTGTGGGATGATTTGAAGCGGGCTGTCCATGCTCGGCGACCATCTAACTTAACTGAACTTGAATTGTTTGTCCAAAATACCTTTATCCAGGATCCAGGAACTGATTAAAAGCTACAGGAAGCGACTAGAGGCTGTTATCTTTGCAAAAGGAGGATGTACTAAATATTAATGTCACTTTTCTGTTGAGGTGCCCATACTTTTGCACCAGTCAAATTTTGGTTTAATGCATATTGCGCATTTTCTGTTAGTACAATAAACCTCATTTCAATCCTGAAATATTACTGTGTCCATCAGTTATTAGATATATCAAACTGAAATGGCTGTTGCAAATACCAAAATATTTAGAACTAAAAATGATTAAGATTAATAGGGGTGCCCAAACTTTTTCATAGGACTGTATGTGTCTGAATCCAAGGGACATGCTTCTGGAGTCCTTACCCAAGAGCATGGTGGAAGGCAGCGCCCTCTTGGTTATTACTCTTGCCGCCTTGACCCTGTTGCCAGGACCTCACCTTCCTGCCTCCGGGTTGTCCATGCTGCACAAAGACTGTTGGATAAAGTGGCTGACATTGTCCTGGGCCATGACCTGGTGATTCAAGCTCCTCATGACCTGGCTGCTATCCTCACCCTCACCCTACCTCGACACCTCACCCAACAACGTCATCTTCGACTGCAGCTCTCCCTTGTGGTCCCCAGCCTTGTTTCCTTCAAGCGCTGTACTACCCTTAACCCTGCCACCCTCCTGCCACAGGTTCCAAGGGGGGAGACAAGAGGAATGGATCCTGATGTAGCCAGACCTTACACTTTGGAACCTGATGAGAATGGTGAACACAACTGTTTGGCAGCCCTTGAAGAAGAAACAGCAAAGCCAGAAAATATGGCCACCTCGGAAATTCCAAATGCAGACCTGGAACTATGGACTGATGGATCAAGATATGCAGATGGTGGTGGAAAATTCCACACAGGATTTGCAGTGACAACTGAAGACCAAGTTCTGGTAGCAGAAGCCTTGCCAGCCAGCAGATCAGCTCAAGAAGCTGAGTTGATTGCCTTGCAAACCGCCCTGGAAATGGCAGAAGGGAAGACAGTGAACATAAGGACTGATTCTCGATATGCCTATGGGATTGCACATGACTTTGGAATCATCTGGAAGAATAGAGGCTTTATCACTGCTTCGGGAACTTCTGTGAAGCATGCTGCATTAGTCCGAGGGGTCATGGAAGCCATGACCAAACCACTGAAGGTAGCAGTACTCAAAGTGAAGGCTCATGGGAAGATCAACAGCAGAGAAGCCAGAGGAAATCATCTTGCAGATCAAGCTGCAAAACAAGCTGCACTGGAACCTGTGGCAGTCAAGTGGCAGAACCAGGAGCTCCAGTGGAAACCTGGAGGGGCAGAACTAGCAATGGTGACCACTAGAGCACAGAAAAGAAAAGAGGGGGATGAAGATCCACCTGGAAAAGAACTAGAGACACCAGCTGCAGTCAAAATATCCCTCCAGAAGCTACAACAGGAACAAGCACAAACACCACCAGATGAAAGGAGACAATGGAAGAAAGATGGAGCAGAAATGGAAAAGGATACTCAGTTATGGAAACTGAACAGCGTCTACTGTCTCCCTAGGCGCATGTATCCAGCTGTAGCTGCTTGGGCACATGGAATGACACACAGAGGGAAGAACCAGGCTCTAGCCTTTGTGAGAAAATACTACCACGCGCCTGGAATCAGCACTACCCTGACTGCCTACAACCAAGCCTGTCAAGTCTGTCAAACTTGCAATCCAAGCAGCACTCAGCCTGTTCCTACCCAACACCTTGCCAAGCCAGACTACCCATGGCAAAGGATCCAAGTTGACCATATTCACATGCCTCCGGCTGGAGGATATGAATACGTGCTGGTCGTAGTGGACATGTTTTCAGGATGGCCGGAGGCGTACCCAGTGAAAAACATGACGGCCAAGACAACCGCAAAAAGGATGCTGATTGAGATTGCCTGCAGATTTGGTATCCCAGAGGTCATCGAAAGTGATCAAGGTCCAGCTTTTGCAGCCTCAGTGTTTTCAGAACTATGGTTCATGCTGGGTGCCCACCAAGGTCTCCATACACCTTACCATCCACAGAGTTCAGGGAAGGTTGAAAGGATGAATGGTACTCTCAAGACAAAACTTCTCAAGATGAGCCAGGACAGCCCTCTTCCCTGGCCAGAGTTGCTGCCCATAGCTCTGTATCATGTCAGACATACCCCACAGTCTAAGCATGGGCTCACTCCCTATGAGATTCTGTTTGGTTCCCCACCTAAGATAGCTGAGATAGAGACTCAAGAGTTGCAGAAAGGACAGGATAAGCTTGTGCAGTTTGTGATTTCTCTTGCTCAAGAATTGTCTAACTCCCGCTCTCTAGTCTCTGCTTCTTTTCCAGAGTCCACAGGTGACACGGTGCATCCCTTCAAGCCAGGGGATAGTGTATACCTGAAGAAGCACGTCAGAAAAGACTGTTTGGAACCAAGATTTGAGGGTCCCTATCGAGTCCTGCTGATCACTCCCACTGCTGTGAAGCTTGAAGGGAAGGACCTCTGGATCCACGCTTCTCACTGCAAGAGATCTTCACTCGAAGCAGAATAATGCATATCCTTTTTATAGTACTGAGTATCTTGAC
Source organism: Leptodactylus fuscus (assembly GCF_031893055.1). Taxonomy (NCBI): domain Eukaryota; kingdom Metazoa; phylum Chordata; class Amphibia; order Anura; family Leptodactylidae; genus Leptodactylus; species Leptodactylus fuscus. The sequence continues at coordinate 80,423,454 of NC_134267.1, forward strand.
TCCAGCAGTACTCAGTCTTCCCAGTACCATTTTTTGGATAAATACCACGGCCCCGGTAGTCACCTACCAGTTTGATTTCTGTAATGTGGTTGAATGCCTAAATTTCTACTATGACCCAACGTACAGACAAGGGGGGGGGAGGTCAAGCTTACTTGTGTGTCACCCGATCTGGTAATGAGAACTGTTGTTATTACTGGTCTGATGTGGGTTGGAACACGGGGGCAGATTGGGCCTACCGTCCCCAAGAGGGTCTAGATAAGAAAGACAAGAATGGGAAGTCCCTGATAAGTCGAATGACACTGACCAAGGGGTTGTGGAACCCAGCACATTGCAAAGACAATAAGCCAAAGATCTGTCTCCCTTTATATCTAAACATAGAGAACCCATCCTCAGGGGATGTTGGGAAATATGTCCTGGGTATGTATGGGGGAATTTTAGCTGGGAGGCTGGGAGTGATAGAACTCAAAGACATTGCATCCAGGCCTACTGAAGCCCCAAAAATGGATACCCAAAAACAGGACCAGCTTGTCCAGGAGGTGATTCCCATCCCAGGCCTGACCTGGCAAGATGCATTTTCCATTGAAACCCAAACCAGCCCTAGGAAGAATCTGTGGGTGGAATGGGTCAGGTATACAGTCAGAGCAGCAAACATCACCGTCAGTTGCCTGGCATGTGCAGCAGCCAATGTGCACTTGACCACCATTCCTTTTGAGCTACCTGAAGGGAACTCTACTGATTGCTTACTGAACTTAATGAGGAACCAATCTGATAATAGATGCCCAGAATACCTTCCCCTAGTCACTAGTCATCTGAGGGTGAGACCCCCAGGGGAGATATATGTCCATGATGGTAATTATACCTGTTTTACAGCCAATGGGGCAGCAGGGACTGGGCTGGGAATCTTTGGTCCAGATTTTTGTAAGAAAAATTCATCCATCCCCTCCTCTTCTCTCCAAAACCTTACCCGAGCCCTGTTTGATATATTTTGGTTATGTGGGGATGGTAGACTCAGAAACAAACTACCACAAACCTGGAGAGGTCAGTGCACATTGGTGAAAGTAGTGATGCCTTTCAGGATAACCCCTTGGGACCCAGAAGAAGGAGATCAGGGTTCTAAGTCGCAGACACCAACAAGGGAGAAAAGATCAGCCCTGTTGAAAGGTTTCCAGTCTGACCCTAGTGTGTATATTGATGCCATTGGAGTGCCAAGGGGGGTCCCTGATCAGTTTAAAGCCCAAGATCAGATTGCTGCAGGATTTGCCTCTATAATCCCCCAAGTGCAGGTTAACAAAAACACTGACTGGATTAACTACCTGTGTTACAATCAGCAGAGATTTGTCAACTACAGCCGAGATGCCTTCCAGGGGATAATTGAGGAACTAGGTCCCAACACTAGAATGACCCTTCAGAACAGATTAGCCATTGACATGATCACAGCAGAAAGAGGAGGAGTCTGCTCCATGATCGGTGAAGAATGTTGTACTTACATTCCGGAAAATACCGGGGTGGATGGTAAAATTACGATGGCCCTAAACAAGATAAAGGGACTAGCTGGAGAATTAAAGAGAAATACTGGAGTTGACACCTTATGGGCTAACTGGATAACAGAATGGGCCGGAGGTTGGAAGCAATTCTTTATTACCCTGGGTATGGTGATGATGGGACTATTGGTCCTGGGACTGATTGCTCTGTGTTGTTGTGTTCCCATTTACAAGAGATTGATGTTGAAGGTTGCTAGCATAGAGATGGTTATCTCCACTGGAGAAGGAGACTCATTACTCCAGATGACTGAGATAGATATGCCTGTGGTAAAACCCCCAAGTTCTCAGAAGAACAATTTCATTTCACGTCAAGGATTGATTTAGGGACAGGTTTAGGGATTGGCAGACTCCCATGGTGTGATAAGTCTTGATGGAAGGAGTTGGTGTTTGTTAGGAACATTGGCTCCAGTAGTCAAGTGAAGTCTCTAGGTTACCCCTCCCCACCATGGGACAGCTGCAAAGGTCAACTTAGTCAACAACAGTATTAGGGAGAGAAAAATATAATTTAGGGGGGATTGTGAAGGTAAACCCATATATTCCTGTTTTTATATATCTCTTATATTGCTTAAGAAATTATATTTTTCTCTATGCAAGCTTATTATACCTTATACACATTAAGATGGCACCTGTATCCAGTACTGCACCCAGATGCTGACGCACACGATTGTCATGTGATTTACAAGAAAGACAATATCATTTTCCTGGGAAACGAAACTGGAGGAGATGTTGAAAATTCAAGAGCCAATGACTGATCGCCAGTGTATTCGGATACGAGACGTATATGCTTACAGCCTGCCGTTATCTTATCTTTCTTGCATTCCTGTATAAGATTTGTGCTTTTCTCAATAAACCTCAGTTCTGTGTGAATAGGCATCACGCTCATTGCATGGACTGGGATTAACCCTGATATACTTGTCAGAATTAATTCTATTCAGCGCGCACATGCATGATTAATTTGGAGCAGGTGACTGACCACTGTAAGTGACCCGTACTCTGGCGGGGGTTCTCCCTCAACAACATGAGATATGTACCATACCATTCAAGGAACTCCTCCTTCATATCCATGATGTATCCTGGTAACTGGATAACCAATGGTTGGAAAAGGCCATCTAGCCAGGAACACACATGTTCATTATGGGAGCTTATCCCTGATTTTATGGGTAGATGTGACCTCACCACTGCAGGCTCTGTGAATACAAGCAGTGCGACAGTGACAGAAGATATGATGCAGGAAAGGTTGGGATTAGAGAGTTGAGTACATATTCTTTTTTTTTTTAATCTTAAAGTATCTTCTGCTGCTGCCTACAATTAAAAATTTCCATATGTCCTCCTTCAAGAACATCCTGCTGAATTCAGCGCACTGTCGGCTTTCCCGATCTGTGCCCGGTGTAAAGCGCTATCGGTCCCGGTACCGTAGCGCTTTACAGTCAGAAGGGCGTTTCTGACCATTAGCCAGAGACGTCCTTCTGCCTCGCGGCGCCAATCGCGCTGTGCTGTGGAGCGGGGAGGAACGCCCCCTCCCTCTCCTGATAATGCTCGTCTACGGACAAGCTGTGTGAGCAGAGGGAGGGGGCGTTCCTCCCGGCTCCACAGCACAGCGCGATAGGCGCCGCGAGGCAGAAGGACGTTCCTGGCTAATGGTCAGAAATGCCCTTCTGACCATAGAAGAGCTACGGTACCGGGCTGTAAGCTCTTCACACCGGGCACAGATCGGGAAAGCCGACAGTGCGCTGAATTCAGCGCACTGTCAGCTTTCTGGCAGTATATAGAACTGCCTGTGCCCAAAAGTGGTGAAAGGTCCTCTTTAAGGCAACATCTGTTATAAGACAGTGTCAGGGGTATTCTAAAGACATTAATGTTTAGTGGAGACTAGAGATGAGCGAACGGCATTCAATCGAATTAGTATTCGATCGGATATCAGGCTGTTCGAGGTATTCGATTCCTATCGAATACCACACGGCAAATGCACTAAAAATTCGTATTCCCTCCCACCTTCCCTGGAGCTTTTTTTGCACCAATAACTGTGCAGGGGAGGTGAGGTAGGAAGTAGGAAAATGTAGGCATCGAAAAAAAATCAGAAAAAGTAATTGGCTGGCTAAATCAGGTGACCTCCACTTTATACAAATAGTGGATTTCATATTTGGTTCATATGAGACTGTGAACTATGTGACTGTGAGACAGGGATAGATGTACTGTCAGGGTTAGCTAGGAATTAGCTTTATTTAGGTAGAAATCTTACTCAAACAGCTCTTTGGGGCTCTATATACCTTCCTTGCCAGCCCAAGATCTGAGATGTAGCAGAGCTGGCTGTGCACTGAACACAGATCTGGCTGTGCGCTGCTACAGAGCTGCTACATCTGAGATATAGCAGAGCTGGCTGTGTGCTGCTACAGAGCTGCTATATCTGAGATATAGCAGAGCTGGCTGTGCGCTGAACACAGACCTGGTTGTACACTGAGCGCTGCTACATCTGAGATGTAGCAGAACTGTGCGCTGAACTCTGCTACATCTTAGATCGGACCACAATGGAGACTGCTGTTGGACGATCTTAGACTCCGCCTCCTTCGGCAGAACCAGCGTTGATTGGCTGAATGCTGTACACTATATGGCATTCGGCCAATCAAAGCTGGTCAATGCATTCCTATGGGAAAAAATCAGCTCCCGAATTATTAGTGGCATAATACAGTGACTTGGGCATGTTGTTAGGATCGGGTCTCGCAGGGTTCCATCACGGCGCACAGCGCCACCTGCGGGCCAATCCGAACCTCGCCCTCGGCGTTGTGTAATAGGATGTCTGGAGTCTAAGTCCAGTTTTCGGCCCTCTGAGCATGCTCAGGCATTTTGGACCCGCTCAGAGGCTAAGTGCCGTTCTCTCCCCACTGAGCATGCTCAGGTATTCTGGGTCCGCTCTGAGGCTAAGTCCCAGTTTGGCCTTACTGGGCATGATCGGTGATGTTATGCCACCGCCCCTGTTGGGCGGGGATTAGCCTTTAAAAGGTGTGAGCCGACGCCCACCCGGTGCTCACACTTTATCTAAAAAACACGTAAGACAGGAGGGTATGACAGGAGCTCCAGGCTGCTTCCAGTAGCTAGGCAGGTTCCATCTAGTGCTGTTAGCAAGACCTATAAGTCCTGAATGTACTGACAGCTCCACACTACGGCTCGGTGCAGTGGACTCTGTACCAGCCGGTGGACTGGCAGCAGGCTTGGTCTCTTTAGCTAGGCTATCTGTCCCTGTCTGTGTGTGTTATAGCTCCAAGCTGTGCGGAGCCATTTGTGGTGCGGTTAGGGGTGACGTTAACCCCTGGCAGTCTTGTTGCAGCTGGTCCACCTGAAGCTGCACATAACTATTTACCCAGTGCAGTGAACTGGTGTAAACTTGTTTGCAGCCTGTTTATCTCTGAAGCTGCAAAAAGCTATTTACCCAGTGAGGATAACTGGAGTAAATCTCCATTGTTTAACACAGTTGCCCAGTGCAGTCAACTGGTACAACCTTGCCGCAGCCCATTCACACTGCTGCAGCCCTTACGCATTCATCCAGTGAAGTGAACTGGTGCATTTACTTTACTCCCTGTTCAGACACACTGCCAGGTACTGGCACACGGCCGCCCATCTGGGTCTGTGGACCTCGCCGCAGTGCTCTGCGGCTTAGCGGTTCTGTTGCGTTTATTATTATTTTTGTATTTGCACACAGAACCATAACATAAGTGTGAGCCAAGGTCTTGCCGAACATGTCTGAACAGGCGCAGTTGCACCGCTACGTGCAACAGATGGAGGCTCGTCTGCAATCACTGGAGCAGCGACCGCCAGCTAATGGGGGCGCCGCCCTCACTGCACAAGTGCTAGCACAAGCCCTTGCTCAAATTCCATCAGCTGCTGGGGCAGCCCTCCGCCTGGCCCTCCCCAATAAATTTTCAGGGGAACCTAAGGAATGTAGGGGGTTTATAAGCCAATGCACTATATATTTTGAGGTGCAAGCGGCCACATTCCCCACGGAGAGAAGTAAGGTGGGGTTTATAATCTCTCTCCTAGCAGGCCGGGCACTAGAGTGGGCTATGCCATTGTGGGAGTGGGAGGATCCTGTCACCACTCTCGCCACAACCTTCCTGGCTTCCCTGAAGCAAGTTTTTTTGGGTCCGCGGGTTACTTTTGACTCGTCCCTGCACCTACTAGACCTAAGGCAGGGTTCGGGCACTGTCAGTGCTTATGCCGTGCAGTTTAGAACTCTGGCATCTGAAATTGATTGGCCGGATAAGGCTTTGGTGCCAGTGTTCTGGAGAGGCTTGGCTTCCCACGTCAAAGATGCATTGGCAACCCGTGAGGTCCCAAAAACTTTAGAGGCTCTAATTGCCTTGGCCACTCATATTGATGTGCGACACGGCGTACGGGAACTGGAGATAGCGGCCAGCCGGTCCCAGATCCGACTAGCTCCCGCATTCTCCCCCTCCAGTTCTCCTGCGCAGCCAGCAAATGATGCCCCTGAGCCCATGGACATTTCTCGCACCGCAACCACCTCCCGGCGCCAGAGGCGCGAGTATATATGTTTCTCATGCCAGCAGCCAGGGCATCTCTCCCCTCACTGCCCTAAAAAATTGGAAAAACCCCAACCGCTGGTATCCGTAGGTGGGGGATCACTAGCTATGCATACACCTCCCACCAAACTGGTTTTCAATGTACACCTTATTCTTATTCTTATTCTTATGGTAGAGTTGGAAGGGACCTCAAGGGCCATCGGGTCCAACCCCCTGTGAGTGCAGGTTTTCCTAAATCATCCCAGCATATGTTTATCCAGATTCCGCTTGAAGATTTCCATTGATGGAGCGCCCACCAACTCCCGTGGCAGCCTATTCCACTCTCTCACTACCCTCACTGTCAGAAAGTTTTTTCTAATGTCTAATCTGTATCTCTTTCCCTTTAGTTTCATCCCATTGCTTCTTGTACTTCCTTGTGCTAATGAGAATAGGGTAGATCCCTCTGCACTGTGACTACCTTTCAGATATTTGTAGACTGCTATTAAATCTCCCCTCAGCCTTCTCTTCTGCAAACTAAACAATCCCAGTTCTTTTAGGCGCTCCTCATAGGACATGGTTTGCAGACCTTCCACCATTTTGGTTGCTCTTCTCTGGACTTGCTCCAATATATTGATGTCTTTCTTGAATTGAGGCGCCCAGAACTGTACACAGTATTCCAGGTGTGGTCTGACCAGGGAAGAGTACAGCGGAATAATGACCTCTCTTGATCTAGATTCAATGCTTGTCTTAATACATCCCAGAATTTTATTAGCCTTTTTTGCAGCAGCACCGCACTGTTGGCTCATGTTGAATTTGTGATCTACTATTATGCCCAAGTCCTTTTCCCCTATGCTATCACTTAGTTCTATTCCTCCCATACTATATATGTTTTTTACATTTCTGTTACCCAGATGTAGAACTTTGCATTTGTCCCTGTTAAATACCATTTTGTTCGCCTCAGCCCATTGTTCCAGTGTGTCTAAGTCCTTTTGAATACACTCTCTCTCCTCTCTAGTGTTGGCTATTCCTCCTATCTTCGTATCATCTGCAAATTTTATGAGTTCCCCAATAATTCCATCGTCCAGATCATTTATAAAGATATTAAAAAGTACTGGGCCCAGAACAGAGCCCTGCGGCACCCCGCTGTTGACTTTCTTCCAGTTCGATGTGTAGCCATTTAGTATTACTCGTTGTGCCCGATCATTAAGCCAGTTGTGAATCCACCTAACTGATTTTTTGTCAAAGCCATACTTAATCATTTTTTCAATAAGAAGGTTATGTGATACTTTATCAAATGCCTTACTGAAGTCAAGATATACTATGTCCACGGCATTCCCTTGGTCCAACCATTCAGTGATTTTGTTGTAGAAGGAAATCAGGTTAGTCTGACAATATTTATTGGTCATAAAGCCGTGCTGGCTCTGGTTAATTAATGCCTTCCCATCCAGGTACCGAAGTAAATGTTCCTTGACAATTTGCTCAAAGATTTTTCCTGCTATCGAGGTCAGACTTACCGGCCTGTAATTTCCTGGATCGTCCCTTTTCCCCTTTTTGTAGATGGGGACAACATTTGCCCTTTTCCAATCTAAAGGGACCACTCCTGTTTCCCATGACTTACCGAAGATTATAGCAAGGGGTTCTGTTATTTCCTCTGCTATCTCTTTCAGGACTCTAGGGTGTAAATCATCTGGTCCTGGGGACTTGGTTTCCTGTAACTTGGCTAAGTGCTCTCTTACCAGACCTTTGCTTATAGTCAGCTTGGAGTTCTCCTTCCCCTCATCTCCATCACCATTAATGTCGATATTTCCATTAGTTTCTTGGGAGAAGACGGATACAAAATATGAATTTAGTAGCTCCACCTGCTGTTCCACCATGTTAACTGTTTCTCCTTTGTCATTCTTCAGGACTCCAATGGTCTCCTTCACTTTTCTTTTGCTTTTAACATATCCCCAAAATCCTTTTACCTTACTCTTTGCCTCTTTTGCAAGCTTCAATTCGTGTTCAGCCTTAGCTCCTTTGATGCTTGTCTTGCAGAGTCTGCAGACTGCTGTGTACTCTTCCTTAGGTATAGTTCCCATCTTCCACTTTTTGTATGTTTCATTTTTCCTTTTTAGCAGGTTATGTAATTTTTTGGTCATCCATACTGATATTTTTAGGTGCTTCCCATTTTTCTTCCTTCTAGGTATTGTTAGTTCCTGTGCTTTAATGATTTCCCTACGGAAGATTTCCCACCCTTCATGTGCATTTTTGTGCTTAAGAATTTTGCACCATGGAATTCTGCTAACCCTTGCCTTCAGGCTCTTGAAGTCTGCCCTGCTAAAGTCGAGCCTTGAAGTCTGTGTCTTCTCAGGTCTTCTGCTTCTTGCAACCCCAAACTCAAGTATAGCATGATCGCTGAATCCCAGTGTCCCTGCTACCCGTAGTCCCTCAATCATGTGCTCTTTGTTGGTTAGGACTAGGTCCAAAATGGATGTTCCTCTCGTGTTTTCTTCTACTAGCTGGGCAATGAAGTTGTCTGCTAGAGAGGATAAAAATTTGATGGAGCCTTTACTCTTGGCTGTGTGGGTTTCCCAATGAATGTCAGGGTAATTGAAATCTCCCATGATCACTATTTCATGTTTCTTTGAGAGCGTGGTCATTTGCTGTGAAAAAATCTCATCCATGTCTTGTCTGTCCTGGTGGTCTGTAATAAACGCCTAGTATGATGTCCTTATCATTGTTTTTCCCTTGAATTACTACCCAAATAATTTCCAGTAGATTATCATTCTGTAAAACTGTAATTTCTGTGGAGATGTGTTCTTTTTTAACATACAATGCAACTCCACCCCCTCTTTTATTAGTTCTATTCTTTTTGAATAAGTTGTATCCTTCCATCTGTATGTTCCAATCATGCATGTCGTTCCACCAGGTTTCTGTAATGCCGATGACGTCATAGTTTTCCTTGTGTATCATCAGCTCTAGTTCTCCTTGTTTGTTTCCCATGCTTTGTGCGTTTGTGTAAAAACATTTCAGATTGTGCTCTGCTGTATCCTTTTTCGTAATTTCCTTCTGAGTATCCTGTCTTGGGTCCTCTTTACCACATCTAGTAACCTTGTTTAGTATGTCTTTTAGCTGCATGTTCTTGTCTTTCTTTTTTCTTCCCATCCCCTCTTCTTCTAGTTTAAAGCCCTACTGATGAGTGTGGCAAGTCTTCTGGCAAATATGTTTTTCCCAGGTTTTGTGAGATGTATCCCGTCTCTAGCAAGGAGTCCATCGTAGAGTTAATTCACGCCATGGTCCAAAAATCCAAATCCTTGCTCTCGGCACCACCGTCGAAGCCAGGTGTTTACCTCTAGTATTCTATTCCATCTCCTGATGCCATGACCATCAACTGGGAGGATTGATGAGAATACTACCTGCGCATCCAGTTCCTTCACGGTCTTCCCCAAATTTTCAAAGTCTGTATAGATAGTTGGTAAATCATTTTTTGCCGTGTCATTTGTACCCACATGTATCAGTAGGAATGGGTAGTCGTCCTTGGAGCTGAGGAGGCTTGGTATCCTATCGGCCACATCCTTGATTTTTGCTCCTGGGAAGCAGCATACTTCTCGTGCAGTTAAGTCTGGCCTGCAGACAGCTGCCTCTGTGCCTCTTAGCAGTGAGTCACCCATAACCACTACTCTTCTTTTCTTCCTTGCAACACCATTTCTTGTTGCTCCTGATTGTCTCTGGGTGACTTTTGTTTCTTCTTTTGCTGATAGGTTATTTTTGTCATTTTCATCCGCCTGCATGAGAGTTTCATATCGGTTACTTAGCTGTGTGAGTGGTGATGGCCTTGTGATCCATTTGCATCTCTTGGTCACATGTGTCCAGTTTTCTGCCTCTGTAGGTTCTCTCAAGTATTCTTCCCTTACTGTATTCGGGGGACTTGCATCAGTCTCTGCAACTGTAGGCTCTCTAGCACTTTCATCCCCTACTGTGTTCTGGAGGCTTGCTTCAGCTTCATCAATGAAGACCTCACTTTCTTTGATGCTTCTCAACGTCACTATTCTTTCTTCCAACCTCTGCACTTTTTCTTCTAAAAGGGCCACTAGTTTACATTTCATACAGGTGAAGTTGGCTTTATGGTCCGGCAGATCTGTAAACATATAGCAAGTGTTGCAGCTCACCATGTGGGTTTTCTCCTCTTCCATGTTGCTCATTAAATTTGGATGAATGATCTTGTATAGTGAGGGGTGCCCATGCAGTATTAGCTAAGGCATGCATAGACTCCGGGGCAGACGGGGTTTTCATGTCGTCCAAATTTGCACGCGAGACGGGCATTCCCTTGGTGTCTCTGCCACATACCATTAAAGTGCAGGTCATAAATGGCTCCACCCTGCCTGTGGAGATCACACAACAAACGTTACCACTAAGTATGACACTCCCTCCGGCCATGTGGAGACCATCTCTTTCCTGGTCTTACATGAGGGTACGGATGATCTCATCCTGGGGCTCCCGTGGCTTCGTCAACACTCTCCACGGATTAACTGGGGCAAGGGAGAAATATTATCCTGGAGTGAATACTGTCATCATCATTGTTTGTTACAATCGGGGGAGGTCGCCCCCCAATCCGTGACTCCTGATAAGACAGGTCCACCACCTGACGGGACCTGTGTACCCACCCATAGGCGTCAGGAGATGCTCGCCTGGGCGCACATCTCACACACTGGGGAGCATCTGAGTGGCAGGGGAACACAAACTCCTGGGCAAGTATTGTTTTTGGCCTGGAATGGCTCGTGATGCCAGGAGATTTGTGCGGGCATGTACAACCTGTGCCCGTAATAGGCCCGTGACTAAGGAAGGGGCTAACGTTCACTGCCGTCCTGATCCCTCTCTTAAGCCCATGGTTCGGTCTGGGGTGCGCACTAAAAACATTGACGCACCAGACGTTGTTGCGGCTTTTGAAGGGGGGGGGCGCTAGGAGGGGGGGTAATGTTAGGATCGGGTCTCGCAGGGTTCCATCACGGCGCACAGCGCCACCTGCGGGCCAATCCGAACCTCGCCCACGGCATTGTGTAATAGGATGTCTGGAGTCTAAGTCCAGTTTTCGGCCCTCTGAGCATGCTCAGGCATTTTGGACCCGCTCAGAGGCTAAGTGCCGTTCTCTCCCCACTGAGCATGCTCAGGCATTCTGGGTCCGCTCTGAGGCTAAGTCCCAGTTTGGCCTTACTGGGCATGTTCGGTGATGTTATGCCACCGCCCCTGTTGGGCGGGGATTAGCCTTTAAAAGGTGTGAGCCGACGCCCGCCCGGTGCTCACACTTTATCTAAAAAACACGTAAACAGGAGGGTATGACAGGAGCTCCAGGCTGCTTCCAGTAGCTAGGCAGGTTCCATCTAATGCTGTTAGCAAGACCTATAAGTCCTGAATGTACTGACAGCTCCACACTACGGCTCGGTGCAGTGGACTCTGTACCAGTGTTATGGTTCTGGGTATTTATATAAAAATAATATTTTTTAAACCGCAGAACCTCTTGGGCTGCAAGGCACTGCAGCGAGGTCCACAGGCCCTATGGGCGGCTGTATGTCAAAATGCAACAGAAAAGCGGTACAGCACAGTGTGAATTGGGAGCGACACAAGTTCACCAGTTAGACTCACTGAGTGAATGGACAGTGCAGCTCCCAATGTGAACAGGTTGGAAACAAACACAAGCTAGCTGCCCAGGGTTAACACTCACCCCAGGTCAGCGAAAAACATAATCCCCTGCAGTAACTAGGGGTGCTCCTGCACACAGCTAGGAGCTACCAACGGTGTTAGACAGGACGGGCACGGCTAACTTGGAAACCACACCTGCTGCAGCTCCACAGGCTGGAACAATGTCTATTGCTCCAGGCCTTGGTGTAGAGCTGTCAGTCCTTCAGGATTTACAGGTCTATCTACAAGCACCCTAGACTGCCACCTGCCTAAACAATGGAGACTCTCCCTGGGACTACTGTCTTTAGGACGGGTAGTATCAGATAAAGTGTGAGCGCCGGGCGGGCGTCGACTCACTCCTTTTAAAGGAAAGTCCCCGCCCAATAAGGGCGGTGGCCATGACCTCACCGCTCATGCTCAGTTAGAGAGAACTGGCACTTAGGCTGTGAGCGACTCCAAAAAGTCCGAGCATGCTCAGTCGGAGAAAACTGAGTCTTAGTCTCCAGAGACTTCACTGCACGCCGCCGGGAACGAGGGTTGGATTGGCCCGCAGGTGGCGCTGTGCGCCGGAAGGCAAATCTGCGGGACCCCGCTCAGTTATTCTGGGTCCGCTCTGAGGCTAAGTCCCAGTTTGGCCTTACTGGGCATGATCGGTGATGTTATGCCACCGCCCCTGTTGGGCAGGGATTAGCCTTTAAAAGGTGTGAGCCGACGCCCACCCGGTGCTCACACTTTATCTAAAAAACACGTAAGACAGGAGGGTATGACAGGAGCTCCAGGCTGCTTCCAGTAGCTAGGCAGGTTCCATCTAGTGCTGTTAGCAAGACCTATAAGTCCTGAATGTACTGACAGCTCCACACTACGGCTCGGTGCAGTGGACTCTGTACCAGCCGGTGGACTGGCAGCAGGCTTGGTCTCTTTAGCTAGGCTATCTGTCCCTGTCTGTGTGTGTTATAGCTCCAAGCTGTGCGGAGCCATTTGTGGTGCGGTTAGGGGTGACGTTAACCCCTGGCAGTCTTGTTGCAGCTGGTCCACCTGAAGCTGCACATAACTATTTACCCAGTGCAGTGAACTGGTGTAAACTTGTTTGCAGCCTGTTTATCTCTGAAGCTGCAAAAAGCTATTTACCCAGTGAGGATAACTGGAGTAAATCTCCATTGTTTAACACAGTTGCCTAGTGCAGTCAACTGGTACAACCTTGCCGCAGCCCATTCACACTGCTGCAGCCCTTACGCATTCATCCAGTGAAGTGAACTGGTGCATTTACTTTACTCCCTGTTCAGACACACTGCCAGGTACTGGCACACGGCCATCTGGGTCTGTGGACCTCGCCGCAGTGCTCTGCGGCTTAGCGGTTCTGTTGCGTTTATTATTATTTTTGTATTTGCACACAGAACCATAACACATGTTAGATTCCCCCAGGCACGCTTCCCGTGCTATCCCAGTTGCATTTCAGAGGTGTTGTCATCATTTCCTGAGGTGTCATAGTGGAATTGGTGACTCTCCCATAGACTATAATGGGATTCGATATTCGTTCGAATAGTCGAATATTGAGGGGCTATTCAAAACGAATATAGAATATTTCAATGTTCGCTCATCTCTAGTGGAGACCTACTAAGAGGGCGGTTAGGACTGTGCAGCAGGTGCGGCCATAACATCTAAGTCGCAACCTGTTCCACTGTGCAGTCCAGCAGTCATAGGGTTAATTCCCTTTGCAGCAGCCGGGCATGTTTGCTTGTGACCGCCCCTTCCCTATTTAAGGGGGCTGGTCTGGATGCCCGACGCTCTACGATCAATCCTAAAACCTAAATGATTGGGTGGGTTCCAGCCTGAATAATCTTAGTTGGCCCTAGCTAGTAAATGCCCTGAGATAGTAATGCCATTGTTAGTTGGGCAGCATGCTGCCTTGTGTGTTGTGTGTGAATAATCTCAGTTTGCCTTAGCTAGTTTTACCCCTAAGTCAGTATTCACACTGATAGTTGGTTTGGCAGTAAGCTGCCTTGCGGGTTGGGTGGAACTGTAGCACACAGTGTTTAGTCTATGTCTAGTCCTGGAGTTCTGGCTAGACAGTTTTGTTTATTGTAGCGGCTGCTCTGATCTGCACAGGGTTGCTCTGTGACTTAACAGGGGCACACCCGGTTAGTGTAATTATCTGGCAGTGACATTCTGCTAGACCGTGTTCACACTAGGGTATTTTGCAGTTCAGAGCCCAGTGGGCTCCACAGGGTTTTTTTTGTTTATTTAGTATTTTTAATAAACCCTGCTGACTGTAACAAGGGCCTACAACACCCCTTGACGCATTTTCTACATGTTTTAATTTTTTTTTGCCCTTTGGTGCATGCCATATCACAGGTGGTCTGTGAACTCTCAAAAGGATTGATTGCTTCTGTCCCAAATCAACACCAGATCGTCAATATACCTTCTGTAGAAAATCATATGTTTGGTCCATGGGTTATTGCAGTAAATGATTTCATTTTCAAAGCAGTCAATAAACAAGTTTGTGAAACTGGTGGAAAACGTGTCCCCATTACGGTACCCTGTTTCTGGAGAAAACTTCTAGGCCCGAAATGGAACACGTTATGCTCAAGCATAAATCTTATACTCTCAAGAATGAAGTGATGTTGCTTTGTGGGCATGGATGTGCCATAAGACAGAAAATGGGATGTGGTTGAAGTGCCTTTTTCATGGGGGATGTTGCTGTATAGGGTAATATTCCCTGTCCCGCTTCCCACGCAAGCACTGTAGGCACTTATTAAAGTGACCCTGCCGTATATATTCATTCTTATCTTACTACATCAATGTTGTTCAGACTCACTTGTCAGTTTTATTTTAGGAATTATTATTTTGTATTCATCAGCTGTATTTTTTGTCTTTTGTCCACATCTCAACCTTTGACCCCACATGGTGATCTTAGGTGGGAGAAGCTACTGCCTTTTACATGTTCTTTAAGTTGTATAAACATGTGCCATATTCTTATTTGTTATGTGCACACTTGAAAAAAGGACCTATTCCCAAAATAATAATAACAATAATAATAATAATAATAATAATAATAATAATAAAAGAATCTACGTGCGCTCATTGCTTCCTTTTTTCTACATTGTGAACATTGCCTTTTTTGTCCCACATTTTTAGGCAGTGGATCGAGCCCGACATGAATTTGGGTGCACTGACATGGGAAAGCCCCAGTTTAAGTTTTAGGCTGAAGCTAATCTCATCCACACATTGTAGAATAAAATCTGCAGCAGAATAGCTGTGTTTTCAAAAAACACCAGCGCTTTTGAAAATCCCAGCATGCCATTTATACCTGCGTAAACACTGGTGTTTTCCTTATGGGAATAATATGCAAAACACTTAAACGCAATGAAAAATGTTCCTGAACAAAATGTGATTCATTCTCACTGCATTTAGTTCAAAAAACAGCAACAAAATCTGAAAAAAAAGGCTGTATTTCTGCAATGTGCAGTCTTCTGCAGCCCCATACACAGAAATATAAAAGTTATTTTGGTTTTTTTTGGCATTTATTAGGGGGTTAAAACATAAAAACCCATAGAATTGTGAACGCTGTGAAAACGGAGCTCATAAGAAAATTGCACAAACTCCAGCTTTTCTCCAATTCCTCCCCATTCTGAATTTTTTTTTTCCAGCTTTCAACTACATTCTATGAAATAGTAAATGGTTCAATAACAAAGTACAATTTGTCTTGCAAAAATTAAGTGCTCATGCAGCTCGGGGGATGATAAAAAAAAAAAAAAAAAAGTAAGACATGGGAAGGTATAGTCGAAAATGAAAATCAAAAATTGAAAAGTGGCTGCGGCGCAATGGGGTTATGCTTATCTTTATCAACAATAATACCCCAAGCATGTCTCAAATAAAAATAGCTAAGAAAACTGTGTATTTATCCCAAATTGTTTTAGAACATACAGCAGATAACTGTAAAAAAAATCCTTTAATGTTTGACGGTAAAAGAAGTTAAAAAACCTATATTTACCTTCAGCAGCATTGTATGCAAAACATGTTCAATAATAATAATATGGTCATTACACAATATTATATAGCGTTTAGTTCTACATTACTGCTATTGTATTACTATGGCATTACAAATCTATTTGCATGGTATCATGCTGTCAATAAATTGCAGAGTCTAAATTGCTTAGATAAATTATGTAGAATTTATACAAACCTTGGTTAAGAAAAAGTCATTGAGTACATTACAATATCCTATTATCTTGACAGAATGCATTTTACTGAGTATATGCCAAAGTGATGAATTTACAGCTGATGTAGTTTGATTTCTAAAGTAACATGAATATATTCTGTCTCTTTTGACACCTTATATAAGATAACAAAAGTTGTTATTGCTGATAAATGTGAAAATTATCTCCTTTGAGTTTTAGGATTTAGTATTTAGCACAGGCATGTTTTAGTTTGGTTCCTTTTGGACAAACGTCCCCCTTCCAATGTTTATCATTCTTACATTAAATTTTCTCAAATATTTATATAATGCTGTAATTTCCTGAAGTCTCAGTGGCATTTAATGATCTATGATGAATGTGAAAACTGAAAAAAACTTGTTTAATAATGATTTTTATTTTGTTTAAATGGACAAGAAACAAGTGAATATATTAAATATGAACATATTAAGGAAACAGTCATTCAGAATGTATGAGCTTCATTTTAGGATGTGCCAAGACTAATATTTTGTGCTGTCTTCATAAAGCAGATATCTGAAATGCTCTAGAACACAATTAATATGGTAGAGGAGGGATAGTTTTTAGGGAATTTGTCCAACAAGGAAAAGAACAAAAAGCACCATCCCAACACCAAATAGGTTCAAATGTATTCCGTTCAGCGTTTCTGTCCCCGAATCCGCTTGAAAAATGCAAAAATGCAAGCAGAGCTTTTTTCTCTGCATTTTTCAGGCAGGGGTTCATGGGTTTCCGCTGGTAACCACGGAACAGAAGAACGGAAACCCAAATGCAGGTGAGAACCTAGCGTTATGCTGACAACATTTATAATAATGAACTCTAGTATGTTGATCTTCAAGAAGTCAAAAGTTTAAAAAAAAAGTTCAATTTACCTCAACAAGAATCTATGCCGCAGAACATCTGAAGGCCGGGGTCCCACGGGACGGAAACAATGCGATTTGCCTGTTTCCAGAGAGGGCAAAGTGGATGGGATTCTAGCGAATCCCATGCCCACCTTGCAGTAAAAACCGCAGTGCTGACAAGCCGTGATTTCCAAAACTGTTGCGGTTTTGAAATCGCATGAGGTATCCAGGTAGGTTTAAGACCTCAACTCTCTTAGATGTAACATTCCGGAGATACAGTATTCCCAAAACAATGACCGGCATTAACCAATACAAACCTACAAGTCTTTCACTCATATTCCAACTGCCATATACACGGTCACTTCACATGCACAATCCAACACTAATATCCAAACTGAGATACACACATTAGAGGATTAGATACGCGCCTCATCCCACATTGCCACACGCTGTTGGATTAGATACACCTCTCACCACACAGTAACACGCGTCGGAGGATTAGATATGCACCTCAGCACACAGTGCCACATGCTGGAGAATTAGATACGCACCTCACCACACATTACCACACACTGGAGTATTAGATACGCACCACACCACACAGTACCACACACCAGAGGATTAGATACGCACCACATCACACAGTACCACACACTGGAGGATTAGATATGCATGCTATACATTCTGCCAATCAACGCTGGTTCTTCTATTACCTTTCCGAAGTCTTCTCCGCGCTGCGTCCCCGTGTCTTCTTCCGGGTGGAATTCACTCTGCCTAGGCATCCGGAGCTGACTGCAGTCGGCTCTGCTCAGGCGTCGGGCCTGGGCAGAACCGCACGCGCATGCGCAGTCGGCTCTGCCTAGGCTGGATGCCTAGGCAGAGTGAATTCCACCCGGAAGAGGATGCGGGGACGCTGCGCCGGGAGAAGACTTCAAGCAGAATCCAGCCCGACCGTCACTCGTGGACTTGGTAAGTATGATTTTATCAAATGTTGCCTACCCCTGAAACGAGCATTTCCCCCCCTAGAATATAATGGGGTTCGAAATCCGTTCTAACAGTCGAACAGTGTGCGGCTGTTCGAATCGGATTTCGAACCTCGGACACTTTAGTGTTTGCTCATTTCTATTGCTTTGTACTATTTAGTTTGGGGAATGTCTGATGTTTTTATGGCTTTTTATTAAAATTTTTATGGTAGGCAAACTGGAACTTTGAGGTCACTCTTTGAGATGAATGAAAATGCACAATTACTCCACATGTGAACTTAGTCTTAGCCCTTTGTCACAACTGCAATAAAAGAGACAGCAAAAAAGGTCTAAAAAGTTTATCAGAAAATCAGAATAGTTCAAATTGGCAGTTGCAGTTTTTAGTAAAATAGAAGTGTATGGGTAAAATCCATAAACTCCACACTGAGAGCTTGCTGCAAATGCTATTTTGTCTAGTTTGCAAAGCCTTCAAAGATTGTCTGCCATATAATACCAGCTTATTGCTCAAGGCACATTGATGCCATGAAGAAAACCTTCAAGTCTGATAAGGCTACTTAAAATAGACGATGCCTGTTATGATGTCATCCCAAGCATGACATGTAGGGGAGTTAAGGATCAAGCTTCTCCACATAAGTTGACTTGAAAATAGCTGTTCTTTCATACTGCTTGTACAGCAATTCGGTGAAACTAGTGAAGCTTTCAAGACAATCTATTACAGGTTTTATACTTTCAAGCTAATTAAGCTAAAGTATATTTTTAAGTGCCTGTCAAAACATTCAGGAGAGAATCTTCATTTTTTTTTCTCAGCAAACACTTTATGTTGATACATTCAGGCTCAGCCTAACACACGGGATGGCTGGCAGACAGATATTGCACCCGATTATTAGCTGTCTTTCTATTAGAACTAAAAGCAACATTTTCTCTGTCATGTTAGGCTTTGAAGCATCCAAAAAGTGTATAGTCATATTGCAGAAAAGGTGTGCATGTTAATTGTCTTAAACCATTTTAGTCACTGTTTTCTGTCCTGTTCTATTCTAATCTAATCTTCTGTTGCAATATTCTAATTAACTTAAAAGACTTTATATCAAACCATTTTAATTACTTGCCCCATACATGTGTTTAACTTGATACTATTTAAATATCTCTTTATGCCAAAATTTCCCCTTTAAGGCTAAGGCCCCACATTGCGGAAACAAAGCTTTTTTTGTTGCAGTTTTTGCTGTGGTTTTTTGAGCCAAAGAAAAGAATGACTACAAAAGGAATGGGAAATATATTGGACGTTCTTTAACTTTGGCTCAACACAGCGCAGCAAATTCTGCAACAAAAAAAGCTCCATTTCCGCAACGTGGGGCTTCTGCCTAAAACCTCAGATCTCTTAAGTGCACTTCAGTAAACAAGTGTTTAACATGTGCAATTCCTTTTCTCACAGAAATATCTAATTCTCTAATCTTGTTAGAAACGTATTATCTTATTTTATTATAAACTGTTCTATATTCCTATTATCCCATACAAAATCAGAATGTATTGCTTCTCTAGTTCTTTAGACCCCTTCCATGCCTTAAATAATAACTTATTGTTAATATTATACATTGACAAGTAAAAGGGTAACAATGTTTTGAACTTTTGACTTTCAGGCTCATATCTCACCATCCACTACAGCTTCAAAAATGAGACTACTATCATTTTATAGACACTCATCTTGGATATCTTACAAATCAATTTGGCTTACAACTATTTAGCATATGACTAGTTATGCAGATTTTTGTTATCTACCTGCATTGTTACTGTTTTGCTCCTGGTGGTGGAAAAATATTTTTCTTCTTGTATACTACAAATTACAACCTATTCCCAAGTGAAAGGTCACTGGTTCAAATTGATCAGATCAGCTGTCAGGATTCGGGGCCGCCACGACCTTCCTGCTATGCGGCGCTTCCGCAGAGGCGTGTCATAGACTCCTCTGGCTGTATTTAGTACATCAAGGGGTTAAGTTGCCTCCTTGGTGTCAGTTTGACTGGCAGGCTGTCTGGACAGTCATTCCTATCTGTGATGGGTGGGGTTGTATCTCAGTTCCTATTTAAGTCTGTTTGCAAACTTCCAGATTCTCTAACTTTATCTGTACACTTGCTACAGTCCTATAGCTTTGCTTTCCCTTACCCTTCCTGTTCCCTGCCTGTTTAGTTTCATTGTTTATTTTTGTATTCTATTGCTCACCTATATCCACCACTGGTCTTGCCTGACTACTCTTAAAGTGGTATTCCCATCTACATAATTATTTTTTAATTTGTAGATGATTAAAAGTTAAACATTTTTGCAAATGTAAGTAATTAAAAATTCTGCAGAGTTTTAAAGATTTTCTCTAACTTTCTTAGTGGTGACAGTCTGTTATCTTGATCGGTTGCCATGGATACGACCACCAATGCAGAAACTTTCTAAGGTCAGAAAATCAGCCATGATTTTTTTCTTGTGGCCGGGATATCTTCTCATACATGTAGTGTTCCTGCCTGATAACCCAGCTACAATAAGAAAATCATGGCTGGGTTCCTGACAAGTCCCAGACCATAGAAGGTTTCTGCATTAGTGGTCGTATTACATCAGCCATGAAGAAGATTTCTCAAGAAAAAAGAAATGAGAAACAACATAAATAAACAACTCATCGATAGTGGTCTCCAGGACTAGAAAATTACCAAAATGAATCAAGTGAGTGCCATGAAAGTTGGAAGAATATGAAATAAAATGCATCCGTCCATTCAAAATCCAAGAGGTGGATGTCCAGGCGAAATATCTGAGTCAACAAGTCGGCTCATCACAGACCTATAAGTTCTGGCACAATAAAATCGCAGTGGAGGTAGCTCATATGTTTTGTAATAGTGAGATCACAGATGTCCATGCAATGTCTGGAATGTGGTCCGAAAAAAGGTGAAGAAGCCTCAACTTCAATATCGTCCTTGTTTTTTGTCCTTCTACAGATCTCATCACCCCCATCTATAATACACCATATAGTTCCATCCATGATCACTGTGTTTTATCAGATCCAAATCAAACTCTCTCCATTTACAAAAATAGGAAAATTGCAGTTAAATAAAATATCTTTGGATAACATGCTTCCAACCCACTTCTTTTGGCAAAAATAATACATCTAGTTGTATCACAGTTTTGTCCAATTGTCCATATTAGATCTGCAAGTAGCTTATTAAGACGTTTAAATGTGCTGTTAGAGTAGTTCAATTGATGTGTATTCTTATTGGTACACACAGCAGTCCAGCAGTCATTTTGTATCCTCTACTCCATATTCAAGTTAGCTAACCCACATCTGAACCTTTGTGCTGGTTAGTTAGCCAAGATACCAGATGTCCAGTTGTTTTGTTGTTCTTTGGTTTCTTGGAAATCAGGAAAGAACTGCCAACGGTTATCATTTTCAGACCAATTAGCAGACCAATGATGGATTGGCCAGATGTAGGGAAAAAGTTCCAGAATTTCTTGATCACATACTAAAAGAATGTATTTTTGGCCAGGTTATGCATGACGCCTGACCAGTCACATGTACTATGATTGGACAATTTAGGATTGTTGACAATAACTGTATTGGTGGAATTTTGATCTAATCTGATTGGTTCATTTCTGATATACTTTTGGATTGGTTAATTCTCAATGACAATACTTACTATAAAATAAACTGATCCTGGGCAGAACTTTGCAGAGCTCTGTCCGGACGCACAGAAATCTAACTCATGTGTGTCTGTCTTTAATATCTGATTATATGGTCTACCTGGTCGGTCCTGGGGTAAGGTAAATGACAACGCTAACAGTGCTTTTTTCCAACCAAAAAGGAGCAGTCATAAACATATACAAATTTTTTCCACAATGCCATAGGCCGTAACAAGTTTTTCAAAATCTTAATTTTCTGCCTCATAAACTGAAACAATGGGGAGACATTTAATTACTTTAATTCACTTACCCTTATTGATCTCTATGCCCAAGTACATCTGGTGATGGTGGATACATTGCGCAAGTTCAAAGAGCGCCTGGATGCATTTGAATGGAAAAATATTAAGGGTTATGTCTTTTAGATTTTAACCCCTTCCCGCCGATGGCACTTTTTGACTTCCTGACCAAGCTCGATTTTTCAAAACTGACGTGTCACTTTATGTGGCAATAACTTTGGAACGCTTTAACTTACCAAAGTGATTTTAAGATTGTTTTTCGTAACACATTGTACTTCATGTTAGTGGTAAATTTTGGTTGATATGTTTTGTTTAATTATGAAAAAATTGGAAATTTGGTAGAAATTTTGAAAAATATGCATTTTATAAAGTTTGAAATGATGTGCATTGAATACAGATAGTCAGACCGCCAAAATTATATCAAAAATCTCATGTCCCAGATCTCTGCTTTATGTCGGCATCAAACTTTAGGCGCCCTTTTAATTTTTACGGACATTATAAGATTTACAAGTGAAACAACAATATTCAAAATTTTCAAGAAATTTCCAAAACCCATTTTTTAAAGGGCCTAATCCAGTTATGAAGGGGTTTTGAAAGACCCTTGTATTAAAGCCCCCCATAAATCACCCCATTTTCAAAACTGCACCCCTTAAATAAGCCAAAACAACATATACCTAGTAGTTTAACCCTATAAGTGCTTAACAGGAATTAATACAAAATGGAGGTGAAATTTTCAAATTTTAATTTATTTTACTAATATTTTCGTTTAGCCCTAGAATTTGCACATTCACAAGGGGTTAAAGGAGAAAACGCATCCCACAATTTGTTAGGGAAGTTCTCCCGACTACCATCGTACCCCACTTGTGGGTGTAAACTAATATATGGACGCACAGTGAGACGCAGAAGGGAAGGCGCGCCAAAGAGCTTTTAGAGGGCAGATCTGGCTGCGATCAGTTTCAGGAACCATGTCGCATTTACAAAGCCCTTGATGTGTCAAAACAGTGGAAACCTCTAGAAAGTGACCCCATTTTGAAAACTGCACCCCTCAAATAATTTATCAAGTGATGTAGTGAGCATTAGTAACTCCGACGTGAATATGTAAGCTGTGCGGAGTAAATTGGGTACACCAAATCCCATTCTATTTTCCCACTAGCTCCTATGACGCGGACGGGGAAGAGGGGCATTCTGGGGGATCAGCGCTGGTGTATTCTCTCTCATAATCTCTAAATATGGGGGGTCCCCTGAAAACGCTCGCACAGCTTATACATTTCCTTCTAGTCGCAGCCACTTATGTCCTAATGATTTGGCGACTTTTGGGGTTTTTGTCTTCACATTGTACAAGCTAGATTTTTATTTTTATCTTCTGGCAATGTGGCCATATGAGGGCTTGTTCTTTGCGGTATTAGATGAGCTTTTCAACGCCACCATTTTGGGGCCTGTAACTTATTGACTACATTTTATTAACTCTTTCTGGGTGGGATGTAAAAGAAAACATCAATTCTGACATTGCTTTTTAGCATTTTTTTTTTCCCGTGCAGTGTACAGCATAAGTAACATGTTACCTTTATTCTGCGGGTTGGTACGGTTATGGCGATACCTCATTTATATTATTTTTTAATGCGTTGCTATTTGTGCAGAATAAAATTCAATTTAGGGGAAAAAATCAATTATTTTTGCATTGCCATCTTCTGAAAGGCATAACGTTTTTATTTTTCGCTAGACACAGCTGGTTGAGGGCTTATTTTTTGCGGGAAGACCTCTTCTTTTTATTGGTACCATTTTGGTTTTCATCTGACCATTTGATTACTTTTTATTGAACATTTTGTAAGGAAAAGGTGGTGAATAATCATTATTTTGTGTAGTTTTCTACATTTTTTTTTTACGACGTTCGCCATTCGGGTTAAATAATGTTTTAATTTTATTGTTCAGGTTATTACGGACACGGCGATACCAAATATGTAATGTTTTTTTTCTATTTTTCTTTATTTTACATAATAAAACATTTTATATGGGGAAAAAGGGATTTTTGGGTCTTTATTTCTATTTTATTTTAAACTTATTTAAACTTTTTTATTTTTACTTTTTTCAAACTTTTTATTCTGTCCCCATGGGGGATTGAAGCAGTGATCGGCTGATCACTGCTTCACTAGATATACGCTGCAATACATGTGTTACACGTGTATTGCAGAGTATAGGAAGCTGCGATCCTGTGTGGACGCACAGGCTGACAGCTTCCTTTTTAGGCAGGATCAACCAGGTATGTGGAGGGGGTAAGTGATCGGGCAGACCCGGGGTCACTGATCAGACCCCGGGCTGCCCCCTACGAACACCGGCACCCCCCGAAACCGGCGTGAGGGGTGCCGATCGCCACCACAACAAAGTGAAACCCCGGAGATGACCGCCGGTATATCAGGGGTTAACACCCGCGATCGGACCCAGATCTGACCCTGGGTGTTACAGGGCAATGTCAGCCGTAACATACGGCTGTCACCCGCAGCGCATGGTGCGCACACAGTTTCATCCGCCGTAATAGTACTGCGGTTTGCGGGAAGCCCTTCCCGGCAGCACGGTACTATTACGGCGAATGTCGGGAAGGGGTTAAAAAAGACAAGTTGATCCATGGTTTTATACTGATTGTTGGATTTGGAGTCTAGAAAGAATTTTTCCTGGACGTTGGACCCCTGTAGTTCTGTATTGATGGTCTATCCTAAGGATAGACCATCAATAGTAGAAACAATGATAACCCCTTTAAGTAAGCACTAACTTCCTCAAGAGCATAATTCACCTTAGAAGAGTAAAAAATTTTTATAGAGCTCAAACTATTATTATTATTATTATTATTATTATTTATTAGAGCTCCATTAAATCTGTGGTACTGTACATTTGAAGAGAGATTTACATACTAAACACAAAAACGAGTACAATACTAAAATGGAAACTAACTAGTACTGTGGAATAGAGGGCCCTACCAACCAAGGCTTGCCATCTATGTGAGAAGGGGGTTGGAGACCATAGGTGAAGGTAGAAACTGTCCAGATGTTGGTGTGGTGGCTGCAGAATTATTGAAGGAGGGCAATATTACATTACATTACATGGTGATTTATTCATAAGGTATATCAAGTTCTGCTGCTTATCATCAGTCATCTTCCATCAAGGCAGGATTCTGTCAAAGATACACTGATTGTCTCCTCTGAAAGAGAGCTGTCTCAGACTGAGCAACTTGGTTCAGTTAAGGAAGCCTTCAAGTGCCTGAGGTTAGGAATTTTCACTTATTCTTCTTTAGTCATCCAGTGGGGTTGAAGGGGTTGTCTCAGCTCAAGGATCCTATCTATACTGGAGGCTTATGTAAATTGAAGACTTTTCCTAAATATATTGCTTTAGAAATGCTGCTTTGTTTGCCTGCTATGTAAACTTATTCCTCCTATTGTTTACACAGCATTGCTATAACCATGGACCTTCGAGGACAAGTGATGTCACTCACTGCTCTGCCAACAGGACAATCAGCTCAGCTAATTGCAGTTTGTTGATAAAGCTCTGTCTGTCACCTCTCTATATAAACATACAGATAACACTGAGTTCATTCTCTACCAGCATGTGCATATTATCTGATCTGCATAAGTATTGTGATACCTCATAGTGCCATTCAGCAAGCTGGGGGGGAAGATACAGGAAGTGACAAGAAGAGACAGCAGGCAAACTTCGGAAACAATGAAAAGGGAAAACCTCTTTAACCTGCCTAGACAGTTTAATTACAAGGTGATAGTTCTAACGTTCACAAGGTTTGTCCATATTATTTAGTAGTGTATTTACCCCTGATATCATCTCAGTGGCGAGGGGACCGAATATATGAATTAAGGTTCTTTCTTGTAGTAATACAGTCTTATTCTGACACTCTGGGTCCTTTCCCTGTAAGTTTATTGATTTATTTTAGTAGATACAATTTATCAAATAAAGGGGCAATGCCAGATACTTTATGGTTAGAAGGCTCTGCTTTTTTCTTCACCTCAGCAGATATAGATTATGAAGTGTAAGGGTTTTTCTTGCTCAACTATCTCCTGTTTTGTATTATTATCAGGTCTTTTCACATAGTATTTTGTCCACCTCCATATACTGCTCCCCCTGACAGATGTGGCTTTGATAGCATCGAGTTGGGTAGCTTGTCTTACACATTCCTTACAGCCCCCTCCCTTAGTTGTTTATATGTTAGCCCTTATTACCAATCATGGTTTGAAATCATTGGGGCTGTTTATTCACCTTTAACACAGACAACATGCAGCTTTCGACAGCCGATCAGCTGCTTGTGAAATCACTATGTCAATCCCAGCCTCTCCCTCTCCCGTCATATTGAATAAGAGTAACCTATGTACTTGATGGGCCCCATCAGATGATGTAGTTCAGTAGGGATGCACAGCACTTGGATATATCAAGCCGACCCATGCCAGTGTGCGGCATCAGCTATTAAGTCCCGAAGCTCACCATCAGGGAATACAGTTTTTACTGCATTCATGTAGGCATCTGCGATCTTCAGAGTTAAAGACTCCTCATGAACTTGGTGTCATGGCCAAGAGAAACACGTGGAGTTGTATGTTTCAGCACGAGTGGGACATAAGCATATGGGATATAGGAGAGTATATTAGCCTCATATACAGTGAGTGTCCAAAAGTCATGGGAAGGTACTGGATGCGCCGTAGTCCCTCCGCGAGCCCTAGTTCTGGAGGGATAGTGATCCACACAGTCTGCACTGCAGCCCACATTTGGTCCTGTGTAGTTGGTGCTGGGTCCATGGAGTGGAGACTGGTATTCACAGCATCCCATAAATGCTCTATGAAGTTTAGGTCGGGTGAGCGGACCACTGGGGTTGAGTGTCGTGAGGTCACTGGTGTGTTCATTAGGCCATTCCCATGCCACCAACAAGCGATGGCATTGTCCTGTTGGTACACAGCAGCCCTATCAGGGAATGTCAACACCAGAAAGGCGTGCAGATGGTCTGCCATAAGTTGCATGTATCGAGCACGGGTCATTGATCCCTGCACCCAGACAATGGGGCCCAATTGCGACCATGTGAACATGACCCAGACCATGATGGAGCCACCTCCTGCCTGGACATGTCCCTGTTGGTATGCAGAATCCATGGCTTCATGGAGCATATGCCACACACCAATCGGCTCTGTACAACTGGAATCATGATTCATCAGACCATGCTACATGCCGCCACTGTTCCACGGTCGAATGACAATGGTCGTGGGCCCATGCCAGTCTTCCAATCTCCCACTCAGTTGGATGCAATTCACTGTCTACCTCATCACTGGCTATATTTGTTTCACTGCTGTACTTCTCTTACCTTTTATACCATAATATGAGGCACGCCGAGGACTCCCAAGAAAGGAATAATGAAATGAGTACGTTGAGTGTCGTAGATACAGATGGCGCATATATATTATAGTATTGGGGCCACAGTGGTGGGTGCATAACATTCTGAGAGCCACATGGGGGGCTGGATGCAGGGATTAAACACAGAGGTTCCGTAGCTTCTCCGAAATGTGCATGTGCCTATTATGTATGGGCTCATCTGCAATGCAAATGCAAATAAAAATAGGACAAACTCCATAATCTGTGGAACCCTTCTACGGCCAGACACTTGTTGCAGATGTTTGTATGGGCCATACGAATGCATGGGTCTGCACTTTTTTTGCGCAATTATGGATAAAATTACAGTAGTGTGCATGAGACCTGAAAGTTGTTTTAGCAAAGGGGGGAGGGAGCAGGGAACTGCCTGATTTATTTGAATTTTTCTCCCAGAAGGTGACTTTGACTTCCCAACTTTAGCGTTTTTTTTTTACAACTTTGCAGTGAGGTACCCCACCTTCATACATTTATGACAAATAGTGCCATTATAGTTGGTTAAGGGATACTAAAGTTAGACAAGCTAGATAAATCATTATCAATTTAACCTCATGTTACTTGATCCATACTTCAATCCAAAGGTGAAAACAAATACAAGTTTAGATTTCATGAACTCTACTCGGTAATGTCCCCTACTCTATAGAAGTAAGAAGTGAAATAACTTAGTGTTTGTCTCCACACAAAATGAACCTGTAAGAACCAGAATGGCCAGTAAAAACATGCGGAGGGATGTATATACAATATTGGGCTCAGTAAATTCTTGCTATGGGAAGTAAAGCACTTTTAAACAATAGCAGGAAAATTAATTTTCATTTTGAAAAGCCTTGTCTAAACAATTTCTCGCCTATCCTGCCATATAGCTATTCTAAAACCTTTCAGCCATTCTAGTGAAATGTCTGGAAAATCAATAGCAATTTATCCTCTTTTTAGGCCCCAAGCAACAAAAGTAAATAATACTGTCACCTCAAGTGTGCCTGCAGAACATGGTCACAAAACAGTCTTGCCACTATAATACAACTCTCTGAGGCTCTAGATCTATGCCAGCTTTGCTGATTGTATTGGCTTTCATAAGGGACAAATATTTCAGAAGTATTCACAAATAGGTCAAGTTCTGTTCTGCAGCAAAAACTATAAATTTACAAGCTCAAAATTAAAGGAATTTTCCAGTTTGCAGAGGTGTATTTTAGGCAGAAATAATAACCACATAAACTGCTAAAACAAACATAATAAAAACCTGTTTAAGTTTAGATTCAATCACAATACTGTTTGATAAGAAATTGCGATGTTTCCTTATATTATGTAATTTTAAGTAAGTAAATGAGTAACAGTAAAGTGTTAATGAATGTTTCAACACACAAACAGCAGAAAATTTTGTTTTGAAACTTCGAGATGCATTATTTACTGGTCGGTCCTTAGTTTACCGGTCTTATAACCAAAAGCAGTATGTGAATTCTTAATAAAACTTAGCTTTCATTAAATGCATCTAAAATCAACAAAAAATATATACATCTCATAAAAATGTATTTAATCATCAATACCATTCATTTACTGATTATAACCAATTTGCCACATCAAAGCAGTAATAGTGTTGAGGTAGTGACCTCCGCCAGAATACGGGTCACTTCCAGTGGTCAGTCACCTGCTCCAAATCAATCATGCATGTGCGCGCTTGCTAAGAGAGACTCTGACACAAGGTGGTTCAGTTTCAATCTCAGGCCATGCTGGACGCTCTGGCTGCTCACACAGTACTGAGGTTTATTGAGGAAGTTACAGTTTTTATACAGGAATGCAAGAAAGATAAGATAACGGCAGGCTGTAAGCATATACGTCTTGTATCCGAATACACTGGCGATCAGTCATTGGCTCTCAAATTTCAACATCTCTTAGCTTTCAATTTCCCGAGAAATGATACTGTCTTTCTTGTAAACCACATGACGATCGTGTGCGTCAGCATCTGGGTGCGGTACTGGATACAGGCGCCATCTTAATGTGTAAACGTTGCACAAAGAAAAATATAATTTCTTAAGCAGTATAAAGCACGTATAAAAATAAGAATGGACATGGTCTACCTTCACAATAGTATACCAAGGACATACAAATAAAATATGAGTTGCCCAATATCTACAGAAATATAACTATCTTACGCTGAGTTCACATGTAGTTTTTTGACCAAAAAGACAGCTCCCATTGAAATCAATGGGAGCCGGTCAGTTCTTTTTTTTCGGGAGGTGTTTGTTCCGACTCCCGGAAAAAAGACGCAACATGCTCATTCTTTAGGCGGATTTGCCTCGCGAATCCGCCTGAAGACACTCCCTCTTCCTGACTAGGCCCAGTCAGCTTCCAGACCCAAAAAATCCTGTGAGAACCCTGCCTTACTGGTATGTTGCTTGAGAGAATGAATCCAGCAGTTTTTCACCCAGGCCTTTATCTAATCTTAAGGGTGAATTCACACTACGTAAACGCCAGCTTATTCTGAACGTAAAACACGTATTGCGTACGGCTCTGAAGGAGCAGAGCTAGCCGTACACGCGAGCACATCTCATTCACTTCAGTGGGAGTGCTCGTAGTGAAAAAAGCAGCCCATTCATTTCTATGGGGAGCGCTCGCATGCCGGCTCCCATAGAAATGAATGGGAACTGCTTTATACGCTGCTGTGTGAATTCACCCTAACTCCCTAAATTAAAGGGGTATTCCCATGTCGCATACTTACCCGTCTTCGTTTCTGTGAATTCTTCTGTCTTCTGGCTTTGTCTCGTCATTGGTGGGCGGAGTCACATATGCAAAGCCAAGCGGTGAGATGCCGCCGGCCCTGCATGCGTGCTCATAGACCAGTCTAGCCTTCACAGTGCAAATACAGACCCGACAGGGCTGTGGCCACAAAAAAATGAATAAAGTAAGATATTGGCCAAACAAAGCAATTTTGCTGAAGCAGTGTATTTAGGAAAAGTCTTACATTCACATTAACAAGCAGTATAGATAGGATCCTTGTGACGGGACAACCCCTTTAACTCCTGCCCTACAAGGTCAGTCCCCAGTGCTTGCCTAGCAGGCCAAACAACCTCAGTTCTCCCAAAATATAGCATATGACTGTTTCATTTCTGTTTATGCCTGTATTGTATTTGGATGTACTTAGTATACTATTACTACTGTGGCATTTGGTTTGGCTAGTTGTCTGTAACAACATTGGGGATTGTATACATTTTTATTAGATATAAATTTTTTGGTGAATTGAAGTCTGCTTTTAGATGTATTTAATAAAAGCTAAGTTTGAGTTTCCATTGCTGTTTGGTGAATGTCTACACACAAATTTGTTGCAAAATTCTGGGACCTCAAACAAAGCTGTGTGTTTCTTTTTTGCAACAATGTGACTCCTACCCTTAGGTTGTTCAGGAGCCTTTTACTAATGTATATCTAGGAGTTTGAGGTTCAGTTGGCTCCTCCGGCCCTGTTTACTGTATGTGTTACTTATGTGACCTTATCCACTTGGGATTTGTCCTTTTTCATGTGTTCCTTCATCCTAAATGTGATTGTGGATTTTTGCATTTAATGAATTCCAATAAAGATGTGTAATATGTTTTTAATATTCCTGTGTGTTTTCACATTATTGGTATTACAGAGGCTGATCAGATTAATCTGACAGAATCGATTCATCATAAACCCATGCTGATAGTATGTTATGAGATTATTTTATTTTCAGATATTCCAGGTCAGCATCTCTTAGAAAACCTTCAAATATTTTACCCACTTCTGAGGTTAAACATACCGCCTATAGTTTCCTGGCTCACTCACATCTTTTTGAATACTGGCATCACATTTGCTATGCACCAATCCTATGGAACAGACCAGGTCATTCATTCCTATATATTAGTAAGGGTTATAATTCCTTCATAAACTGAGGGTCAACCCTGTGATTTGTGTATTTTAGCATGACTAGAATTTGTCTAGATATGTTTGTGACCCTTTCCAACCTATTGCACACTCACCTGAGTTCCCCAATAACTACACTGACACCAAGGTTGGAAGTATCGTTATTAGAGATGAGCGAACACGAAAATGTTCGGGGTTCGAAATCCGATTCGAACAGCCGCCCACTGTTCGACTATTCCAACGGGTTTTGAACCCCATTATAGTCTATGGGGGGGAAATGCTTGTTTCAGGGGTACGCAACATTCGATCAAATTCTACTTACCAAGTCCATGAGTGAGGGTCGGGCTGGATTCTTCTCCCTACGCAGCGTCCCCGCGTCCTCTTCCGGCCTTGAATTCACTCTGCTAGGCATCGGGCCTGGGCAGAGCCGACTGCGCATGCCCGCACTACAAGCGGACATATGCAGTCGGCTCTGCCCAGGCCCGATGCCTGGCAGAGTGAATTCAGAGCCGAAAGAGAACGCGGGACGCTGCGCAGGGAGAAGACTTCTAAAGTTAAGAAAAGAACCAGCATTGATTGGCAATGTATAGCATTCTGCCAATCAACGCTGGTTCTGCATCGAATCTTAACTTCGATCAGCTAGTAGTACTCAATCGAGTACGAGTATTTCGAATACCGTAGTATTCGATCGAACACCTACTCGATTGAATACTACTCGCTCATCTCTAGTCATTATATATCATCAAATATAAAATATCTCAATATAAAAACCAACCATATAAATAATATTAATAAGATATAAGTAACACCAGCTTG
Organism: Leptodactylus fuscus; assembly: GCF_031893055.1. Classification (NCBI taxonomy): domain Eukaryota; kingdom Metazoa; phylum Chordata; class Amphibia; order Anura; family Leptodactylidae; genus Leptodactylus; species Leptodactylus fuscus. Next base: position 80,455,221 of record NC_134267.1, read on the forward strand.
AAAATAACAATTGTAAACATATAATTGCATCCTGTATAGAAGGAGGAGTCCCTGAAAGCACCAATTGAAATCCACATCTGCAAACCTCTGATTATTTATCCCCAGCCGTAGTCCACCTGGCCCAGTTGCAGCAGCATCTCAAACCTGGGCACCCTGGTCTCAGATCTTTCCAAATTAGGCTGGTTACTAAGCCAGCCTCCAAATACCCATACCATAAATTGGGTGATTGTAACCTCTTACTCCATTTATGCTTCTAAAGACCCCTCCTGTTCATGCCACAACCAGCCTATGTGACCACTTACACATGCTTGTCTCCCCACACCTGCATAGCTCTTTTAGTCACCTCCTGAATCCCCAGCAGCCATATGTCTATCTTGTTGGCATATAAACCCTGTTGCAACACCTCCTCAAGCTTCCTGTGCCGTGCCACAATGCTACCATTCTGAGCCACAAAATGGCCCACCACCTGACTCACCTTGATACGAGCCCTTTTGACATCTGTCACTGACCCCGCATGGCACCACCACCACTAGGCCAACCACACTAATATCAGACCAAGAAAGGATGAGCACTGGCATAATAAATCCAGCTTATCCATGCCAGGCACTGGGAAAGACCTAAAAAAAAAAAAAAGCAACACAGACAGGATCAACACCAGACATATAAAACTTACTGCAACAAAAAATATGCACCTCTTACCACTCTCATGCACCCATCACAGTAACTGTGGCCACATGTATATATGCAAGAAATTGGACTCCCCACGAATGACCTCTACTGACAGGCCCCATCGAGTTGCTTCCATAGCCACCCCAATCCAAGCGGAATCGGAACTATATTCTCCAGGAGAGAGTCCCATTTCCCATGGGCAACTGTGAAAAGCTTGAACAAACCGAAACCTTGACATACACAAATGATCCCCATTGTCCAACAATGCCTCTCCCCCCACAGGGTGCTGATATAAATATCCCAAAACATTGTACTGTAAAATATATGACCAAATCAAACAGCTCTTCACAGGAGTGCAGAAAAAGAATAAGGATCCGGGTTTACCCTCCAAACTCTTGACAAATTCCTTTTATTATAAGCCTTTTCACACAACGCATTTTGGAACCTCATCCGGTTCGTTTCTCAAGTGTTCAATAGGACAGCATGACAATTAAATATAAAACACTGGGTTGATATAGACAGAACAGATATAAACCACTCCCACTGGGTGTTCCCTGTCTGGGTGGTGGTCACACCGTTTAGAAACCCATGGTTCACAGAAATAAATACTATAGTGACACTTTAAATAGGTAAACCTAAATACACTGAATCTCGATATGTGAGCCAATGGTTTTCCCTGACATATCAAACTTGTATTATCCTGGCATCTAGAGCCATATAGAACTATCTGCATGTCCGCCATCAAATAGAATAACGACTGTACCTAGTTGTGTGGTTAGCGACGCATGCTCCCGGAAAAGAACCACCAGAAAGTGATTTTGTAGTCTATCTGTGGAACGCTAATGCATTCCAACAGGAAAAATAATCTAAAACGTGTTTGCCCGTAATGGAGCTCACATACCCGGTCCCTACCATATGGATGTACGGAGCGTATTACTCAAGCTGTAGGAGCTTGTAACTGAGCGTTGTTATTAATTTGAAAAAAATATTAATTGCTTAAGAATTTCTCTGTATGTGCAAGTGTACATGTATGTATACACCGTAGTACAGCCACTGCTAATCTGAAAAAAAAAAATCTCTGTCTCACCGTTTTTTTGGTGTGTTCACCCAATATTAGCCTAGTCACCTAAGGGGTCAGGAGGAGTAAAAGCAGTAACAGTCAGGTCCAGTACAGTATCTGGAAAATGATGAACCAGAAATTTTTCAATTTGCATTCCCAACCAGATCAGACAACTGACACCCACCAACCACACAAGTAGGTACAGTCGTTATTCTATTTGATGGCGGACATGCAGATAGTTCTATAATCCATCTCACTGGACCATAGGCTAGGACAATTCTGAAAAAGCAATAGAATTCGAACAATAGTTACTAGGACTAGGAGACCTTAGAGAATCAAGAAATTACACAGGCACATTAGTGCTAAATTCAATAGTAGTAGGATAGGTTCATAGACATATTCACTGGAGACATCTATGTTTCTACTTACACATACAGGTAACCCTTTAATTGCCAATAATCTAAATCTGTCTGTCTGTCATGCAATAGAGCAGTTTCATCTCTATACACATTATTTAAACCTACCTTTTACTGACAAGACAAACCTATTAGTGAAAATTGTTTTGTTAAGGACTAAGGGAAGAGTTTTCATTTTTTCATTAAATATATACTGCTGTTCTAACAACAAAACTCTGATTTCGTCTGTGCATATCTAAAAAAAAAAAAAAGGCATTATATAAAACTCCTTTATATACAAGCAGTTTCTTGTTGTTCACCCATTATACAGTCTAGACTACGTTAATTAAAAAAATCTTTTAATTTCATGGGTTGTTTTTCAACTCTGGTAACCAAATACGTGGTGTGTTGGAACATTTATGTTAATTTTTACTTTTTATGTGCAAGTGTGCATATATACATTCACAGTAGTGCAGCCTCCGCTAATCTGAAAAAAGAATTTCCAAAGATAAAAAATAGAAATAAAATAACAGGCGCTCCAATGTGTAGAGAGTTGCAGTCTGAAGACTTAATAGGTAACCATGTTGACATATGGTTGAATTGACTCAGTAGGATAGGAGGTTGAGTGCCTAACACAAGTAGGGAGGGGGTAAGCACTTCAAAACGTGTAAAATCTAAAAGCTATCCCAGCTTTTCCATACTCCGAACTGCCTAATTCCTTCATCCAGTAAATTTGGCCTAATTTAAGGGTTTGAAAGCCACTTGAGGAGGATAAGAAGTTTTGTTGTCTTTATGAACTGTGTGAGTAGATCATGTTTGCTAGGGGTCTATTTTGAGTTATAGAGCTATAATGGTACCGAAGCAGGGGTAAGGTAAGGGATTAACAATGACTTTGAGGTTAGTGATTTGCATTCAGTATAGGCTGAATAGCTTGATAATAAGTAAATGCATCTGGGAGGCCAAAGCCACCAGAAGATTTGTGGGTTAGGAGGTCAACAAATGGGGGAAGGCTTCTATGGGATTGGTTATTAATAATAATAAATCATTTTCAAAGGCAGCATTAAGATGGACTGAGGATCCCACTCTTAGGCCTTCTATTTGTTAGTGGTCTAGTAAAGTAAAGTCTCCATTACCAAAATGAAAATAGTGGGAGAAAGGAGGTGCCTTTGTCTGGTTCCATTGGTAATAAAGAATGAGTCTGAAAAAAGACCATTCCGAAAGATTATGGCGCTAGTGTAGGCATAGAACAACATTATTGCTGAAAGAGAACTTTCAGGAATACCAAAACTCCTGAGAATGTATTCTATGTAGGCCCAGCTTACCCTATCAAATGACTTCAGTGTTGAGAAGGACAAGAGGAATTTTATTTGTTCCAGCAAAGTAAATGGCATGGAGCACTCTAGTGGAATTGTGATATCCATCTCTACTAGATAAAAACCCACATTTATCTGAAGGAAATTAAATGGTGGGGAGGGATTTTCAACCCCTCAGCCAGAAGTTTTGCCCAAATTTTGATATCCACATTAAGTAGAGAAATGGGCCAGTAACTCGCGCATCTTTCTGAGTCTTTGCCTTCTTTTGCAATGATAGATATGGATTCTACGGCATGGGAGAGGTGTTTTTCTCCTAGTTGTCTCCTGTTGTCCATCGTGTCACCTGGATATTCAGTAGCAAATTGTTTAGTATTATTAACTTTAGTCTCCTATTTATTAAAAGTGGTTTTGATAAAGGACACTTCAGTTTTTTCAAAATTAAGTGTGCCATAAGTTTGTTCCCCTTCTTTCCATGGGTATAAGATTTAGAGTACTGGAACATTTTTGTCCAAGAACTCCTAATTCTTGTTGTATGTGTTATGAAAATTTCATTAAGCTTGTTATGTTAATCATATATGAATACTATAAGCCTAAATGTTTTATAAGTGTATGTTAAAAGGTCATTATTATGCGTAATGGAAAAAGATAAAGATTTGTTGAGTGGTGTCTGGTGGGTGCATAAAGGTCACAATAACATCCCGCCTTGTAGACTACTAGTTCATGACCCATGTTTAAAATGATAAGTTCATATATCATAATTATCTTCATGTGTGTTTAAACACTCGCTGTTTCCTGTAAGTGACTATTATATAAGGCTGTGTTTTAATATGGGAGATAGACATTACACTTTTAACAGCAAAGGCACACAGGTGCTGATGTCTCTATTTTCATATAGAGCTGACCATGGATGACCATTATTGATAATTAATCAAATTCTCCTAACAGTATCCTTAGTAACTGGGATCTTTTATAGACCCTTTTAAAGCAGTTATTTGAGCTAATAAGGAGCTTAATTTGGAATGGCACATTGTCTTTATGTGTGCACCCATGGAGATCAGCACCCCACTGATAAAGTATTTGTGAGCCTCTCAGGTTATGGTGTGTGAGATGTTGGAGGAATCACTGACATCTCAAGGGCCATATACAGCAGATAGGATTGAGTCTCTCTAGCATTGGGCCCTAAACTTACAGATATTTCTGTTTTAGTTAATGAATTTGTTTTTGTCAACATATTAAAATACTGATCAATATCACCTGTATGGTATTGCTTGATATTCATACAGCTGACTATAATACTACAAACTCCTTATGTGCAAGTGTTCCTAGAAGAACTGAAGCTAATTTGAAGGCAAAAGTATGGTCACGCAAAATATTGTCTTAAAGGGGTATTCCTATCTCAATGATCCTATATATACTGGTAGTGTATGTACATAGAAGAGTTTTCCTAAATATATTGCTTTAGCAATGCTGCTTTGTTTTCCTACTATGTGAAATTATACAGTGTTACCATAGCACCAGACCTGTGTGATAGGACAAGTGATGTCACTCACTGCTCTGCCAGCAACACAATCAGTTCAGCTAACTATATCTCTCTATGTAAACACACTGATAAAGCAGAGTCCAGGAGCATGTGCATATTATTTGATCTGCATGTATATTGGATTTATAGAAATTATAACAAGTATTGTGATAATTCATAGTGTCTTGTTCAGTAAAATGGGGAGGAGGTGGCTTTGACTGTTTGATCAGTAATACAGGAAGCAAGAAGAAGAGGCAGCAGGCAAAGCTGCTGAAACAGGGAGATGGGAATACCCCTTTAATTCAGATTTCTCTTTTGGTGGATCTCTTTGCTTTTCGTTAATTTGATTTAAAAAAAAAAAACTAACAGTTTTATTTCTTTAAAACATTTTTACTTTACCACATTTTTCAGCACTTATGCACTGTACTTTATATACTGTATACTGTAAATTCAAACTTTTCTTCATATTCTAAAAAAATAAATCAGCAAACAAGAAATTACATTTAAAGTAACACCTTATTTCCCTGAGAAGACTATGTTGTAAAAAGTCACTGAATTAGCCAAATATTCAGTTGTTTCAGCTTCAGCAGAAATGCACTTGAGAAATAAAAAGCTTGAAAATGATACTTTGGCAAGACAGGATCAGTGAAAGTGTAATGACTTCCTCAAGTCTCTTCTATTCAAGGGTCACACATTACAAAGTAAATAACTTTATCCAGGAAATTACTGAGTAAAGTGTCAACATTTAATGCATGGAGACAGTCTGGGTGTCTTTGGAGATACCCCTGGTAATTATTAGAATAGCAATTAAGAACAGATCACTTTACCAGACTCGACAGTTGTGCTCCAATTAAACTTTGTTGGATTTGTAAACGCTCATATATTGAATATCACTGCAGTTTGCTGAGGCCATTAGCAGAAGTACATTCTTAATTGCAAAAAGTACAGCTTATTTATATGGCTTACATTTTGTATACAACAGGTGTTTAATTAGAGCCAAATATATAAAAACATAAACAGCAATTTCCCAATGAAGAGACAGAATTTGCAATTAGCAATTTGTAATTAGTGTAATAAAAAGTAGGACGCACAAAGGGGTTGTACCATGATTAATTATTTAATCGCTTTGTTAGATCACAAAATTTTTTAATTAGAATTATTTTTAAAAACTGCTCGTGTATCTGGGATCCCTGTTTAGTACTTCACTTTGTATACCCAAGTTTGTTTTTACACTTTCTCAGAACTTCCACTTTCACTTTTTAAATTTTTTATTTTCAAAAATGATTTAACTGATCCCAAGATCTTAGTTACACATCCGCATATCATGTATATATCAAATATAAAAAATTACACAAAAAAGTTGGGTAGGTTCTGTATGTGAATAGCATGAACATGTGAATGAGGCCTAAATGTGACCACTGGAACTGGCCATATTGGATAGAAGTTCACATCGGGGGTACCATAACAAGTGTGAAACAGCAATATTTTGATACAGAAGCATTTTTTATTTCCAATTGTTGTGTTTTGTATGCTGTAACAGAAAACTCTATACTTATTTGTAGACAATTTTTAGTAGAAGACAATATTATATGCTGATTCTCTAATTAATGCTGCGTTCACCCTGGTGTCAAGATTTCTGTCTTTATGGGAGCCATGGTAGAAATGACATAGCCATATGTAAATCTTTCCAAAGGCCTACTTCTCTATAACTTTGTTGAAAATCAGATATCACTATGGCTGAGCGATCAGGATCAGAAAAGAACGGATCCCATTCGGCGATCTAATAAATTTCACGATCGCGATCGGATTCCGATCCCGCCTAAAAAGGATAGGGAATGGAATTCCGATCCTGATCGCTCAAATTACATGCACAGAATCGCTGCCAGTGCCGCTCCCCATTCTTCTCGCTCCTCTTCTCTCTCATTCTCAGGCCTTCAGAGCACCGTGCACGCCTCTGCCTCCCAGGCTAGTGTTAGAGATGCTGGGAGAAGATGGGGCTTGTGGCTTAGGAGAGTGTGGGCGGGTACTGCGAGGGGAGATGTGAGTGATGCACTCATGTCTCCCCGTCCTGTACCCGCCCACACTCTCCTAACCAACAACAAGCCCTGCATACTCCCAGCATCAGTAACACTAGCCTGGGAGGTGGGTGCGTGCACGGTGCTCTGAAGGCCTGTGAATTAGAGAGAAGAGGAGCGAGAAGAACATGGAGCGGCAGCGCTTCTGTGCAGGTAAGTGAAGGGGACTAAGTAGCTGAGGGATTTTTTAATCACTACACAGCGTGGAGTCCAAAAATTGAATGGACAATAATGGACAATAATATGAACATTTTTAATACATCTTATCAGAGAGAAATGCCTTTCTGCTAATATCAGGCTGTTCCTCCTCCCACTTCTAAACTGCCTTTCACTATGTGTAAATTTGTGTAAAAACATGAATAAAATGAAGGTGAATGGCTACATATTTTCTAATAGATTTACATTTAGGTCAGATCTCCAGCATTAATTTTACATTGAATTGGAGAATACCTTTTATCTCGATGAATATGTAAAGCTACTTTAGCATACGTTTTAGGTAAATAATGTCAAAGGAAAGTTTTAAGCTCAGTGTGTTTACTTCTTGGCAGTAATAGTATTTTGAGCATAGAAATATAAAGTAGCAAAAAATGAAGAAAATTGTGTATGAAATGCAGTTTATAATAAGTAAATAAATATTATAGTAATGATATTTTATAGTATTGTTGCCTTGTTTGCTATACTTTTTAGGGGGGTGACAATATTTGTTTTTGGGTGACAATACAAAAATCAAAAATCATGAAAAGCCCTGAGATCAGAAGAGAATAGAACAGATTTCAGCACAGTTAAAGATCCTAGCCAAATCAGCTTTCCACAGTCTAATAATAATATAATATATTTTATTTACATAGCACCAACATATTCCGCAGTACTGTAGAATTTGTAGGGTTCAAGTACAGACAAAACAGATACATTGCAAAGAAATAGTCACTTCACACAATGGGACTGAGGGCTCTGCTCGCAAGAGCTTATAATCTAAGAGGTAGAGGGGGTGACACAAGAGGTAGCAGGGGAAGCATCGGAGGTAGAATTGTTTATACAGTGGTCAGACAATTTTGTAATAGAGGTGACTGTCATTACACAAAGATAAAACTGTAACAGCCATCACCAGTCATGTCATTTAATGTGCAGATGGTGCCTGGACATATAAAGTTAGTCTGAAACAGCATCATATCGTGTAATGTGGGTGCGTGAACAGGGGAGGGTTTGAAGCTGTAGAAATTGGGAGTTAATCTGATTGTCCGGGATAGAGCATTCCAGAGAAGTGGGGCAACTCGGGAGAAGTCTTGTATATGAGCATAGGAGGTTCTGATAATAAAGGATGTTAGTCTAAGGTCATTGAGTGAATGGAGAGCACAGGTTGGGCAATAGACATAGACGGTGTCGAACTTTTGTGTAAATAGAGCAGTTAATCATACAGAACAGAGATTATTAGTAAATTTTAGCTTACCCAGACATTTTTCCAACCGCTTGGGATCATTTGTGCCGAGAAGGACTATTGGGACCTTCCACTTTATGGCATAATGAATAGCATGAATGAATCAAGTAAAATTGTGTTTGCTCTCCCTACCAAAGACATAGACAGTCTATTCTGCATTAATTAGTTTGGGAAGAAAAATTATCCTATTCACTAGGAGCATCACCCCATTTTTACATCTGCATTCAGGGATGAGATGGGGCAATTACTCCCATATTTTTTTGGGATCCATAACCTATTTGGGCAGAATAGTAATTGTGGCTACTTAAGATTGGATGGGAAGCATCTCTCCTGTATAGTATCACGTTACATCATTGCATCATATATCTTGTGATAATATCCCAGAGGTAGGCCATCTGGACCAGGGCTTTTGCCTAAAGGCATAGACATTAGAACTGAGAATCGAGCTCCTGTATAGTTACTGGCCTAACCAGGTCTCACTATTCTCCCTGAGTCAATTGACGGAGGTATAATTTATTCAGAATAGTATGCCATAGAATTCCTTAGAAGTGGAGCCATCTGGACTAATAAAAGCTGGTTGGAACGTATATAGCAAGAAGTAACTGCTGCAGATTCCTGCTATTTTTTTTTTTTGGGGGGGGGACCCCTAATAAAAGCTGGTTTTAACATATATAGAAAGAAGTAACTGTTGTGAATTCCTGCTATGTTTTGTGGGGGACATCCCTGAGAAAATCTGGTTTTCACGTATATAGCAAGAAGTAACTGCTGTGGATTCCTGCTATTTTGTGGGGGGACACCCCTAATGAAAGCTAGTTGGAACGTATATAGCAAGAAGTAACTGCTGTGGATTCCTGCTATTTTTTTTTGGGGGGGGGGCGCACCCCTAATAAAAGCTGGTTGGAACATATATAGCAAGAAGTAACTGCTGTGGATTCCTGCTATTCTTGGGGGGGGCACCCTTAATAAAAGCTGGTTTTAACGTATATAGCAAGAAGTAACTGCTGTGGATTCCTGCTATTTTTTGGGGGGACACCCCTAATAAAAGTTGGTTTTAACGTATATAGCAAGAAGTAACTGCTGTGGATTCCTGCTATTTTTTGGGGGGAGACCCCTAATAAAAGCTGTTTGGAACGTATATAGCAAGAAGTAACTGCTGTGGATTCCTGCTATTTTAGGGGGTGACACCCCTAACAAAAATTGGTGTGCACGTATATAGCAACAAGCAACTGTTCTGTATCCCTGTTTTCCACCATCCGTGGAAAGCTGGACTCCTGTCCCTGCAGTGTATAGCTCTGAGAAAAGCTGTTGTTGTTCTTCGGTTTTTCCCTGCCTATGTGAAGCTAATGCTTATCTATCCCTCAGCAGATATGTTTCTCTCCCTATCTCTGACCGCAAATCTGGCGAATATGGCAGGTCACATGTTTTCGGCAGCCAATGTTTTTTTTTTTTAAATTTTTTCAATGCCTCAGTTGTCATAGTTCCTGTCCCACCTCCTGTCCCACCTCCTGTCCCACCTCCCCTGCACAGTTATTAAACGCACCAGGGAAAGTGGGAGGGGATACGAATTTTTACTGCGTATGCCACGTGGTATTCGATTGGGAACGAATACCTGATATTCGATCGAACGGTGTACGCTCATCTCTAATCATAACCAGTCAGATCCACACATTGCTTTTCAAGAGCTATCACTTTCTTTTCCAGTATTTTTAATTTGGCATAGCAGTATGAGTGCTAGTTTTAGGACAAGTTGAATTTTTAATGTAATAAATTAAGAAATTTTAAAAAATTATTTGTGAGGTTCTAAAGGGAAAAATAAGCTAATTTCTGTTATTGGAAAAAACTTTTATGGCATTTCCTCTGCAGTAAAAAAAAGTTAAAAAAAAAAGGAAAGTAAAAAAATAAGTCACTATAATTCTAAATTTAGAAAGTCTTTATTATTGTTATAATATTAACAATAGCTAATAACTATATATTAAAAACAAAGCTACATAGAGCTACAATGGAGCTGCTAGTAGATCAGTTGAAATAATAGAAAAGATTAGATGTAGAATCAAAAAAGGAGTGACCTTTTTGGACCTTTTCGTGCAAACTTGATGTGACTGTGAAGAGGTTAAAAGCAGGGATGACTTTTCAGTTCCTGCCCATTCAAGACAAATGTCTTCATGCTGAAGTGTTATGGACACAGAGCAAGTTGAAGCCATTCATTTCACTGTAGCAGTCACAGCAGCAAAAGATGAATGGCCTGAATTCCTTTGAGGCAGTAGTAAAAGATTTGATGTTATCTAACAGTATATAGTAAAGGAAGGCTTCATGAAAGCTATGAGCTCTACTGTGTTTTTCTTTATTATGTGGTCATTCATAGTTTTTTTCTGCAATGAAACAAATGAAAATGTTCATTTCAGTACATACAGTGTCTTGCAAAAGTATTCATAACCCTTGAAATGTTTCTTATTTTGTCTCCTTACAACCATAAACGTAAATGTATTTTATTGAGGTTTTAAGTGATTGACCAACACCGTGTAGCAGATAATTGTGAGGTAGAATGAATTCAAAATGTTAACCAAATAAAAATCTGAATAGTGTGACATGCAAAAGTATTCAGTCCCCCTATATCAATACTTTGTATAGCGACTTTCGCTGCAGTTACACCTGCAAGTCTTTGGGGTATGTCTCTACCAGCTGTGTGCATATAGAGACTGAGATTTTTTTTTTTCTCATTCTTCTTTCCAAAATAGCTCAAGCTCAGCCAAATTGAATTGAGAGAGTCTGTGAAAAGCAATTTTCATGTCATGCCATAGAAGATCAATGGGATTTAGGTCTGGACTTTGGCTGGGCCATTCTAACACATGAATATTCTTTGTTTCTTTGGTCTAAACCATTCCACTGTATATCAAGGGTCATTGTCTTGCTGAAAGGTGAATCTCCTTCCCAAGTCTCAAGTCTTTTTCAGCCTCCAACAGGTTTTCTTCCAGGATTGCCCTGTATTTAGTTCCACCCATCTTCTCATCAACTCTGAAAAGCTTCCCTGTCCCTGCTGAGGAAAAGCCTCCCCAAAGCATGATGCTGCCACCACCATGTGCCACAGTGGGGATGGTGTGTTCAGGATGATGTGCAGTGTTACGTTTAAGCAACACATATTGCTTTGCATTAAGGCCAAAAAGTTCAACTTTGGTCTCCTCTGACCAGAGCACTTTCTTGCACGTTTGGTGTGTCCCCTATATGGCTTGGGACAAACTGCAAACAGCACTTTGTATTTCTTTGTTTCAAAAATGGTGTGACGTATCGCCCCGTTCCGCCCCGACCTCCGGCCCCACAAGGCGCGAGGACACGGCCCGCACCTCAGCCACACGACCGCAGCCGCTGGCTCACACGGCCTTCGCCACGGCGGAACCCGCGATCGTCTTTTTAACTATACCGTCCGCTCCCACAAACCCAGAGAGAGGACCGGGCCTTATAGGATAATACGAGAAGAGCCTTCTAAAGTTTTAACATTTTATTAACCCAAGATGGTCGATACTAGGTCAGCCAGGAATACATATAAGGATATACCCTGGCGGTCACAAGCTTATACGGTTACAGAGAAGGTATCTTACAGTGCAGTGTCAGATAAAACAGATTAAAGAGATTAAAAGGTTAGAAACAGAAACAGTCCTTAGGCACCAAGCGATTCTGCAGCCAACGCATGGTACCCACAAGGCAGGAGATACAGTCCATTAAAGTCTCTGGTGGGGGCACCACAGCACCCCCCCGCATAGCATATAGCAATAAAGAGAGTTTTTCCATACCGATGTAAAAAGTCCATAGTCCATAAATCCATGATCAGATAGGCGTTACATCATAGTCCTCATAATTCCATAAGTCCATTAGCATTAAAGTAGTATATGGCTCTCCTTCAAAGTCCCTTGGCCGCATGGCATTCCTTGTCTCTCAGCACATGGCCACTTCTGCCCCGCCCTTCCCCCCCAGCAAGGGGGGAGGGGGCCACACACAGAGCCAACTTGCTCACATGTGTCCAGATGAGAAGAACAAGACCAAGAACAACTAGCTCCGCCCCAGGTCACTCTTATATTGACCCTGGGCTCCACCCTGAAATGACATCATCAGGGCTTTCGGACCACCCTCTAGCTTGGCAATCAAATAACTATAAATGGTCATAATTCCTCATTACATGAATATACGTTCAAACAAGTGGCATGTCTTTGCTCACTGCAAGTTTCCCAGCATATTGACACCAAACATGATAACTCAATACTAGAGATGAGCGAACAGTGTTCTATCGAACACATGTTCGATCGGATATCAGGGTGTTCGCCATGTTCGAATCGAATCGAACACCACGTGGTAAAGTGCGCCAAAATTCGATTCCCCTCCCACCTTCCCTGGCGCCTTTTTTGCACCAATAACAGCGCAGGGGAGGTGGGACAGGAACTACGACACTGGGGGCATTGAAAAAAATTGGAAAAAGTCATTGGCTGCCGAAATCAGGTGACCTCCATTTTAGACGAATAGTGGATTTCAAATCCGGGTCATATGAGAATGTGAACTTTGTGACTATGAGACAGGGATAGCTGTACAGGCAGGGATAGCTAGGGATAACCTTTATTTAGGGGGGAATGTTATTAAAAATAACTTTTTGGGGCTCTATCGGGTGTGTAATTGTGATTTTTGTGAGATAAACTTTTTCCCATAGGGATGCATTGGCCAGCGCTGATTGGCCGAATTCCGTACTCTGGCCAATCAGTGCTGGCCAATGCATTCTATTAGCTTGATGAAGCAGAGTGTGCACAAGGGTTCAAGCGCACCCTCGGCTCTGATGTAGCAGAGCCGAGGCTGCACAAGGGTTCAAGCGCACCCTCGGCTCTGATGTAGGAGAGCCGAGGGTGCACTTGAACCCTTGTGCACCCTCAGCTCTGCTACATCAGAGCCGAGGGTGCGCTTGAACCCTTGTGCACACTCTGCTTCATCAAGCTAATAGAATGCATTGGCCAGCGCTGATTGGCCAATGTATTCTATTAGCCTGATGAAGTAGAGCTGAATGTGTGTGCTAAGCACACACATTCAGCTCTACTTCATCGGGCTAATAGAATGCATTGGCCAGCGCTGATTGGCCAGAGTACGGAACTCGACCAATCAGCGCTGGCTCTGCTGGAGGAGGCGGAGTCTAAGATCGCTCCACACCAGTCTCCATTCAGGTCCGACCTTAGACTCCGCCTCCTCCGGCAGAGCCAGCGCTGATTGGCCGAATTCCGTACTCTGGCCAATCAGCACTGGCTAATGCATTGTATTGGCTTGATGAAGCAGTGCTGAATGTGTGTGCTTAGCACACACATTCAGCTCTACTTCATCGGGCTAATAGAATGCATTGGCCAGCGCTGATTGGCCGAATTCCGTACTCTGGCCAATCAGCACTGGCTAATGCATTGTATTGGCTTGATGAAGCAGTGCTGAATGTGTGTGCTTAGCACACACATTCAGCTCTACTTCATCGGGCTAATAGAATGCATTGGCCAATCAGCGCTGGCCAATGCATTCTATTAGCGTGAACTGAGTTTGCACAGGGGTTCTAGTGCACCCTCGGCTCTGCTACATCAGATTGCTACATCTGATGTAGCAGTGCCGAGTGTGCATCAGATGTGTAGTTGAGCAAAACTGACTCAGCACTGCTAAGTCTGCATTCGCATAGGAATGCATTGGCCAGCCTTCGGCCAATCAGCGCTGGCTCTGCCGGAGGAGGCGGAGTCTAAGGTCGGACCTGAATGGAGACTGGTGTGGAGCGATCTTAGACTCCGCCTCCTCCAGCAGAGCCAGCGCTGATTGGCCGAATTCCGTACTCTGGCCAATCAGCACTGGCTAATGCATTGTATTGGCTTGATGAAGCAGTGCTGAATGTGTGTGCTTAGCACACACATTCAGCTCTACTTCATCGGGCTAATAGAATGCATTGGCCAGCGCTGATTGGCCGAATTCCGTACTCTGGCCAATCAGCACTGGCTAATGCATTGTATTGGCTTGATGAAGCAGTGCTGAATGTGTGTGCTTAGCACACACATTCAGCTCTACTTCATCGGGCTAATAGAATGCATTGGCCAATCAGCGCTGGCCAATGCATTCTATTAGCGTGAACTGAGTTTGCACAGGGGTTCTAGTGCACCCTCGGCTCTGCTACATCAGATTGCTACATCTGATGTAGCAGTGCCGAGTGTGCATCAGATGTGTAGTTGAGCAAAACTGACTCAGCACTGCTAAGTCTGCATTCGCATAGGAATGCATTGGCCAGCCTTCGGCCAATCAGCGCTGGCTCTGCCGGAGGAGGCGGAGTCTAAGGTCGGACCTGAATGGAGACTGGTGTGGAGCGATCTTAGACTCCGCCTCCTCCAGCAGAGCCAGCGCTGATTGGCCGAATTCCGTACTCTGGCCAATCAGCACTGGCTAATGCATTGTATTGGCTTGATGAAGCAGTGCTGAATGTGTGTGCTTAGCACACACATTCAGCTCTACTTCATCGGGCTAATAGAATGCATTGGCCAATCAGCGCTGGCCAATGCATTCTATTAGCGTGAACTGAGTTTGCACAGGGGTTCTAGTGCACCCTCGGCTCTGCTACATCAGATTGCTACATCTGATGTAGCAGTGCCGAGTGTGCATCAGATGTGTAGTTGAGCAAAACTGACTCAGCACTGCTAAGTCTGCATTCGCATAGGAATGCATTGGCCAGCCTTCGGCCAATCAGCGCTGGCTCTGCCGGAGGAGGCGGAGTCTAAGGTCGGACCTGAATGGAGACTGGTGTGGAGCGATCTTAGACTCCGCCTCCTCCAGCAGAGCCAGCGCTGATTGGCCGAATTCCGTACTCTGGCCAATCAGCACTGGCTAATGCATTGTATTGGCTTGATGAAGCAGTGCTGAATGTGTGTGCTTAGCACACACATTCAGCTCTACTTCATCGGGCTAATAGAATGCATTGGCCAATCAGCGCTGGCCAATGCATTCTATTAGCGTGAACTGAGTTTGCACAGGGGTTCTAGTGCACCCTCGGCTCTGCTACATCAGATTGCTACATCTGATGTAGCAGTGCCGAGTGTGCATCAGATGTGTAGTTGAGCAAAACTGACTCAGCACTGCTAAGTCTGCATTCGCATAGGAATGCATTGGCCAGCCTTCGGCCAATCAGCGCTGGCTCTGCCGGAGGAGGCGGAGTCTAAGGTCGGACCTGAATGGAGACTGGTGTGGAGCTATCTTAGACTCCGCCTCCTCCAGCAGAGCCAGCGCTGATTGGTCGAGTTCCGTACTCTGGCCAATCAGCACTGGCCAATGCATTTCTATGGGGAAAAGTTAGCTTGCGAAAATCGCAAACTGACAGGGATTTCCATGAAATAAAGTGACTTTTATGCCCCCAGACATGCTTCCCCTGCTGTCCCAGTGTCATTCCAGGGTGTTGGTATCATTTCCTGGGGTGTCATAGTGGACTTGGTGACCCTCCAGACACGAATTTGGGTTTCCCCCTTAACGAGTTTATGTTCCCCATAGACTATAATGGGGTTCGAAACCCATTCGAACACTCGAACAGTGAGCGGCTGTTCGAATCGAATTTCGAACCTCGAACATTTTAGTGTTCGCTCATCTCTACTCAATACCCTTCGAGTAACGAGAACTGGGCCTGGGCTTTTCCCAGGCCCGTAGGCTTAAAGTTTTTGGGTTAAAAACGTGCGTCTCACTACTACGCACTGGAAGATCTAATTGTCATAATGGTAACATCTTTCCCTTGGAGAGATTATTATCAAAAACCTATAACTCTTTGAAGTTACCAGGTGGAGTCAGGTTGTCTGTGGAGAGATGTTAGTAGGGCTCTCAGGGCACTGAGCCAGGATGGCCCCCTGCTGAGAGATACTACATTAGCACAGATATGTTAATGCCATGCCTAGGGTGAGACAATGGCTTTTGATCTTGGCAACTGGCCACAGATAATCAGATTCACCCATTTGGGTCACTAGCCTTCACATCCTACTGAGATAACAAGATTCCTTAGCAGGATGATGACTTAAAAAATGGCAAATACAGACCAGATAAGTTATTCTCCAAGATATACAGTTGAGGGTCAGTCAACACACTAAAATACATAGGTAGTTATAAATATAGCTGAGAATGATGATTGGGGTCCGATTCATCACAAATGGTTTTCTTCAAAAAGCTCTATCTTGGTCTCATCAGTCTAGAAGATATTTTCCCAGAAGGATTTTCGCTTACGTAAATTTTGGAAAACTGTAGTCTAGATTTTTTATGTCTCTGTGTCAGTAGTGGGGTCCTCCTGAGTCTTCTGCTATAGTGTTTCATTTCATTCAAATATTGACGGATAGTTTACACTGATGTATCCTGAGCCAGCAGGACAGCTTGAATTTCTATGGAACTACTTATCCACCATCCAGACTATCCTGCATTGCAATACAAATAAAGAAGATGTATCAGCTCACCCTATGCAGTTCCAATAGTAGTCCTACGGGAGCTCGGCATGCAGGTGAACTTCGTCCTGCTGATGATGACTCCAACGTAACGATAAAATATGCCAGCTACTTCCGAGGACGATGGTGAAAAATGAGATTTCTGCAGCTTTAAAATTTAACTTTTATTTCCATTCTTCGTTAAAACAGTTACATAGTAACTGAAGTCTTGCCTATACCGGGACAAAGGGACGTATCGTGTCGCCTAGAACACGTATAGGCAAGACT
Source organism: Leptodactylus fuscus (assembly GCF_031893055.1). Classification (NCBI taxonomy): domain Eukaryota; kingdom Metazoa; phylum Chordata; class Amphibia; order Anura; family Leptodactylidae; genus Leptodactylus; species Leptodactylus fuscus. The sequence continues at coordinate 80,472,407 of NC_134267.1, forward strand.
TCAGTTACTATGTAGAATATGAAGAATGAAAATAAAAGTTAAATTTTAAAGCTGCAGAAATCTCATTTTTCACCATCGTCCTCGGAAGTACCGTGTCTCCCCGAAAATAAGACAGTGTCTTATATTAAATTGTCACTCTAAATATAGGACCTGTCTTATTTTCGGGGGGTGCCTTATTACAACCGGCAGTCATGCCGGCATTTCCTTAGTGGAGTGTCAGCATGACTGCCGTTTGTAGGTAGTGTAGTGTAGGGGAGGGGGGAAGGTATCATACTTACCTTTCCCTTCTTCCTAGCTGCGCTGGTGCTGCTGTTCGTCCTGGAAGTGGTGAGCGGGGCTTAGCTAGGCTTTGGGGGTGGGGCTTAGCGATGTTTCAGGGGCGGGGCTTAGCGGAGCTTCACTGACACAGCAGCCCTGCTCTGTGCTCCGTGTGCACAGGAAAGCCAGCTGCTGCCTCTTCTGTATGGCAGCTGCTGTCTCTGCTTCTGGGATGAGCTGGGAGGGCTCATCCTACAACAACAGAGGCAGCAGCCGGCTTTGCTGTGCACACGGAGCACAGAGCATGGCTGCTGTGTCAGTGAAGTGGAGCTCGCTAAGCCCCGCCCCCGAAACCTCCGCTAAGCCCCCCCCCCCGAAACCCCGCACACCACTGCCCAGCATGCCTTATTTTCGGGGGATGCCTTATATTAGGCAATTCAACAGAAACCCCTGCCTTACTTTCAGGGGGCGTCATACTTTCGGGGAAACACGGTAGCTGGCATATTTTATCCTGCATTGCACCCTTCATCAATTTTACAGTGTTGGCTGAAAGTATTGGCACCCCTGCGGTTGTTCACAGTTATTTTGTCTAAAGGATGTGCTACCAAGTATTAGGCTGAGGGTGCCAATACTTTTGTCCGGCCCATTTTTGGAGTTTTGTGTAAAATGATCAATGATTTGACTTTTTTTAATTCATTCTCTCTTGTGTTTTTTCATTGCAAGAAAATAAATGAAGATATTAATACCAAAGAGTTTTTGCTTGTAATCATTTTCTGGAAGAACATGAGTATTATCTGACAGAATTGCAGGGGTGCCAATACTTTTGGCCAACACTGTACTCTTCTATCCACATCCAGGGAGATTAGCTATAGTGCCATGAGTTATAAACTTCTAAATTATGTTGCACACTCTGGTCAAGGAACATCAAGATCTCTGGAGATCAATTAATAACCTTGAAATTGTTGATATTTTTCCACAATTTTGGTTCTCAAGTCGTTAGACGGTTCTCTTCTCCTTTTTCTGTTCTCCATATTTAGTGTGGCACATAGAACACATATAAAAATAGAGAAAGAAAGTACAAAATAAACACATTAGGTGAATGAACCACAAACTTATTAAAATATGATAAACTCTTTAGCAGGAAACAATAATCAAAAGAACAAAACTAACATTTTTCCCCATTTAGCTTCCTGAAAATTTTTAATTAAAAGCAATTCAAAAACCAGACTACAGTGGGAAGGGGTTAAATAAGCAAACTCAGTGCAAAGTTTATCATGTGACTATACATTAAGTAATTTTTTCTTGATTCGAAATTAAAAGATTGTTCACAGCTTTTCATGTGTAACATGCTTTTGCACAAACTTGCTATTTGATTATTGTATCATAAATAATGAAAACTGACAAAAAAGAAATTCACTTGTCTGAACAAATGATCACTTCTAAATTAAATTATGGCCTGGTTAAGGGAATTTTAGATAGAACATGCAGCATGGGTAATAGAAATGTCCAGTCTCTGTAGCTTACTGCAACCACAACGGCTGGACAATTCTTAAAGGGATCCTATGACCAGGGGACAATCGCACACATCAGGGAGAGTGTTTGCCTACATAGGCAGTACGGAGACTTACAAGTCATTCCTGCTCCGCTAGGGATTCTGGATAAAAAATATGCAAATCTATAGGGATCCTATGAGTCAGACACAATGTTTTGTAGGTACCACGTCGGAATAGCCTTAATAGCCTTTTGTCGTCTTCTTCGAGCCACCGTTCGCCTACAATCCCGGTTCTTGTCGGTATGTAAAATGAGTTCTCTCGCAGCATTGGGGACAGGCCCCAGTGCTCAGACAGCACTGGGGGCGTCCCCAATGCTGCGAGAGAACTCTCTCCAGCGCCGCCTCCTCTTCTTCAGCAGCATCATCTTCAGCATCTCCTTCCAGGGGTGGCTTGTAACTTCCAAGGCCTCGGGCCTTGGGCAGAGCAGACTGCGCATGCCCACAGGCCACGAGAAAATGGCCGCTTCCAATACTGTGCAAGTTTGCTTCTGACTCACCAGAAATAACAGTTATCAATAAAGGAATCTGAATAATTGAGTTATGGAGGAGAGACAACAAATTCAGAAAGAGCTTGAGCATTACAAAAAGTGGTAGATAATACTCTAACAAGATTCAGAGGTGAAATTTGTAAATTGCTGCTGAATACTTATGTATGTTTTTCTATAGCACCTGCATTGGGAACACTGAATGGTTGATGTGTATTTCATTTTATAACATCATTTACTAGAAGATGAAAGGATGGAGAAAATATGGCCACATAAATTTTAACAAAATGGGCAGATTTCACCCAATGCATATTTAAAAGAATTTAACAAAGTAAACTATTTTTGTATGTAAAATTGATATAGTGCAATTCTTTACTTGCAGAACCATCAATAAATCACATCAATTACATGTTATTCCGTATTTTAAAATGCATACAATACATTGGATTTCATTTTTAGCTTAATGTTTGCAATAGCTACAACTATTTGTATAACTTAAATCCTGGCACACCATGAATTGTGTTTCACTATGAAAAGTGACAGGCCATCTGTTGTGCAAAATAATTACCACATTTATCTGCCTGTATTGAGAAATTGCAAATTATTTATCTTGCATAGGGAATATTTTTTGTGATTTGTACAGCTGAACATCAGTAAACCCATAAATCACATTACCACTAGTAAAATCTGGGTGTGGGCCAAATTATAGAATAAATTGCTTAACTGTTAAGTAATGAAAACAAATTGTGTTATGTTAAACAAAATGAGGACTCATTAATAACGAAAGAACATAATAAAAAAAATTGTGTTCATGACACTTATCTAGAAATAGCTTACAGTGCAAACTCCTCAAACATTGAATTACAAACAGCTAAATCCAAAACATTTCTGAAATTTAAGACAGTGTTATTATTTTAGGAAATGTTAAACAAATACATATGGTAGATATTTGGCTTTAGCACATTGTAGTGCAAATAAGCTTAAACAATGAAAAATATATCTGCCATTGATATAGGGAAATTTACTAGCACTGGTATGTCAGAAAATCAGTGCATAGCTGTGGTGCAACTTAAGTGCATGGCTTAAATTTACACCTAAAATGCCCCATACATATTTTTCCACTTAGCTCACCACTTTTTGAGACAGTGGGCAGAGGAGCGGAAATCCAGGAAAGCTGTGGCATGGATGCCTTGATCCATCAAATTTACTTTGCATTGACCCAACCAAGTTTCAGTAGTGAAACTCGGTTCGTGTGTTGGCCAGATTCATAGGCCATGAACAGTATGCTGGAAAGTCCTAGCAGGACTCCGAGTTCAAACTCAGTCTTGTGAGTACAACTTTAGTATAACAAATAATACGTTTGTTCCAAGTTGGTACGCTGTATAAAATCTAGAGAAAACATTAATGAAATTATTTGGAAATATATTTTATTCAAAGTAGAACATAGAACAAATATCAGCCATTGAAAGTTTCCATTTCATTTGAAAATAAATAACTCATTTAAAAATTTGGAAATTGACAACAGCAACACTTGTCAAAAAGTTGGAAGAGGGCCATGTCTACTATTGTGTAACAACCCCTGTTCTTTTTGTAACAGTCTGTAAACATCTGGGAAGTAAGGAGCCCAATTGTTAGAGTGTTGAGAGTGGAATATTGTTCCATTTGTGTCTGATGTTGGATTTTAGCTGCTCAACGGGCCCAAGTCTTCTTTGCCAGATTTTTTGTCAAATAATAGACCAAATGTTTTCTACTGGTGAAAGGTCTGGTTAGTTCAACAAGCCAGTTTAGTACTTTTTTGCGAAGCTACGCTGTTGTAATGGATGCAGTATTTGGTTCTGGCATTATCTTCCTGAAATATGCAAGGCCTTTCCTGAAATAGAAATTAGGAGTATAAGTTGTTCTAAAACCTCTATATGCTGCTCAGGATTGATCGTGCTCCGCAAACCATAGGCACGTATACAACCCCATACCATCAGAGATGCCGGCTTTGAACTGGATGGTCCCTCTCTCTTAAGCCCACAGGATTCAGAGTCTGTGGTTTCCATAAAAAAATCTAAATGTTGATTTACATGACCACAGAGTAGTTTTACATTTTGCCCCAGTCATTTTTAAATTAGCTTTGGCCCAGAGAAGATAGCATTGTTTCTGGATCGTGTTGATATATGGCTTCTTCTTTGCATGATACAGCTTTAATTGGCATTTGTGGATTGTACGGTGAACTGTGATCACAAATAGAGATGAGCGAACAGTGTTCTATTGAACTCATGTTCGATCGGATATTAGGCTGTTCGGCATGTTCGAATCGAATCGAACACCGCGTGGTAAAGTGCGCCATTACTCGATTCCCCTCCCACCTTCCCTGGCGCCTTTTTTGCTCCAATAACAGCGCAGGGTAGGTGGGACAGGAACTACGACACCGGTGACGTTGAGAAAAGTAGGCAAAACCCATTGGCTGCCGAAAACATGTGACCTCTAATTTAAAAGAACAGCGCCGCCCAGGTTCGCGTCATTCTGAGCTTGCAATTCACCGAGGACGGAGGTTTCCGTCCAGCTAGCTAGGGCTTAGATTCTGGGTAGGCAGGGACAGGCTAGGATAGGAAGGAGAAGACAACCACAACAGCTCTTGTAAGAGCTAAATTCCAGGGAGAAGCTTGTCAGTGTAACGTGGCACTGACGGGCTCAATCGCCGCAACCCAGCTTTCCCAGGATCCTGAATGGAATACACTGTCAGTGTATTCCCGTATACCCGATATATACCCCCGATACCCGTTCCAACGGTGTGCCCCCCCACCTTCACCCCAGAAATACCCTGCAAGTCCCCTAGCAATAGAATTGGGGCTATATACACCCACTATTTTTGCTACTGCCATATAGTGCCATTGTCTGACTGGGAATTCAAAGAATATATTGGGGTTACGTGCACCCACAATTTTTACTACTGGTATACAGTGCCAGTTTCTGACTGGGAATTCAAAGAATATATTGGGGTTATAAATACCCTCATTTCTTGCTACTGCCATATAGTGCCAGTTTCTGACTGGTAATTCAAAGAATATATTGGGGTTACGTGCACCCACAATTTTTACTACTGGTATACAGTGCCATTGTCTGACTGGGAATTCAAAGAATATATTGGGGTTATAAATACCCTCATTTCTTGCTACTGCCATATAGTGCCATTGTCTGACTGGGAATTCAAAGAATATATTGGGGTTACGTGCACCCACAATTTTTACTACTGGTATACAGTGCCAGTTTCTGACTGGGAATTCAAAGAATATATTGGGGTTACAAATACCCTCATTTCTTGCTACTGCCATATAGTGCCAGTTTCTGACTGGTAATTCAAAGAATATATTGGGGTTACGTGCACCCACAATTTTTACTACTGGTATACAGTGCCAGTTTCTGACTGGGAATTCAAAGAATATATTGGGGTTACAAATACCCTCATTTCTTGCTACTGCCATATAGTGCCAGTTTCTGACTGGTAATTCAAAGAATATATTGGGGTTACGTGCACCCACAATTTTTACTACTGGTATACAGTGCCATTGTCTGACTGGGAATTCAAAGAATATATTGGGGTTATAAATACCCTCATTTCTTGCTACTGCCATATAGTGCCAGTTTCTGACTGGGAATTCAAAGAATATATTGGGGTTACGTGCACCCACAATTTTTACTACTGGTATACAGTGCCATTGTCTGACTGGGAATTCAAAGAATATATTGGGGTTATAAATACCCTCATTTCTTGCTACTGGTATATAGTGCCATTGTCTGACTGGGAATTCAAAGAATATATTGGGGTTACGTGCACCCACAATTTTTACTACTGGTATACAGTGCCAGTTTCTGACTGGGAATTCAAAGAATATATTGGGGTTACAAATACCCTCATTTCTTGCTACTGCCATATAGTGCCAGTTTCTGATTGGTAATTCAAAGAATATATTGGGGTTACGTGCACCCACAATTTTTACTACTGGTATACAGTGCCAGTTTCTGACTGGGAATTCAAAGAATATATTGGGGTTATAAATACCCTCATTTCTTGCTACTGCCATATAGTGCCAGTTTCTGACTGGTAATTCAAAGAATATATTGGGGTTACGTGCACCCACAATTTTTACTACTGGTATACAGTGCCATTGTCTGACTGGGAATTCAAAGAATATATTGGGGTTATAAATACCCTCATTTCTTGCTACTGGTATATAGTGCCATTGTCTGACTGGGAATTCAAAGAATATATTGGGGTTACGTGCACCCACAATTTTTACTACTGGTATACAGTGCCAGTTTCTGACTGGGAATTCAAAGAATATATTGGGGTTACAAATACCCTCATTTCTTGCTACTGCCATATAGTGCCAGTTTCTGACTGGTAATTCAAAGAATATATTGGGGTTACGTGCACCCACAATTTTTACTACTGGTATACAGTGCCAGTTTCTGACTGGGAATTCAAAGAATATATTGGGGTTACAAATACCCTCATTTCTTGCTACTGCCATATAGTGCCAGTTTCTGACTGGTAATTCAAAGAATATATTGGGGTTACGTGCACCCACAATTTTTACTACTGGTATACAGTGCCATTGTCTGACTGGGAATTCAAAGAATATATTGGGGTTATAAATACCCTCATTTCTTGCTACTGCCATATAGTGCCAGTTTCTGACTGGGAATTCAAAGAATATATTGGGGTTACGTGCACCCACAATTTTTACTACTGGTATACAGTGCCATTGTCTGACTGGGAATTCAAAGAATATATTGGGGTTATAAATACCCTCATTTCTTGCTACTGGTATATAGTGCCATTGTCTGACTGGGAATTCAAAGAATATATTGGGGTTACGTGCACCCACAATTTTTACTACTGGTATACAGTGCCAGTTTCTGACTGGGAATTCAAAGAATATATTGGGGTTACAAATACCCTCATTTCTTGCTACTGCCATATAGTGCCAGTTTCTGATTGGTAATTCAAAGAATATATTGGGGTTACGTGCACCCACAATTTTTACTACTGGTATACAGTGCCATTGTCTGACTGGGAATTCAAAGAATATATTGGGGTTATAAATACCCTCATTTCTTGCTACTGGTATATAGTGCCATTGTCTGACTGGGAATTCAAAGAATATATTGGGGTTACGTGCACCCACAATTTTTACTACTGGTATACAGTGCCAGTTTCTGACTGGGAATTCAAAGAATATATTGGGGTTACAAATACCCTCATTTCTTGCTACTGCCATATAGTGCCAGTTTGTGACTGGTAATTCAAAGAATATATTGGGGTTACGTGCACCCACAATTTTTACTACTGGTATACAGTGCCAGTTTCTGACTGGGAATTCAAAGAATATATTGGGGTTACAAATACCCTCATTTCTTGCTACTGCCATATAGTGCCAGTTTCTGACTGGTAATTCAAAGAATATATTGGGGTTACGTGCACCCACAATTTTTACTACTGGTATACAGTGCCATTGTCTGACTGGGAATTCAAAGAATATATTGGGGTTATAAATACCCTCATTTCTTGCTACTGCCATATAGTGCCAGTTTCTGACTGGGAATTCAAAGAATATATTGGGGTTACGTGCACCCACAATTTTTACTACTGGTATACAGTGCCATTGTCTGACTGGGAATTCAAAGAATATATTGGGGTTATAAATACCCTCATTTCTTGCTACTGGTATATAGTGCCATTGTCTGACTGGGAATTCAAAGAATATATTGGGGTTACGTGCACCCACAATTTTTACTACTGGTATACAGTGCCAGTTTCTGACTGGGAATTCAAAAGAATATATTGGGGTTACAAATACCCTCATTTCTTGCTACTGCCATATAGTGCCAGTTTCTGACTGGTAATTCAAAGAATATATTGGGGTTACGTGCACCCACAATTTTTACTACTGGTATACAGTGCCAGTTTCTGACTGGGAATTCAAAGAATATATTGGGGTTACAAATACCCTCATTTCTTGCTACTGCCATATAGTGCCAGTTTCTGACTGGTAATTCAAAGAATATATTGGGGTTACGTGCACCCACAATTTTTACTACTGGTATACAGTGCCATTGTCTGACTGGGAATTCAAAGAATATATTGGGGTTATAAATACCCTCATTTCTTGCTACTGCCATATAGTGCCAGTTTCTGACTGGTAATTCAAAGAATATATTGGGGTTACGTGCACCCACAATTTTTACTACTGGTATACAGTGCCAGTTTCTGACTGGGAATTCAAAGAATATATTGGGGTTACGTGCACCCACAATTTTTACTACTGGTATACAGTGCCAGTTTCTGACTGGTAATTCAAAGAATATATTGGGGTTATAAATACCCTCATTTCTTGCTACTGGTATATAGTGCCATTGTCTGACTGGGAATTCAAAGAATATATTGGGGTTACGTGCACCCACAATTTTTGCTACTGGTATATAGTGCCAATTTCTAACTGGGAATTCAAAATGCGCAAGGCTCCCGGAAAGGGATGTGGATGAGGCCGTGGGCGAGGTCGGGGGAATGGTTCCGGGGAGCAAGGTAGCAGTGAAGCCACAGGGCATCCCGTGCCTACTCCTGTGGGGCAGCAAGCATTGCGCCACTCCACAGTGCCAGGGTTGCTTGCCACATTAACTAAACTGCAGGGTACAAACCTTAGTAGGCCCGAGAACCAGGAACAGGTCTTGCAATGGCTGTCAGAGAACGCTTACAGCACATTGTCCAGCAGCCAGTCAGACTCTGCCTCCTCTCCTCCTATTACCCAACAGTCTTGTCCTCCTTCCTCCCAAAATTCCCAAGCTTCACAGAACAATAACCCCAACTGTCCCTGCTCCCCAGAGCTGTTCTCCGCTCCTTTCATTGTCCCTCAACCTGCCTCTCCACGTCACGATTCCACGAACCTAACAGAGGAGCATCTGTGTCCAGATGCTCAAACACTAGAGTCTCCTCCATCTCCGTTCGATTTGGTGGTGGATGACCAGCAACCCACCCTCATCGACGATGATGTGACGCAGTTGCCGTCAGGGCATCCAGTTGACCGGCGCATTGTGCGGGAGGAGGAGATGAGACAGGAGTTGGAAGAGGAAGTGGTGGATGATGAGGACACTGACCCGACCTGGACAGGGGGGATGTCAAGCGGGGAAAGTAGTGTGGATGTTGAGGCAAGTGCAGCACCAAAAAGGGTAGCTAGAGGCAGAGGCAGAGGTCAGCAGCTTAGGCGAAGCCAGGCCACACCCGGAATCTCCCAAGATGTTCCAGTTCGTACCCAGCCCCGAAAAACTCCCACCTCGAGGGCACGTTTCTCGAAGGTGTGGAGTTTTTTCAAGGAATGCGCCGAGGACAGATATAGTGTTGTCTGCACAATTTGCCTCTCGAAATTGATTAGGGGCTCTGAGAAGAGCAACCTGTCCACCACTTCAATGCGCCGTCATTTGGAATCCAAGCACTGGAATCAGTGGCAGGCAGCAACGGCAGGACAAAGGCCGCCTGCCGTTCACAACACTGCCACTGCCTCTGCCACTGCCTCTGCCTCTGCCACTGCCACTGCTGACTGTGCTGGCGATGCACTCCAGAGGACGAGCCAGGACACCACTTCATCTGCCTCCGCCACTTTGTTGACTTCTCCCTCATCCTCCCCTGTTCCTGTCTTATCTCCTTCTCCTGCACCATCAAAGGCACCATCAGGCGCTTCTTTACAACAACCCACCATCTCTCAGACATTGGAGCGGCGGCAGAAATACACTGCTAACCACCCACACGCGCAAGCCTTGAACGCCAACATCGCTAAACTGCTGGCCCAGGAGATGTTGGCGTTCCGGCTTGTTGAAACTCCCGCCTTCCTGGACCTGATGGCAACTGCGGCACCTCGCTATGCCGTCCCTAGCCGTCACTACTTCTCCCGGTGTGCCGTCCCCGCCTTGCACCAGCACGTGTCACTCAACATCAGGCGGGCCCTTAGTTCCGCGCTTTGCACAAAGGTCCACTTGACCACCGACGCGTGGACAAGTGCATGCGGACAGGGACGCTACATTTCACTGACGGCACACTGGGTGAATGTAGTTGAGGCTGGGACTGCTTCCCAAACTGGCCCGGTGTACCTCGTCTCCCCGCCTAACATTCCTGGCAGGAACACGAGAAGAACACCCCCCTCCTCCTCCTCCTCTACCGCCTCCTCCTCCGCCACCGCCTCCTCCTCCGCCACCGCCTCCTCCTCCGCTGTTAGATTGACCCCAGCTACGAGTTGGAAACGTTGCAGCACTGGCGTTGGTAGACGTCAGCAGGCTGTGCTGAAGCTGATCAGCTTGGGGGACAGACAGCACACTGCCTCCGAGGTGAGGGATGCCCTCCTTGATGAGACGGCAATATGGTTTGAGCCGCTGCACCTGGGCCCAGGCATGGTCGTTTGTGATAACGGCCGGAACCTGGTAGCAGCTCTGGAGCTTGCCGGACTCCAACATGTTCCATGCCTGGCCCACGTCTTCAACCTAGTGGTGCAACGTTTCCTAAAGAGCTACCCCAATGTTCCAGAGCTACTGGTGAAAGTGCGGCGCATGTGCGCCCACTTTCGCAAGTCGACAGTAGCCGCTGCTAGCTTAAAATCTCTCCAGCAACGCCTGCATGTGCCACAACACCGGCTTTTGTGCGACGTCCCCACACGCTGGAACTCAACGTTTCAGATGTTGAATAGAGTGGTTGAGCAGCAGAGACCTTTGATGGAATACCAGCTACAAAACCCTAGGGTGCCACAAAGTCAGCTGCCTCAGTTTCTCATCCATGAGTGGCCATGGATGAGAGACCTTTGTGACATCCTACGGGTGTTTGAGGAGTCCACAAGGAGGGTGAGCTCTGAGGATGCGATGGTGAGCCTTACAATCCCGCTCTTGTGTGTTCTGAGAGAATCCCTGATTGACATCAGGGATAACTCAGATCACACAGAGGAGTCAGGGATAGCATCCGATCCGTCACAGCTGGAGAGTAGGTCCACACATCTGTCCGCTTCATCGCGTTTAATGGAGGAGGAGGAGGAGGAGGAGGAGGAGAAAGAAGAGTTGTCCGATGATGTGATGGTGATACAGGAGGCTTCCGGGCAACTTCGAATCGTCCCATTGTTTCAGCGCGGATGGGTAGACATGGAGGATGAGGAGGAAATGGAGATTGAACTTTCCGGTGGGGCCAGAGGAGTCATGCCAACTAACACTGTGGCAGACATGGCTGAGTTCATGTTGGGGTGCTTTACAACCGACAAGCGTATTGTCAAAATCATGGAGGACAACCAGTACTGGATCTTTGCTATCCTTGACCCCCGGTATAAAAACAACATCTCGTCTTTTATTCTGGTAGAGGGGAGGGCCAATCGCATCAATGCTTGCCACAGGCAATTGGTGCAGAATATGATGGAGATGTTTCCAGCATGTGACGTTGGCGGCAGGGAGGACAGTTCCTCCAGTAGGCGACCAAGTTCTCACCGGTCCACACAAACGAGGGGCACACTGTCTAAGGTCTGGGACACCTTGATGGCACCCCCTCGCCAAAGTGCCGCCACAGAGGGTCCTAGTGTCACCAGGCGTGAGAAGTATAGGCGCATGTTGCGGGAATACCTTTCCGACCACAGCCCTGTCCTCTCCGACCCCTCTGCGCCCTACACGTATTGGGTGTCGAAGTTGGACCTGTGGCTTGAACTTGCCCTATATGCCTTGGAGGTGCTGTCCTGTCCTGCCGCCAGCGTCCTATCTGAGAGGGTGTTCAGTGCAGCCGGTGGCATCATCACTGACAAGCGCACCCGTCTGTCAGCTGAGAGTGCCGACCGGCTCACTTTGATAAAAATGAACCACCACTGGATAGAGCCTTCATTTTTGTGCCCACCTGTGTAAAGCACCCCAACATGAAACTCCATGTCTGTACTCAACCTCTCCAATTCCTCCGCATCCTCATACTCATCCACCATAAGCGTTGCACAATTCTGCTAATACTAGGCTCCCTCCAACATGATTTCCCCCAACTCTGCTGGTTAGAGGCTCCCTCCACCCTGATTTCCACCAACTCTGCTGGTTAGAGGCTCCCTCCACCCTGCTTTCCCACAACTCTGCTGGTTAGAGGCTCCCTCCACCATGAATTTGCCCAAACTGGGCTGGTTAGAGGCTCCCTCCACCATGAATTGGTCCAAACTGGGGTTTTTAGAGGCTCCCTCCACCATGAATTTGCCAAAACTGGGCTGTTTAGAGGCTCCCTCCACCATGAATTGGTCCAAATTGGGGTTTTTAGAGGCTCCCTCCACCATGAATTTGCCCAAACTGGGCTGGTTAGAGGCTCCCTCCACCATGAATTGGTCCAAACTGGGCTGGTTAGAGGCTCCCTCCACCATGAATTGGTCCAAATTGGGGTTTTTAGAGGCTCCCTCCACCATGAATTGGTCCAAACTGGGCTGTTTAGAGGCTCCCTCCACCATGAATTGGTCCAAACTGGGGTTTTTAGAGGCTCCCTCCACCATGAATTGGTCCAAACTGGGGTTTTTAGAGGCTCCCTCCACCATGAATTGGTCCAAATTGGGGTTTTTAGAGGCTCCCTCCACCATGAATTTGCCCAAACTGGGCTGGTTAGAGGCTCCCTCCACCATGAATTGGTCCAAACTGGGCTGGTTAGAGGCTCCCTCCACCATGAATTGGTCCAAATTGGGGTTTTTAGAGGCTCCCTCCACCATGAATTGGTCCAAACTGGGCTGTTTAGAGGCTCCCTCCACCATGAATTGGTCCAAACTGGGGTTTTTAGAGGCTCCCTCCACCATGAATTGGTCCAAACTGGGGTTTTTAGAGGCTCCCTCCACCATGAATTGGTCCAAACTGGGGTTTTTAGAGGCTCCCTCCACCATGAATTTGCCCAAACTGGGCTGTTTAGAGGCTCCCTCCACCATGAATTGGTCCAAACTGGGTTTTTTAGAGGCTCCCTCCACCATGAATTGGTCCAAACTGGGGTTTTTAGAGGCTCCCTCCACCATGAATTGGTCCAAACTGGGGTTTTTAGAGGCTCCCTCCACCATGAATTTGCCCAAACTGGGCTGTTTAGAGGCTCCCTCCACCATGAATTGGTCCAAATTGGGGTTTTTAGAGGCTCCCTCCACCATGAATTTGCCCAAACTGGGCTGGTTAGAGGCTCCCTCCACCATGAATTGGTCCAAACTGGGCTGGTTAGAGGCTCCCTCCACCATGAATTGGTCCAAATTGGGGTTTTTAGAGGCTCCCTCCACCATGAATTGGTCCAAACTGGGCTGTTTAGAGGCTCCCTCCACCATGAATTGGTCCAAACTGGGGTTTTTAGAGGCTCCCTCCACCATGAATTGGTCCAAACTGGGCTGGTTAGAGGCTCCCTCCACCATGAATTGGTCCAAACTGGGTTTTTTAGAGGCTCCCTCCGCCATGAATTGGTCCAAACTGGGGTTTTTAGAGGCTCCCTCCACCATGAATTTGCCCAAACTGGGCTGTTTAGAGGCTCCCTCCACCATGAATTGGTCCAAATTGGGGTTTTTAGAGGCTCCCTCCACCATGAATTTGCCCAAACTGGGCTGGTTAGAGTCTCCCTCCACCATGAATTGGTCCAAACTGGGCTGGTTAGAGGCTCCCTCCACCATGAATTGGTCCAAATTGGGGTTTTTAGAGGCTCCCTCCACCATGAATTGGTCCAAACTGGGCTGTTTAGAGGCTCCCTCCACCATGAATTGGTCCAAACTGGGGTTTTTAGAGGCTCCCTCCACCATGAATTGGTCCAAACTGGGCTGGTTAGAGGCTCCCTCCACCATGAATTGGTCCAAACTGGGTTTTTTAGAGGCTCCCTCCACCATGAATTGGTCCAAACTGGGGTTTTTAGAGGCTCCCTCCACCATGAATTGGTCCAAACTGGGGTTTTTAGAGGCTCCCTCCACCATGAATTTGCCCAAACTGGGCTGTTTAGAGGCTCCCTCCAGCATGAATTGGTCCAAACTGGGGTTTTTAGAGGCTCCCTCCACCATGAATTGGTCCAAACTGGGGTTTTTAGAGGCTCCCTCCACCATGAATTGGTCCAAACTGGGGTTTTTAGAGGCTCCCTCCACCATGAATTGGTCCAAACTGGGCTGGTTAGAGGCTCCCTCCACCATGAATTTGCCCAAACTGGGCTGTTTAGAGGCTCCCTCCACCATGAATTGGTCCAAACGGGGGTTTTTAGAGGCTCCCTCCACCATGAATATGCCCAAACTGGGCTGGTTAGAGGCTCCCTCCACCATGAATTTGCCCAAACTGGGCTGTTTAGAGGCTCCCTCCACCATGAATTGGTCCAAACTGGGCTGTTTAGAGGCTCCCTCCACCATGAATTGGTCCAAACTGGGTTTTTTAGAGGCTCCCTCCACCATGAATTGGTCCAAACTGGGGTTTTTAGAGGCTCCCTCCACCATGAATTGGTCCAAACTGGGGTTTTTAGAGGCTCCCTCCACCATGAATTTGCCCAAACTCTGCTGGTTAGAGGCTCAATCCACCCTGATTTTCAAAACAAATGTTGGTGCCAACCTCAACTTACTACAAGGGCCAAATTCACTGCTGGTGACAAGCTCTCCTCACTGCAAGTGCCAAATACACATGTTTCAAGGTGTTTTCCTACTGTCAGAGAGGTGGTATTGAGTGTGTAAAGTGTGTAGTTGTTAGGCTGTGATGTTGGGGTAATAGAGGGTCTTTGGTGTGTTAGATGCCCCCAGACATGCTTCCCCTGCTGTCCCAGTGTCATTCCAGAGGTGTTGGCATCATTTCCTGTGGTGTCATAGTGGACTTGGTGACCCTCCAGACACGGATTTGGGTTTCCCCCTTAACGAGTATATGTTCCCCATAGACTATAATGGGGTTCGAAACCCGTTCGAACACACGAACAGTGAGCGGCTGTTCGATTCGAATTTCGAACCTCGAACATTTTAGTGTTCGCTCATCTCTAATCACAAACAATGTTTTATGGAATTATTCCTGAACCCAAATAGGGAATTGTATTACAGATTCAGGCTTGTTTTTAATGTACCTAAGGGGTCCATACATCATGAACATCCAATATTGACCGTTGGCCTTGTCCCTTAACAACATGGATTTCTCCAAGTTCTATGAATCTTTTGATAATATATGTATTGTAAATGGTGGGATATTCAAAGTCTTTGCAATTTTTCACTGGGAAACCTCTGACCACCTTTGCTCCTTAAAGATTGTGTTACTCTAACATGCTCTTTTTATATACAGTCATGTAACTTAGTTTAAAATTGACCCTTCAGCTATTTTTCATTGTTAATAGAGATGAGCGAATACCGTGGGATCGAGTAGATATTCTATTTTCGAACATATTCAATTCCAATCGAATACCACGTGGTAAACGCAGTAAAAATTTGTATGCCCTCCCACCTTCCCTGGTACTTTTTTTGCACTAATAACTGTGCAGGGGAGGTGGGAAGGAAAACATAGGCATCGGAAAAAAAAAAGGAAAAAGTCATTGGCTGGCGAAATCAGGTGACCTCGGATTTATAAGAATAGTGTCAGCCATATTAAAGGGGTATTCCCATGTACATAATTATTTTTAAATTTGTAGATAATTAAAAGTTAAACATTTTTGCAAATATAAGTAATTAAAAATTTTGTACAGTTTTAAAGATTTTCTCTAAATATCTTGTGGTCACAGTCTGTTGACCTGATCGGTTGAATGCAGGAACTTTCTAAGGTCAGAAAATCCGCCATGATTTCCTTATTGTTGCTGGAATATCTTCAGATACATGTAGTGTCCCTGCCTGATAACCCAGCTACAATAAGAAAATCATAGCTGGGATCCTGACAAGTCCCAGACCATAGAAAGATTCTGCATTAGTGGTTGTAACCATTGGCAACCGATCAAGACAACAGACTGTTACCACTAAGAAAGTTAGAGAAAATCTTTAAAACTTTGCAGAATTTTTAATTACTTATATTTGCAAAAATGTTTAACTTTTAATTATCTAAAAATATAGATATGATTATGTACATGGGAATACCCCTTTAATGTCAGATTCGTTTTGGTGAGATAGGGAGAGACATTGTATTGAGGGTGAGATAGAGTTTAGACACTGCTAGGCAGGAAAACATTACAATCAACAGCTCTTTTCAGAGCTACACTGCAGGAACAGTGTACACATACACTGAATCTACCAATGATGCGTCAGAATAGCATCAAGGGAAGGGGGCAGGCACGTGGATGTGGAAATCCAGCTGGGGATCCAGGCCACAGTAGCTCGACTCCAATAATATACTGGAGAGGGGCAGTCAGCAGTGCCACAACATCAAGTGGGGTGCAGGGTGTAGTGCTGACGAGGCCTGAGCACCAGGAACCTATACAAGGGTGGATAGCAGATATTGTGGACCCGCAACCAGCATGTCCCATCCACAGTACTGAAGAGACAGAGTTCCATGTGTTCATGCCAGCACTCAAGTTCCTCATCCTCGTCCTCCTCTTCCTTCAACACCACCACCTTCACCGTAAATAAATAGTTGAAAAACCCCATTAATGTTTTAGAGCTCCCCCCCAAGGGCCTGAAAAATAATTTTTAGGGCTCCCCTAAGGGCTTGAAAATTAATGTTTTAGGGCTCACCCCCAAGGGCCAAAAACTAAAACTCTGGTGGTTAAAGGCTCAATTCACCCAAAGGGCCTAAAACATTGTTGGTTAAAGGCTCTAGTCACCCCAAGGGCCAAAAAATAAAACACTGCTGGTTAAAGGCTCAAATCTCCCAAAGGGCCAACAACTCTGCTGGTGCAAGGTTGAACTAAATTAAAGGGCCAAAAACGATGCTGGTTAGAGGCTCAGTTCACCCAAAGGGCCAAAAACTATGCTGGTTAGAGGCTCAGTTCACCCAAAGGGCTAAAAAAATAAAACACTACTGGTGCAAGGTTCTAGTCACCCCAAGCTAAGGGCAGTGCTTCTTCCCTTGCTAGCCCTTTTGTGTGCACAAAAAGCAATTTACATCCATATGTAAACCTTTTTGTTCCTTGGCTAACCCATGTAAAAGTTTTAGTAGTGCATTTCTTTGATGACACAAAGTAGGCACAACATGTTGGCCGCCAAAATGGCATATTTCTTTAAGAATTTCAATTTTTACTTTGTATATTAATTTTTGGGAAGCACTCTTTGGTTCAAAATGATAAAACAACTTGAGAAACTCATGGAGGGTTGTAGTCTCTAAAATGGGATCACATTTGGGGGATTTCTATTGGAAAAAAAAGACACAAAAATTAGTTGTATAACGCAAATGATATAAATGTTGTAAGCCTTAAAACTGCACATACCAAAAAAAACCCAAAATGTGTCTGGTCCTGAACCGCAAATTGTCCCAGTACTGAAGTGGTTAATTGGTTAATGTACAGTATCTGTTAAACCTGTTTATATGCTGTATTGTAGATGTATTTGTTCAGAAGGATCTAAGTTCACATGTAAATGCATGTAAATATTATCTCTTGGAACCACAGAAGCTTTGTGCAGCATGACATTGTCAGCATCAATTTTTTTGTCTCAACTGCTTGTTCAGCTTTCTCTTGAACCCTCAGAGGAAGCCACATGGAGTAAAACACATGTTGGGGTTGGAATTTGGAGGCTCATTCTTCTACATTTTGGGGTTGGTAATTATTGTCTTTGTGCCTATAGACTTTGCATTTACTGCTATGGCTGTATGGCTGTTGACTGTAGTTTATTTCCCAATCCTTATGTAGATTGCATCTTATATTTTTGAAGTAAAGATTACCTCTCTGAACCAAAATAAATGCATAGATCAACAACCCGTATAACTTTATAATATTATTATAGGCAAGAAAGACATCCAGGACACTTTCACCTTTTAGTTAATGATACAACTTCTCTTCTATGATGGAGTGTAAACCTTGTTCAGGCATGCTGCCACCCCATGCATTGCAGCGAGACTGGAAGAGATATGATTGTTGTACTCTATTTTTAGATAGGGGTACAAAGGACCCTGAAGAAGCCTTGAAGATTCGTATTGTTGGGAATTCAGGTTGTTTGTTTCAAAGATTTACATTGAGTCGAATAAGTGTGTCAGGACTTATTAGTAAATTGGCTTACTGTACATGCCCCTGCCTCAGAAACAAATATATAACATCTATAATAAAGATATTAGTAGCAGAAAAACTGATGAATCACTTGAAGACGTATATACCCATAGAACAGATGCCAAGCAAGACCCTGCAGATACTTCAACTTTTCATGAAAACTCAGATACCCTTTAGCAAGGTGAGATTTAGCACCGAAAGACCAGTAAGTATTAGAGTAGAATATGCTGCGTGAGTCAGCTCAGATTTATATAGTAATAATATCAGTTTTCTCTACTATATAATAAAATACATGATTGTAAAAAATACTTAACAAGAAGATAAGATTTAGCAGTGAAAGGGGGACCTGGTCAGTGAGTAACATATTAGACTAGGACACACTACATTAGTTATCTGTGGTTTGCTGTATGTAGTAATCATTCATTATATACTGCTGACACTCCAGGATGTTCCTTATTGCCTTGCAATGTGTGCTTCACCTTATAACCATGAAATGAGGAAGGAGGGAGTGTAAGCAATGGCTGCCCTGGTGAAAGTTGGGGTCACAAATGGCCCAGAGTGGAGGAACTGGAGGAAGCAGGTATCGAAACGGTGACGGCCCTACACCCATGACGTGATGTCAGTAATAGAAAGCACCCAGCCTTAGACTGTGACTGATGACACCCAAAACATTGACCCAGTGGTCCAGGAAGATATGAGTTGTCCATTCCCATAATTACTCACCTACTGGCAAGAAAAAAACCAGTTCCCATCCAGGTAAAAACTAAAACTTAACTTTTATTTGTATCCTCATATTCACAGTGTACAGTATATGTTAAAATAGGAGTGTTATGCCAAATCTGTGAAATGGGGTTAAAATGCTCATTATACCCCTTGATAAATTCCTTGAGGAGTGTAGTTTCCAAAAAGGGTGCTTTTGAGGGTTTCCATTGTACTGCTACTCTAGGAGCTCTGCAAATAAGACATAGCACCTGAAAACTTTACAGATTAAGTTCTTAAGCCTCTCTGGATATGTTTTATTCTTCAGTCCCTAGACCATATTTTTGTCTGCCTTTGCATCCATTCCATTTTATCTGTATATTTTTAGTGGAGTCTTCTTAGTTGGATCACAGTATAGTAGATGTGGTCTCACTAGTGCTTCTTACTGGTTATAGCTCTAGTTATGTAGCCGTGCACACAACTTGCTTTTCTTGCTTCCTGACTGAACTGTTGATTCATTTTGAAGCAATCTGATATTTGGACCCCTAGATCATTGTACCCCTAGTTCATTCTCTTCTAACTAACCTTTCCTGGCTAACACAGAACTGCCAGTATAATACACAGATTGAGGGCTTCTTCTCAAGTGCATTATTTTACATTTGGAGACATTTAACTGCAGTTTACATTATTTGGTCCACTAATCTACTAAAGCTAGATCGTTTTCCATGTTACAAACCCCTCCAGGAGTATCAACCCTGTTACACACTTTTGCATCATCAGCAAACAGGTAAACCTTACCTTCAAAACCTTCTCCTATCACCAACAAAAATATTAAAAAGAATATGACCCAGGACAAGCCCCAGGGGTACTTGTGACTTCTCTGTCCTCAGAAAGAACACCATTGAAACAACAACACTCTAAAATCTAATTGTAACTCAACTGCAGGGATCCAGGGATTAAGACCAATTTTTAATCATTTATGCCAGTTTTATAGCATAAACCAAGGAGTTGCGGTGGAGTTCTGTTTAGGTGCTCAGACCCCAGAGAATGTGACTAATAACTATAAAATTACTTGCTAACTACTGTAGGTTTAAAACATTGTCCTAGATAAATCATCTCTCTTATATTTTTGAAATTATTACTCAGGTGTTGTAGGATGTATTGACATCTAAAAAGTTACGTGACTGAGATAGTTTTAGCAATTGCAGCAGGAAATATCAGTGCAGCATAATGGTACAATGGTAAAAAATAATGGTTTAAAAATAAACCATAAAATATATTCCTATTTCCCTCGGATAAATTATGGCCACATATATTATTGGATAATCCATCTTTCTTAATAGTGATGGCCTATCCTTAGGATTTCTGATAAAACTGGTGAAATTGAGTGTAGATAGGATTGGGATTGAAACTAAATCTGTCAACCAACTCTCACATTTGATGTATTGTGCTTAGCTTCTGACGGGCCTTAAATTTAGATGTTAGTAGCAGCACCCCCCTCCCTCCCAACTAGCTACTGGAATCTGTGATTGGAAATCCGAACATAAACGTTAGTAAGTTCGAAAGGTGGAAAAACAAGGGTATAACAGAATCATTAGCTTGGCAAGGGACAAAAGGAGACAGTAGTGTACTACCCTGAGGGTGACAATAAGCTCTTTCTCTGGATAGATGAATGCACATGTTAATATGCTGGAAAGTGAAACTAGGATGCAGGTCCGACAGCAGACAGCTAAAAGTCGGGATAGCAGTGGATATCATTATAGAGGGTGGGAATATAACCATTCCTGCTCGATAGAGATATAATGGGCTGAACCCTCGGTTCCTCTTCCAACATAGCTGACTGCTGTCTGAATCAGTGAGATACAAGCTGGTCTAGGAGAGCATGATCCACATGAGTGAAACCCATGGCCTAGGTTTTGATGATAAAGGAAATCGTGCTCTATCACGGATCAAAATCCAAAAAGTGAACTTTAATTACCAACACACTACGTATTTCGGGGTGAGCACCCCTTTTTCAAGTGTGCAAGTAATAAAAATGACAGCGTTGAACAACACACACAACTTTACAAACTTGGAGAGATTGAAAACAGAAACGCCACCCAATTGGAGCCAAAACAGGGGGCATGGCTACCGCCAATAACATGGCAACATGACAGCATAGGATACAGCATGATAATAATAATATTGTACACAACAAGTAAAAGTACATGAGCCTCATGATTAAGAAAAAACTCTAGGGGCCAAGGAGTTAATAACAATTCATGAAATACAGGATAAATACCTTAAGAGGTTCGTGGGCCATCCGGGGAAAAACTGTACTTCTTGGCGTTCAATACATCAAACTGCACATGCTTTAGACTCACGTGGCAAGAAAGATAGTGGCTAACAGTCCAATGCAGAGGGAAATAAGTAGGAGAAAGGACAGCCTTGTTTTGTCTTGTTATGAATGGGAAGGGCAGTCAAAGAGGTGTGAGGAAGCTTTATCTCCACCCTAGGATGGGAATAGAGGTTTCAAATTGCCACATGAAAGGCACCTGAGAAGCCAAATTTCTCCAGGGCAGCTAGCATAAAAGACCATACAAGGTGGTATAAGGACTTCTTGGCATCCAGACTCAACAGGTGATGGTAGATCACCTCCACCAAATCCACAATCCTTTTGGTGTTGTCACTTCCCTGATGACAGGGTATGAAACCCACCTGGTTCTTGTGGGTGAGTGAGGACAGCCAAACATTCAGACGATTGGCCAAAATTGTGATAAAAAGTTTCACAGGGCAATAGGTTAGTAGTTGGAGCAGTCCTGAAGATTCTTCCCTGATTTGGGAACACGAGAGGAAAAAAATGAACAGGTCTATTTCTTATGGTAGAGTTGGAAGGGACCTCAAGGGCCATCGGGTCCAACCCCCTGCGAGTGCAGGTTTTCCTAAATCATCCCAGCTATATGTTTATCCAGATTCCGCTTGAAGATTTCCATTGATGGAGCGCCCACCACCTCCCATGGCAGCCTATTCCACTCTCTCACTACCCTCACTGTCAGAAAGTTTTTCCTAATGTCTAATCTGTATCTCTTTCCCTTTAGTTTCATCCCATTGCTTCTTGTACTTCCTTGTGCTAATGAGAATAGGGTAGATCCCTCTGCACTGTGACTACCTTTCAGATATTTGTAGACTGCTATTAAATCTCCCCTCAGCCTTCTCTTCTGCAAACTAAACAATCCCAGTTCTTTTAGCCGCTCCTCATAGGACATGGTTTGCAGACCTTCCACCATTTTGGTTGCTCTTCTCTGGACTTGCTCCAATATATCGATGTCTTTCTTGAATTGAGGCGCCCAGAACTGTACACAGTATTCCAGGTGTGGTCTGACCAGGGAAGAGTACAGCGGAATAATGACCTCTCTTGATCTAGATTCAATGCTTGTCTTAATACATCCCAGAATTTTATTAGCCTTTTTTGCAGCAGCACCGCACTGTTGGCTCATGTTGAATTTGTGATCTACTATTATGCCCAAGTCCTTTTCCCCTATGCTATCACTTAGTTCTATTCCTCCTATACTATATATGTTTTTTACATTTCTGTTACCCAGATGTAGAACTTTGCATTTGTCCCTGTTAAATACCATTTTGTTCGCCTCAGCCCATTGTTCCAGTGTGTCTAAGTCCTTTTGAATACACTCTCTCTCCTCTCTAGTGTTGGCTATTCCTCCTATCTTCATATCATCTGCAAATTTTATGAGTTCCCCAATAATTCCATCGTCCAGATCATTTATAAAGATATTAAAAAGTACTGGGCCCAGAACAGAGCCCTGCGGCACCCCGCTTTTGACTTTCTTCCAGTTCGATGTGTAGCCATTTAGTATTACTCGTTGTGCCCGATCATTAAGCCAGTTGTGAATCCACCTAACTGATTTTTTGTCAAAGCCATACTTAATCATTTTTTTAATAAGAAGGTTATGTGATACTTTATCAAATGCCTTACTGAAGTCAAGATATACTATGTCCACGGCATTCCCTTGGTCCAACCATTCAGTGATTTTGTTGTAAAAGGAAATCAGGTTAGTCTGACAAGATTTATTGGTCATAAAGCCGTGCTGGCTCTGGTTAATTAATGCCTTCCCATCCAGGTACCGAAGTAAATGTTCCTTGACAATTTGCTCAAAGATTTTTCCTGCTATCGAGGTCAGACTTACCGGCCTGTAATTTCCTGGATCGTCCCTTTTCCCCTATTTGTAGATGGGGACAACATTTGCCCTTTTCCAATCTAAAGGGACCACTCCTGTTTCCCATGACTTACTGAAGATTATAGCAAGGGGTTCTGTTATTTCCTCTGCTATCTCTTTCAGGACTCTAGGGTGTAAATCATCTGGTCCTGGGGACTTGGTTTCCTGTAACTTGGCTAAGTGCTCTCTTACCAGACCTTCACTTATAGTCAGCTTGGAGTCCTCCTTCCCCTCATCTCCATCACCATTAATGTCGATATTTCCATTAGTTTCTTGGGAGAAGACGGATACAAAATATGAATTTAGTAGCTCCACCTGCTGTTCCACCATGTTAACTGTTTCTCCTTTGTCATACTTCAGGACTCCAATGGTCTCCTTCACTTTTCTTTTGCTTTTAACATA